>NC_053490.1:228896966-229496966 GCF_905171775.1 Rana temporaria | reverse complement strand
AGTCTCCACAATGCATCCCTACCCACATCTAGCACCATCCATCTCTCCAGTCTCCACAACGCATTGCCACCCACGCCCATCACCATTCATTCCTTCAGTCTCTACAACACATCGCCACCCATGCCCAGCACCATCCATTTCTCCAGTTTCCACAAAGCATCCCTACCCACGCCCAGCATCATACATCCCTCCAGTCTCCACAACACATCGCCACCCACGCTTAGCACCATCCATCCCTCCAGTCTCCACAATGCATCGCCACCCACGGCCAGCACCATCCATCCCTCCAGTTTCCACAAAGCATCCCTACCCACGCCCAGCATCATCCATACCTCCAGTCTCCACAACACATCACCACCCACGCCTAGCACCATCCATTCCTCCAGTCTCCACAACGCATCGCCACCCACGCCCAGCACCATCCATCCCTCCAGTCTCCACAACACATCGCCACCCATGCCCAGCACCATCCATTTCTCCAGTTTCCACAAAGCATCCCTACCCACGTCCAGCATCATCCATCCCTCCAGTCTCCACAACACATCGCCACCCACTCCTAGCACCATCCATTCCTCCAGTCTCCACAACACATCGCCACCCATGCCCAGCACCATCCATCCCTCCAGTTTCCACAAAGCATCCCTACCCACGCCCAGCATCATCCATACCTCCAGTCTCCACAACACATCGCCACCCACGCCTAGCACCATCCATTCCTCCAGTCTCCACAACGCATCGTCACCCACCATCCATCCCTCCAGTTTCCACAAAGCATCCCTACCCACGCCCAGCACGATCCATTCCTCCAGTCTCCACAACACATCGCCACCCACGCCCAGCACCATCCATCCCTCCAGTCTCCACAACGCATCGTCACCCACCATCCATCCCTCCAGTTTCCACAAAGCATCCCTACCCACGCCCAGCACGATCCATTCCTCCAGTCTCCACAACACATCGCCACCCACGCCCAGCACCATCCATCCCTCCAGTCTCCACAACGCAGCGTCACCCACGGCCAGCACCATCCATCCCTCCAGTTTCCACAAAGCATCCCTACCCACGCCCAGCACCATCCATCCCTCCAGTCTCCCCAACGCATCATCACCCACGGCCAGCACCATCCATCCCTCCAGTCTCCACAATGCCAGTGGGCGGATTCGGTGGGGTGACCAGTGGGGGGCCCTGGGGAATGTGGGTGGTCAGCTGGGGGGGCAGGCCTAAAGCTGTGTAAGGAGCCCCAAAATTTCTGATGACTGCCCTGTACGCGCTTCCAGGAGTGCCTGAACTGAAACACATATGGGTCACATTTTACAGACTAGTTACTTTTTGGCTTTATAGAGGTTAGACCGGTTTGGTATGCCTTTATAGCTAATGTAAACGTGGCTTATATTGTAGATTGATACTAGCAGAGTCTTGGAGACTTGGAGCAGAGCTTCACTCAAGAGTGAAAGGCTGGATACATATTATACAATTTTTATTGTTCAATTTCCTTTAGATTTATCTTCAACTATGTAGTGCAAGGGCCTGCCTGATTGGATACAATTTGAAAGTGTTTAGGTTTGACCTCATATTATATGGTTTTGGTCAATCTAAAGGAGAGTTGTACAAGAAAATGTTATAAAAATTGTATAGTGTGTAGCCAATTAAACACTTGGCGCAATCAATTTCATTTGGATGTGTCAGCATTTTTACAGTGTCCGTTGAGAAGAAAGACATGCTTCCTACTTAAAGTGACACTAAACTCTGTACTTTCTATCGTTCTCTGCTTCCTTCAAATTGTCAAATTCCTTTTTACTGCTGTTATGCAACTTCCTGTTAGATTGTAGTTACATTTGTTCTCCACTGGACAGTATGTAAGAATTTAGCCACCCTCTCTTGCTAGCTCCTCAGATGGACTATGGACTGGGATGTGTAGTGTAGAGTTGTGCACATGCCCGCAACTAACATGTACTACTTGTTCCAAACAAGTGGAATTGAGAGTAAAAGGAGGACAGATTAAGGCAGAAAAACACAGTAAAAAACAAGTTCATGAAAAATAACTTACAGGACCATTAGGTAGTGGATGTGCAAGAAGTACATTTGGGGAATATGGATGTAGCGGGTGCTGCAGCCAAAGACTAACACTCTGCACCCTCCCCTGTGTTCCTATTGGTGGGAGGAAGAGTGACAATTAAAGTCACAGTTACAAGAGCCAATGAATGAGACTTTAACAAGCAGCATCAGCCGAGAAGCACTTTGGAATATGTCCCAGCACAAAGCAACCTAACTGACTCTTAAAGGGACAAGATTGCAAATCCCAGAGGGCTCTGCAAAGCAGAGGACTGGCTTAGGACTTCATTTTGGAAGGCTAGGGAGTTCTCCATGAGGCCGAGAAAGAGGCAGACGTGATCTGAGGGGCTCAATCCACCTGTTAGCTAATAATTGTATTGGGAGCCTTGAAAAGACAAAGCAGTTGACAACGTTGTTTTATTGATATATAGGTGGGGAACACCAACATCTGGAATATCACAGGAATATGTGTCAGGGGCTACTAGACTTATTTGTACCATAGTACTCATATCCTCTTTTCTATATAATCTCACCTGTATCAACCCCCACACTAACACGATGATGATCATCTAAAGATCCCTGTGCATTCCACACATAGGCGGTAGCGGGGAACAAGCAACTCTCCCAATACATGTAATAGCTAACAGGTGGGATTGAGGTGAGTGAAGTTCATGTTTTGGAACCTGCTATGAACTTGTATGCTCTACTCATACCCCTTTGTTTTGATATATCAATGTATATTACAGGTTACAGTTTTGGAAAGCAAAATTAGTGTGCTAAGTACTTCACCCCTCCCTACAGGTGATCTGGAATTCCTTGGACTGGAGCTGATTGTGGGGTTACAGCGTTTTATATGTCAAGTCCCTGTGTGAGTCAATTCCCATGCTCAATTGGAGAGATAGGGGTTTTTTTTGTATGGGGATTACACATTCTATTTGGTGGATACAATCATGCATTTATAAGATGTATAATATCAATTTGTAATATGATGTATTAATAATGTTTTGTTTCTTTTTCTTATACACTTAAAGCTGATTAAACAATGATTTTCTATATCTAATAAATTAATCCATACGTCGTTTCCTGAAGAAGCCGTTTTGGCAAAACATGTTGAATTAAGTGGACGTGAATATGTATGTGATCACAGGAAGTCATTGTCTATGATAGGTAGGGATGAGCCGACCTCCCCCCCCCCCGGCCCCCGGTTTGGTTTGCACCAGAACCTGCGAACAGACCAAAAGTTGGGAACTTTAGAACCATGTTAAAGTCTATGGGACTCGAACGTTTGAAATCTAAAGTGCTAATTTTAAAGGCTAATATGCAAGTTATTGTCCTAAAAAGTGTTTGGGGACCTGGATCCTGCCCCAGGGGACATGTTTCAATGCAATGTTTTAAAAGCTTCTGTTTCTTAGGGAGCAGTGATTTTAATAAATGCTTGAAGTGAAACAATAATAGTGAAATATTCCTTTAAATTTCATACCTAGGGGAGGTGTATAGTATGCCTGTTAAGTAGCGTTTGTTTCCCGTGCTTAGAACTGTCCCTGCACAAAGTGTCATTTCTTAAGGAAAGAAAAGTCATTTAAAATCACTCACGGCTATAATGAATTGACGGCTCCTGGCAATACAGAGAAAAGTCATTCATAAAGAAAAAAAAAAAAAAGTGTGGATCTCCCCCCTCAAATTCAATTACCAGGCCCTTCAGTCCTGGTATGGATATTAAGGGGAACCCCGCGTCAAATTTTTTAAAAAATTATGTGGAATTCCCCCCAAAAATCCACACCAGGCCCTTTGATCGAGCATGCAACATGGCAGGCCGCAGGAAAAGAGGGGGGGAGGAGAGAGCGCCCCCCCCTCCTGAACTGTACCAGGCCACATGCCCTCAATATTGGGAGGATGCTTTGGGGGTCTATGACCCCTCAAAGCAAAATGTCCCCATGTTGATGGGGACAAGGACCTCATCCCCACAACCCTTGCCCAGTGGTTGTGGGGGTCTGCGGGCGGGGGGCTTATCAGAATCTGGAAGACCCCTTTAACAATGGGGAACCCAGATCCTGGCCCCCCTATGTGAATTGGTAATGGGGTACATTGTACCTCTACCATTTCACAAAGAAAGTGTAACAAATTGTAAAAAGACGCACAGACACCGTTGGAAAAGTCCTTTATTAAAAATTAAAAAAATTCCAGCGGTGGTAATCCACTCTCGGTCTCCGCTCCAACGCTGTCGGTATCCTGCGACAGGTGATCCCCTCTCCGGGGTCCAGCGATGAGAAAATCTCCTCTTCATCCAGGTCCAGGACCCAGCTATGAGATGTCCATCCAGCGCACGCATCACCTGTCTCCACCGGAGACAGCCCGGGGAATGACTCGGCTTCAGCAGTGACAGCTCTTATGTAGGTAAGGGCGGGACCACCCGTCACATGACCCCACCCCCCCTCTGACGCAAGGGAAATCACAGGCTTTCCCAGTGACGTGTGGGTGACCCCGCCCCCCTCTGATGTAACGGCAAACCCATTGACTTTTACAGAGTGTTCCGCGGCTTTTCGAATTTGCTGCGAACACCCCAAATTGTTCGCCGAACAGGCAATGTTCGAGTCGAACATGAGTTCGACTCGAACTCGAAGCTCCTCCCTAATGATAGGATGTTTGTGTATACCTATGGCTATAATTACACTGTTTTTAATACTTTTATGATACTGTCTTTCAATAAATATTTTTGTATATTTTTATACTAAATCTGAGTGAATTTGTAGATGTGCACCTTAAAAGTCCTATATCTCAAACCAAATCCATTTTCTAGTTTCTAGTGATGTTGGTGCCATATCTATTTAAATACATTTTCTTACTGATCTCTGCTTCATTTTCTGACCATGTTTTGAGAACTATTTCAAGCGAGTCTTGGCTGTTAATCCATGACTTGGCTGACCAATATCCTTTAAGGCCTCGTACACACGATCAGTCCATCCGATGAGAACGGTCCGAAAGACCGTTGTCATCGGTTAACCGATGAAGCTGACTGATGGTCTGATGTGCCTACACACCATAGGTTAAATAACTGCAGTGACGTAAAACACAACAACGTGCTGAAAAAAACGAAGTTCAATGCTTCCAAGCATGCGTCGACTTGATTCTGAGCATGCGCGGGTTTTTAACCGATGCTTTTGCATACTAACGATCGGTTTTGACCTATCGGTTAGGCGTCCATCGGTTCAATTTTAAAGCAAGTTCCTATTTTTTTGACCGAAGGATAACTAACCGATGGGGCCCACACATGATCGGTTTGGACCGATGAAAACGGTCCATCAGACCATTCTCATCGGATGGACTGATCGTGTGTACGCGGCCTAAGTCTTTTCTCTTGACTAAGTAGATGTGGTAGAGTTTAAACACTTTGAACTGTGTCTGTGTGTCATTACAGTACTGTGTTCCTCCATTAATCACATTGCTAGGCATGCCAGAGGGGCTGGGACAGTTCTTTGGGGTTGAGAGGCAGAGTAACGGACTGAACAAACAAAAGGAGCTCCTTTGGGGTATAGCTACACTGATAAGGTTTAGTGTCACTTTTAACATCTACCTGATCCACAGAGTCTTCCACTTTTATTACTAGAAGCAAGAAATTAGTCAATTGATTTACTGGCAAGTGTCTAGGTAAACACTTATTGTGGAGACATAACACACAGCTTCTCTAATGCCGCGTATACACGATCGGTCAAACCGATGAGAACGGTCTGATGGACCGTTTTCATCGGACCAAACCAATCGTGTGTAGGCACCATAGGTTATTTATCCATAGGTTTAAAAAAATCAATCTTGTTTTAAATTTAAACGATCGTTTGTAGGCACGTCCATCGGTTAAAAATCCACGCATGCTCAGAATCATTGAACTTCATTTTTTTCAGAACGTCATGGTGTTTTACGTCACCGCGTTCTGACACGATCGTTTTTTAACTGATGGTGTGTAGGCACGACTGACCATCAGTCAGCTTCATCGGTTAACCAATGAAAACAGTCCATCAGACCGTTTTTATCGGATGGACCGATCGTGTGTACAGGGCATTGCTTGATTCACCCTTTCAGTTTCTCCCTATATAATATGCACAGCCCATTTAGCCAAACATTAGAAAGCTGTTGGTTATTCTATCATTCTTTAAAGTCACTTATTTTAAAATTCATATAGGACAATAAGATATGTAAGCATTTGCAAAATTAATGATTCCGGAGACGTATTATATTTCAGTGCTTCATTAATGGCATTGTGTTTGTACTTTGCCAAATGTTGTGGTCAGTATGGCACCAGCAACTGGAACAACAGATCACTCATGCTTGCATTTTTATGTTAAGTATCATATGATATCTTTAGCCTAGGTCATGAAGAAATATTAACTTCTTTCAATGTTATCCTAGCATCAAACCCCTTGTTGCAGCTGTTCTAGCACAGGTGGCATCTGACAAATGGACTAAAACCTTAAGAAGGGACCTTTGAGGTTTCTCCTTACATCAAAGCTATGTGATTATGAAGTAACAGAATTCCTTCAAAATAATGTGTGACGAACCGTTTTTGTTATTCCAAGAAATGATTCATACCGCTTTAGTTAAAATTACATTAAACCTTTATTTTTTTTTTATTTTTTTATTAAAATAAAAATCATGTTATGCTTACCTGCTCTGTGCAATGGTTTTGCACAGAGCAGCCCTGATCCTCTTCTTCTTCGGGGACCCCTGCTGGCACACCAGGCTCCTCCTCCTAGACGAGTGCCCACATGGAAACTCAATAAACATGAATGAAAAAAGGGTCCTGTGTAGTTTTGAAACATTGCACTATAATATCTTGGACGAAATTGATGATCCTTGGAGTGCTTGTGAATTTCTACTTACTGCCCTAATGGAAAGCCATTACTTAAAGGGGTTGTAAAGGTAAAAAAAAAATCCCTAAATAGCTCCCTTTACCTTAGTGCAGTACTCCTTCACTTACCTCATCCTTCCATTTTGCTTTTATATTTCAATGTTTTTATTGAAGAAAAGAAACAGAGTAATCAGCATACATAGGCCAGTCTTCAGACAAGTGCAGTTTCCAACAAAATAATTCAAGGCATTACATCATATCAATGCTTCGCGTAGGAAGAGCAAAAATAAAACACAAACAGAACAAACCCCTATAGGAGCCTAGGTACCCTTACAAAAACAAACTCAAGTAGGGTTATATTCAAAAGGAAATACCAAATAAGACATAACCTTAAAAGCCAATAAGGCTCTAAAGTGACCTAGTGTAAATTAAAAACCAAATACGGTCAAATGTTAGTAAAAGAAGAGAGAGAGAGAAAAAAAAGAGAGAAAGTAAAGAAAAGGGGAGAGGGGGAAGAGTAGGAGAGAAGGAGAGTAGAAGAGGGTCAACCCAGAGATCATTGAGGAACCGAGTCCGAGTCCATATATTGAATCCACGGATCCCAGACTTTCTCGAATTTTTCTGAATTATTATGAAGTATATGCGTGAGTTTGTCGTTTACCATAATCCAATTTACTTTGCTTTTAACATAATCCAGAGGAATACCCAATTGTTTCCACTGACGGGCTATTGCTATTCTTGCCGCTAACAAAATATATGTGATTAATTTCACAGATGTCTTGGGCACCTCATCAGGCAACCTGTGAAACAAGGCTATCTCGGGAGATCTACGAATATTCACCCCCGTTACTGAATGTATCAAATTAAATATCCTAATCCAGAACCTAGTCACCGTAGGGCATTGCCACCAGACATGATACATCGTCCCCAATTGACCACAACCCCTAAAGCAATTAGGCGAAGAAGACGCGTGCATTTTGCCACCCGAATCGGTACCAAATACCAACGTAAAAGTGTTTTATAGTTGGCTTCAATTAGCCCATTTTGCTTTTAAATGTCCTTATTTCTTCTGAGAAATCCTCACTTCCTGTTCTTCTGTCTGTAACTCCACGCAGTAATGCTAGGCTTTCTCCGTGGTGTGGAGAAAGCCTCTTGAGGGGGGAGGGAGCGAGCATTTTGCAGTCCAAAATGCAGCTCTTATTCAAATAGGAAAAAGTTAATTCACTGAAGATGTAGAAAGTATGAAGAGCCCTTCACCGCTTCCAGTGTGTAAGGAAAGGAGCACTCAAAACCCAGGTGTGTCAAATCTTCTTACCAGATAATGATTTAAGATGAACATCAAATCAATAATCGCAGGCAATGTGGGTGTCACTCTTCAAAGATCACAATGAAGCCTCAAGAAAATCAATCATCCAACGGAAGATAGCCGCCATTCAAATGGTTTCCAAAGTCAGGGCAGAAGTCATAGATTATCACACCTCAGCAATTCAGCAATGCCCAAGACATAGAAGGAAAAAAGGCGGCAAAAATAGTGAAGTCCGTAAGGTAAAATAAATAACATTTATTGTAGTTCACTTACAAGTCAGTAGTAAAAACAGTCATCGTGATATAGGAATAAAATCCGCGGTTCTCAGCATGCTTGCATCAGCCAGGTACGAATGAGGCGAAGCTATGCTGACTCCCATCTTCCAATCATGTGCAAGGAAAAATTCTGTTTTGTTTTACTTTCCTTGCACATCATTGGGTATTCTTTGCAACAGGCAATTGAACCACATTCACTAAGCACTGGGGAAAATTCTCTTGAAGGGTGCAACCTCCCTTTGCAAAGTGAACAGCCTATTTTCCTTTAGTAAATCTACCCCTATATATGTACATTATGTTCCACTTCAAAGAAAGGGGCTATGAGTTGTGATTGTAGTAAATAGTGAAGAGGAGAAAAGCTATATAAGGCCTCTTTCGCTTGTTGTGTTTAATCCATGGCTCATGCAGTGTTGTGTTCACTGCCACAAGGATGCACAGAACATGTGAGTATCCATGTGCCAGCAGTCCCATAGCTGTTTATTGGTATGCAGCAGCTGCATGGACAATGGACATAGCCATTGCTCCCAATGTGACATGTGGGTGTGGGGGCAAGGCTCTGAATGCACCTCTAGAAGACATCTGTACTGTATACCTGCAGCCTTTTTTTTATTAGATCACTGATTCTTTTGGGGCAAACAGTTTGCATTTAACGCAGTAAGCCATGCTACTTCACTCCAAAATGTCTATCTTATTTTTGGTTTATAAACTAAAAACTAAATTTTTATTTTTGATAAAAATAATTATACAATAATCAAAGACGAGACAAATCTAAAATTGAAACTCAGTGAAATGTATAGTTATTATTTATCTTATTTAAATTGAAATTGGTATTTTACATTATTAATAAATTGCAGGAAGACATTGAAATAGAAATTTCATCTAAAACTGAAACCTTTTTTAATTGCATCTATTCATAAAGGGACTCTTCATTTCATTCAGTGTTTGTGTTATATGCTATGTTTTACTTATTTAATACATTGTTATATTAAAGGAGAAGAAAAGAGAAGAGGTGAGGAAAGGAGAGGAGAGGAGATAAGAGGAGAGGAGAGAAGATGAGATTAGAGGAGACGAGAGAAGAAAAGAGAGAATGACTCAGCTGCTTCTTCATTATACACTAGTACGATGAGAGTTTAGGCACAATGCATGTGCCAGGTTTTGCTGCTACTACAGAGGAGGTTGAGGATGTGGCTTCATTGTCTGGCAGGGTTGGCTACACCATATAAATGGAAGAACAGATTTAAAATTCCTTGTTATTTAATCAGCTGTATATACAGTATTTAGTTTGTGCATTTATCTGCTTGCCAGGAGTTAAAGTGGAGGTTCACCCAAAAACTTAATTATTAACATTAGATTGATGCTCGTTTTGTCAAGGGGAATCGGGTGTTTTTTTTTAAATCGAAGCAGTACTTACCGTTTTAGAGATAGATCTTCTCCGCCGCTTCCGGGTATGGGCTGCGGGACTGGGCGTTCCTATTTGATTGACAGACTTCCGACAGGCTTCCGACGGTCGCATACATCGCGTCATGATTTTCCGAAAGTAGCCAAACGTTGGTGCGCAGGCGCCGTATAGAGCCGCACCGACATTCGGCTTATTTCGGCTACTCGTGACGGGATGTATGCGACCGTCGGAAGCCTGTCGGAAGCCTGTCAATCAAATAGGAACGCCCAGTCCCGAAGACCATACCCGGAAGCGGCGGAGAAGATCGCTCTCTAAAACGGTAAGTACTGCTTCGATTTAAAAAAAAACACCCGATTCCCCTAGACAAAATGAGCCTCAATCTAATGTTAAAAATTGTTTTTCGGGTGAACTCTCGCTTTAATCTTAAAGTGGTTCTAAAGCCTTAAGGTTTTTTCTATGCATTAAGGTAAAAAACCTTCTGTGATGCCGCTCCCCCCAGACCCCCTCCTTTTTATTACCTGAGCCCAATCGGATCCAGCGATGTGCACGAGAGCAGCGGTTCCTATCACTGTCTTGCTCCTCGTTGGCCAGATCGATAGCAGTGGGAGCCTTTGGCTCAAATGCTGTGACACGGGAGCAAGGGAAGTGTCAATGGTCGCAGCAGTGGAGCTCGGGAGCGAGTACATACATGTGCCCCCATGGCAGGTTTCCATGGGTGCACCTGCCGAAGAGGAGAGACCTGGAGCCCTGGCGGAGGACACCAAAAGAAGAGGATTGGGGCTGCTCTGTGCAAAAGCATTACAATGAGCAGGTAAGTATGACATGTTTGTTATTTTAGGTTAAAAAAAATGAAGGTTTAATACCACTGTAATAGTAAACTTCTCTTATTTGTTCTATTCTGGTCAGTTAAATATATAATTGAATACATTTTTATTATTATTTTGTCTGAAAAACTGTTTATACTGTCAGAAATTCAGAGCTGTTTTGTGCATACTTCATGTGTTATCTCAATGAATATATTTATCTCTCCCACTTCGTATCTTGAGACTACAAATTAATTAGTGCCCAATCTTTGAAGATGGTAGGATGGATTTAGTAGTTTGACAAAAGTAGCTAAAAGAAGAGCTAACTCTGTTTACTCCAAAAATGCTGTGTGTTGTCAGCCCACAAATGGAATTCAAAGAGGTACAAGTACACAAGCCCACAAATGGAAGTTAGGAGTTGAGAGAATGTAGGGTAGACCAGCATGTGTTTTTCTGTACTTGCAAGGTAAAAAGGGTAAAAAAAAGGGTTAAGAAAGGGTAAAAAAGGGAAAATTATGCAAGGAAATTGTGCATTTATTGAAATTTCCTGACATACATCTTCTTGATATTATGTATAGGTTTTATGAACATGCAATATATTATATTCAGTACTCAATACTTAATTCAGTATTGGTAAATGATCATCTATGTATTATTTAAAAGCTTTGGAACTGGTTTTTATATGCTTTTTCTACATTTATAGCATAACATATAAACTTGACAAGGGTTGCAAGAGAGTTGAAATATTGCTTTGTTGTCCTTAGTTGTATTAAGACAGGCCTGTAAAGTTGTATTGCCCATGTGTCTGAACCTTTTTAAACTGCTATGCATGGACTGGGAAATGCATGACTAGTAAACTAGTAAACTGGAGCTTAGAACAAATACCCGCAATGCAGTGAACTACATTAATGAAGGCTAATATTTAGGTAAAAAAGCATTTTTTCCAAACGAAGAGGAAAACAATAAAGAGGACACTGCTTTCTTTGTAGCAGTGTTGTAGTATTATGTCTTGTACACATGATCGGAATTTCCGATGAAAAAAGTCAGATGGAATTTTTCCATTGGATATTCCGACCGTGTATGGGGCCCGTCTGACTTTTTTCTGTCGGAGTTTAGAAAAAAACATGTTTTATTCTTTCGGAAATTCCGATCGTCTGTGTGGAACTCTGACGGAGAAAAAAACACGCATGCTCAGAATCAAGTCGATGCATGCTCAGAAGCATTGAACTTAATTTTTCTCGGCTCATTGTAGTGTTTATGTCACCGTGTTTTGGACGGTCGGAATTTGGTCTAACAGTGTGTATGCAAGACAGCTTGAACGGAATTCTGACGGAAAAATTCCATCGGATTTTATCCCATCGGAAATTTCGATTGTGTGTACAGGGCATAAGCCTTTTTCTGACTCATAATGGTGTATGACTAGTTCTCAGCAGGTGAAGTACTCTTTTGGATACAAGCGACTTATCCAGGATTGTGATCATGCGACTTCTTTTATCACTTGTCTCAAACAAGACCTATACTATGTTGCCTTGTAGCCACTCATCAGTTCCAAGTTTTCAATCTCCAGGAGGTGTGAGGGGACCTCCTAAAGGTCAATCATGTCTTGCTACCTTTCTATATATTGTGCATCACATGCCACCTTGCGACTTGCAAATTACAGAATTACTACCAAAACCCACTGTAGGACCAGTGTCAGAAGCCACTTTACCTATTAGTTTATTTTAAAAGGGTTTGCTGTTAAATGTACATTGTATGTTCCAAATCTCTGGATCTTTAAAGACTATAATACTAGTTTAATAAATTCATCAGCCAGGCTACTCTTTTGAATAGGAAAAATCTGTAATGGGCTAGATATTTTTTCCCACAGGGGCTAAACTTACTCAACAACACAAATTAGCAAAACACTCTAGGGGTTATGAATTCTAAACCGAAATAGATAGTGCTTAATTTAAGGTATTACAAAGCCTTAAAAATGGTAACCTTAAAAAAGGTAAAGGAAAAAAAAAATGACTTTATGAAGCAATCAGCATGAAGCAGTCAGCTAAAAAATTCTGTAACAAAGTGAAGCCTGAAGCACGGGTAGTATATAACAGGAACCTCAATGTCCTTTTTCTGATTAAGCACCCCCAGTGTCAGGAATCGTGGGGCCACCAAGTACACAAATACGCAAATTTCTTGTTCTGGAACCTGCTACCCCTACTGTATACTAGGTTACACTATTGACCTATTACTACGACTGGTGACCCACTGGCCACTAATGCAACACAGGAGGTAGGATAGGTTAATCCAGGGAACTGGGCTGAGATTTGTATAACAGAGCAGGGACAGACAGGTATTGCAGGACATGTTCTAGATATGTTTTCTATGTGTTAACAGTACTGGACTAGAGTTTGTTCTATGCTTCAGGTTCCTTTTAATCCTCTAACTGCCTAAACCTAAAGCATGCATGAAAAGAATAAAAGTACCATGTGTGGATGAAAAAGACACCAAGTAGACAGTAGACAAGTAGTAGAGGGCAGAGTCAGGAGAAAAATCAAATCTTCTCCCTCAGATAGTTCTACGCTTGGGACCCCTAGAGCAGCCCATCCCTCAAAGGGGAGAGCACAAGCACTCTCAGTAGCCTTCTCTACTAAACCTCTTTCCTTGGTCAAAGACCTAGTTTCCCAGCTCCACCTACCCTAAATAGGGTTACCTATAATTACTCCACCGGAAAGTGGAGAAAACCCTAAAAGGGGACTGCTACCTGATGTGTGTGCAAAAACCAAATCCATAGGAATAATGATAATATTGAAACCTCTCAAGTTGAGAAAAAATTCGAAGGGGGTTAAGGGTGTACCATCATCCTAGTATCAAAGATAGAATTGACGGGTTCAGGGAATCCCCAGAGAACCCTGAAAACCGTCAGGAAGTGTGTGGGCGGGGAGGACTATACCGGTACAATATAAAGTGTTTATACTCAACTAGAGTGATGCAAAAGGGTAGTTTTTAAACAATTTATTCACATAGTATACATAAAAAAGTTTTTTTTTTAAAAAAACAGACAATACATTTAAAATACAGTACATATAAAGCGATTAGGTCACCAGATGTGCAATCCCTTCAGAAAGAAGGAGGGGGTACGGGTGGACCAAAAGTGCCATGAGACAGACAGTCTCGGGTCTTGACTAGTTTCGCGATTTATTAATCGCTTCGTCAGGAGACGATCTACAAGGTGGAGTACAAAGAAAAAGGATCATTAACCACTTCAATACCAGCCACCGTCATATGACATCCACAAAGTGGCTCTACCATCCAGAGTGGACGTCATATGACGTCCTGGACTTTGAAGGGGGATATCTGAATGATGCCTGCAGCTAGAGGCATCATCCAGATATCTATCTCTTGTGCCGGCGATTCTGCACAACATAAGAACGATCATAGCGGCGGTTCCGCCGCTAGATCGTTCTTACAGGCGGCGGGAGGGGACATCCCCCCCTCCCGCCGCCATCCGGTGCTTCTCCGGGCTCTCCCGTGCCATCGGGGGCCCGGAGAAAGAATCGTACGGCGCTGGCAGGAAGTATAGAGATGACTGGTGACCAGATGGTCACCAGTCATCTCTATGACCGTCGGAGGACCCGGGCGCGATGTGATGACGTCACGCCCGGGTCCCGTATGTAAACAAAGCCGCGATTGCGGCTGTAATCCACATTATTCATGAGATCAGTGAATTTTTTTCACCGATCTCATGGTTTCCAGCCTGGAGGAGAGATGTGGGGTCTTATTGACCTCGCATCTCTCCATAAAGAGGACCTGTCACACACATTCCTATTACAAGGAATGTTTACATTCCTTGTAATAGGAATAAAAGTAATAAAAAAATAAAAAATAAATAAAAAAAGTGTAAAAAAATAAATAAATATGTAAAATAAATAAATAATAATAATAAAACAAATTGAAAACGCCCCTGTCCCCGGTAGCTCGCGCGCAGAAGCAAACGCACACGCAAGTCCCGCCGACATATGTAAACGCCGTTTAAACCACATATGTGAGGTATCGCCGCGTGCGTTAGAGTGGCAGCAACAATTCTAGCACTAAATCTCCTCTGTAAATCTAAACTGGTAACCAGTAAAAAATGTCAAAGCGTTGCCTATGGAGATTTTTAAGTACCGAAGTTTGGCGCCATTCCATGAGTGTGCGCAATTTTAAAGCGTGACATGTTAGGTATCTATTTACTCGGTGTAACCTAATATTTCATATTTTACCAAAAAATCGGGCTACCTTTACTGTTTTGTTATTTTTTTAGTTCATGAAACTATTTTTTTCCCCAAAAAAGGCGTTTGAAAAATAATTGCGCAAATACCGTACAAGATAAAACGTTGAAATGACCGTCGTTTTATTCCCTAGGGTGTCTGCTAAAAAAACATATATAATGTTTGGGGGTACTGCGTAATTTTCTAGCAAAAAAATTATGATTTGTACATGTAGGAGAGAAGTGCCAGAATAGGCCTGGTATGGAGGTGTGTATAACAGCCCTGTATGGAAGTGGTTAATAAGAAACACATATAATTATAACTAAGGCCAGTGGAAACATGTCGGGTGGACCGTCTCTGTAGGCCAAGGCATAGTAAGTAAGGGGATTGAAGATCATGTTGCCTACCTATGGGCACAGCGTCCGGGTCTCCCAGCAAAGTCTTAGAGCAACCAACAGTTGGGGGTTCGCAAAGGAAAATCCTAGAAGTGACCTAGTGATGTAAGTATATGTCAGAGGAAAATTGAATTAACTAAACTTATAGGTGATTGGTATGGGTAGGTGATAAGGACACATGCAATGCCTAAGTTATGGTAGGGATTGTGCGAAGGAAGAGGGGGTGTAAAGAAGGGGGAGGGAGGGGGGGAAAAGAGAGAGAAGGGGAAAGGAGGGAGGGGGGAAATAAGGGGAGAGAAAAGGGGTGGAAAAGTGGGGGGGAGGGATAAAAAGGGGGGGAGAAGGAAGAAGGGGGGGGGGAAGAGATTGGAGTGGGGCCCGGAGGCGAGAGAGAGAGAGAGAGAAAGAAAAATATGATATGAGAGACAGGATAAGTGAAGCAGATAACATAGGAATAATGAAACTTAAATTATATGATGTCAGTGCCTTTTTTTAACATTAATTCTCAAAGCACGGACTTACAAAAACGTACAAGCCAGTGGATCTGTAGCTCAAGCTAATTGGAGACATCTTAGATGACACACTGTGCTGTCCCCACCCTGGAAGAGTGGCAGCAAGAGGAGTCAGAACTGTTCTGTGTACACAGTGCACTCAAATATTTTATTTGTACCCATGCCAAACAATCATGCCTGTGTGTGCTCTAGTGAGATGTAAAGGTATACACGTTTCTTACGCAGAGCTATGAATTATTTCAACTAGCCTTAGAGTTTGACACGCAGATAAATATTTTAGTCTGTGCAACAGTTTTCATAATTGATCATTTCCTTCTTATGACTTGTAAAAAATTGAATTCTGCCTCTTGTAATGGAAAGCCATTTGTTTCCAAGGCTCTACTTCCTGTTTATTTTATTAAATGTGAAAGCCGGAACATCTGCAAATAGAAACAGAAGTCAAAGTCTAAGCACCAAATTTTGCAATAACTGTCACAAAATGTTTTTGGTTTTGTAGAGCAGTACCTAATACAACCAGATTTATTTGATATGGTGTTATGCAAGGCATAAACAAATCATTTCAGAGCAGAGAACTGATTGGTTGTTACAAGCTACATTGTTTCAAAGACCATGGGCACAACACACAAACCAAGGGCCACATGCTGCCCGTTGGCTCTCCATGTGTAGCTTTTTGCACTGCAATAAAGACAGTACTGTCAGGTTAGGTGATCTCTGTCCAACAGTACAAAAGAGCAGCACTTTCGTATTTGTATTGAATAAACTTTACTGCTTGTGAAGCAAAGCCAGAGCATTTGCACATCACTCTCTGACCGACTCCCTCTCCTACTCCTATAGTCCTGGTCATACTGGGGAGAGAGAGAGCAGGGACAATATCGCTAAAAACCAATGAGAATAAGGGTAGGGGACAACGGCACTGACCATCACCATCAATATGGAAGTTAAAACTTGGTACTGACCACTAAAGGTGTGATACATTCTAACGTGACATGCTCTTTCTCATGCCATTCAGCCTAGAAGAAGTATCATCCAACTGCACAATGAAGATGGTCAATTTCCTAGATTCTGTCAGGCAGATCGAGTGCATGTGCATATTACAGCCTGTCACCCAATACTGAGGGCAATGCACATACTCAAGGAAATGTTCTCTAGAGTGAATAAGCATGCATGTCTAAAACTGGCTTGGGCATCAATCATTCTATTTAAAACACAGCACACTGAGGAGAAGTTACATGGTCATCAGTTCCTGTGACTCATGACCTGACATGCATTCTGCTAATCTGTATTTTGACTCTGCTTTCCTCCTGATTTCATGATAACTTGTCTCCTGCTACTGACTATCAGGTACCAAAGTGCTGGAGGCCAATGGAGAAAAGGGCTTCCCTTGCAGCTAAGTTCCAGACTCCCCTGGGGGTGAGACAGGAGGAGTCAGGCCCAATGAAGCACAGGTCGTCTTCAGAGCTGCTTGTAGAAAAGGCTCAAGAACACCACTGATCTGCTGCGGGGCTGCAGCAGGCAGGTGGTGCCTGTGAGATGTAGCAGGCAACTAGAGACACTGAGACCGAGGGTAGTCAGTTCAAGCCAAGGTTTGGTGCCAGGTGGGAGCTGAGGTCAAGATACGTAGCAGGCAGAGGAGATCTGTTAAACAAGCCAAGGTCAAGTTCAGGAGATGGGCATGAGACAAGTCTGGAACAATTCTGGTCGGTAATCAAGAATCACAGGAAACAGGGGAAGCTTTGTAATGGCTGAAGATCAAACAGCACTTCAGCCAAGGTATAAATATAGTGTAAAAGAATACTTATGCACTGCTCTGTGTATAAATTACAAAAAGTATCAAAAAATATCAAAAAATAAAGTGCAACAGTGAATGTATAGCTGCTGGACTCCTATAGTGTCACCAGCACCCACTTTAAATAAAATGTATATGGTGGAGCAGCGCTATATGATTACTCTTTTTTTTCAATTCACACACAGTGTGCCCAGCCTCTCACCTCTAAGGAAGACCCCAATGGGTCAAGTCAAGCATCTATGTAATCCTCTGTGGTAGTCTTCTCTCCTCTCCTCTTTGTTTTGGAAATGACAGGGCTATGGATGCAGACACTGGAGGTTTCTCTCCTGTATGTTTCCCATCCTAACAGATCTCTCTTTAACTTGGCTCAAATTCAGGGATCGTGTATAGGGATAAATGGAATCTCCATAGTGTAGTATTTCAGTAAAATATTTTATTTTAAAAGTAGTAACTCACATGTAAAAAATGAAGCATTCAGCAGCGGCAGGAGTCGGATAACGTAATTTCCGGTCACGGTCGAGGCTGGAAGTCTTTATTTTTAAACACTGCTGAATGCTTCATTTTTGTGAACTACTACTTTTTTTTACTAAAATACTACACTATGGCGATTGATTTTATCCCTATACATGATCCCTGGCATGGAGTCAAGTTAAAGAGAGATCTGGTAGGACGGGAACCATAGGAACCTCCAGTGTCTGCATCCACAAGCCGTGTTATTTCCAAAGAGGAGAGGAGATGAGAGAAGACTACCACAAAGATTACATAGATGTTTGACTAGACCCATTGCGGTCTTCCTTTGAGGTCAGAGGCTGGGCTAACTGTGTGGATTGAAAAAAGAAAGGGGATATAGTATGATCACATCACCTTGAATTGCTTTGCACTGAATCACTTTATAAACTTTTTTTTACACATTTCTGTATATTTGAACAGAAAATGTTCACTACATCTTTTTGCAGTGGGTGTTGCTTACCTCTGCTAACCCTGACTACGTCTCTGCTTCCTGTACCTGGGGGTTCCAGTGCCAAACCTACATTCCAGCTATCTGTGCTAGATCCAGTCTGAGCATCTTCAACAATCCAGGCTATCTTCTGACCAACTGCTGTGTTTTTCGATCAACTGCAGACACCCTATTGTCTTCAAATCTTGCCTAGAAGCAACTTTCCAGGTGTCCAGCACTACAACCCTTGGGTTGCTTTCGAGTGCAGCTGTATAGCACACATCCTTGCTAACTCCACTCCCTTTGGACCTTTGACTCCTTCCTAAAGGTAACTTATACTTCCCCTCCTTTCCTGGGTAGGTGGGATTGTTGGGGAATTCTTATTATATAGGAGGGCCTCCCCTTCTCATATGGTCTCTTGGTCCCTTGTGGTCTCTTCCTCTGAGTTAGGGAGTCAGGAACCTGGGCAAGGCAGCAAGATGGTCTCTTTGGACCAAGAATTCTGTGGGCACTACTTGCCGGTCTCTGAAGAGGGAGGGGATAGTTCCTTTCCCCAAACTACCAAACCATCATCTGGATGCTGCAGAGCCTTAACTTCTGGAAAGTTTTGAGAACTCTCCGCAATAAATTTGGGGAACCTACTCCCTATGCTGAATAGTGTTGAGTGAATAATTCGGACCACACTGTCTTTCCATTCGATACCTCCAGGATCTCCTCAACCAATGGCCTCATCATTGCACAGTGAAGGAGAAAGCTAAAATTTACAGCTGTCACCAGAAAAGAAGGTGAATAAAAAAGGTTGAGGACATTTTCAGTGACAAGTTTTTTTTAAAAAGGAGTGCCTTCTCACTTTGAAAAGGTTTCTAGGCCTCTTGTGTCTCAGGACAAGAAAATAAGTTAAATCTAACTAACTAAAAATATATACATTTACAGTATTTTTGTAATCATCTGCAGCTATATTCGAAAGAACATATACATTTCTGTCCGAGTGTGCCTATACATGAACACTTAAATCATATGTTGAATAGTTAATGTGACAATTTATTGGCTTGCTCCATCATTCTTTGTCTCTTCAGGGTATAGAATTGTTCAAGATTAGATCTGTTTGTCTACTTCTTGGCAACATATGTATTTCTTTTTACACTACCTATTCAGTTTCCTAGTAAATGCACATTTAAGAACCTCTGTGTAATTTATAAAGAGATGGACCTCTTTTGGCTGCAGCACAAGGCACGAGCTATTCAAAAATGAGAACATCTGCCTGCCGGACTGCAGACATGATACAATCGTCATTCTTTCTTCCTCTGCAAGTTATACTGAGACAATGAGACTTAGTAACATCTATTGTTGCAAGTGACATTTCCCATCAGAGCTCCACCTCTGATATGCTAATACACTCAACAGCTAGAAGAGGACAGACCTGATTGTCGTCAGTACTGTGTGAGAACATACTGTATTCATTTTTTGTTTCTTCATGGAAATGGCGTGAAAGACCATGGTGGCCATCTGGCCGCTGGGCATTGTTGGTGGTTCACAAAAATGTATCAAAGATATGGCAAAGGTCTTTTAAGAATAGGATAATGTATTACATGGCTGTCATCTCTGTAATGTCACAACACTGTACCATTTTTATTTCCTAAACTAAAAATATATAGTATACAATTCACATCAATTGTCTGTAATCTACTGTATATGCTTATAATATTATACATTATTTGTATATATTTTTTTTATATAAATTTGAATAGCTTATGAGTAAAGGCCCAAATAATTTAAGTATTATGATTGTTATTTGCAATAAGGACAGCTGTTTTCAGCAATGAGAGTCGATGACACTTGAAAACAGACAAAGGTCTTAAAGCCTATCCACACCTTGGCGATCTGTTGAGGTGTCTTACACACTTGCATTAATGCATCAATCAATGTGTTAAAGAAGCCATGGGGAAGTGGGCTCCTGGGGGGGGGGGGGGGGAGGCAGTTCAAAGCTTCTTTTATTAACCATTCTAAGCCTGGTCTAAAGTTTTTCAAGGGTTGCATGTTGGTTCTGGCATATGCCACAGAAACCCGGGTCTGTAGTTGTACTATGGTGTAAGACGTAACACTACTATAAAGGGTTAACTTGTCGGGACAAGGAAGAAGAGTGTAGTTGTTATGGGTAACCAAGAAAGGAACAAGCTTCAGCGACCAGTTGGTAAGGTGATAGGTCCTCTGCTAGCGAGGGGGTCAGTGTTCTGGCTCCCTCCCCTGGCAGTCTGTCTCCCATGGTAACCAGGAGCATACTAGCATTACAGAGATCTATGGTCTGGTCACATGGTATGGGAAGGACAGAGGTAAGTGAGTGGAGTGGGCGCAGACTACTCCTAATGCAAATGTTATCACTGCACACAGTGAAGGCTCATCTCTAAGTTAGAAAACTGCCTTAATGCTTTATTCTTCACATGACTGCAGTCTCTCCCTGGTCCTAGGTACTGATGAGTGTACTCCGCCGAGTGTTACCCCACATGCATACTCACCTAGATAGCTGGAGCTCTGATCCCAGCTGCAGCTGTCCCCCGTCACCTCTAAGACTGAGAACTAAGCAATCAACGACTGCTGATTGCTCAGTTCTCGGTCTTCAGCCTGTAGAGAGCTGTCAGTCACTATCTGTCTGATCTGCCCCTTCAGTGCTCACTGGAGAGCTGGGCTGTGGAAGGGTGGGACTGGCTGGGTCAGGCTCTCAGCAGCTTGATGAGAGACTGAGCCAGTTGCTAGTCCAGGCATCTGAGTGGATCCTGACCATATGGTTGGGATTGTTTCAAAGCCTGGACGGTGGATGGCGGGGGAAGCTGTCACCGCCAGGAGAACACAGTGATTATTGTTAGTGACTATAACAGCAACTAGCAATAATCACATGTAAAATTTGACAGGCTGGTTGTACTCAAGCTGATTGATTTATCTACTTGGGTACATTCAGCCTGCCCATACATGGTCCGAGTCTCATCCGGGTTCCTGCTGAACCAGCTGAGACTCGAACCGTCTATGGCCGGCTTAACACAATAAAAACAACTTGGAGTCAGGAGATGTAAGGACACAAACAATTCATTTTTAATTTAACCAGTTCCCGACTGGCTCACGCAGATATACTGTGGCAGAATGGCTCCCATGGGCGAAACCCCATACGGGTACATCCTTATCTTTTTTAGCCACCAGAGGGCACGGCGGGGAACGGCGGCACGATCGCCGTCGGCCACGCGTGATCACATGCATGAGCGCAAGCACAGGGATTTGTGTGTGTAAATCCCTGTGCTATCAGGGAAGAGGAAACATATTGTTTAGTCCTACTAGGAAAGTAGGGAAAATGATATGTCTCCTCTCCTAGTCACTCCCATCCCCACACAGCTAGGACACACTGAGAGAACACTCAGTTAACCACTTGATCGCCCCCTAGTGTTAACCCCTTCCCTGCCAGTGACATTTACACAGTAATCAGTGCATTTGTATAGCACCGATCGCTGTATAATTGTCAATGGTCCCAAAAAAGTGTCAGAAGTGTCTGATCTGTCCGTCGCAATGTCACAGTACCGCTAAAAATCGCAGATCACTGCCATTACGAGTAAAAAACAAATGCCATACATCTTTCCCATAGTTTGCAGATGCTATAATTTTCCAACCAATCAATATACGCTTATTGCTATTTTGTTTTGTTTACCAAAAATATGTAAAAGAATATATATTGGCCTAAACTGATGAAAAATATATATATTTTTTTTTAATTGGGGATATTTATTATAGCAAAAAGTAAGAAATATTGTTTTTTTTTCAAAATTGTCACTCTTTTTTTGTTTATAGAGTACAAAAACGCAGTGATCAAGTGATCAAATACCACCATAAGAAAGCTTTATTTGTGTGAAAAAAAGGACACAAATTTAGTTTGGGTACAACATCGCACGCCCGCACAATTGTCAGTTAAAGCAACGCAGTGCCAAATTGTAAAAAGAACTCTGGTCAGGAAGGGAGTAAAATCTTCCAGGGCTGAAGTGGTTAAAGGAAAAAGAAATACAGTTTTTACATTTTTTATTTTTAGCCCTAAAGATAACACAAATCGAAAATATGTACAAGATAATATGCATTCCCTTTAATCTGGCGGTATACTGTACTAGGGACACTAATCACCCAATTACATCGGTCCTAAGATTAAAATATTTTTTTTTGAATACGCATGCACATCTATTTATTTACCAACATCATTAGAGCATTAAAAATGGGATGTTGACATATAATCACAAAATCCATAAAAAAGGTGAACACCTTAATGAGGGGAATGCAACAAACATAAACTCAAAAGGCAGCAGATAATTACTTGGGGGCAAAGGGACCAATAATTTACTATTAATCACACACATCCATTCACCCTTGTAATGGGTCATGGGATGGTTTATTGTAGTCTACAAGTAATTAGCATGTATTTCTCCCTGACTGTCATAATGGTGATATTGTCAGGAAACTCCTTTCCTGGCTGATTGCTACTTGGCAAACCATACTGGAAAGTGACTCATATTCAACAAAATAAATATCCGCAAGTATAAGAAAACTTTTTGTCACATGCTTTTAAGTGCAGTTTGTATATGTACGTTTATCCTGAAGGTTTATAACTTATCACTCTTTCAGCAAGTTCATCTCTACCAGCAGAACTAGGGAAGGCAGAGTCCTTGGAAATTAGGAATGTCTGTGATTGTAGGTGTATTGTTAATTCGATATCCTCTTAGTTAGATTGCTCCCGTAAAGGTCAAAAGTGTATATTCCAGTTGAAGAGCACTGTGTTTTTCAGGAAATCAAAATAAACTACATTTTTAAAAGGCAACATGAAAACCCATAATTAGACATGGCTAACTCGCTCTTGCTTTGCAACATGTCATGGCTTTTATGTTGATTATGAGGGGTGTCAGAACGTTTGAATGAATAATTGAGTCAGGGATAGTAATAGTTTAATTGATCAATGTATGGCACTGCCTCCAATATAAAAATAAATTATTCCTGAAATTCTATGCAGATATTATTTATTTATTTATTACAGGTACTTATATAGGGCCAGATTCTCGTAGATCGGCGTATCTTTGCGCGGGCGTAACGTATCCGATTTACGTTACGCCTCCGCAACTTAGACGGCAAGTGCTGTATTCTCAAAGCACTTGCTCCGTAAGTTGCGGCGGCGTAGCGTAAATAGGCCGGCGTAAGCCCGCCTAATTCAAATTTGGAACAGGGGGGGCGTGTTTTATGTAAATAACTTGTGACCCGACGTGATTGACATTTTTCACGAACGGCGCATGCGCCGTCCGTGGAATATCCCAGTGTGCATTGCTCCAAAGTACGCCGCAAGGACGTATTGGTTTCGACGTGAATGTAAATGACGTCCAGCCCCATTCACGGACGACTTACGCAAACAACGTAAAATATTCAAAATTCGACGCGGGAACGATGTCCATACTTAACATTGGTACGCCGCATGTACGCCTCATATAGCAGGAGTAACTTTACGCCGGGAAAAGCCTAACGTAAACGGCGTATCTGTACTGCGTCGGCCGGGGGTACGTTCGTGAATTTGCGTATCTAGCTGATTTACATATTTCTAGGCGTAAATCAGCATACACGCCCCTAGCGGCCAGCGTAAATATGCAGTTAAGATCCGACGGCGTAAGAGACTTACGCCGGTCGGATTTAATAGAAATCTATGCGTAACTGATTCTAAGAATCAGGCGCATAGATACGACGGCTCAGACTCAGAGATACGACGGTGTATCTGGAGATACGCCGTCGTATCTCCTTTGAGAATCTGGGCCATAGTGTCTTCAATTTATGCAGCACTTTTATTGTACATTCACATCAGTCCTGGGGATGATGTCAGATAGTGATAGTCACTGGCTGAAGAAGGAACCAATGAGCTGTTCCAAAACACATCCCGCCTCTATGACACACTTTCTGTCCACTTCCTGTTTGTGTTCCATGCTGGTTTTTGTCTCGCTTCCTCTGACTTCATCTCCAGGCTCCAGCATTATTGTGTCCCCAGAACATTCACAGCACAAGTCAGCTGTTATCTTGTGGACTTCCCTGGAAGCTTTACCATCACAGACTGGGACTGCCCTGCCACTGGAACATCTCCTGGATGCACTTACCTGCTACATGGCTGTTTCATCCACTATCCTGTAAGTGTTTTTAACCCCTTTAGGGGATATTAAAAGTTTTATACTTCTGCACTTAGAGGCGTCTTGTTTGTTTTTCTGTTTCCATTAGAGATTGCTTGTCTCCCTGAGTGCTGCCTAAAGTGTGTGAAGATTTGCTACCCTCTCCAACACAGACTTTATCTGTCAGGATTCAAATGCTTCGAGCGCCCTGGATATACACATTTTTCTGGAACAATCATGGATAACAGTCTGATTGATAGTGGAACACAGACACCAAACTTTATATTCAACAACAAATCCATAACTTTATACAGCTAAAAATGTAATTATTTTACCCTGGAGGTTATGATATCGTGAGTGGTATATCAAATTAACAGAAAAAACTATTGCAATCGTAATAATAAATTAAGCAAGCAAGAGTCATCAAAATCAGCCTTTCTTAACTGGGGTGCTGCCTGAGGTCGCCAGGGGTGTTGCGGCATCTTGGCAGAGAAAGGGTGTCGCATGAGACCAGAGTGTGTTTACACCTTCTAAAATGAAAGCTTGGGAGATGTGCCTTGCACAGTGTGTGCTGTGCTCTCTGCCTCCCCCAGCAGTGCAGTACCCGGCTGGGGGAGTGAAAGTAAGTAATGCAGATGTTTCAAAATGCTATTTGCATGTGTGTGTGTGTGTGTGTGTGTGTGTGTGTGTGTTTATATATGTGTGTGCATGTATGTGCCTGTATGTGTGTGTTTTCTATGTGTGTGTGTTTATATGTGTGTGCTTATATATGTGTGTGTATTCATGATAACATTAAGGCCTCGTTCACATGGGCAGCAAGCCTTGCCACCCCTCAGGAATGTGATCCTTGGTGTATTGCCTTTAAAAAGGCAGTTATCAGACAGCTTGGTGGCAAAATGCTGTCTCTTTATTGCCTGTTTTATCCCTGAAAAATAGTCAAAGCCCCACCCCGCAACCATGCATGTGGTTTTAGGGTGTTTGCGGCATGGCCCCATTAACTTGAAAACTCAAAGCAGCGGCTGAACGTTCTTCTTTAGATTACATCACCAACCTGTCTTTCCAGCTCATCCAATCAAAGAATTCCTTCCACTTTCACCCCCTTCCTTCTCAGACCAATTTTCAGCTTTCAGTGCTCTCCTACTTTGAATGACAATTACTCAGTCATGCTACGCTGTACCCAAATACATTTTTTATCATTTTGTTCACACAAATAGAGCTTTTGTTTGATGGTATTTATTCACCCAAGTGTTTTTTATTTATTACGATATAAAAAAAATTGTGAACATTTTGAAAAAAAACAATATTTACAACTTTATTTTTTAAAAGAAATCCAATAAAATAAAATTTCATCATATATTTAGGAAAGAAAGGGATTCTGCTACATGTCTTTGGTAAAAAAAAAATTCTGATAAGTGTATGATAATTGGTTTGTGTGAAAGTTATAGGGCCAGATTCACAGAGATCGGCGTATCTCTGTGCGGGCGTAGCGCATCTCATATGCGCTACACCGACGTAACATAGAGAGGCAATTATAGTATTCACAAAGCACTTGCTCCCTAAGTTACGGCGGCGTAGCGTAAATGGGCCGGCGTAAGCTCAGAATCACGTCGAATTTACGCCGTAGGATACGACGGCTCAATGGCAACGACGTTAATGTAACCTACGCCCAGCCCCATTCAATTCACGTAAGGCTTACGTAAACGACCTTTGCATTGGCTGCGCCACCTATAGAGGTGTTTTATCTTTACGCCGGACGTACGCCTTATGTAAACGGCGTAGCTTACTGCGACGGGCACAAGTACGTTCGTAAATCGGCGTATCTAGCTCATTTACATATTCGATGCGTAAATCAACGGAAGCGCCCCTTGCGGCCAGCGTAAATATGCACCCAAGATACGATGGCATAGGAGACTTACGTCGGGCGTATCTTGGCAAAATTCAGGCGTATCTCATTTAAAGAATCAGTGCATAGATACGACGGCGCACATTTGGACTTACAACGGCGTATCAGTAGATACGTCGGCATAAGTCTCTGTGAATCTGGCCCATAGAGTCTACAAGCTATGCTACGTATAATTGAAAATTGATCAATCCTGATGTACTAATGGCCTATCTCATTTCTTGAGGCCCTAAAATGTGAGGACAGTACAAATATCCCCCAAAATGACCCATTTTTGGAAAGAAGACAGTCCAAAGTATTTAGTAAGAGGCATAGTGAATTTTTGGAAGTTGCAATTTTTTCCCCACAATGCTTTGGAAAACGAAGAAATATATATATATATATATATATATATATATATATATATATATATATATATATATATATATATATACATACTGTATATATATATATATATATATATATATATATATATATATATATATATATATATATATATATATATATATATATACAGTATATATACACAAAATTGTCATATTTACAAGTTGTTTCTCACACACTGCATAGTCCTACTTGCAATTACACCCCAAAACACATTCTGCTACTCCTCCTGAGTTTGGGGATACCACAGGTGTGAGACTTTTCCACAGCCTGGCCACATACAAAAGCTCAATATCCAAGTAGCACCTTCAGGCATTCTAGGAGCATAATCTATGTCATGACTACTTTATCACACTTTTGAAGACCCTGGAGAACCAGGACAATGGAAACGCCCACAAAGAGAACCCATTTTGGAAAGCAAACACGCAACGTATTTTCTATGAGGTGTAGTGAGTCTTTTGAACATGTCATTTTTTCCACACGTCTTTGAAAAATGTGTAAAGAAAATTAAAACTAATTTTGTTTACCCAAGTTGGCGGTCTATAAGATTTTTCTAACACATAGCATGTACATAAAATTACAGATATTGATCACTGGACAGATGTGCGCAGATGACAGATGTTGATCACTGGACAGATGTGCGCAGATGATAGATGTTGATCACTTGGACAGATGTGCGCAGATGACAGATGTTGATCACTGGACAGATGTGCGCAGATGACAGATGTTGATCACTGGACAGATGTGCGCAGATGACAGATGTTGATCACTGGACAGATGTGCGCAGTTGACAGATGTTGATCACTGGACAGATGTGCGCAGATGATAGATGTTGATCACTTGGACAGATGTGCGCAGATGACAGATGTTGATAACTGGGACAGATGTGCGCAGATGTTGATCACTGGGACAGATGTGTGCAGATGTTGATTACTGGGACAGATGTACGCAGATGTTGATAACTGGGACAGATGTGTGCAATTGTTGAGAACTGGGATAGAGGTTGATCACTTGGACAGATGTGAGCAGATGATAGATGTTGATCACTGGACAGATGTGCGCAGATGTTGATCACTAGGATTGATGTGCACAGGTTTTGATCACTGGGACAGATGTGTTTTACTTTGTGGGGACACTGTGTGGGGACACTTGCTGTGTGATCAGTGAGTGTAAAGTGCTTTACACTCACTGATCCCCGCTGGCAACACCGACCAGCTCTCCTTCGCCTCACTGACAGTCCCATGAGCTATTTTGAAATCAATTGGCTGCCCTATGTGTATTACAGGAAAAACTAGCCAAAAATTTCCCCTCCCACTATGCTAGGTGTAAATGGGGCCTGAATGTGAAATTGGTGTGTTTTTTACACAAGGACAATGAGGCTCTATTAACATCTTTGTGTTTCCTGAATGCATGGAAAACTGCACAGAAAAGGTGCATTATGCTGCATGTTTTGGAAGCGCACTGCAAACTTGCATCGTTGCCATTAAATTTAAATCGCTCAGTTTTATCCCACTTGCATTTTCCCAAAATGTATGCTTGAATCTGCAATAGTGAAGGTATCTCTATCTTTAAGATTTGGGTTGATGTACCTTCTTGTAGAACATCAATCTAAAGAACATAACTTAATACATTTAAAAATACACAAAGTATACATGAAAAAATAACCGATCGTGACCTCATTGTTAGTCGCTTTTCTTTTAATTCCACCAGCAATGATCACCACCAAAAGAGGTTAATGCAGGCCCACAGTTTAAGACGGTATTATCTCTTCTGTAAAAGGAAAGGTTAATCTACTGAACTTAAAAATGAAACAGCCACATGCCAGGATGACAAACTATTACTGCAGTTTGTGCTTTTAGCACATCTCTGTCAATGTTGTAGTTTTTAATATCTAAAGTAAACTAGTAGAATTATATGGCTCCTCCCCACAATGGTTTGTTGCCAGATTATGCTGTATGCATAAAGTATGTAAACTTCTCACTTATGCCATCTAACCTCCTAAAATAAAAAGGGACATAGATATTAATCCCTTCTCAGAATCTCATCAAATGTGATCCCCGAATTTACCATATTTGAACCATATTTCTACTCATATCAGAACCAAAATGAGATAATACTACAAAGTAAGGACTACAGCAAAAAATATGCTTTATTTCCAAGACATGTAAACCAGGGGTTGTAATGTATACATTTGTACAGCAGTACAATTACATTTAGATTATATTCACAGCGGGCATATGAATCCATGCCAAATACAAGTACCGTGTTTCCACCACATAGGGATACACAGGTGTACAGTGTATCCCTGTGCAGGCAATCCAATTGCTGTAAATTTGCAAGCACTGGCTGCATGGACACTGCCGCCTCTACCATTGTGCATGTCCCCGAACGCACCCAGGGTGAACAAGGCAGGGGCATATTTATAAAGCAGTGAAAGTGACATTAACAAACCATTCTGTGCAAATAAATGAATCGCTGTAATTTAAAACACATGCAACAGCAAGATAAACCCATAGTGAATGTTCGTGGGATGTCAAATGTACTGCTTTATACATATATCCCATAGAATATAATGCTATGTTCTGTTTTAGCATATGCTTAAGAAAAAAAAACCCAGCAGAACCATTTTAGCTGATCTGTCTCTGTACATTGAAGGCTCTTAATTTCTACATTGTCTCCTGTGCACAATGCTTTTCTTTAGCATGTCATTATGCAATCATAATGATAAGAGCTGAATCCCACGCATCAAGTGCTTTAATTAGATGTACAGTATCCATTCTGTGTACATTAGCTTGCGATCCATTCCAGAGCCAATAATACACCCTGCTTCAATAATTTCCCTCTCAGGTCTCGTACATGCGGGCAAGAATCTCTTTAGGAAAAAAACGTTGTTTTTCACGACAAGATTCTTGGCAAGAATCTCTTGCCCCCCAAGTGTAAACACAGACCTTTCAAAAGAACCGTGGTTCTCTTGAAAGGCAAGAACGTGGTGACATCATTGCGTACGACGAGCATACACTCGTCACAGTCGATGCTGTCGCCACCATATTGCTTCACCCTACCTATGCCGTGGAAGCTACCGCTCATGCGTCAAAGTAATTTCAAGCATGCGCGGGTTTCCACAACGACAGGTAAGTATACACACTCTCGGGTTTCTCGTCGGGAGCAGGATCTCTATTTTTCTGGTCGAGATTCTGGCCAGATTTCCAGACGAGAAACCTGAAAGCCTCGTACACACGCTCGGTTTACTCGGCAAAGCTCTGCCAGCAGTTTTCTTGCTGGTTCTTGCCGACAAAACCAAGCGTGTGTACGAGGCTTGAGTCTGGTAACCTTACTGGACATTTTTTCTTGCTGCTCTTAGGGGGAATTTGGCTTTTTTTCCCCTGCCTCTAAACACACCTGCGTGTTAGCCTATGTATCCATGCACACATAGCCGTTTACAGGAGTTTAAAGGTGGGGACGTTTAGAAGCAGAAAAAAAAATCACAGCTAGTATGTCCAGGAGCAGCAGAGTTTTAGCAGAAAAAATTGCTTGCCACGCCTAAACATGTCTAAACGCATCTAAATGTGCCAATGCCTTGGTATCACAGTTCTGCAAGTCAATAAAAAGAAGCAGGAGAATTCTCTTTGGCACTAGAGACTAAATTTGAAACATTAGGTTATGGGCTTGGGAATGGAAGCAGATAATCCCTAGATATAAGCGTTTAGAGGCAGGGACGTTGAGAGGTAGAAGAAAAAACACGGCTAATGCGTCCAGGAACAGCAGAGTTTTGGCAGAAAAAAACGCTTGCCATGTCTAAACACATCTAAATGGGCCTTAACGCTCCTAAACTATTTGGGTGGCCCAGCAAGTACCCCCTAGCTCAACAATAGTTGATTTAAAATTGTCCGCCAAATGGTGACTACATCCTATCAGATGTAGTCAGTTTGGCGGTGCCATTGTATTCATGTACAGTGGCCCAGAGTGTAGACAATATCTGATAGTAGAGATGTGGATGGGAGAACAGATCAATATTCTCTTATTAATCCTTTGGGCTGTACATGGTAGGCTTAAGACTCATTTTATATGTGCACGGATCACAGGCTACCTGTGATCAGGGCCCTTTTCAACCTGTTTATTCATTCTGGTCTCATGATGTGCCATTATGATACCAGACTTAATAAATCAGCTGATGAGGGCTCTCGTCTCCAGTAGTTAAACTGATTATGAGTTGATGAGAATCTTAGTATTGTCTGCACCACTGAGATATTACCTGTCAGTCTGGACATCCAGTCGTGTTCATATGTTTGATTGCTTCCACTTCCTTATACCCTTATGAAGACTGTATATAAGTTGAAACATGTTGGGTTGATTTGGTGTATATGCTATTTTAATAATTTCATGTATCCCTGCAGTCCTTCAATGGCTCTCTTTGGCGGGCCACTTACATACTTGCGTAAAAAGAAAAGCTTTTCTTGGGTTGGCAAGTTCTTGCGGTCAATTAATGTCTAGAAAGACAGCTTCCAGTCATTATAGTTCAATGGGTCTACAAAGAAAACAACAACAGTATATGTATATTATAGGAATGGTATCAGGATGTGAAGTGTCTAGACCAGTCAATTTAAACCTGTTGTTCAATAAAAGTTTTTTTTACTTTTTATACACCAATTTGTAATTGTGGGATTTCTATTGCTGCAACAAAGTTCCATGGGAGATATCTTTTGTCTAATGTATCAGGGATGGAGCAGCCTTCTTCCCATGATATATTTGCTACTCTCTGATTTCATATGCTTCACATCACACATGATGGCCACTTTTCCTTTCCAAAAATGACACAAGACTTCAACAAGGGTATTTGTGAGGTCCGGTCCAGTCAGTAGATGTTCATTCAGGGAAGTATTCTGAAATCTAGCAGAGCAATTAAAGACGACACTGATCTTGCCTGGTTTCTGATATCAATTTTAACCTAGGTTCACACTGGGCTGCGGGAGTGAAGCCGTGCGAGTTCAGCTGAACTCGCATGATTTCACTCCCACTGGCAGTCCCGATTTCGGCCGCGATTATAGAGACATCTGTGCAGGTTTCTGCACAGATGTCAATGTAAATTGCGGGCCGAAATCGCAAAAAGTAGTACAGAAACTACGTTTTGAAATGGGTGCAGCACCACAGATGCAGCGACGGAACGATTAGGATGGTGCCATTGCCGGCAATTTGCGGCAAATACTGCCATTTTAACATGCGATTTGACATGCCAAATCGCATGTCAAAACGCACCAGTGTGAACCAGGGCTTAGAGATAGTTTGACAGCGGGAAAAAATGGCTTCATGATAATCCTATGACTCACACTAATTTCATCTTCGAAGCCATTGTCAGAGTTATGGTATCCAATTATGCTCCAACCCAACACAGATCTCTGTGCAAATGGCTGGTCTTCTTTACCACTGAGAACCTCTTTGGGCAGTAAGGCTTGAGGACAGTTATAGCCTATTAACAACCCTACTTCACAGTCAAGTTCAGGAAACATTTCATCTGCTATGTTTTCTAGATGGGACCAGTTCCTTGCCGTATCACATGTGGGTATATTGGATCTATTGGCAGGTATGTAGTCCCTGGTATAAGTTGTTGGAAGTTCAATTTTTATTTTAGACTTGATGCCTCTTACATGTAGACCAATCAAGTTTCTGTCTGGACTCAACCTTTGTTTTAGAAGTTTTGTTAAAAAATCTTGAGTTTGACTGGCTCTTTTTTAATATCAAGTATTTCAGCTGTATCTTTTAGGATGAAAGTAGTGTCACCCTGGGTGTCAAGCAAAATACACACTAGAATTTCTTTCCTTGGTTCAGTTATTGTTAAGACATATACTGAAATAATTGATAAGGTATGAGTTTTACTTCTTTCTTGGACAACTCTGTTTAAAGTCACTTGCATAGACTTTTGTGTCTTTTGTGAATCAGCTGTTATTTCTATGGGTCCATAATTGGCCTTTGTCTGCTCTTGATTGGTTCTAAATCTTTCCTTTATTCTCCCGATCTTGATGTAGGCATGTTGGGTGACACCTTTACATTTATCACACACACTTCTGGAGGTGCAATTTTTGGAGTTATGACTGATTTTAAGGCAGCCAAAGCACAAATTCTTTGACTGTAAAAACTTCCCTCTTTCTTCCACTGGTCTTTCCATAAGCTTGTGACACTTATGAAGAGCATCATGTGTGTCTCTTACAAAAGGCACACATGATGCTAGTCCTTTCACTAGAACTAGTATTACAGGTTTTTGCACTTGAACTGTGATTGCATTGAGACTTAAAATAATCTTAATCTGTTTGCTTAGATCTTTCTTGTTCTGTTGGCTTTATTGCTTGCAGTGAGGTTATCGGGTTGCATGCATCTAGCTTCGTTATTGAGGAATTCGACAAAGTACCTGAAATTAGGGAATGCATTGTATTCATCTTGGAAACTTGTAACAGCTCTGTTCCAACGTGAACTCAACCACTCTGGTTGCTTGGCTGCGATCCTTTGATTTTCCACGCAACCATTTAGAGCTTGAACATAAGGCATGGCTGACTCAATGCTGCTTAGAAAATCTACAAATTCACTGCAAACTTTACTGTCCTTGGTGGCAATCGTATTCCATGCTTGTATTTTGTCACAATAGGATTTTCCAACTACAAACAGATTACCAAATCTGTCATCAAGTATGTCCAAGGCAGCCCAATAAGCGATTTCTGTTACAACCAAGAAGTGTCCTTCAATGGCTCTCTTTGCCGGGCCACTTACATACTTGCGTAAAAAGAAAAGCTTTTCTTGGGTTGGCAAGTTCTTGCGGTCAATTAATGTCTAGAAAGACAGCTTCCAGTCATTATAGTTCAATGGGTCTACAAAGAAAACAACAGGTTCTGGAATTGGAATACTATTGGTCATAATTGCTTTAGCAAGTGCTTTCACAAGGTCATTTGAAGTTTCATGGGAGGTAGTAAATATAGCTGTCTGAGGGACAGGGCCTTGTGTGAATGGAACCCTTTGAGGGGTAACAAGGGGTTGGTTTAAGATAGCAGTGACTTTAGTGAGCAGGACTGGCTGAGAAAGAGAAGAAGGAGCACTTGGTTGAGAAACATGAACTTCCTTTGTTCGTTGAGGAAAAGGAGCAGAACGTTGTTCTTCATCCTCGTTTTTGATGCTTCCAGCATACACTTGTAGCTTTGCTTGTGCTGCGTTGTGCCTTTTTAGTTATTCCAATTGTTCACACTTCTTTCTTCTTCTCTTCCAGCTTTCTTTTTCTACTTGTGCTTTCTGATATAAATTGTGCTCTTTTTCCTGCATTCTCTACTTCTATTTCCCTTTCTTGGGCATCTCTCTCAGCTGTTAACCTCACATCCTCTGCCTCAAGTTTTCTGATTTCTATTTCATATTGATGTTGTGTATTCATTATTTTAATCACCTCTTGTGCGGCTGCTACTTCAGCTGCTGCTTCTTGTTTTTTCTGCAGCGACTCTTGAGAATACTGACTGGACATCATGGAAACAGACTTTAACTTACTGGACGTTTCTGAAATGATGCTGGACACAGGAGTTTCAAACACTGACTCTGAATCAGCCCAGGTTATGTCTACTGAACCTTTTGATGAGAAAGTGTTGAACCTATTCATTTGCAGTGTTAGTGATTACGAAACAAGTGTCATTTTTTCTTTGAATTTCAGGTTCAGGGCTTGTGATGCTTCTTATGTCACCATAAATATGGTCAATCTCTGACTGAGTGACATTGATTGTGCTCACAACTTCAATAATCAATTATGCATTATCACTTTTCTTAAGGGCTCTTTCCAAACCATTCATATGATATTTCCATCTTCTATATTTCTGTTCAAAATCTCTTATTAGATAATTAAATTTGCCATCTTGTAGTGGTTTTCTTTTTTTGGTGAGTGTGCATGTACGTTGACTTCTTCTAATGTCTGGGAGCTGTGTATTATCTGAGCTCACCTTGGTTTGTTGCATTTGTGCTGCTATTTCTGCTGGCTGTGGTGAGTTGGCTTGCTCTGTAGTGACAACATCTTGTGCAATAGGGTCTGTAGGACTGACTTATCTATTGGACAGCACTGTATTTTCATTTGTGTCTGACATGGTAATCTGTTCCATACTTATCAAATGTATGGCTTTTCTTGCTATCTGATTTCCGCATGCAGCTTCACGGTTTCATGACCTTCACAGACATAGCGAAGTGTTCTACTATGCCACCCTTAGTCACAATGGGAAGGCTGAGGTTCTTGTCTCACAGATGTTTAATGTACATATCAAGCGCTTACACCGACACTTACATCAACACTGTAGAACTAAATAAAGAGGAGAAATATTAAGGACAAATCATCAGACATACAGTGAATTACATTTAAAACAAACATGACTTGAAACTCATAATTAGACAGAAATAAATCAACATACCACTTTTGCCTGCTTGTAAGCTAGGAGAGGGGTTCATATCTTGAAGATTCTTAGTCAGATGGCTTACTTTACGCACTGTTTTCAAACTGTTCAATCTCCCTTCAGTTGCAAGAAAAAACAGGAAGTGACATGTAATAATGCATGATGGGAGAAATAAATGAAGAAGTAATGTGCCATCTAGAGGAAATTAACATTATAGACACAGAAACGTTATGCATGCAAGTACATTCCCACCATTACGCAACGTGTGATACTTAATGAAACCCAAGTTATCACAAATCCCTCCATATGAATCTATAAAACATTTAGAGGATAAGCATTTTGTACACATTAAACAAGTACAAGGAAATTACAATTTTTTCCCCTTAATCAGCTTCAAGTAATAACACTGTTTTGTGTATGGGCTTTCTTAGATACACTGGCTTACTTGCCCCTTTATATCTGAAGTTGTGTCACTTAGAAGTTTCAGTTTTCTGACCCTGCTATCAGTTCCTGGAAAGACTTCTACTACTTTGGCTAGCTTTCACTGATGTTGTGGTGCTAAGCCATCTTGGAGTAGAACAATGTTGTTTGGTTTGACATTTTGTCTGGTCTTATTCTATTTATTTCTCTGTTGCAAGTTCAATATGTATTCAATATTCCTTCCTCCACCTGGTCAAAAACTTATTTGCCAATAACTAAACCTTCTTCTATTATTTCTGAAGACAAATAAATAAATAAAAAACACTTTAAACGTTGGGGTTTGCGGGCAAATTGGACTATCGTGGTACGGTAAACAATTGTAAGAATGTATAAATACAAGTAATTATGAATTTTATTGACACAAAAGAAAACAAATACAAACAAAAATACAGTTAATGCAATTAAAAATAGTGACAATCCAGATGTATCACCCCAGTGGTCAACCCCTGAGGGGGGAGGTCACGCTGGGGATAGGAGTCACTGGGGGGTGTCTAGACTAGTTTCGCAGCCATTGCTGCTTCATCAGGAGAACAATCTATAATCACTTCACAAACAATCAAAAAATAATAAACAAATGTCAGGCATAAAGATACAGTCAAGCCTGACATGGTAATGTAATGTGTGTAGGGGGAAAAAAAAGGGAGACAAGGACTGAGCTGCTTACCTACGACCCCCATAGTCCGCGGAGGCAGAAGTTCCGAATGAGATCTCCTGTGGCGACCAGGGGGGCATATATGTGAATGGACTTGGTATCTAAGATTATAAAGGAATCTCAAAAATAGGGGAATAAATTACCCATAAGTAATTATGTGGCAGTTGTATTATTAAAGGGGAGTGCATAATTATGTGATAAGGAGGAGTGAGTGGGTGAGGGGAAGGAAGGGGGGAAAGGGGGGGGGGAGGGGAAAGAGGGTAGGAAAGGGACAGGGAGGGAGGGAGGGAAGGGAAGGAAAGGTAGAGGAAGGGGGAGGAAGGAGAGAGAAAATGAAAAGAGAGGGGGGTAGGGAAAGGCCTTGGTAAATGGGAGAGGAAAAGGGGGGGAGGGGGGAGAGGAGAAATAAAAAAAGGGGGTGGGGGAGGGGAGAAAGGGGGTACCTATATTGGTGAATAAACAGAGGTAAGGGGTACCCAGGAGAGGGACAACATGGTGGTTAGGAAGAAGCAGGAACACTGCTAATAACATTAGTGGGACCAATAATCGCACTACAGCTTCCGGTTGTGGCCAGAGATAACCTCGATGAATGGGGAAAGAGGATATTATCCCCAGGGTCCGCAGGGAACGCAAGCCAATAAGGAGGCTAGCGTGTGGTGGGAAAAGTAACAAAGGTGAAGAAGAAAAATTAAACTTACTGTCCACTGGGTAGAGTGGCAGCGATCCCAGGACCCGGCGTCCATCAACTTAGAGCAGGATAAACCTGCTTAAATATCCCCTACTCAGTCACGTCAGTGCATGGCGACCGTTGCCAGCGTGGTGTCACTGAGTATGAACGCCCACATGACGCAGGCGTGACGGGGGCCGCGAGTGCGCATGTGCCCCTGCATTGAACCACGGCACGGATTACTTTATAATCTTAGATACCAAGTCCATTCACATATATGCCCCCCTGGTCGCCACAGGAGATCTCATCCGGAACTTCTGCCTCCGCGGACTATGGGGGTCGTAGGTAAGCAGCTCAGTCCTTGTCTCCCTTTTTTTCCCCCCTACACACATTACATTACCATGTCAGGCTTGACTGTATCTTTATGCCTGCCATTTGTTTATTTATTATTTTTTGATTGTTTGTGAATTGATTACAGATTGTTCTCCTGACGAAGCAGCAATGGCTGTGTAACTAGTCGAGACACCCCACAGTGACTCCTATCCCCAGCGTGACCTCCCCCCTCAGGGGTTGACCACTGGGGTGATACATCTGGATTGTCACTATTTTTAATTGCATTAACTGTATTTTTGTTTGTATTTGTTTTCTTTTGTGTCAATAAAATTCATAATTACTTGTATTTGTACATTTTTACAATTGTTTACCGTACCGCGATAGTCCAATTTGCCCGCAAACCCCTCCTTTCTTGCTTTTTGGTTTGGGGACCAAAATCCAACCTTTATTCAATTTGATCTCTGGATGATGGTTCTTTTATTTTTCATTACACACTTGTATATTTTAGAGGCTAATTTATTCTACTTTAAACTTTGGGATGACAGCACTGTTCAATCTCCTTTCAGTTGGATGAAAAAACAGGAAGTGACATGTAATAATGCATGATGGGAGAAATAAATGAACAAGTAATCACACATGCGCCATCTAGAGGAAAGTAACATTATAGACACAAGTACATTCTGAAAACCTACACTACAAGGATGTCTCTCCTCTTCTTCCCCACACAAAGGACTCAGTTCAGAACAACTGTGTGCATTAAGGGAAACTCTTACTCAGAATTAGTTTATTGCATTCTTTATAAATTGCTGTCTTATAATTTGTGCTGTTTACCTACTGGGCCAGTGGCATCAGGATTCATAGGTTCTCACAGGGTCAATTGGTTATCCCAGGGTCTATTGGTTATTACCATTGTTTTATTGTGATTGTATAACCGCTGTATACTTGCTAAGACTAAAGTTTAAGATTGAAAGATATCTGCATTAATATTTCTTTCTTTTTGCTTAAGAATCTTTAGTAAAATACTAATTTACTTTGCTACAGTCTGGTGTCTTTTCAATTGCATTATTTCTTTGAATTGTCCAAACCCAAGGTGTCAGAGGTGTCAGGAAGCTTGCAAGGTCAAGGCAACCTTTGGGGATAGTCAACTTCCAGCAGCCCTTAAGGGGGTGGCACTACAATTTTTTTGTGAGAGGAATGGAGTCCCAATGTTGATATCATTAGAAGAAATGGTGCCCCATCATTGATGTCAGTGTGAAGAATAGTGTCTAATCATTGGTGTCAGTGGAAGGAATAGTGCTCCAAGGGACAGACAAAGGCAAGCAAATTTGACCTTGGACTGCAGTTTGGTGACCAGTGACCACTGCTCTAAAGAGATCATCAGATATGTGGACTCCCAAGTATTTAAATGAGCCATTGGCCCACTGGAAAAGAAAGAAGGTGGAGAGGAACTATTGTTCAGATGGAGGAAATGTCACATTTTGATGCTATTGATATGTGGTTACTTTGTTTTTCTAAATCAATTTGTATTTGATGGGTGGGGAGTTGTCAATAAAGCAGGCCTTCATTTTCATAGAAAGTCCATTTTAAAGATAAAAAAACAGCAACATCTTAAAAACTAACATCAGTACAGACTTTACTTCATGTTACTGGTATGATTTTTTTTAAATCCCAGTAATGAGCAGGACCATTAGAAAAACTGGCACCAGAACAGGATGCTGATAATAAGTATGCAGTGAGTTAGAAGTTGATAATTACAGGCGAGTAAACATAATTAAATGGGATGAGAAAACAATCCCTTTCCATGAATGGTACTTAATATAACATTAGCTACATGTGTAAAAGGTTTGTCAAAATTAATTGGAGCTAAATACGACTATATAAATGTCTTGTTAACAGCTTACATGACAGCCTACAGTAGCAAAGAGATTCAATTAGACATTAATCACATACGTTTATATTCTACTGTACAATATGTACTCCAAGTAGAGACTTTCAATATTCTAATTTGAGGTGATTGGTACAAATGGTAAAGGTTAATGTGACTAAGTAGTCAAGAATCCTCTTTTTCTTTTTCGCTAGAAAAATAAAGATGAGATGGTCCTGCTCATATAGAGATCTTACCCATCTGTGTACAGTACATGGATACCAGAAGTAGCATCATATACAGCACCAGAGGTGATGAGCAGAGTGCACTAAATTATAACAACCAATCAAAAATAGAAACATAGACAAGTGACGGCAGAAAGACTGAGTAGTCCATCGAGTCTGCCCATTTTTTCTTTTTTCATTAACCTTGTTGTCTGACTATAGATCTATGTTTATCCCAAGCATGTTTGAAGCCATTTACTGTTGACTGTCTCACTACCTCTGTTGGTAGTCTATTCCAATCATCAGCTACCCTTTCAGTAAAATAATATTTTCTAATATTTGTTTTGAACTTTCCTCCAGTTAGTTTGAGGTCATGTCGCTGTGTTCTTGGTTTTGGTTTCATATTGAAAACACTGCTTTCCTGAACGATATTCACCCCCTTATTGTATTCAAAGGTTTCAATCATGGTGTCTCCCCTTACCCTTCTTACCTCCAGACTGTACATATTAAGGGCCAGATTCACAAAAGAGATACGACGGCGTATCTCCTGATATGCTGTCGTATCTCTGTGATCCGCCCGTCCTAACTATGCGGCTGATTCATAGAATCAGCTACGCATAGATAGCCCTAAGATCCGACAGGTGTAATTGACTTACACTGTCGGATCTTAGGATGCAATTCTATGCCGGCCGCTAGGTGGCGAGGCCATTGCGGTCGTCGTAGAATATGCAAATGACTATTTACGGCGATCCACGAACGTCCGCGTTACCAGTCGCTCTAACTTTACGTAGTTTCCGTCGAGATACACGTCGTAAAATTAGGGCTGAGCCCTAGGTGTTCTAAGCCATGTTAAGTATGGCCGTCGTTCCTGCGTCGAAATTTCAAAAATCACGTCGTTTGCGTAAGTCGTCCGTGAATGGCGCTGGACGCCATTTACGTTAACGTCTAAACAAATGACGTCCGTGCGACGTCATTTAGCGCAATGCACGTCGGGTAATTTTCCCGACGGAGCATGCGCAGTACGTTCGGCGCGGGAACGCGCCTAATTTAAATGGTGCCCGCCCCATTTGAATTAGGCGGGGTTGCGCCGAGCGGATTTACGTTACACCGCCGCAAGTTTACAGGTAAGAGCTTTGTGAATCAGACACTTACGCTGTAAACCGGCGGCGGTGTAACGTAAATGGGATACGTTACGCTGCCGTGGAGCAACGTAAATGTATCAGAATCTGGCCCTAAGTTCCTAAAGTTGCTCTCGATATGTGTTATCCCCCAGACCTTTCACCATTTTTGTTACCCATCTCTGGACTCGTTCTATCTTATCAATATCTTTATGTAAGTGAGGTCTACAGAACTGGACACAGTATTCTAAATGAGGTCTCACTAAAGATCTGTATAGGGGAATCAGGACCTCCTTCCTCCTGCTGGTGATCCCTCTAGTGGTGCATCCTAGTATTCTATTCATTAACCTGATTGCAGTAAACTAAATCTGGTTGCATTGGTTTTAATGCACATAATATTGTAGACAGATGCCTAAAAACGTTATGGGTGTTTGCCAAATAAAAGATTAACGGCTGGTGCTTCAGGGTTTAACATTCAGTGCTGTAGTGTGCCTCCCCCTGCTTGGGTCACTTCTTGCTTTTGAGGTGACATATGCAGGAGGGGGGCTGACCTCATGGCCATTCTGTGGATGGGAAACAATTAGTACGATGCTCTGCGTCGAGGTGTAATTTGGACTGTGTAGTTGAGTTCCACCTTAGTGGGACCCAGGGGTGGGTTTGGGAGCTGAACTTTTTGTGTAACATTGTGGAGATAGAGTTATGCTACACATGGTACGACACCACAGCACAGCCAAAGCTCAATACAATGTTGGGAGAGAGTTGCCATGAGGGGCACTAATCCACATGTGTAACAGTGACATCAGTGCTGCTCACCAATTTGCCTAGCAAATAGACATGTTTTGGTCCGAATGTAAACTCAGACAAATTTTTGTTTATTGGGAGATTGTTTATAAATTTTCGAACAAATTCAAAATCTTCAGAAAGATTCGAATTTCAGCAGCGGGAGTCAATGGCATTTTACTGCTATCTCGGCCAATGAGGAGGTGAGTCCTGGACAGCTGAGCCTATGCATTAACGTGGATGTAAATCCTCTCCTATACCTAGTGAAATGAATAGCCTCATATAATACACAGAGATTAAACAAATCTCCCTACATAAGTTTTACATGTATATCTGCTGTCGTCAGCTTTCCATATTAGAAAGTGCACATTGTTTTAAAAAAAATGTCTTCCTGTTTCAGCAGTGGGAGGGAAATCTGGGCTTGTGTGTGAGCTGATTGTAGGAAAGGCACACACTCCCACTCAACATGGGCAAAGGAACAAAGAAACATGCAGAGCTGTGCTGTGAATAGACCAGCTCTCTTCTAATCTCCCTCTAAGCTATCCCCCTGACACAAATTTGCAGCTGCTTTTATCTCCTGTGTCGGAGAACTTGTCAAAAGTTATCATGCTGATAACAGAGGAATGGAGCAGCAAAAAGACATGGGAGAGAAGTAAACACTACAGGTATATGTGCCCAGGTCAGATTTCATAAATGGGATTTACATCCACTTTAATATAAAAAACAACTTCTGCCTTTATAACCAATTTAACAACCAATGATTCGTCAGCTGTCAGCGGGCTTCCCCTCTGAAAGCTAAAATGTAAACAAATGAATGCTGACAATAGACAATTTTGGAAAAAAAAACACAGTGGGGTCCCCCCCAGTCCATACCAGGCCCCAACGCTGTATCCTGGCCTAGGCCAACAAGGCCCAGGCCTAGGGCAGCACTTTGCAGGGGGCAGCACGGAAGGAGTCTCTGCCTACTTGCGCTACACTGTTAATGTAACGCCAGTCTTATGGGGTGAACTGGGCTGAGAGGCAAATTAGTCTAGCGCCCCCATTCCGTAACTGTGGGGGGGCTTTTAATTTTGACTGTCCTATCATCCTGGACCACAAACCTTCCTCACTGTGCTATATGTTTTCTGCTGCACCAGGGCGGGTCTTCAACAGAAAGGGGTGTGGTCTTGACACAAAGGGGTGGGTCATATTTAAATTAGGGGGTGCACGGGTTTAGTCAGGCCTAGGGCAGCACAAAACATGAAAAATCAAAAGTTCTAATTTTAAAGGCTTATTTGCAAGTTATTGCAATAAAAAGTGTATGGAGACCCAGGTACTGCTCTAGGGGATATGTATCTATGCAAAAAAAGGTTTTTAAAACAATCGTTTTTTTCAGGAGCAGTGATTTTCAAAATTTTGGGGTGGAGTTACCATTAAAATTCATGCCAGACCAAAAGGGCCTGGTATGGATTTTGGGGGCACCCCAAGCTGTTTTAAAAAAAATGTGGCGTGGAGTTCCCTTTAACTACTTAAGGACCAGTCGCCATTGTTATACATCACTACTTTGATGTTAAATACCGTTGTTATGGCAGGAGCTAGCTGCCATAACCCCAGAATTTTTAAAAACAGCGGACTGTCCTCTCTAAAATAAAAGTGGTCTAAGCGGCGGATTTGCCGCAAGATCACTTTTATTGGGGGCAGGATAGGGCCCCCCTTCCCGCCAGTTAGCGGTCCTCTGACGCTTATTGGAGCCATCGGTAGCGGTGAAGAGATTCGCATCCGCTCCCCTCACTGCCTTGATGCCGAGTGAGGGAAAGATGGCCCCCGCTTGGCTCTATAGCATTGGAGGGCTAAAGCGACGTCAAACAGCACTTTCGCCCAATGTTCTTTAAGGGGACATTTTTTTTATATACTGTATATTTTATGAACTGTATTATATATACTACACGGACTACACTGTATACTCTTCACTGTATTATATATACTACAATGGCTGCACTATATACTCTGCAATGTATAATTTATGATATACTGATGGCACTATATACTCTCCACAGTATTATATATACTACACGGACTGCAATATATATTGTGAACTTTATTATATATAGGAGGGCAGGCTGCTGTAGAAATCTATATTTTTTTTATATAAAGTCTATCTATGGTCAAAATGTAAAGTCACCCTGTAGATATATATTTCACACAGCCTGCCTTCTAAACCACAGAGATGGAGAGAGGAGGCATTTCAGGAGGCAGAGTCAGTACAAGGCAGGCAACAATGCACCATGGGATATGTAGTCCTTGGAAATTGAAAGCAAACAGCAGAGAAGAAGCTGAAAAACATGCAAGGAATCCAAATATTTTTATTACAATGGTTATGTAATAGAAAGTGTATGCTGTGAACTCCTTGAAAATGATATTCTAGGGAGAAGAGATAGTCAAGTGTCTATGCCAGTGGTTCTCAACCTACTAGTGCCGTGACCCCTTGATAAAATTTCCCAAGTTGTGGGGACCCCTAACAGTAAAATTATTTTTGTAGCATGGGTTGTCGGCACCCAAGGCATGACAAGTAATTTGCGCCTAAACCACAGACATTTAGCTCTCCCTGAGTTCTTTTAATCCCAACTATAATCACACTCACTGTGTCTCCATGTTCACTGTGTCTCTGACTTTGTGGTGTCCCGAAGCAGTGACACTTATGCCGAAATCAGGAGATGGGGTCTCCTTCAGCCCATCCCACTTCACATTTCTCACCAGTCAGCTGACCTCTAGTCTCTGCCCCAAGCCATGCTGTGAGCTGAATGGGCGCCTGCAAAGAGTCTGAGTGGGTGGCCGTGGGCTACAGGAACAGCCCAGCTGGGCAGCCACAGGCTCCAGAGACAGCCTTGCTGGGTGGCCACAAAAAGGCTGGAAGAGTGGTGCGGGCTTCAGGAATAGCCCAGGATTCAGTGACCCCTGGCAAATTATCATTTGACCCCCGAGGGGGTCCCGACTTTGAGGTTGAGAACCACTGGTCTATGCAGTGCAAATCTCAATTTTCCAAGGGGTTTATGTTTTCTACAAAGATTTTTGAGTTTTTTTCAAGCACTGCATCTGTACTAGAATGGCTTCATATAGTGTGTCACTGTTCTTGCAACAATTATTTAATTTATTAGATACACGTAAAAGAAAGACATATAAAAGCTAGTCAATGGAATGCTATAAACTGGTACGTGTGTGTGTTTGTGTGTAAATATTGCCTTACTATGTGTCTTGGTTAATAGATTATATTTCTTTGTTCTTCTTTAAGTACCGTAGATTGTAGTAGGAAATAGACTTTGTAGCTTTAGTTGCTGCCATGAATTATTTTTTACCGAAGTGTTAGCAAATTACAAAAAATCAAGCTGTTAACCTTAAATTCCCAGCAGAGAAAGAATGTGGACTGCATGCAGGTGTTCTGGTTCTGTAGATTGTTAAATTATTCTGATGGACACTTCCACATGTAGGTTGTAAACATGCATTGTTTAAAGGACCTCAAGTGGGAACAGCCAGCATTAGTCTGTACACTCTTGATCAATGGCTCTGCTCTACAAAGGGTCACTTTCTTCCAATCACTTTTCTATAATCATGGCCCTTTACTAAACAAAGTTCTCTTGTGTTACCCAACAACTCTGCAAATTCTATGGTCTATTGCAGCACATCTTTCTGCTTTTTCTTTAACATCAATTTTGGTAATAGAGTAATTCATGGGCAGTACAACAAATAACAAAAACTATTTCTCAAGCTTTTTAAAAGAATTTAGTGCGTTCAAATAAAGGTCAGCTGCTGTGACTCGAAGCGATTCAGCTGGTGGTAATTAGTAATTGTTTATGCTTAAAAGATGAAGTCGTCCTTTCTTAATTTATTTGCCATGACTCAACCAATACAAGATAGTTCATAGAGATTTGAGAACTTGACACAAACTTTGTAATTGCTATTGGCAAAAAAGCCATATAATAGCATGTACTGACCACAAACATTTAATGCAGAAAATTTGTAGTTTCAGTGACAACTTCTGTTGGCCAAGTTATCAAAGATGCAAGCTTTTAGGATCTCTTAGGTCATTTCCCCAGGCTCTATACAAGGGACCTATGGAGTTCTAAAAGCTTGCATCTTTAAAAACTTTAGTTAAACAATACAAAGTATCAATGAAGCTACAAATATTCTACATTATTTGATGGCTTTACCTCCACAAATGTTTGACAAGTGTACACTTAGCTCGCAAGATGTAACATTTATCCTAGGAACTCTTTATTTTTTTAAACTACGATTATAGGCTAAGCTGCTTAGCCCTTAACAAGGTATGACTGTAAACCTGGGGGTAGATCCACGTACAACGGCGCATTAATCCTCCGGGCGTAGCTTATCTAATATACACTACGCCGTCGTAACTTATCTTTTTTTTTTTAATCCTCGAATTTGCGCCGTATTGTATCTTTGGCGGCGTAATGGCCGTAATTCAAATCTCTGTGATGGGGGCGTGTTTTAAGTTAAATACGTCGTGACCCGATGTAAACAAAGTTTTTTTTAACTGCGCATGCGCAGTCCGTGGGGGTATCCCAGTGCGCATGCTCGAAATGAAACCGGAACAAGCCAATGTTTAAGACGGTGACGTCATTCTACGCAAATCCTTATTCGCGAACGACTTACGCAAACGACGTAAAAAATTCAAAATGCGAGGCGGGAACGACGGCCATACTTAACATTGAGTACGCCTCATAATAGCAGGTTTAACTATACGCCGGAAAAAGCCAAACGCAAACGACGTAAAAAAATGCGCTGGCCGGACGTACGTTTGTGGATCGCCGTAACTAGCTAATTTGCATACTCAACGCGGAATTCGACGGAAACACCACCTAGCGCCCGCCGAAAAATTGCACCTAAGATCCGACGGCGTACGAAGACGTACGCCTGTCGGATCCATCCGAGATGCCGTCGTATCTTGTTTTGTAGATACAAAACAAATATACGACGCGCAAAATTTGAAATTACGTGGCGTATCAAGAGATACGCCGGCGTAATTCTTCTGTCGATCTGCCCCATGGACTGCTGAATTTCAGTCCAAAGGTGAATTTTGACATGGTTTTAGGATATTCATAGGTTGGAAGTTTCCACATCTGTTTCAATGGCACGCCAAGAGTTCAGTATATTTGAAGTGTCACTTATGAACTTAGATCTTTGAAAAGTAAACTTGTTAAGTAAAAAAATGAAAGAAATAAAGGGGCTCTCGATGTTTTTTTCTTTTAAAAATACTATTTGACTGTTTGGAAGAGGTAAGCAGTGTTTCTTTCATGCCAATTTCCTTTACCACTGAACTAAACCTGGCTATAAGATATCTTTTGTACAGCACTGTGGCTGAAAGAAAGAAACCTGTCTAATTGGGACATCTGTTCTGGTCTCAAAGTTTCTAAAGCCTGGTACACACTATCAGTTTTTTTGTTCAACCCAGCAGGCTGAATGAAAAAAATAAATAAAACTGAGGAGCTCGAGAAGAGTGAACAAAAGTGAAAAAAAAATACAGCTGCTGAGGGGCGGGGAGAGGCTGTCTCAGCCTCTCAGTGGCTCGCTGAGAGGCTGAGACGGCTATCAGTCCAGGCACCCGGCGGATTCAGACTCCCAGAGTTGGGATGACGCACTGCCTGAACTGATCTTGGTGACGTCAGCAGAGAGCGGACTTCAGACCACTCTCTGCTGAAAATTGGTCACAGGAGTGCAAAATGAATTGCACTCCTGTGACCCATAGGAGAAGCCCAGCTGAATGAGCTCAGGCTGAACTTCTCCTTTAAGCCTGGTACACACTATCAGTTTTTTTTTAAACCCAGCAGGCTGAATAGGAAAAAAACTGAGGAGCTCAAGAAGAGCTCACCATTGGTTGAGAGCGCTGATTGGATGCTGATCAGCAGATGTTTTTCAATTAGGCTTCTGTCGGACAGGCTGCCGTACACACGGGCCGAATGGTGGCCAGTTTCTGTTGATTTGCCTGGCACTGGCCGATATTCAGTCAGTGTGTTTGGGGCCTTAGGAAGAGATTTACCTCTCTTTCTATTATGTCTACAGGACAGAAAGTAAGAGAACCTCTGTAATAGGACAAAGATGTAAAAAAAAAAGCTGACTGGGGGTTTCAGTATTACTTACTCTACCCAAAATGAGAAAAAAAAATCTTAGGCTTTGGCTCCTTCCATTAAGTGCATTTTTGCTGAACAGTTGCGACCCAGGAAAAAAATTACTGTAATAAGGTTATTTATAATTTTGATCTATGTGAGCTGTGGTATCAGTGGGGGTTTTAAGTAGACTACATATTAAAGGCTCAAGGTTAAGGGCGCATGCGCGGGTTCCCGAGGACGGACGTGTGCTGAAGGAGCTCCGCACCTCCCCGTCCAACAACAGCTATAAACAGCGCAGGTAGCGGCACCCGGTCACCGGGAATAGCGCGATCGGCGGCCCGTGGCGGCGATGAACAGGAGGGCGAGGGGACAGCCGAGAAAAGGCCATTGTAATCAGGCTAAACCCCACGGAGGAGCGGGGCCTTCCCCTGGACACAGGCCGCAATCCAAGATGGCGCCGGGACGCGTCGACAAACGAGGCAGCCAGGCCTCCAGGTCACAGAAAACACAGCAAGAAAATGAGGAGATCCAGACTGAACATCCCAGGGATCCCTTCTCCTCACAGTCCTCAGGAGAGCAGGAGGCAGAGCAGCAGGGTGAGTCCCTTTCACAGCCCTCATCCCCAGCCACATACAGAGGCATGCAGGACATGGTGGATTCCCCTATGTCATCTATGGACAGGAATATGGCTGAGCTAACTGAGGCAGTGTTTAGCCAATCCAGCCTGCAGGCATTAACACCTCAACCACCAGTATACTCGGGGGATGCAGTCCTGCTAGCACGCTTCTCGGCTATGCTGCAGAAGGAGCTATCTATAGCCTGCTCCTTGATTACCACAGACCTTAAGAGAGACATCCATGGCCTGGGACAGAGATTTGAGATGATAGAAACTAAAGTGGACAGTACTGTCAAAAAGGTCAATCAAAACTCAAACATGATTGCCGATCTTCAAGACCGGTTGGAGGAGGCCTATACAAAGATTGAAGATTTGGAGAACCGCTCTCGCAGAGAGAACGTGCGCATACGGGGTCTACCGGAAAGCCACACTGACCTGGAAGGAGCGATGAAGGATCTGATGAAAGAACTGATTCCTGACATCAAGGCACATCATATGGAAATTGATCGCATTCATCGGGCCCTGACGGCCCCAAGGAAAGATGGCCTCCCGCGTGACATTATAGTCAAACCGCACTATTACGGAATCAAGGAGAGGATGATGTTAGCTGCTCGCAATAGACAGGAACTGGTACTGTATGGAACGCAGATTCAACTTTTCACTGATTTAGCCCCCTCCACGGTGCAAAAACGCAGGAATTTGAAACCATTGCTGCAGCAACTTGTGCGTAAGCAGATAAAGTACAGATGGTCTTTCCCATTTCGGCTGTCGTTCTCATATCAAGGCCGATCCCATTCCTTCATGACATTTTCTGATGGCGAAGATCTTTTGTTGAGCCTTGGAATCATCGCTCAGGAATCAGATGCCTCCGTCTCGCGCCAGGACCAACGATCCATCTCCCCGCTGTGGCAAGATCGACGACACCCACAGCCCTCTAGATCTCCTCAGACGACCTGAACACGGACTCAACTACCCCCTGGGTTGGGGTGAGAAGATATCCCTCTTTAGGACTGAATTTTAGTCCACTGGGGGCCGTGGCCCGAACCTAATAGCCCTGGTTGCGCGCAAAGCGTGTAGTTCCTGTTGTACCAAAAACAGGGTTTTTATCTTATTTATTTTTTTTATTTTTATTTATTTTTTATTTTTTTTTAAGAACTTTTTTGTAGAACTTTAATTTTCTTATTTTTTTTTTTTTTTTTTAAGGGACTTTTTTACACATCTCCCCCTTCCCCCTATTTTTATTTTCATTTTTATTTAACTCCCCCCCCCCCCCCCCTTTTTTTTTTTTTTTTTTTTTTCCCTCACCAATTCCTACATTGACTCTTGGCTGGGTACCTTTAACGTTGAAATATGTTCCATGTTTTATTCTTTTTACGTCTTTTTGACCTGCAATTACGGTTTTAGTAGGTTGGGTTGGGGAGGCCATCCATGCCACCCAGTTGCGAGACTACTTCTCCTCTACGGAGGAGGGTACCCTTGCTCATGCGACTCTGGATGTTGCATCCGGTTGGGGCTACTCCCCATAATGTTGTAAATTATCTCAGGTTGCCTGTAAATAGTTTTACAGGCTTATGGTCTAATGTGTGCTTTTTGTTCTTTTACCTATATTTCTTTTTCTCTTTTCCCTTTGGTCTCATCCTCCTCCCCCGAGTTCAGGCTCCGCGCTCCACCATGTCCACTTGGCCCTGGTCCCAGGTTGTACTGGAAATCTGTCTTTGTACTGCTTCCTGCTCGTGCTGGTTGACACAAGGTAAGAGTGCTATGCCCCACCACTATGGCCGGTAGTTTTCCCACGGACTATTCAATAGTCACCCACAATGTACATGGTTTTAATTCCCCTATTAAAAGAACAAAGGCTTTTCAATTCTATCACAAACAGAAAGCTGATGTCCTCTTATTACAGGAGACTCACTTTTCTAAAACGTCGGCTCCTAGGTATCTAAATGTGAAATATCCACAATTTTATTTGGCGAGCGGACCCGCTAAGCGGGGTGGGGTGGCGATCTGCCTATCTAGGCGGACTCCCTTCACTCCCCTCACAGTGGTGAGAGATAAGGAAGGTAGATATGTAATGGCTGCTGGTCGCCTTCATGACCAGCTAGTCACCTTCATATCTTACTATGCCCCGAACACGGGACAGACTGAATTCTTTAGCAAAATGCTCAGAATATTAATGCCTAAGGTACTGGGACAGGTGATAATGGGGGGGGACAGTAATATCCCGCTAGATAGAATAACGGACAAATCGGATCCAGCTAGACCGATCCTTAGAAGGCCACCGACGGGTAGTAGCAGGGTGGCGCGCCTGTTACATCTATACGATTTGATAGATGCATGGAGGGAGGGTAATCCCACGGTAAGAGACTACACGCACTTTTCGCAGGTGCACCACACATATTCCCGGATAGATCACATTTTAGTGCGTACCCCTTTGCTGCCGTATATGACGTCGGTTAAGATACTGTCGACCCCATGGTCAGATCATTCTCCGGTTAAATTGTCAGTGAAAGGATTGTGGTCTAAACCCGGCCCTTCTCCTTGGAGACTTAACGCTAGCCTACTAAATGATCCCTTACTGTACGCTGAAATTGAAAAGGCACTACAAGAGTACTTCAGTAATAATAAGGCTTCGGATACTTCCCCTACCATTAATTGGGGTGCCCATAAGGTTACGGTGCGGGGTAAATTGATCCAATTGGCTGCTAGGGAAAAGAGGAATCGGGAGCAATCAATAAGACTATTGGAGGAAGATCTAGACCATCTGTTGGAGGAGCAGCGCAGAAACCCCCAGACTGACATTAGACGTAAGATAGATGACGCACGACTGGCTCTTAATCTTAGTCTGACCACCCGAGCAGAAAAACATATTAGCTGGTCCAAGCATAGATTCTACACAATGGGAGATAAACCCACCACAATGTTAGCCAGGAAGCTAGTGCCCCGACAACACGCTGCCACGTTACCTAAATTACGACTACCCTCAGGTCACCCCACTCAGAATCCGGAATCCATTCTTGGGGAATTTCAGAAATTTTATGCAACACTTTATAGCTCTCCCGCTAGCTATGTGCCCTCAAAGGCGGATCAGTTTTTCCACGATGTGCAACTGCCCCGACTCACCCAGGCTCACAGGGAACTTATGGAGGGGGAATTTACGGAGTCCGAAATTAAACTGGCCATAAAAACCATCCATCCCTCTAAAGCACCTGGACCGGATGGCTTCACTGGCCATTACTATAGGAAATATAGCGAAATCCTAGCTCCACATTTGTGTTCCTATTTTAATGACTTAAGGAGGGGAAGTAATATTCCTGACCACGAAAACGTAGCGTATCTACGCGTTATACCAAAACCGGGTCGGGATCACGGAGATTGCGCCAACTATCGCCCAATCTCCTTGATCAATACAGATCTAAAGTTATTGACGAAGGTGCTAGCATTCAGACTAAATACATTTCTTTCAAATTACATCCACCCTGACCAGGCGGGATTTGTTCCCAACCGTCAGGCATCAGATCAGACTCGCAGAGTCATAAATTTAATCTTGGCAGTTCAGTCGGACTGGGACTGTATGGGTCCTAGGCAGGGAATGCTGCTTTCGCTCGACATCCAGAAGGCGTTTGACTCTCTCTCGTGGGAATACCTTTTTGATGTATTGCACCGTTTCGGTTTCGGCGAGCGCTTTCTGGTACTCTTGCGAACGCTGTATCACTCTCCCTCAGCATTATTGAAATTGAGGGGCTACTCATCCCCACCGTTCGATATCAAAAGAGGAACACGGCAAGGCTGTCCGCTATCGCCGCTGCTATTTGTTTTAGCAATTGAGCCTTTGGCGATAAAAATCCGTTCGAGTCCCAATGTCAAGGGTATAGTTTGTGGGGAAGACGAGCACAAGTGCTTGTTCTTTGCAGATGACCTGCTATTGACATTGTCGTCGCCCATTACTTCCCTCCCTAACTTATACGCGATTTTGCAACCATTTTCAGAAATTTCAGGTCTCCGAATTAATCACGAGAAATCAAGAGCACTTAATATATCTTTACCGAAATCAACTCAGGAGACTCTTGAGCGCTCACACAGGTTCAAGTGGGACAGGGAAGCTCTTCCCTACCTCGGTATAAATTTGACCTCATCTGTCCAGACGTTGTATAGCCAGAATTACCCAGCCCTATTTAAACGCCTATCAGACGATTTGGCCAGGTGGCAGATTCATCCCCCTTCGTGGTTTGGCAGATTGCACTCCATAAAAATGAATGTACTACCCAAGGTTTTATATTTGTTTCGTACCTTGCCTGTGTCACTAGTTCGATCTGACCTCCACATATTCCAAAAGAAGATATTGCAATTCGTCTGGGGAGATAAGAGGCCTAGGGTGAATAGGGGTACTATGTACACACCAAAGCAAAGGGGTGGCTTGGGACTGCCTGACCTTATGAAGTACTTTTACGCGGCCCAGTTGGCCCACCTTACGAGGTACCATTCCCAAAAGCCTGACGCAATATGGATGACTATGGAATCCTATGCCTGTCGACCTGATTTGATATCTCATATTATGTGGCTCCCTATGAGGGACAGGCCGGTCATACTGTGTCCGACACTGTCATTCTCATTGGAAATTTGGGACGGGCTTTCCAGGAATAGGACGTTTAAATCCCCTCACAATCCGTTAGCACCCTTGTTAAAGAACAGGGATTTCACCCCGGGCCTCTCTCCAGTAGGGTTTCACTGGTGGACAAATTAGGGTCTTCTACGAATTGCCGATCTTTGTGATCACAAAGGGATATTGTCGGAAAAAACGTTAGTTGAAAAATACCAAATGCCAGTGACTGAACGCTTTAGATATACGCAACTGTACCACTTTTTGCAAACTGTCGCCCGCAAAGGCGATCTAACTACTATGACTTCTATGGAGTATTTATGTAGGCAATACGATAAAGTCAGGGGCCATATTTCTGCTATTTATTCTATCCTGTCATACTCCTCGAAAAAGTTGGGCTATATGCTCCAATGGGAGGAGGATTTGCAGGAAACGTTCGAGATTGACGAATGGCACAGGCTGTCGGAATCGGCGTCTCGATCGATCATGAATACTTCCATTATAGAAGCTAACTACAAGGTCCTGCTGAGGTGGTATATGGTCCCGGCTAGACTGGCCGCTTTCGTGCCAGGTGCCTCTCGGGACTGTTTCAGAGGATGCGGACAGACGGGGTCCACATTCCATATGTGGTGGACCTGTCCTAGGGTCCGGCGATTCTGGATCAGGGTGTACAATTTCATCTACTCCCTGACCCAGATCAATTTAGTTAAAGCTGCTAAACATGCGCTCCTGGGGGGTAAGATACCTGACGCTTCGGGACCCCAGAGGAGACTGGTGGCATTCATATTCACCTCAGCAAAAATAACCATAGCGAGAAACTGGAAGTCCGCGGCCTTGCCATTTGATCAACTTAAATACAAATTGTCCTGGCTTATGTTAAATGAGAGGCTAACGGCACTCACGCAGGACAAGATGAAGCAGTTCCATAAAGTCTGGGATCCTTGGATCTGCTACTTAACTGGTGATCCTGGGTCGAGTGGTACTTAGGTATATCTTGTGGATTATTTAATGGTGTGCGGAGCCTCAACTCTCCCAATTCCCCCCTCTTCTTTCTCATCCCACTGTCTCCTTTCCTATTGTTCTCTGACGGGATTGAATCCCGCCTTTTTCTGCTTTACTGCCTCCTTTTCACAAATCTGGAGTGTTGTTTACTATCTCCTAAATTGCCAATTGAATGATGTGGAGTTACATATGTTTTGGGTGGTCGTAACCCTCGTAGGCAATGGCACGATGTGATGGTGAACAGATTGTCAAATCATTGTCTAGAGAAGGAAGTGACGTTGATATGTATTACTTTTTGTCTGTGAAGAAAACTAATAAATACTATTGAAACATAAAGGCTCAAGGTTTTTTACCTTCATGCATTCAAAAAACCTTCTCTGTGCAGCAGCCCCCCAAATACTTACCTGAGCCCGATCTTCCTCCAGCGATGTGCACAAGAGCCCCAGCTTTCCCTTCTCATTAGCTGAGACAGTCGTGGGAGCCATTGGCTCCTGTTGCTGTCAATCAGAGCCAGTGAGCCAATGTGAAGAGAGAGGGGGTGGAGCAGAGCCACAGCTCTGTGTGTAAATGTACAAACAGGGTACGAGCCTGCTTGGGTGCCCCCATTGCCCAAGTAATTGCAAACTGCTTGCTCTGGGGGCACTTGGCAGGAGGGAGGGGCTATGAGGATCGACAGGGGATCCGAGAAGAGGAGGATTGGGGCTGCACTATGCAGAACCACTGCACAGAGTAGGTAAGTATAACATGTTTGTTATTTAAAAAAAAAAAAAAAGCCTTTAATAGCACATTAACACAACAAAAAAGAAATGTTTATAGTAGTTACCTGACATTCACCAAATATTCACTGCAGGTGAATTGACGTGACACTGATGCAGGGGCGGACTGACAACTCATGGAGCCCCGGGCAATAGGAGATTATGGGGCCCCCGGGCAATAGGAGATTATGGGGCCACACAGTGTATACACACACATACAGTATACATACACAGACAAACAGTATACATACACACAGAATACACATACACACCGAAAGGGTACTGGAGAGGCGGGGCAGCTATAATCTTAGGATTTAAAAAAAAAAAGATTTTGACATACTGTCCCTGGTTTTACTGAGGCTAGCAACCCTGATGGGGCCCCCTAGTGGCATGGGGCCCTCGGGCAGTGCCCAAATGGTCAGTCCGCCCCTGCACTGATGACACTGATTGATTCACTACCAGTGAATATTTGGTAAAAATATGCCTCATTATGTTCACTGGATGTATTTAGTGATTTCAACAACTTATGTTTTAAAAAAAATACCTTTTGATTTTCTGTTTGAGTCCTTCTTTAAAATGATCATGAGCTGACATGAAAGTGTGTACCCTTCCAACTTAATATAAGTTGCACGTGTGTTTCTTGATAGCCAGAGGAAGGAGTAAACTTTTCATGACCGTGGGATGTTTCAACCTGCTTGGAATGTATCTTAAAATTACAGAAAGTGTTGTCTACTGTTTGTACTATCCTGCACTATAAACAAAGACACAACCTACTGTAGCGGTGGAATAAAAAGACTAAACATGCAAGTGCCAAGCAATGAAATGATACTGAAACAACTCCAGCATTTTTCTCCGTCTACCCAGCAGACACACAGCATGACCCGTACATATGTGACCATCGTCACACGCATGCATTTTCTGTCTCAGACAATTGCCGATGGTTAGAAGAGAGATTAGGTAACAGAAAAATTCAAGTTCTGCTGGAACAGATGGCTGTCAACAGAAATAACTAATCCATGATTGCTACTGTTGTTTGAAAACACATGCTGCATAGAAAGCATATGCTTTGAAGTAAATATTTCAATTATTATATAATGGAGCATGAAGAATTGAAACTCTTACTTAAAAACCTTAAGTTACTTATTGACCTAAATTTTTTTCTAAGCAGGGTTGGTCCTATAGAGATTGCCAAAGCATAGACACATCTAAACATATCTGAAGCACAGATGCATTAATACTTGGTATGTCTTTGGATATATACAGATCCACAAATGCAGAAGTGCAGCTGCCATGGTGGCACATTTGTTGCACATTGACTGTTCTATGGGAGTAGTTATTAATATCCCAAACTGTATCGAATTCATTTTAATAGGGACAGTGGGATAAAAAAATAATCAAAGCCAGGGATGCCAGAGACTTTTCATCACAAAAGTGCAAAAAAAAAAACATTACTAGATGCATTGGGCCAGATTCACGTAGCGCAGCGGATCTATAGATCCGCTCGTTCTACGTGAATTAAGATCCGCTCCCGCAAGTTTAGGAGGCAAGTGGCTAATTCACAAACCACTTACCTCCAAACTTGCGACGGCGGATCCTAAATCCCCCGGCGGAATTCAAATTCCGCGGCTAGGGGAGTGTACTATTTAAATCAGGCGCGTTCCCGCGCCGATTTAAATGCGCATGAGCCGTCTGGGGAATTTCCCGGCGTGCATTGCTCCCACTGACGTCGCTAGGACGTCAGCGGTTGCGACGCTTACATAAAAGACGTCCATCCGTATTCTAGAACGACTTACGCAAACGACGTTAAAAAATTTAAATTTGACGCGGGAACGTCGGCTATACTTAACATTGGCTGCGCCTGATGAAAGCAGGGGTAAGTATACGACGGGTACGCCGCTACGGAAATGTCGTAAGAAGACTGCGTCGGGTCCGCGTACGTTCGTGAATTTGCGTATCTCGCTGATTTACATATTATTTATCGTAAGTCGAAAAAAAGATCCGACAGTGTAACACAGTTACACCTGTCAGATCTAAGCCCTATCTATGCGTATCTGATTCTATGAATCAGGCGCATAGATAGGACCAGTTTACGTCAGAGATACGATGGTGTATCTGTAGATACACCGTCGTATCTCTTTGTGAATCTGGCCCATACAGTTTACACAGGGCTTTTTTTCAGCGGGAACGTGGGGGAACGCAGTTCCGGCACCTCCAGAACTGAATACATGTAATGACAAGGGGTGCTGGAGGATCTATTGATGCTGGTGCTGGGGAATCTGTTGTTGCTGGAGGGAATCTATTTGCTGAAGATGGGGGTCTATTGTTGCTGCGTTGATCTTCTGTTGTTCATGGGGGAACTGATACTGCTCGGTGAGTCTTATGTTGCTGGGAGGGATTTACTTTGAAGAAGGGGTCTCCGTTTCTGGTTGCTGGAGAGGGGGGTTATTGTTACTGTGGAGGTCTGTTGTTGCCAGAGGGGGTTGTATTGTTTGCTGGGGTGGGTCCTATGTTTCAAGAGGTCAATCATTGCTGGAGGGATCTACTGTTGAGGGAGGGGTCTGATATTGCTGGCTGCTAGAGGGTCTATTGATGCTGGCTGTTGGGAGTGTTTTGTCACTGGGGTGTCCATTGTTGCTAGATCCATTTTACTGCCTTTCTTTACAATTTCTTTACAAATTCTATACAAAATACTTAGCACTATAAAATGATACTTGATTCTGTATTCTCTAAAAGGGGTGGTATTGGGAGGTGGAACCAAGGGACAGTGCTCAGAGGTGGGTAGGGGGCAGAGTCAAGGTGACTCAGAAAGGAGGAGTTCCTGCACCTATTCTCTGAGAAAAAAAGCCCTGAGTTTACACAATGGAGAGTCACTTGTCCATTGGATGGTCCCCACTTCTAGATATTCCTAATCACTCCTGTGATTTACCTAATAAAAATTGCCTGTGTAACTATAGAAACAGTATTGTATTCTAGAAGGTCCACATAATTCCTATCAGAAATTCAGAAGTTCATTCAGGTTTAGTGTCAGATTTATTCTACTTCTCTATCAGGATGCTACTTCCACTCCGCTTAGTGATGTGTTGTTGGTGTGTCACCGTTACTTGTCATGAGTTACTGTGCATTTGCATTACTCACCTATTGTATAATAGTAAATAACTCAACATTGCCTGTTTCCACCCTATAAAAAAAACTTCCAATAATACTTAAAAATAATATCACAAAGGCACACCCTTTCCAGTTCACAGATTTTTCCACCAGATGTAAAAATGTCATGGCACCATGAGTGTCAGTTTGAAATCTCTCTGTTTTGGCCAGGTCAACACAATACAGAATATTCATAGAAAGAAGATAGTGTAAACAGTTTGCACCTAAGTGCAGTGCTGCAACATCATTGCTTATTATACAGTAAGTTCAAGCAGGGGTCAAGTCCTGGGGAAAAAAGTGTGGGAACTCCCACCCAAGATCCACTCCCCCACCAAAAAAAAAAATGATACGCAGGTCTGCCGCGAGTTATCGCGGCATTTAGAAAGAACTTTATGCAAGTTCTTTCTAAATCCTGCGATAACTCGTGGCAGACCTCCGCAATGTCTCCTGGGAACAATGACAAAAGCTCCCAGGAGACATTGCGGCATCGAGGAAGTGACGGAATACCCGCACACTAGTGTTGAGCAGAATATGCCATATTCGATTTCGCGATATATCTCGAATATATATTCGAATATTCGAGATATATTCGCTAAATTCGAATATTCGTGATATTTTATCGAAATTAAATGATTGCGATTTTTCGCTATTGCGAATGCGACAATAATTGCGATTTTTTATAATAACTGCGGTAGGAGCGCTCTGATTGGCTCAGAATATTCGTGATATTTTATCGAAATATCGCAACATGCGAATGCGATATTTATTGCGCAATTTCGAGATATGCTGGAGGAGCGCTCTGATTGGCTCAGAATATTCGTGATATTTTATCGAAATATCGCAACATGCGAATGCGATATTTATTGCGCAATTTCGAGATATGCTGGAGGAGCGCTCTGATTGGCTCAGAATATTCGTGATATTTTATCGAAATATCGCAACATGCGAATGCGATATTTATTGCGCAATTTCGAGATATGCTGGAGGAGCGCTCTGATTGGCTCAGAATATTCCTGATATTTTATCGAAATATCGCAACATGCGAATGCGATATTTATTGCGCAATTTCGAGATATGCTGCAGGAGCGCTCTGATTGGCTCACTCTGAAATCGAATATTCGAGATATTTTAACGCAATTTCACAAAATGCGAATGCGAAATTGATTGCAGATATTTCGAAAACTGCTGTAGCAGCACTCTGAAATCGAATATTTATGATATTTTACCCAAAAAACATATTGCGATTGCGATTTTTCGATCGCGCATGCGCAATTGCGCGAACAGCACGCGACCATTTCCTGGAGCCTTGCCAGTTTCCAACTTATGATCGCAGCGCAATCACACAGCAACATGGTTGGAAGCAATTTCACTAAGTCTGAGGAAAAGATGCTGATTTGTGTAAGTATTTTGACCACTGTTATTTCATCATCTTCAACTGCTTCAACTGCTTTTTAGTTTAAAAGTTAGTATATATGATCAGATATTAGTATTTCACAAAAAATGTGTCTCCTGCTTTTACAAAACTACAAGTCCCAGCATGCCTGGACAGCTGCAGACACCCTGGTTGGCAAATGTGTATTTAGGCACTTTTCCTTGTTATTTAGCATAATGAATTTAACATTTTTTTGGACATAGGACGTATGCGAACGTCCTGACTTCAGTGTCCTCAAGGCCCAAGGACGTTCGAATACATATTGCCCTTTAGATGTTGCAGAACTACAACTTCCAGCATGCCTGGGAATGCTGGCACTTCTAGTATTGTAAGTTCTGCAGGCCCCCATTTTTCAGGCCTTTATGCACGGGTCTCTAAACTGTGGCACCCTAGATGCAGCAAAAGTAAAATTCTTAGCATGCACTGACAGACCGTGGCTGATGGGAGTAGTAGTTTTGCAACAGCTGGAGGTGGACTGGTCTTGAAACCCAGAGTTAGGTAACAAACCCGTAGTGTTTTGCAACCATTCTGCCTCCAGCTGTTTTTTTCCTGTTGAAAAGCCTGTGGCGTGCAAAACACAACCCAAAAACTCCACCCGGTGGAACGAAAAATTTGCACACACCTAAAGAGTGACATCACAAAAAACTGCGACGGTTGCATACGTCAGTGGTCCTCCGAAAAGGTCCCGTCTCTGACCCCCCGGGGCGTTAGGCTCCTGACAGGGAAAAGAGTTACTGTGGTCCATACAGCCGAAGCCATATGGACCCATCTCGGTCCAAGCAGCGCAATCAACACGCGAACAACACGCGACCATTTCCTGGACCCTTGCCAGTTTCCAACTTTATGATCGCAACGCAATCGCAGAGCAAGATGGTTGGAAGTAATTTCACTGTATCTGAGGAAAATTTGCTGATTTGTGTAAGTATTTCGACCACTGTTATTTCATTATCTTCAACTGCATTTTAGTCTAGTTTAAAAGTTAGTATATATGATCAGATATTAGTATTTCACAAAAAATGTGTCTCCTGCTTTTACAAAACTACAAGTCCCAGCATGCCTGGACAGCTGCAGACACCCTGGTTGGCAAATGTGTATTTAGGCACTTTTCCTTGTTATTTAGCATAATGAATTTAACATTTTTTTGGACATAGGACGTATGCGAACGTCCTGACTTCAGTGTCCTCAAGGCCCAAGGACGTTCGAATACATATTGCCCTTTAGATGTTGCAGAACTACAACTTCCAGCATGCCTGGGAATGCTGGCACTTCTAGTATTGTAAGTTCTGCAGGCCCCCGTTTTTCAGGCCTTTATGCACGGGTCTCTAAACTGTGGCACCCTAGATGCAGCAAAAGTAAAATTCTTAACATGCACTGACAGACCGTGGCTGATGGGAGTAGTAGTTTTGCAACAGCTGGAGGTGGACTGGTCTTGAAACCCAGAGTTAGGTAACAAACCCGTAGTGTTTTGCAACCATTCTGCCTCCAGCTGTTTTTTTTCTGTTGAAAAGCCTGTAGCGTGCAAAACACAACCCAAAAACTCCACCCGGATGCAGTGAAAAATGTGCACACACCTAAAGAGTGACATCACAAAAAACTGCGACGGGTACATACGTCAGTGGTCCTCCGAAAAGGTCCCGTCTCTGACCCCCCGGGGCGTTAGGCTCCTGACAGGGAAAAGAGTTAGCAACGCATATCTCCCCTATACGTGTATCCTGTGTTGTTAATAATATATTCATAATTATGCAAATGATAATGGCTGCTATATTTATGCAAAAAAGGTGGCGACCGAAATGGCAGGATATAAAATCTGTCATGTTACCCCTGTCATTGATTAATAAGGCGAGAATGCTTCCAATTGTTGAATAGCATACATTTACGTCATATATCCATAAGGCTGTCAACAGAAGTATTACAATATACTTTGTTCTTCATCTTGCAGAAGTTCCTGGAAACAGGATACGATAAGCTGCGGAGGCAGCCAGAGAAAAGGGCTGTGGTCAGCGCCCTAATCGCTGACTTTGGCGGCCAACACGACCACAAGGCGATTGTGAAGAAGTGGTCTGACCTGAAGAGGCGCCAAATGGATCAGGTCAGACGTCTTCGGGCTAAATATCATCCAGGTAAGTTATTGTTGACAGTTATGTTTTTTTTTCAAAAGTGTATTTTGTGCGTGAACTCGAAAGAGAGAGGAGCCGGCCTGCAGGAGTTGGGAGGCCTCCCCCAGAGGCAATCTGCCACCTTTCTCCATGCCCCGGTTGGCAATGGCGGGTGTGAGGGGGTCCTCCCAACCCAACCTCGCATAGCACACCCACCAGGGGCGGGGCTGAGACCACCAAACTCAATTCACAGGTAGCCGAGAGCGGGATCCGAACCCCTAGCTGCAGAGGTGAATCACTTGTCAGTGCAGTGGCAATCGCGTGGAGCCACCGCAGCTCCTTTGGTGACAGTTATGTAAGGTCATATGTAATTCATGTAAGGTCAGATGTTGTTAACCAAGATGCCATGTTGTGCTAACATATATCACCACCAGCCAAGGTATTCATAGTACTGTTGAAAAAAGACATGGGACAGCAGACAGGAACACAGAAGTTATGTGGGAACATACTTTTCCCATTGCTTTGCATGGGACTTTAAAGAAAAACCCCCGACCATGGCAAATGGGGGTGGGTAAGGTTTAAACCACCTATCCTATGTTTGTGGCTGACATATAAGTAACCTGTGTGCCAAGTTTCATATAAATATCTTTAGCCGTTTGTACGTGATGCTGGAACATACATACATACATACATACATTTATGCACACACACGTTGAGTTTTATATATATAGATTACCACTAAATTCCTGTGTTAGGAGTGGGGTTGTTATAGTAATCCCGTGTGCTCCATCAGGCCCTTTTTTTAACATGAGATCGTCTGAACAAAACAAAGGAGACAAAAACAGCTCATTTTAACATGGTGGCATCCCAGCTCACGCTCAGTCCCCTGTAGTGCCCACAAGACCCTTTAATATAACATTGTCCCATTGGTTAACTGTCTATATAAATCAATTTGTATTCATATACAATACAGCAGAGTACACAGAATTTGCATACGTCATTAGAAAACATTTTTATAATATATGAACATTGTGTTATTATAGGAGCAACCATGCCAGTTGTGCGCGCCAAGCGCAGAAGGCGCCAGGCCGATGAGGATGAGGAGGAGGATGCGGCAGAGGAGGATGCGGCAGAGGAGGAGATGGATGAGGAGGAGCAGCCAGGGCCCTCCCACTCCCCAACCCCAGCTCCTGTTGAGGAGCAAGCTGAGGAGCTTCCCCCCCCCCACCACCCCAACTTCTCAAGCAGAAGAGCAGGAGGAAGAGAGCGGTCCTGTGAGCCTCGTTCAGGAAGGTAAATATGTGCACAATGATTAATAACATTTCAACAATAAAATGTAGATATAAAAATGGACAACATATAAAGCGCACCTGTCAGATTGTAGAACCATAATATGGTATTGATGCTAGAAGTATACAGGTAGTGCATAATTATTAGGCAAGTTGTATTTTTGAGGATTCATTTTATTATTGAACAACAACCATGTTCTCAATGAACCCCAAAAACTCATTAATATCAAAGCTGAATTTTTTTGGAAGTAGTTTTTAGTTTGTTTTTAGTGTTAGTTATTTTCGGGGGATATCTGTGTGTGCAGGTGACTACTATTACTGTGCAGAATTATTAGGCAACTTAACCAAAAAATAAATAGATACCCATTTCAATGATTTATTTTTAACAGTGAAACCAATATAACATCTCAACATTCACAAATACACATTTCTGACATTTAAAAACAAAACAAAAACAAATCAGTGACCAATATAGCCACCTTTCTTTGCAAGGACACTCAAAAGCCTGACATCCATGGATTCTGTCAGTGTTTTGATCTGTTCACCATCAACATTGCGTGCAGCAGCAACCACAGCCTCCCAGACACTGTTCAGAGAGGTGTACTGTTTTCCCTCCTTGTAAATCTCACATTTGATGATGGACCACAGGTTCTCAATGGGGTTCAGATCAGGTGAACAAGGAGGCCATGTCATTACTTTTTTTTATTTAATACCCTTTCTTGCCAGCCACGCTGTGGAGTACTTTGACACGTGTGATGGAGCATTGTCCTGCATGAAAATCATGTTTTTCTTGAAGGATGGTGACTTTTTCCTGTACCACTGCTTGAAGAAGGTCTCTTCCATAATCTGGCAGTAGGACTGGGAGTTGAGCTTGACTCCATCCTCAATCCGAAAAGGCCCCACAAGCTCATCTTTGATGATACCAGCCCAAACCAGTACTCCACCACCACCTTGCTGGCGTCTGAGTCGGACTGGAGCTCCCTGCCCTTTACCAATCCAGCCACGGGCTCTTCCATCTGGCCCATCAAGACTCACTCTCATTTCAGCAGTCCATAAAACCTTAGAAAAATCTTTCTTGAGATATTTATTGGCACAGTCTTGACGTTGCAGCTTGTGTGTCTTGTTCAGTGGTCGTCGTCTTTCAGCCTTTCTTACCTTGGCCATGTCTCTGGGTATTGCACACCTTGTGCTTTTGGGCACCCCAGTGATGTTGCAGCTCTGAAATATGGCCAATCTGGTGGCAAGTGGCATCTTGGCAGCTGCACGCTTAACTTTTCTCAGTTCATGGGCAGTTATTTTGCACCTTTGTTTTTCCACACGCTTCTTTTGTTTGATGATCACGCTTCAGAAGCTTTGCAATTTTAAGAGTGCTGCATCCCTCTGCTAGATATCTCTCTATTTTGGACTTTTCAGAGTCTGTCAAATCCTTCTTTTGGCCCATTTTGCCAAAGGAAAGGAAATTGACTAATAATTATGCACACCTGATATAGAGTGTTGATGTCATTAGACCACACACCTTCTCATTACAGAGATGTACATTACCTAATATGCCTAATCTGTAGTAGGCTTTCGAGCCTATACAGCTTGGAGTAAGACAACATGCATAAAGAGGATGATGTGGTCCAAATACTCATTTGCCTAATAATTCTGCACTCCCGGGATGTGTTAGACACATAACAAGTGTATACACATGATAATGATTGATTAATAAGCAAAAAAAAATTTTTATTTATTTGGTAACGTTATTTGAAATCTAAATGTTTTTTTATTATATCCTAAAAGCATCAAGAGATCTGAGAAGGCAGAACAGACTCATCGAAAAGACCCACCAGAGGATCCTGCAAAACCAGCGGAAGATGAGCTACCTCACCCAACAAAATGCTCTGCTAGAGCAGCAGCTATCGGGTCATATTGCGGAACTGCACCGCATTCAGAAACGCATTGATAGTTATATTTGAATTTATTTTTGTATTAAAAAATCTTATTTTTTGGAAATGTTTCATTTCTTTTTGAGATAGAGTTGTAGGTTTTTCAACACATCTAACTTCACATCAAACAAATCAACATCAACACATTTAACTTCATAATAAGCAAAAACATTTTATACTATTATTTTATTTAACAGTAACCTAGGACAAACTAAAGCACACGACACAAACACGACGAACACAAAATAAACTGTTGAAAAATGAACATAACAAAAGCAACAATATATATATATATACAAAGAGAGAGAGAGGGAGAGCAAGAAAGAGAGAGAATGCAGATGAGCTCTTGCAGACAGCCCAATGGTTGCAGTATAAATGCCGCAAAACAGGGTTTAACATAAGGTTCATTGTTATAGTTACACTTGCTGTTTAGATCCGGTCTGGTAGCTTGTAGCGGAGGCTGTTGGTGGATCCGCTGTGCCAGAGAGGTCATGAAGCTTTACTCAGCATGGAGGCAGCAGCAGGAGTATTAAAATATAATATAACTAGACAATGCATTTCCTGAGGAAAATGCGAGTGGGAATGCTGAATAGCTTAATTGGTGAGCCCCTTGCCAAAGACATTCACCATAACCACTACACTATCTTTAGGACACACAGCTTCTTTCTCTATCTGCAAAGTATAGAGTATGCTGACTTCCTGGTCGCCCCTCCCCCCTCAATAGGTTTCCCCTCCCCCCAGGTCAGTGAGGAGGAATATTGCACTGAGGTCAGGAAAGTTATTTATGGAAAGAAATAACATTACAAACGCTTTTAATTCACAGATCTAATACATGATTTAAGCCTCCAAACAAAGCTTAATAAATCCTCAAACGTACATGCAATTGATACAACGACTACACCGTTTGAAATACACGGCCCTTGTAAACGCATCGATATGAAATTTATGTTGATAAACTTAAAAATGTGGCCATGTCTGCGATTTAGAAAAGAGCGTCTTTGTGAGTTCTGCAGCAACATTTTTTAGATAATTTCACATGAGAGTCTATGAGACATAATTTCTGGCTGTTGCTCCAATAACTAAAACTAAAATACGTATCGCAGAATTGATCACATTGCCATAAACCAGACAAGCATAGCTACGTTTTGATATAAAAATTGTGTATGAAAAGTAGATCTTGTGGGCGTGAGACCAATTTGTTTCCCCTTTTTGTAAAGATATTTTTAATTACAAAGATCTCCAATGTTAAGGTCACATGACAGACTCTAAATCCCCTCCATAGGATTACATTATAACCTATTGCATTTTTGTGAAAAATTCGCAAAACGTAAATTGCGTTTTCACCAAAAAATTGTAAACGATAACGATCTGAAAAGTCATAGCCGGATAGCTAAATATTTTGTGACCGCTTTAAAGTTTTTTCAGTGTCTGTAAGTGAAAGTATGAAGTAGCTGAAACTTTTGGCAGGGCATGTGAATTCAAAGGGGAAAAGGATGTTCTCATTGACTTCAATGTTAAAAAAAGGGTCTAAAAGCTTAAAATTTATAAAAGTGTAAAAAGTAGAAAAAAACTTGAAGAAGTCCCATCATTAGCTGAACGAGACGAACATTTTTACAGTTGAATGGTCTCAATAGCTGAAAGTATGCCGAAGTTACGCAGAACCAAAAAACGTAAGGAATAATAAGATTACTAAATTTACGTATATCAATACTGGAAATGTTTATTAAAGCATTCACACTAATTAAGATTAATACATTTACGGGTATCCATACTGGGAATGCTTATTAAAGCATTCCCACTAAGTATCACACAGGCATGATTTACAAGCAGTAGTGGTAATAGTAATAGATAGCATAAAAACACTTGGGGAATACTTTACAGCATCAGTAGTGGTCATAGTAGTCAATAGTGTACCAAAAAATTGGGACACAGGTGTCTTGACTGAGCTGTAATAGTAGTAGTAGACATTGACAATACAGTGTCAAATCACTCGGGCAAGAGGTGCCATGATGAACAGCAGTCTTAATAAGAGTATATAGGGTGTGAAATAACTGCTGACATAGGTGTCTTGACTGGGCAGCAGAAGCAGCAGTAGTAGTATTAACAGTAGTAGTTGATACAGAGTCATATCACATGGGCAGGAGGTGCCATGATGAACAGCAGTAGGAATAGGAGTATATAGAGTGTCAAATAACTGCTGACATAGGTGTATTGACTGGGCGGCAGCAGCAGCAGCAGAAGCAGCAGTAGTAGTATTAACAGTAGTAGTTGACACAGAGTCATATCACTTGGGCAGGAGGTGCCATGATGAACAGCAGTATTAATAAGAGTATATAGGGTGTGAAATAACTGCTGACATAGGTGTCTTGACTGGGCAGCAGAAGCAGCAGTAGTAGTATTAACAATAGTAGTTGATACAGAGTCATATCACATGGGCAGGAGGTGCCATGATGAACAGCAGTAGGAATAGGAGTATATAGAGTGTCAAATAACTGCTGACATAGGTGTATTGACTGGGCGGCAGCAGCAGCAGCAGAAGCAGCAGTAGTAGTATTAACAGTAGTAGTTGACACAGAGTCATATCACTTGGGAAGGAGGTGCCATGATGAACAGCAGTATTAATAAGAGTATATAGGGTGTGAAATAACTGCTGACATAGGTGTCTTGACTGGGCAGCAGAAGCAGCAGTAGTAGTATTAACAGTAGTAGTTGATACAGAGTCATATCACATGGGCAGGAGGTGCCATGATGAACAGCAGTAGGAATAGGAGTATATAGAGTGTCAAATAACTGCTGACATAGGTGTATTGACTGGGCGGCAGCAGCAGCAGCAGAAGCAGCAGTAGTAGTATTAACAGTAGTAGTTGACACAGAGTCATATCACTTGGGCAGGAGGTGCCATGATGAACAGCAGTATTAATAAGAGTATATAGGGTGTGAAATAACTGCTGACATAGGTGTCTTGACTGGGCAGCAGAAGCAGCAGTAGTAGTATTAACAGTAGTAGTTGATACAGAGTCATATCACATGGGCAGGAGGTGCCATGATGAACAGCAGTAGGAATAGGAGTATATAGAGTGTCAAATAACTGCTGACATAGGTGTATTGACTGGGCGGCAGCAGCAGCAGCAGAAGCAGCAGTAGTAGTATTAACAGTAGTAGTTGACACAGAGTCATATCACTTGGGCAGGAGGTGCCATGATGAACAGCAGTAGGAATAGGAGTATATAGAGTGTCAAATAACTGCTGACATAGGTGTATTGACTGGGCGGCAGCAGCAGCAGCAGAAGCAGCAGTAGTAGTATTAACAGTAGTAGTTGACACAGAGTCATATCACTTGGGCAGGAGGTGCCATGATGAACAGCAGTATTAATAAGAGTATATAGGGTGTGAAATAACTGCTGACATAGGTGTCTTGACTGGGCAGCAGAAGCAGCAGTAGTAGTATTAACAGTAGTAGTTGACACAGAGTCATATCACTTGGGCAGGAGGTGCCATGATGAACAGCAGTATTAATAAGAGTATATAGGGTGTGAAATAACTGCTGACATAGGTGTCTTGACTGGGCAGCAGAAGCAGCAGTAGTAGTATTAACAGTAGTAGTTGATACAGAGTCATATCACATGGGCAGGAGGTGCCATGATGAACAGCAGTAGGAATAGTAGTATATAGAGTGTCAAATAACTGCTGACATAGGTGTATTGACTGGGCGGCAGCAGCAGCAGCAGAAGCAGCAGTAGTAGTATTAACAGTAGTAGTTGACACAGAGTCATATCACTTGGGCAGGAGGTGCCATGATGAACAGCAGTATTAATAAGAGTATATAGGGTGTGAAATAACTGCTGACATAGGTGTCTTGACTGGGCAGCAGAAGCAGCAGTAGTAGTATTAACAGTAGTAGTTGATACAGAGTCATATCACATGGGCAGGAGGTGCCATGATGAACAGCAGTAGGAATAGTAGTATATAGAGTGTCAAATAACTGCTGACATAGGTGTATTGACTGGGCGGCAGCAGCAGCAGCAGAAGCAGCCGTAGTAGTATTAACAGTAGTAGTTGACACAGAGTCATATCACTTGGGCAGGAGGTGCCATGATGAACAGCAGTATTAATAAGAGTATATAGGGTGTGAAATAACTGCTGACATAGGTGTCTTGACTGGGCAGCAGAAGCAGCAGTAGTAGTATTAACAGTAGTAGTTGATACAGAGTCATATCACATGGGCAGGAGGTGCCATGATGAACAGCAGTAGGAATAGGAGTATATAGAGTGTCAAATAACTGCTGACATAGGTGTATTGACTGGGCGGCAGCAGCAGCAGCAGAAGCAGCAGTAGTAGTATTAACAGTAGTAGTTGACACAGAGTCATATCACTTGGGCAGGAGGTGCCATGATGAACAGCAGTATTAATAAGAGTATATAGGGTGTGAAATAACTGCTGACATAGGTGTCTTGACAGATCCAGAGGAGTCATGGGAGAAAATCATGTGGTCAGATGAGACCATAATATAACTTTTTGATCATAATTTCACTAACCGTGTTCGGAGGAAGAATAATGATGAGTACCATGCCAAGAACGCCATCCCTAATGTGAAGCATGGGGGTGGTAGCATCATGCTTTGGTGGTGTTTTTCTGCACATGGGACAGGGTGACTGCACTGTATTAAGGAGAGGATGACCGTGGCCATGTATTGCGAGATTTTGGGCAACAACCTCCTTCCCTGAGTTAGAGCTTTGAAGATGGGTCGAGGCTGGGTCTTCCAACATGACAATGACCCAAAGCACACAGCCAGGATAACCAAGGATTGGCTCTGTAAGGAGCATATCAAGGTTCTGGCGTGGCCTAGCCAGTCTCCAGACCTAAACCCAATAGAGAATCTTTGGAGGGAGCTCAAACTCCGTGTTTCTCAGCGAGAGCCCAGAAACATGACTGATGTAGAGAAGATCTGTGTGGAGGAGTGGGCCAAAATCCCTCCTCCAGTGTGTGCAAAGCTGGTGTAAAACTACAAGAAAGGTTTGACCGCTGTAATTGCAAAGAAAGCCTACTGTACCAAATATTAACATTGATTTTCTCTGATGTTAAAATAGTTATATTCAGCACTGTAAATACATCAGGTCCGGGGCTTCATCAGGGAATGCATGACAAGGGACCCTTCAGCGCCCTGAACCGACGACGGGTGCCAGAAAGTCACCGCCGATCCAGGACTCATTCATCTTTATGAATGTGAGTCTGTCCAGGGAGTCTGTGGACAGACGGGTCCTCTTGTCCGTGACCACCCCACCTGCCGCGCTGAATGTCCGCTCAGATAGTACGCTGGAGGGGGGGCAAGACAATAACTCCAGCGCATACTGAGCGAGCTCGCGGCAGGTGTCCAATCTGGCAACCCAGTACTCCATGGGGTCGTCGGTGCTCATACTGTCAGAAGGACCGACGGACGCCATGTAGTCTGCCACCATGTGGGCCAGCCGCTGGTGGTGACTGCTGCTGCTGCTGGTGCTGGTACTGGGTCGCTCGGTTTGGAAGAACATCCTCATCTCTTCCATTAGGTCCCCTGCTCGGCTGCTGCTGGGTGCAGCCACCTGCTGGGTGAGATGAGGGGGGACAACTGGAGGCCGGGGAGTTGCCTGCTCCAACCGTCTGACAATGCCTGCCTGCAGTTCCTCCATCCGGTGCTGCCTCCGGCTGGCTGGGATGAACTGCTCCAGTTTCCCCTTGCACCTGGGATCCAAAAGGGTGGCCATCCAGAAATCATCCCTCGCCTTGATGGTCTTAACCCGGGGGTCCCTCCTGAGGCATCTCAGCATGTGGGCAGCCATGGGGAAGAGCACAGCCCGCTGTGACTCCTCAATGCTGGCCAGGTGAATGAGGTGCGACTCTTCATCCCTGAGGCGCTGCTGGTCAAACTCAGAGATGCCCAACCCCCGGACTATCGGTGCCCCCAACACCGGCTCTCTCTCCTGACCAGGCCCTGACTCCGGGACGACACCAGCAACCACCTCCTCCTCATCATCATCCTCCTCCTCCTCCTCCTCGTCCTGGCCCTGGTCTCGGTGGAGCATTGCTGACTCCTCCTGCTCCACCAAGGCACTCTCCCCAGCTTCGAGCAGGCGATCTAGTGTCCTCTCCAGCATGAACACTATTGGCAGCACGCTATTGAGGCCGATGTGCTCACTGCTGACCATCTTGGTCGCCTGCTCGAAGGAGGACAACACTTGGCAGACCTGGTTTATCTGCCCCCACTCCGCACAGGCGATGAAAGGGAGTTGTGGTGAAGCCCTCTCAGTGCCTAGTTCCATCAGGTACTCCCTCACCGCCCTTTGCTGCTCCCACAACCTCTTCAGCATGTGGAGGGTGGAGTTCCACCGCGTCACACTGTCCACAATCAGCCTGTGAAGGGGCAGATTGTACTTCCGCTGCAACTTGGACAGGGACGCGGGTAGCGGTTGGGGAGCGCCTGAAGTGGCTGGCAATCCTACGCGCCTTTGCCACAATGTCACTCAACCCTGGATAAGTGCGCAGGAACTTCTGCACCACCAGGTTGAGGACATGTGCCAGACAGGGCACGTGGGTCAGACTGCCAGCACTAAGGGCGGCGAGTAGGTTGCTGCCGTTATCGCAGACAACCATACCTGCCTGGAGCCTTCGGGGTGTCAGCCACTTCTGGACCTGAGCCTGAAGTGCTTTCAGCACTTCTTCTCCAGTGTGTCTCCGGTCCCCTAAACTAACAAGCTGGAGCACGGCCTGACAGCGCACGTGCCCCACACTTGAGTAGCTACGGGGGCGCTTGCTGGGAGGCTCAGCAGCTGCGGAGACAGTGGCTTGAGGGAGACCAGCAGTTCTCCCCTGGACACCCCGGGGCGGCACCACAAGATCGGTTGCCGCCGATCCCTCACCGACGCCTCGGAGGGAAACCCAATGGGCCGTGAAGCTGATGTAGCGCCCCTGCCCATGCCTGCTGGTCCAGCCATCCATTGTCAGATGAACCCTGTCGCTGACAGCGTGATCCAGCGACAGGGTTACATTCTGCACAATGTGCTGGTGTAGGGCAGGGACACCAGTCCTGGCAAAGAAATGGCGGCTGGGGACACGCCATTGGGGTTGGGCCTGCTCCAACATCTGCCTGAAGGGGTTGCTGTCAACTATGTTGAAGGGCAGCAGATGTTGGGCAATAACCCTTGCCAGGAGCCCATTGAGGGAACGCACACGTCGGTCTCCAGGGGGGAAGGGAGTGGTGCGGTCAAAGGCGTCTGAAATCGACGCCTGGCGCCGGACGGCAGTGCGGGACACAGACGTGGAGGGTGCTGTGGAAGTAGAGGTCTGGCTGCCGGTACCAGTACCTCTACTAGAGGGAGCGGGGGGGCATGACCTGCTGGAAAGAGATGAAGATGTGGCAGGGGCTGCTGTACCCTGCTCACTTGTGGTGGTGGCGCTGCTACCACCACCACGCTTCATCTCGTCAAACACCGCCCAGTGGTTTATCCTCAGGTGCTGGTTCAGGGCTGTGGTACCCACCCGAGCCAAACACTTCCCTCTCTTCACCCTCACTTTACAAATCCGGCAGATGGCCACGGTAGGGTTGTCTGCCACCAGGGTAAAGTAATTCCAGACAGGTGACTTCAGCACCGCCCTCCTGTCAGATGGGGTGACGCTTACTTGCACCTGCTGGGACTCGGTGCGCACAGGTGGAGCTGCCTGCTGCTGCTGCTGCTGCTCCTCCTCCTGACACCTCCTGCTGCCATCACCAGTGGAGACCCTGACGATGGTCTCCCTGGTGGTGACCTGGCGCACCGTTTCACCAGGGTGCCTACCTTCCCCGTCGTCACTGACGTAGTGAGCCGACGCGTCAGATGGCAACCATGATGGGTCACCCTCTTCGCCCCCAGAGATGTCAGACCAAGGGCTGAAATGTGTTGGTCTGAGGGAACCAACTGACATGGAGCCTCTAGCCTGGCTCCGCTGTCCCCTCACCCACGCCTGGGTCTGACTAGGTGCTGCTGTTTCCTGCACCAAAACAGCAGCACCAGTTTGAAGGGATGTCTCTGGGATACTGCCAGCAGGTATCCCATCCTCCTCATCCATCCCTTCAAAAAGGTCCTGACCATCAGGACAGAGCTGAAGGTCTGCCTGATGCATGGCCTCCCCCAAGATATCCCTCTCACTGTCGCTGTCGAACAGTAAGATGCTGGACTCTTGGGGGCTGGGGGGGGGGTACTACAGGCACCGGTGTAATGGTGGTACTACTGTGAGTCGGGACCGACGACTCAGTGGCACTGCTGTGCCCCATGTAGTCCACCACTACTTCAGCCTGAGATGGCAATATCGGGCGGCTGCCCGATGGGAAGAACTCCCGGATCAGGCGTACTCCCCTTGCACCCGATCCTCTAACACTAGTAGGGGCACGAGAGGTACCCCGTGCTGGCAGCGATCCAGCACTGGGAGTAACTCCCCTACCCCTGCTGCCACGGCCACGGATGCCGCTCATTATTGCTGATATGTGTGTGGGGAGGGTAAACTTTATTGGGGGGGGGAAATGTGAACAAAATGTGTTTTTGTGTTTTTTTTACAAGACAGGCACGCAGACAAAGACGTACACAGACAGCTACTAAACTATAAGAAAAGTAGTACACCAAAGACAAGGACTACAAAATTAAAGAAAAAAAAAAAGCACTAAACAAACACTAACTTTTTTTTTTTTTTTTTTTTAAACACAAAACACAGACACTAAACACACACTAAGCTAAGCTAGATGAAATAAATGTACACTAACAGTGTGTACACTTACTACACAAAATTTAACTAAACTGAACACAAAACTTAGCTTTTAGAAAAGCTCTTTAGGAAAAACTAAACAAAATGTGCACTGTAAAGGCCTAGCAAATATCACTGAACAGCGAACCTGCAAGATCTAACAGTAACACAAGATGAACAAAACTTAGCTTTTAGAAAAGCTCTTTTAGAAAGCTCAGCAAAATGTGCACTGAAATCTCTAGCAAATATCACTGAACAGCGAAGATGCAGGATCAAACAGTAACACAAATGAACAAAACAGCACAAAACAGCACAAAACGTAGCTTTGAAAAAAGCTCTTGGGTCTATTGCTTTGAAAAAAGCAGTTGATATACTGGAAAAGATCCACTGGAATCACTAAATAGCAATGCTGGTGATGATATAAATCAATCAGGAACAAAGACACAGGAACACAGAAACAGCCTCCACACTCTCTAGCCAGCTTCTGAATCTGCAATGAAATGGTGCTGGGAGTGAGCTTATATAATGTCCATGCAGGCAGGTTCCTATTGGTTGCTAACCTCTGACGAGTGTGGAAGGAGAACTCTGATTGGCTCTGATGCAAAAGGGCGGAGCAAATAATCGCGCAATATTCCTATTGCCGAATATTCGCATTGCGAATATTCGGCAATATAAAATGATCGCTTCAGCTACTCGGCCCAAGGTCTCTAAACATACCAGCAATGCTTTTAGACGTCTATGGAGATCACTAGGATGTGATCTGTTTTAAAAATGAAACTGTAAAAATCGCTCTGATGCGGAAGATCGGGGCGAGGAAAATAATCGCGCGATATTGCGTTTGCCGAATAATCGCATTGCGATTTTTCGGGAAAATTCAATGAACGCTTCAGCTACTCGGCCCAGGGTCTCTAATGATACCAGCAATGCTTTTAGACGTCGATGGAGATATCTAGGATGTGATCTGTTTTAAAAAAAAAATTGTAAAAAATCGAATATTCGGAATTGCGAATATTCACCGCGAAATTCGAAATATAGCGCGATTTCTCGAATATGCTATATTCAAGTCGAATATTCGCAATGCGAATATTCGTGAGCAACACTACCGCACACTACCCGATGAATCTATATACAGGAAGCGGCCAGTAACATAAAGGATTACTAAGGTTCGCCTGCCCTTGACAGTGACTCGAGCTGGGCATCGCCGCTTAGTGAAGGATTGGCTCGGCTGCTCTAGTCCTGCAAAGGGAACTGCGTTCCTGCTGTTAAAAAAGTGCAGGGACTCCGTTTCCCATGCGTTCCCGCAGGACTTGAGCCCTGAGTTCAAGGTTGCCTACTCCTCTTTGGGACCCTTAATAGCCTTACTCTATTACTCTTTCCCCCACAATTGTCCCTCATTAAAGTCTTATGTTTAAATGTATACTATCAACAGTGTCAGAGACAGGGATAAAGGTTCATCATTGCCATGCCCATAAGCATCAGTCAGGGAGGGGTGTCTGTTTATACAATTAACCACTTGCCGTATGGGCCAATTCTGACATTTTTTACATATACTGTATATATAAAAATCTACATTTTTTGGGGAAAATTACTTACAACTCCCAATCATTATATATTTTGTGAAAGCAGAGGCCATGGAGAATAAAATGGTTGTGGTTTCAAATTTTGGTAAATTCTAAAAGATGATGTTCTGTCAAGTAAATTGATTTCACACATGTCAAGATGAAAAATGTCACATGCCAGTGAAATGAGGACAAGCTATGGTAACGAAAAATCTCCATAGACTACCCTTTAAAAGCCTTTACAGGTTTCCAATTTAGAGTTAAACATGATCTCTGGTCCTAGAATTATTGCTCTCATGCTGACGTTTCTTGTCAATACCTCATATCTGTGGTGAAATCACTGTTTACATATGGGTGTTTGCATGTGTGCGAAGTACGGGGGGACAAGGGCACTTTAATGAGTTTTATTATTTAGCTGTAGAGCCTCATGGATTGGTTGTAACAGCTGTAGAGCCTCTCCTATCACTTTTACATGAAAGCCCATGGCCGGCTGCCAATTTTGATACCAGGATCTTGGCTGCAGCTGCAGCCATGATTCTGATATCACCAATTGTTCATGAGGAAGTACAGGTATGTCCTAGGGACAGGAATTTGTTAAAGTGCATAAGGTCCACCTATTCAAGGTGCCTAACCCCAATCTGCAATTATGGATGAAAGTGCAAAAAAATATATATATATATATATATATATATATAAAAGTTATCACTGATCTCTGCCAGGGCACCTAGCCCAGGGTCATATCATTGTACTTGACATAATTTTTTTCCTGCATCAGCTGTTTAGAATTACCAATGATACTGTAACCCTGCAAAATAAGAGTTGTTGTGCCCTGGGCAGAGATTATCAATAACAGCCCCCTCCCAAGCAAACAACCCCACAGTTCTATGAGTAGGCAAGTTGTTACTTATATAGTGTACAGTGTTTCAGTTTTTATTTGGACCTTATAGAACAGTGTACTCCTAATCTGGTCACTGTTATCAGGAACCCAGATAACAATCAGTACCACCATGGGAGGGGCACGGGGAGCCTTCCCAGCTGGGAGAACACAATTATTACTGCTAGCAGCTATAGCTGCCAGTATTTGTATTTGGAAATCCAACAGGCTGGTTGTACCAAGTCAATAAATGGATCAGCCTGCCCACACATGTATTGAACGTTGACTGGTCCCTGCTGAACCGGCTGAATTTATCCATGTATGGCTGGCTTAACCTTATGTAGCGCTACCCCCGATGGAGCCGCTGATTTGTTTTTGGGATCGACATATTGAGTTACTTTAATGTGGCGTATGGGTGCAGGTGGATGACAAAGCAGTGAGCAAATGTCCAGACAGTGAATAAAGGGTTTTTGTCAATGCTTTATTCCAGGCCAAACACGGCCAACATCAACATTAAGTGGGAAGAGCAGGTTGATGAAGAAGAAAGAAGAACCTTGCAGTGTCAGGCCCGGATATTAATTGAGTAGTACTTGCTCAATATAGTGCCAAACTGTTATATTCGTCGCCACTCTAGTTGGAGTGGGTAAAGTGCTCCCGGACAGACCCCTCTCACAAGCCTGGCAGCCGAAGTGTCACTTAGGATGTTCTGGGAGGAACAGATCTCTCTCACAGAACTGGCTCTAGGGCCTCTGCCACAGGCCGATTACTTTTAGGTGAGGTAGATGGATAGATTGAGCCAATCCTCCCAGTAGTTTTTTTTTAGTATAGGTCACCGAATGACAGCAGCACGTACCTGTCACAATTCCGGTGACCAGATCCCCGATTGGTTCGCTCAAGCCCTGTTGGACAACCTGCCTCCGGGTTACCCTCAAGCCGGCTCCCCAATAGAACGGCACCCCAATAGAACCGGGAATCCAGTAAGTCACTGGAGTCCATTTTTACCTCAGGATGAGGGTTTAGGTAGACTGCAATTTTGGCCTGGTGGGCCTCGCTGGTGGGGTCCATGGATGCGCGCACCCTGAAGGTGGATGCCGCACCTGAGACCGGGACCCTGCGAAAACTTGGTTAGCACATGACACCTGTCACAGATATACCCCCCCCCCCCCCAGCATGCCTTGCGAGGGAGAAACTTCTCTGATTGGCTGCTGGGGAAAGTTGCTCTGCCAGAACCCCTCTGGCGCCAACTGCCAGCCAGGGATGGTATTGCATCCCTGGAGCACAGACTGACCCAGTGGACATTTCTGGAGTGACAGAAGTCCCAATTTTAATTCAGAATGGGAGCAAAGTAGCTCTCCCATTCCCCACTAACTTTAGTGTAGTGCCCATACTGAAAGTAAGGGGGCGCTACACTTACTTTTCCCACTGAAATTAAAGGGGTTGTAAAGATTTGTTTTTTATTTTCTAAATAGGTTCCTTTAAGCTAGTGCATTGTTAGTTCACTTACCTTTTCCTTTGATTTTCCTTCTAAATGTTTTTTTCCTAGTCTAATTTTCTCACTTCCTGTTTCTCCTCAGTAAGCGTGCCCCCATCATCCATGGGGGTTAGTCAACCAGAACAGCTTACTGAGGAGCAACAGGAAGTGAGAAATTCAGACAAAGAAAACAAACAAACAAAAAACATTTAGAAGGGAAATCGAAGGAAAAGGTTAATGAACCAACAATGCACTAGCTTAAAGGAACCTATTTAGAAAATAAAAAATTAACCTTTACAACCCCTTTAAGCAATACAAGCAGTCATAAAACTGCCCTCATGCTCCTAATTGGATAATAGAGGAGCAGTCACACACTGATGAAGTCATCATTTAGCTCACACTGCTTTCTCCTGTCTGCAGGTACCAGTATTACTAAATTGATAGCCATCTACAAAGCAGCAGAATTGAAATGGTTTTCTCTGCTGGCACTTCCTCTCACAATTTGCTGTGCAAAAGATTCCAGGAAGTTGATATAAAGACAAATTCAAGTACTTACACTAGCTGTTTTTAAGGATACGTTTAATCATTTTACTGGATGCATTGTTAAAATAAAGGGTAATTTCTTTCTATATTGGGTTTAACTCCAATGTTAGAGAAAATGTAATTGTATCTGGAAACAATTCTCTCGTCTTCACAATGTCTTCATGAAAATTATATAGTAAAACCACATCCTGCATCCTTGTGTTCGTTTTACACAATAGATACTGCTATATTTGGATGCATAGTTCTCCACAATGAACACAAAAGAAAAACCAAAACAAAGCACATAAACTCTTACTCGGTTCACACTTATAGAAAGGTCTTTTTGTAGCAGTGTTATTTGAGAGAAGATTGGTAGGCTGCTCATGGGGGCATGCTAAGACCATACTCGGGGCATGAGTGGGCAGAGTGCTGTGTTGACGTGTAGGCTTTCTTTAGGCAAGCAAACAAGAAGTTGCAACACTCAGGTTTTGTGACTGTTTGCGACACCCGTATGCATTGTCATCTCATTAGTTCAGAAACAGTCTAAATCAAGTCATCTCATGTTTCCGTGTAGCTTTAAATGTTATCCCTTTTCTAGCCACTTGCTTTCTGCCCACAAGTGGATAGAACTATTACTGTGAAGGTTGCATGATGAGGGGTCTTCTTATGCTAGTCCTGCCCCCAGATCAGTGGGATCCACTGACAACTGTCCCTTACTTGGGTTGTCTGAACATTCAACAAAAAGTATCAGACCTACACACGGCCGGGAATCCCGTCAGGAAAAAAACGTTGGGATTCCTGGCAAGCTTGCCGTGCATACAGACGGCTCTTCAAAAGAACCGCCGTTCTTTTGAATTGCAAGAACGCGGTGACGTCATTGACTACGACGAGTCGGCGCTCATCACATTTGATGCCGTCATCACCACCATCTTGCTACACCCCACACTAAACTTGTATGCTACCGTGCATGCGTCAAACTCTTATCGAGCACGCGCGGGTTTACCTGGGACAGGTAAGCATACAGACGACCGGTTTTCTCGGCAGGAAACACTCTGCCGGGAATACCCGACGAGAAAATAGAGAGCAGGTTCTATATTTTCCCATAGGGATTCTCGGCTGTTTTCCTGATGGGAAAACTGCTAGGAAGCATACACAAGGCCGGGATTCCCAGCCAAATGCTCTCCTGGTAGTTTTCCTGACGGGAAAACCGGTCATGTACGAGGCTTGATTCTCAGTTCTGTAGAGTAAATGTAGAGTAAATGTAATAGTCACTCATCAGTCTCTGTGATCTTCATATATTATTATTATACAGGATTTATATATCATGACACATGATTACCAGTGGTTGGTAATAAACGCTAACTGGTTCCAACAGGGTGTCTATAGCATAAGAACTAAACATTATATAGAAGTCCTTCATTTTTTAGCAAGTTTTCCTTGCTCTGGGCATGATTTCTGATCACACTCAGGAATCCAGTTAAACACAAAATACAACCTATATATAGTGTGTTATATCATAACCTATTTAAAACTATAACATGATTACATTTAGAGAAATTTTTCTTATCATTTTTACAATTAATAAAATTCTGCACAATTCATATTTGTTCAGAGGCCAAGGGGGCAAAGCCAGTAGTTTCACTATTTCACTTAAAGGGGTTGTAAAGGTTATTTTTTTATTTTCTAAATAGGTTCCTTTAAAGCGGGAGTTTACCCTAAAAAAAATTCTAACATTATATTCAGCTCACTACCGACCTTGACAGTATGCAGATCTTTTTTTTTTCCCGTTATTTTCCCTCCGCCTTCCGGGTAGTGAATCCCGCGGGAGTGGGCTTTCCTATGCACAGGCTAAGTGATTGACGTATGACAAAAGCTTCCCCTCGGCGCATACGGCCGCGTCACGAGTTGCCGAAAGAAGCCGGACTGCGAGTCGGCTCTATACGGCGCTATACGGCGCCTGAGCACCGACATTCGGCTTCTTTCGGCAACTCGTGACGCGGCCGTATGCGTGGAGGGGAAGCTTTTGTCATACGTCAATCACTTAGCCTGTGCATAGGAACGCCCACTCCCGCGGGATTCACTACCCGGAAAAAAAAACGGTATGTACGGCAAAAAAAAAAAAAGATCTGCATACTGTCAATGTCGGTAGTGAGCTGAATGTAATGTTAGAATTTTTTTTTTAGGGTGATCCCCCGCTTTAAGCTAGTGCACTTACCTTTTTCTTCGATTTCCCTTTTTAATGTTTTTTTTTTTCTTTGTCTGAATTTCTCACTTCCTGTTCCTCCTCAGTAAGCTGTTCTGGCTGACTAACCCCCAGCCAGAACAGTGGACAAGCTTACTTAGGAGAAACAGGAAGTGAGAAATTCAGACAAAGAAAAAAAAACATTTAGAAGAGAAATCGAAGGAAAAGGTAAGTGAACTAACAATGCACTAGCTTAAAAGAACCTATTTAGAAAATAAATAACGAACTAATACAATTCCTTTAACTTCCTGATCATGTTTAAGAGAATTTAGTTAATAGGATTTTCTCCTGTATATGACTGGATGGTTGAAGCAAAATAGGTTGACTTCGACAAGAGTGAAATGTACTTCTTTAGTAAATAATATCATAGAACTTCTGTAGATATAAATGTTAAATTGCAAATATCCTTCTCAAGTTTTGCATTTTGGAACTTTCTATGAATATAGTTTGTTCCTTCAGATGATAACATTTGTTATCTTTATTTCAATTATCTGCATATATAATCTCTGTGAGAACTCATCATTTTGCTTCCTCATTTTTACTTCCGGCTTAAGTAAGATAGTTCACCACATTTATAAAAAAAAACGTTGTATGATAGCTAGACCGGTGACCTCTGTGAGCCTACACTCTACATTTTTTTCAATAATTTAACATAAAATCTAATAACAAACCAAAATATTGAACAGATTATGACAACTAAGTGTCATTTTTACAGAGCTCTGTACTATGCCAGTAGTCTGAACTGTGAGCCAAGATTTAGTATCTTGGTGAACAATACATCTGTGAAAATATTTGTGTCTGGTAGTAGTAATTGGAGATGAAGAATCCCTATGTAAATATTAATAATACATTATTTCTAAATCATGAATAGAAAGACAGAATAATACTGTGTGTGCATAAAACCCAACTCAAGATTTGGATATATCTTAAAAAGCCATGCAAAGAAAGACTTGTCTTCTGGGCATGCGTGGGCACATACGCGATTGTCCCGGAGGCCATTTTTAAAGGGGTTTGGACGCCATTGGTGTCCAGCTGGCTATTGCTGACACCTGCGGCCAATTTGGGGCACCTCCTATATATGCATGGTTGCACCTGGTCATGGCCTCTCTCCCCTCAAGCCAAGGACTAACCAACAGGAGAGAGATGTGGTGAGCCATATAAGGTACATTTATTTATAATGCTATCATTAAGGCTCCATACACACTATTAGATTTTCTGCAGATTTACAAAATCAGATGTCTTCAGATTTACCAAAACCATGTAGTGCAGGGGTGCCCAACCTTTTGAAGAGCGAGAGCCACTTAAGCAACTCGGTAACTAGTTGAGGGCCACAATGAGCGAAGCGGGTGGATGATAGGGCACGGCAAAGCAATAGGCCCTCCAATCCACCCAGATAAAAGGGGACGGATTCCCTTCTGTTTTTCTGACTGGAGGTAGGCGGGCGTAAACAGACATCTGTTGCTCTATAGAGGTGAATCGAGGGTCCCATTTGGTCTGGCTGATCGTGTGAAAAGGGCCTAAGACTGCTTTCACACTAATGTGCTGAGGTTTACCCACAACGCGGGTGCAACGTAGTGCACCTGTGTCAAACCTGCGGGTTAGCTGAACTTTGCCATAGACCCCACCTGTGGCAAAAGCCAACGCTGTCGAGGAAGCATCGGCTTATGGGGCTCTACTCCGCAGCCGCTTTCTTCCTCTACCACCAGCTTCATTCACAACACTGATGCTGTGGTATGACGGGTCGGCAACCTGCTATCTGGGCTTGCCAACCTGACATTTCAGAGCAGGAGGTCGCGGGCCACATCAGAGGGCTCCGCGGGCCACTGGTTGGCCACCCCTGATGTAGTGCAAGGGCCTTCCGGATTGCATACAAATTGAAACTCTTAAGGATTGACCTCATATTATATGGCTTGGGTAAATCTGAAGACAAAAATTGCATATGGATGAAAGGTTTGGTGCTGGAAAACACTTTTTGATAGATAAATAGTGCATTTTATATACAAATATATAGATCAGACCAAAATGAGGGACACATGAAGGGGAATGAGGGACAGAGGGACATTTCTCCAAATCAAGGACAGTCCCTCGAAATCAGGGACAGTTGGGAGCTATGATAAATGTACTGTCAGTTGCTGAAATGAGTATTCCACCACCTGGCAGTGAAATGAGCATTTCGTCACCAAAATCCCAGCGTCCCACGGGTTTCTGGGGAGTAGCAATTTAACTAGTTAAGGACAATGGACATACTACAGACATCCGAAAAAAGAAAAAAAAACATCATCAAAGTTCACAGGATGTCTGTAGTACGTCCTTTCCTTCTGCTGTACTGCCCTTCCCCCTTATACTGTGCAATTCTAAACAATCACACAGCCAGGAGCATCAGTGTAAATTTAACAGCTTTAGAAGCAGCTGATATCAAGAACAGACCAGTTTTGAGACACACTGGGGGAGATTTACTTCATAACTGGTGCATACTGAATGTGATACAGCTGTGTATAGTAGTCAGCTTCTAACTTCAGCTTGCTCAATTAAGCTTTGACAATAAAACCTGGAAGCTGATTGGTTACTATGCAGAGCTGCGCCAAATTCTGTGTGCACACGTTTTAGTAAATCTCCCCCAGTGTAGAGATGCAAGATAGAGAGATACAAAATAACAGTTACTTTGTATTTATTCTGTTTCATTCAATTGCAGATTAATGGGATGAGCTTTGATCTGCATATGATGGCAGTTAAAACAACCTGAATTTTTTTTCCTCATTACCCTGTAATTAACTTTGAATTGACTCTAATCAGCCCTAATTAACTCCTTCTTCCCCCGCTCTCCATAACTGTATTTTTCCTGCAGATTTTTTTTTCATTTCTATTCTTCTAACCATTAATATTTAAACATTAATTAATGTATGCATGTTGTTCAAAATATTATTTTTAGTTAAAAAAGCTATAAATTAAAAAAAAAAAACTTTATTTTATTTGAAAGCAATTGAAATGTTTTAAACAGAAGAATAATGATTATTGTCATTTCAAATAGGTCAGATTATAGAATAAAATGTATACTTTTTCTCTACAGTAACACTTTTGTTTATTCTAACACTGAACAAAGTAAAAAAAAAAATAAAGTGTGCTTTTTAGTTTTGTCTATGGATTGCCTAAAATATAAAATATTTTTTTTGAAAAACAATATCACCAAAAAAGCCTTGTTTGCCCAGATTTGTTTATTACCTCTCTCTCTCTCTATATATATATATATATATATATATATATATATATATATATATATATATATATATATATATATATATATATATATATATATATATATATATATGTCTTAAAGCAGTGGTCATCAACCCTGTCCTCAGAGCCCACTAACAGGCCAGGTTTGCAAGATAACTGAAAATATCATTTTATGCTCAGTGATTGGCAGTATTCTAGTCTGTATCTTCCCAAGGTAATACATTAAATCTGGCCTGTTAGTGGGCCCTGAGGACAGGGTAGATGACCACTGTCTTAAAGGGTAGCTCCACTTTGATGGGGAAAAAAATAACAAATAAAGAAAAAATAATATAGCATATACAATTGCGACACAAGTCATACTGTAATTGAATGTTATTAAAAATAAACTTTTTTTTGCAGCACTGTCATTTTCTGTAAAATGCAATGCAATATGGCTACCCGGAGGTGTTCTGTACACAGAAAAACAAGAAAACAAGCGAAAAATCCTTGAGTGCCAAACTCATATCCTTTTTTAGTGCCACTTCCGGTATAACTCCACTTGCGCCGTACGCGTCATGTCACTCCCACGTGACTTCTTTAATCCCTGAAGAAGTCACGTGGGTGTGACATAACGCATAGGGCGTGAGCAGAGGTATGACAGAAGCAGGCCCGTCGGAACCCGACAGGCAAACCAAGCAATTGCCTGGGGCCCCCGAGCTGGCCAGGGGCCCCGAGCTAGCCAAGGGGCCTCAGCAGGGAGGGCCCTTGCCGCACCGATGCTTCCTGCAGTCCGGTCGGCTGTGTACCATAACCGCGCGGTACAGGAGAATCAGGTTCCTGTTCCCGGCCGGACTGACAGGAAGTGCACACACTGTGTGTTCACTTCCTCTCAGTCCGGCCCGGGGACAGCAAACTGAATGCCCTGTACCGTGCGTACACGGCCGACCGGACTGCAGGAGGAAGCAGCGGTACGGCAAGGGCCCTCCCTGCTGGGGCCCCCTGTGCGGACACCAGGATAGAGGTAAGCCGACCCCCCCCCCCGCTTCTCAACTAGAAAAGTGTTTTTTTTTGTTTTTTTTTGCTTGGGGCCCCCTAATATCTTCAAACGGCCCTGACCAGAAGTGATGCTAGTAAAGGATACGAGTTTGGCACTTGTGGATTTTTCGCTTGTTTTCTACTTTTAAATGTATTAGCTGTTTGTTTTATAATAAACTTGTTTGAATGTTAATACACTACGAGCAGTGGCGCCCCCCCCCTCCCCCATTCATGCGTCTGGCTGTTTTCAGGACACCAAGCGCATGAATTACAGCAGCAGTTTTTTTTGGAAGCACCTGATTAGAGCCAGAGGTTCTAATAGGCTTCAAAATAGGGTGGGCTCAGGTATAAAGAGAATGTGACCGGAGCCCACCCAGGTGTGTTACAACATCGAATTAATATTCACTGAAACACTGATCCTCAATCCGGCCAATCAGAAGTGGATGTAAGACCCATTTTCTGATTGGCCAAAAAGAGAAGACTCCCGATTGGCCGCCGAAGAGGAGGGAAGAAACAGAAGCCGGTGATGAGGTAAGTGCTACCGGGGGGGGGGGGGGGGGGGTGTTATACTATTTGCCGCCCCCAGAAAAATTATGCCACTTATGAGAGTATTCTCCTTTATATATGCATACATGGAGGATATAGGAACGAATCCCGTAGAAACACCGCAGAATCTACACTACCATTTCAAAGAGCAGAGTGTTGGGAAAACATATAGAGGACCCCCAGAGGCGACCCCACCACATTATATCACTTCTAAAAGATACCAATACATACTGTATCTCAAGCATATCTCAGCTGAGAGGCTAGAGAGCACAGAGGTGACACGCGAAGAAAGGGAAGAAGTCACCCATTATTGTGGACATTTACAAGCAATGGTGTAGGGATACATCACAAATATTCATTACAGACTACAATAAGGATGCATACTATTGAAGGAATTGTATATTTATTTCACAGATATCGATATTGTTTTCTAGCTTGTGTGTTTATTTGTGTCCATCCTTGAGACACATGTTTATATATTCTTTGCACCATTGCACAGGAATTATTGTCACTTTTTGCAAATTTGATTTTACTGTTGATATTACTGTTTGGTCGACAGCTTTAACATTACTCATCTTTTAAATTTCTTATTAATTAGCCATGGATAAGCGCCGCCCCCCCCCCTCCTGTAGTCATAAAAAAAAAACGGGCCCTTTAAGACATTAAGAATGTCGTTCTGCAGCGCCGCCCCCTTTGGCTCTCGCAAATAACATACATTCATGCATTGCATGAATGTATGTTATTGTGCCCAGCTGCCGCTGGTCTATTCAGACAGCCGGACATAGGGCGCCGGATACCTGAATAACGGCAGCTGGTTGGCTGTGCGGAAGTGCCTATCAGAGCCAGTGGTTCTGATAGGCTTTCCGAGTACAGCCCCTCGGCTCCCGGATGTCTTATCCTCAGAACGTACGGGGGCTGCGTCCCTTGGATAAGACTGACGGCCGTCTCAGCCAATCAGGTTCACCGATTCTGGTTATCGGTAACCTGATTGGCTAAAGCGCCATCGAGGGTGGGAGAGGACATCGAGGGACGTGGAAGCAGAAAGGTAAGTGCATTTTACAGGGCACATCGGCGACAATGGGCACAGAGGCGACAAAGGGCACAGTGGAATCAATGGATACAGTGGTGACAAAGGGCACAGTGGCGACAAAGGGCACAGTGGCATCAATTAAAGGGCACATTGACATGCACTGTGGCAACAATGGGCACAGTGGTAACAAAGGGCACAGTGGTGACAATGGGCACAGTGGCAACAATTAAGGGGCACAGTGACATGCACAGTGGCAACAATGGGCACAGTGGCGACAATTAAAGGGCACAGTGGTGACAATTGGCACAGTGGCGACAATTAAGGGGGAACAGTGGCTGCGTTTGATGGCATGGCACAGTGGTGACAATTGATGGCACAGTGGCTGCGTTTGATGGCATGGCACAGTGGCTGCGTTTGATGGCATGGCACAGTGGCTGCGTTTGATGGCATGGCACAGTGGCTTGCGTTTGATGGCATGGCACAGTGGTGCGAATTGATGGCATAGTGACTGCATTTGATGGCATGGCACAGTGGTGATAATTGATGGCACAATGGCTGCGTTTGATGGCATGGCACAGTGGTGATAATTACTGGCACAGTGGCTGCGTTTGATGGCATGGCACAGTGGTGACAATTGATGGCACAGTAGCTGCGTTTGATGGCATGGCACAGTGGTGACAATTGATGGCACAGTGGCTGCGTTTGATGGCATGGCACAGTGGTGACAGATGATGGCACAGTGTCTGTGTTTGGCATGGCACAGTGGTGACAATTGATGCCACAGTGGCTGCGTTTGATGGCATGGCACAGTGGCTGCGTTGCATGGCATAGTGGTGACAATTGATGGCACAGTGGCTGCGTTTGATGGCATGGCACAGTGGTGACAACTGATGGCACAGTGGTTGCATTTAATGGGCAAAGTGAGGCTGCAATTTTTTTTATTTTTTTTTTGTTTGTGCCCCCCCCCCCCCCCAAAAAAAAATTTGAGCACCAGCCGCCACTGTGCACAACCCATACATAGAGGTAGCGCAAGAGGAACAAAATACACATTTATCACAGGAGGTTCATTACTGGCCACATCAACAGGTAAAACAGTAAAAAAAAAGCCTAAGGAAAAAAAGCTAATGATTGGTAAGGTGCAATATATTTAATTTTTGATTTTGGTTTAATACACCTAAAAGATCACTTCCTAGCACATTAAAAATGTTTACCAAAATAAACTGCACTTTATAATGCAAAATTGTGTGCATAGTGTTATATGAACATAGTGCTGATATGATATTTTTTATACTCTCTACTTCCACAATGTATTTGCAAATCAATGCCTACATTTTGATGTAAGTAGAGGCCCCTACGATGTGACCTCTGACTCGGGCCTGCGTTAGCATATCAGCCAAAAGTCTATGAAGTAAAGTGTGAGTGACAGGAGTCTCTTCCTCTTTGTAAGAACAAAGACTATGAACCAACAGGAAATAGAAATAGAGTAACAGAGACCACAGAGGATCACATGCAACCAATTGCTAACTGTTGTAATTGTAAAGGAAATCTACATACAGTCTGTAGTGAAAAACTGCTGGTGTAAAATTCATGTTAGTGTCATTATCTGACCTCTGACGCCGGCAGCTTCAGACACAACAGAAAATAAGTTTCCATCTACAAAATAAAGTGTATTCTGTAGCACATACCTTGGTGATATTAGAAAGTCAACTGAGTTCAATATAGGCAGAATTATTAGCTTGTAGACATCCAGAAAAACTGGATGTTTGAATGAAATTGGATCGCAATTTCAGTTTCAATATTTTTATTTAAAAGGTATAACAGCTATGTAACTTCCAAGGGGCAGAAATTCATTGCACACAGCAAAGCATGAAATTATGCAAAAAACAATGACTGATGGAAAACAGCAGTTTATGTCCAAAGGGGGATAGCTCTGCATGGATAGCTGCACTAGTCTTTGGCAAGAGGGTAGAGGAAAGACGTTGGGGAAAGGAAATAAAGGAGGAGAAGGGAGGTCAGAAAAAGAGGAGAGCATGGCAAAGTGAAGAGTGTTTTGGGGGAAGAGAAAAGAGAAAAAAGGCTACATATAACTAAGACTAGAGGGATTCAGAAATGGAAGGGCATAGATAAGCCAAGGCGTTTAGATTTCAAGGCGCTTAGGCTGAAAATTCTGCATTGATTGCTGCACTAGTCAGGCAAGAAGGTAGAGGAAAGACGTTGAGGAAAGGAAATTAAGGAGGAGAAGGGAGGTCAGAAAAAGAGGAGAGCATGGCAAAGTGAAGAGTGTTTTGGGGGAAGAGATGAGGAAAAAAGGTTTTTTTTTCCCTAGATGACTCAGGCCCAAGATAGAGGGTAATGCTACATATAACTAAGACTAGAGGGATTCAGAAATGGAAGGGCATAGATGAGCCAAGGCGTTTAGATTTCAAGGCGCTTAGGCTGAAAATTCTGTAGGATACTGGACATCTTTATATTAACAAGAATAATGGTCATATGCACTTTTACCTCCTGACCCTAGTTTAGTGTCTAAGTCCAAGCTTGGGCTTTGGTTTCTTTGGCAAATACGAACAAATACGAACGCTAGTTTTACCAGGACGAGTGCTCCCATCTCATAACTTGCTTCTGAGCATGCGTGTTTTTTTCAAGTCATTAAAGCCTACACACGACCGTTTTTCACAGAGAACGACAACGTGAAAAACGACGAGAAAAATTAGAGCATGTTCTAAATTTTTTACTCTGGAGCCTACACACAGTTGTTTTTAATGACCAATTAAAAAAATTGCATTTTTCTCGTCATGAAAAACGGTTGTGTGTACGCGGCATTAGGCTATCCTAGAACATCAACACTTGGCCAGGAGTTGGGCTTTAACTGGGAACGAAACCAAGTTCCAACAGGCAAGAGCCATGAAACTTGAAAAGTGAAAGCACTGACAAATCTACTTTACAGTACAGGATCTTCACAACGGGAATCTTAGACATCACAGGAAGTCTTCTTTTATATTTTATGTAAACCTTGCAAACCCACATTTGCATTAAATGCCCTACTATACTAAGGGCTGGTTCATTTGTACTTTGCTCTCTGAAGAGCAATCTGCGTTCCTCTGCAGTTAAAGGGGGTAGAGGTTGAGTGGTAAAAGCACAGCTCAACCACCCCAAGCCTTATGTGTAAATGAGCCCTAACAGGGTATTTCAACATTTATAAGTTCCTTAAACTAAGGTGACCAGATTTTTAAAATGAAATCCGGGGACATCTTTTTTCTTTACTAGCAATGGCAACAATCGGCACTCTCTGCCCGTTGCCGCCCTCCTCACAGCCTCTCAACTCTTACTCTTCGGGCCCCGGCTACTACTGGATGGGGAGCGGAGGAAGATAACTCCGCCAGGGAAGGAAAGGAGATAAGCAGGTGGCTGGCCAGGACTTGAGCCAAGGCAGAAGAACATGTGAGTGGAGCTGAATGGACATGTGCCCGAAACTGAAGAAATATTCCCTCCCCTCCGACCAGCACATGATCATCAGAAAGGGGCACAGATAATGGGGAAAAATACAACCCCCCTATACTGGTAGGCACGGCGGAGCAGGGGTGTGTAATTTTATATTTTTTATTTTAATTCTGCACTGACTGTCTTTGAAATTGCCCCTGCCCCCTATTAAATCCAATCTGGGGACAAAACCAGGGACAGACTTGGGCCGGGGACAGTGTCCTCAATCAGGGGACTGTCCCCTGAAACTGGGGATGTCTGCTCACCCTACCTTAAACTCACTTGGGTCTTTGAAAAGCGTGAGGCTGATGTAAAATGATTTTGGCCACTGTCATCATGTTTTGGATGTCTTTTAGATGTAAATGCATTTGCTATAAAATGTGTTCAACAAACAGGTAATATACCCAGGCCTGTAATGTCACGATGCGGTAAAGATCAGTGGTGTTATAATTATTGTGAGGATGCAGGAAGCAGATAAGCTTCAGAGCCTCTCTATATCCCTTCCAGGCAGCTGGTCCTGTGTTTTTTCCTGTCACAGAAACCTCTTTCCCCCCCACCTTCCCACACCATGTGCTGTTGTGTTAGCACAGGAGGAGAGCAGCAGAGTGACAGTGACACTACTACACAGCCAGCTGACAGGAAGAGATGTATAGAATCGTGTCTGTTGTTTCATTAACTAAAGACAACTGGGGAATAAGATTGGCTTATAAATAAAACAGATAACTGAGAGGCGAGAGGAATGCCGCATTTAGGCACTCAGTCGGTGGTGCCTGCCATTACGCCAGCCATTATTTATTTAAAAACAAAACCAATAAAGTATATTTGTTATCATGGAAGAAAAAAAGCGGGTATATTTCCTAAGACTTGCAATAACCTTTTTTTTTTAGAATGCCTGCCACTTATCTACTGGGAAAGTTTATATTTATGGCCAAACCACTATTTATAAAGCTTCAGTTTGTGATTTTGTGTCATGAAAATATAATTGAACCTGTACACTGCTAGTGAACTTACTGGTTTAGCAGGTTATTGTGAGAGATCAATGCCACATAAGTACAATGTCCTGTTTCATTAGATTGACAGCTTTCTCAGTGTTAGGAAAGAATGACAAGACACAAGTTTCTGGGATCACCTAGGGGTTATTTGTAAAAAGACAAAAACCACTTGTGTTGTGCTACCAGCAGAGGGTGGTGATGTGTCTTGGAGGCTGCAGCTGGATGTAATTGTATACAACATACTATGGAATTACTATGCATGCTTTTGGTATATTGTAGTAATTAGCAGGATATAACAAGCAACATGGGAGCAATGTTACTATCCTCCCATCTACGTGGGCTTCACAATGGTGGGGCAGTTTAAAGAATATTGTGATTGCAGGTATGCTTTATTCATCCTTTATATGACAATGGGGTTGATTTACTAAAGGCAAATCCACTTTGCACTACAAGTGCATTGAAAGTTAGGGTGACCAGACATCCCAGGTTTCCGGGGACAATCCCCGGATTAAGGACACTGTCCCTGATTTTGTCCCCAGATTGGATTTGAACAGGGGCTGGGGCAATTTCAATGACAGTCAGTGCAAAATTAAAAAAATAAATCTGAATTACACACCCCGCTCCGCCACTCCTACTAGTTTAGGGGTGTATTTTTTTCCATTATTCATGCCCCTTTCTGATGATCATGTGCTGGTCAGAGCGGAGGGAATATTTCTCCAGTTTCGGGTGCATGCCCATTCAGCTCTGCTCGTATGTTCTTCTGCCTTGGCTCAGGCTCAAGTCCTGGCCAGCCGCCTGCCTACTTATCTCCTTGTCTTCCCTGGCAGAGTGATCTTCCTCTGCTCCCCACCCAGTAGTAGCCGAAGCCTGGAGAGTAAAACGGCGGCGGCAGCAGCGGCGACGGGCAGAGAGTTTCTGATTGCCGCCATTACTAGTAAAAAAAAAAATATGTCCCTTTATTTCATTTAAAAAATCTGGTCACCTTACTGAAAGTGCACTTGGATGTGAAGTTGCTGTAGATCACTGTAGATCTGAGGGGAAGCTCTGAAATGAGAGAAAGCTCTGCTGATTTTATCATCCAATCATGTGCATGCAAAAATACTGTTTTCTATTTTCTTGCATGTCCTCCTCAGATCTACAGCGACTGCACTTGAAAGTGGATTTGCCTTTCGGAAATAACCCCCAATGCCTACATAAGAAGTACTCAAAGGAATAATCTAACAACATGCTTATGCTGTTGACTACATAAAGAGGAAGATGCAGCATTGTGACTGGTTTCATAATTCCAAATGTGTCCTGTTGCATGTTGGGGGTATGCAAAAAACGACAAGGATATGGACAGCCGCACTCCAGTAACTTGAAAAAGACGTGCCCTTTATTGGGTACAGGAAAAAATACACTACAGGTATCAGCACACAGTGGGATAAACAGCTATGATTAAGCATTGACACTCAATGCGAAACGCGTCAGTTGTTTATCCCACTGTGTGCTGATACCTGTAGTGTATTTTTTCCTGTACCCAATAAAGGGCACGTCTTTTTCAAGTTACTGGAGTGCGGCTGTCCATATCCTTGTCGTTTTTTGCACATCCAGTGCATTGCCAGCACCCATCTGCTTCTGAGTGGACATCAATTACCCTAGTGAGCTCACCTGGAGCGGCAGCTTTCTTACCTGCATGTTGGGGGTAGTTTATTACAGGACTTGTCAGTGTGGTTATTTACTGCCCCCACACCCCACACAAAAGTAAACAGAATGTGTGATATCATTGACCAAATATAGACTATACTCATTCATATGGGAGAACAGTATTTTGGAGCCCCTTATTGATAAAGGGGAACTTCCAATTTCTGATAAGCCCCCTACTTGTAGATCTCCTCAATCACTGGGCCACAGTTATGGGGAAAATGCTCTTGTCCTCGTCAACATGACGACAAGGTGCTTTGCAAGGGTTGTCCCATCCGGGGGGTGGTAGGAGATGGTTGTTAGGACACTGGTTGAGAAAAGCTGATCTATACTGTACATACATTGGATTTAAATGCAGGGCAAAACATTTTCTTATAAGCTTATGAGCACAAAAGATCAGGCAGGCATCTGAAACAAACCCCGTTTTTTTTTTGCCCATACAAAGCATAACTCCAGTTAACATTATCATAATGTATTTTGCAGTTTTAAGTCATAGTGAAACTGGGCATCACTTCCTGCAATCCAGTTACCTAATCTAACTTTGTCTTTCTGTTAGATTCTAACAGAACTCCATCTTTCAATATTCTTGGTATACAGCTTTCTGTAATCTCACTCTGTAAGGGTGTGGTCCCTGCAGTTTGAAATCATTCAAGAAACATACAGAAAAACTCTTCTGCTTCTACCTGTTGTAAAAGTCAAGATCCAGATGTGACACTGTGCAGCAACCATTTCCAACAACGCTGTAAAAAGGAGACAGATTTCATGATTGACAGCGCCTGTCTCTCTGTGTGTGCTTTCCAGAGAGATAATGCAGTCATAGGAATGCAGGGGAGGGGGTGTGTCACTCATTAGTAAGCATAGGCTCACTTACCAATGTGAATGATCCAACAATCACCAGCCCCACATAACTAGTTCATTCATAAAAGTGAAAGACACACAGTGATGCAGGGCTGTGTGATCCTTCAGCCAGGTCTGCAACTACTATGTTTCCCCGAAAATAAGACCTTCCCCAAAAATAAGACCTAGCATTATTTTCCAGGAGGGCTGCAATATAAGCCCAACCCTGAAAATAAGCCCTAGTTTAAAATGCTTGTAAAATCATATAATCCACTCTATTACATTAGTATATAATGTACAATGTGTGTGTTTATGTGATATAATTGTGGGGAAGAGGTCACAGAAGCACAGAGTTGCGCTATAATGTATTTGGCACAATTATATTACAGAAACACACACATTGTACATTATATACTACTGTAATAGGGTGGATTATATGATTTTACAAGCATCCACACTGGGGATTCCTGTCAGGCAGGGGGAGAGAAGACCGCACATTACATGGCAAGACCTACCCCAAAAATAGGCCCTACTGTGTCTTTTGTTGCCAAAATTTAAATACGACCTGGGCTTATTTTTGGGGGAAACACGGTATTGATAGACACATAGAGCCACAGCACTGAGTGATCTGTTACTGTTATAAATGAACAATCAGGGCTGCTTGTTCATTCATAATAGGTAAAGATTACCGAGATCTGCAGCTCTTTGTACACATACAGGGAACCAGCAGATATTTCATACAGGGTCGCTGTTCTGAGTGACATGTTACTGTTATGAATGAACAAACGGCTCTGATTATTCATTAAGAGTGGCAGTCAGATCACTCAGCTTAGAGAGATGATGGAGCTCTGTGCTAGATGTACCTCCCTACAGGAACACCAATCATTTGGGCTTCAATGCATTAAGACATGTGTTTAGGGGACAATGTGTCCACCAATCAATCAGACTTGGCGGTATATGCACCTGGTCCCCTGGGGAAATAAATAAAATAAAAAAATGCTTCATGAATAATTCTACTCTAACCCCATTGCTAGAGATGTGGTAAGAACTCTAAATACTAAAGCTGGAAACAAAGGGCAGAGTTATATTGCAGCCATAGCATTATAAATTGAAGAGTACCAGTGTTTCACCCTAGCTACATATGTTAATAATAGGTCAGGTACAGCAAGGTAGTTAGCATTATTTTCACTGGTGAATTTAAAGTGATTGTAACCCTTAAAAAAAAAAAAGATCCTGTTCCTTTAAAGCAGGATACACAGCATAGTGCTTGTGCTTCGTCATTTGTCCCTCTCCATGTTCTAAAAAACTTGGTTGATCCTGCCTGTTCCTGTGTCTCCCTATGTAAACTGACTATGGAAATCATGGCTGCTGATCCCTGATTACCGTGGTCAGTTTACATGCCTCCATCATCCTGCTGCTCCCCCTCTCCCCCTCCTGCCTGTCAGCTCCTGTGTCTGAGCAGATAAACACATCTGCTCCTCCCCTCCTGCCGCTATTAGTAGCTGGCAATAAAATCAAAGAAGGATTATTGCCAGCGCCTCTATTCTATAAAGCGTTACAAAACTATGTACTTGTTTTTTTTTTTTTAAATGATGCCTCTAAATACCTTCTTTTGGATCGGTTCTCTTTGGTCATGTGACCTCTGGCAGCTCTCCTTCTGTGTTCCAAGGGCTACATACAGCACAGTGGTCACATGACCTCCTGGCTGACATCAGAGGGAGATACCACTGTAGCCCTTGGAACAAAGGAGGAGAGCAGTCGGAGGTCACGTGACCTTCTAAAAGTAGGTATTTAGAGGCATTATCGTAAAAAAATAAAAAAAACAAGTACACAGTCATGTATAGATTTGTAGAATTTACAACTTTATAACCACTTTAACTATTTCCTCTGGCATTTTCTGGCATCTTTAGTTATACTATATTGTTACAGACTGGCCAATTTGATCCTGTATTCAAAGTTAAATCAAGCTGTTTGTCCCTTTCCAGTAAAACTGCAAATATTAACATGCTTGTTAGCATAGTAATTGTAGATCCATCAACAAATGTAGAGTTAGAAGCTGCTATATTTTACTTTGTACGGGAACAAGTCAGCCTTTTGCAGTGCAATTATTATGGAGCTATAGATACTAACATTGCAGAATTAGTAGATCCACTAATGACTAGTGTTGCTCACGAATATTCGCATTGCGAATATTCGACTCGAATATAGCATATTCGAGAAATCGCGCTATATTTCGAAATTCGCGGTGAATATTCGCAATTCCGAATATTCGATTTTTTACAATTTTTTTTTTGAACCAGATCACATCCTAGATATCTCCATCGACGTCTAAAAGCATTGCTGGTATCATTAGAGACCCTGGGCCGAGTAGCTGAAGCGTTCATTGAATTTTCCAGAAAGATCGCAATGCGATTATTCGGCAAACGCAATATCGCGCGATTACTTTCCTCGCCCCGATCTTCCGCATCAGAGCGATTTTTACAGTTTCATTTTTAAAACAGATCACATCCTAGTGATCTCCATAGACGTCTGAAAGCATTGCTGGTATGATTAGAGCCATTGGGCCGAGTAGCTGAAGCGATCATTTTATATTGCCGAATATTCGCAATGCGAATATTCGGCAATAGGAATATTGCGCGATTATTTGCTCCGCCCTTTTGCATCAGAGCCAATCAGAGTTCTCCTTCCACACTCGTCACAGGTTAGCAACCAATAGGAACCTGCCTGCATGGACATTATATAAGCTCACTCCCAGCACCATTTCATTGCAGATTCAGAAGCTGGCTATAGAGTGTGGAGGCTGTTTCTGTGTTCCTGGTTTCCTGTGTCTTTGTTCTTGATTGATTTAGATCATCACCAGCATTGCTATTTAGTGATTCCAGTGGATCTTTTCCAGTATATCAACTGCTTTTTTCAAAGCAATAGACCCAAGAGCTTTTTTCAAAGCTACGTTTTGTGCTGTTTTGTGCTGTTTTTTTCATTTGTGTTACTGTTTGATCCTGCAATCCTCGCTGTTCAGTGATATTTGCTAGATATTTCAGAACACATTTTGCTGAGCTTTCTAAAAGAGCTTTTCTAAAAGCTAAGTTTTGTTCATCTTGTGTTACTGTTAGATCTTGCAGGTTCGCTGTTCAGTGATATTTGATAGGCATCTCAGTTCACATTTTGTTTAGTTTTTCCTAAAGAGCTTTTATAAAAGCTAAGTTTTGTGTTCAGTTTAGTTAAATTTTGTGTAGTAAGTGTACACACTGTTAGTGTACATTTATTTCATCTAGCTTAGCTTAGTGTGTGTTTAGTGTCTGTGTTTTGTGTTTAAAAAAAAAAAAAAAAAAAAAAGTTAGTGTTTGTTTAGTGCTTTTTTTTTTTTCTTTAATTTTGTAGTCCTTGTCTGGTGTACTACTTTTCTTATAGTTTAGTAGCTGTCTGTGTACGTCTTTGTCTGCGTGCCTGTCTTGTAAAAAATACACAAAAACACATTTTGTTCACATTTCCCCCCCCCAATAAAGTTTACCCCCCCCACACACATATCAGCAATAATGAGCGGCATCCGTGGCCGTGGCAGCAGGGGTAGGGGAGTTACTCCCAGTGCTGGATCGCTGCCAGCACGGGGTACCTCTCGTGCCCCTACTAGTGGTAGAGGATCGGGTGCAAGGGGAGTACGCCTGATCCGGGAGTTCTTCCCATCGGGCAGCCGCCCGATATTGCCATCTCAGGCTCAAGTAGTGGTGGACTACATGGGGCACAGCAGTGCCACTGAGTCGTCGGTCCCGACTCACAGTAGTACCACCATTACACCGGTGCCTGTACTACCCCCCCCCCCAGCCCCCAAGAGTCCAGCATCTTACTGTTCGACAGCGACAGTGATAGGGATATCTTGGGGGAGGCCATGCATCAGGCAGACCTCCAGCTCTGTCCTGATGGTCAGGACCTTTTTGAAGGGATGGATGAGGAGGATGGGATACCTGCTGGCAGTATCCCAGAGACATCCCTTCAAACTGGTGCTGCTGTTTTGGTGCAGGAAACAGCAGCACCTAGTCAGACCCAGGCGTGGGTGAGGGGACAGCGGAGCCAGGCTAGAGGCTCCATGTCAGGTGGTTCCCTCAGACCAACACATTTCAGCCCTTGGTCTGACATCTCTGGGGGCGAAGAGGGTGACCCATCATGGTTGCCATCTGACGCGTCGGCTCACTACGTCAGTGACGACGGGGAAGGTAGGCACCCTGGTGAAACGGTGCGCCAGGTCACCACCAGGGAGACCATCGTCAGGGTCTCCACTGGTGATGGCAGCAGGAGGTGTCAGGAGGAGGAGCAGCAGCAGCAGCAGCAGGCAGCTCCACCTGTGCGCACCGAGTCCCAGCAGGTGCAAGTAAGCGTCACCCCATCTGACAGGAGGGCGGTGCTGAAGTCACCTGTCTGGAATTACTTTACCCTGGTGGCAGACAACCCTACCGTGGCCATCTGCCGGATTTGTAAAGTGAGGGTGAAGAGAGGGAAGTGTTTGGCTCGGGTGGGTACCACAGCCCTGAACCAGCACCTGAGGATAAATCACTGGGCGGTGTATGACGAGATGAAGCGTGGTGGTGGTAGCAGCGCCACCACCACAAGTGAGCAGGGTACAGCAGCCCCTGCCACATCTTCATCTCTTTCCAGCAGGTCATGCCCCCCCGCTCCCTCTAGTAGAGGTACTGGTACCGGCAGCCAGACCTCTACTTCCACAGCACCCTCCGCGTCTGTGTCCCGCACTGCCGTCCGGCGCCAGGCGTCGATTTCAGACGCCTTTGACCGCACCACTCCCTTCCCCCCTGGAGACCGACGTGTGCGTTCCCTCAATGGGCTCCTGGCAAGGGTTATTGCCCAACATCTGCTGCCCTTCAACATAGTTGACAGCAACCCCTTCAGGCAGATGTTGGAGCAGGCCCAACCCCAATGGCGTGTCCCCAGCCGCCATTTCTTTGCCAGGACTGGTGTCCCTGCCCTACACCAGCACATTGTGCAGAATGTAACCCTGTCGCTGGATCACGCTGTCAGCGACAGGGTTCATCTGACAATGGATGGCTGGACCAGCAGGCATGGGCAGGGGCGCTACATCAGCTTCACGGCCCATTGGGTTTCCCTCCGAGGCGTCGGTGAGGGATCGGCGGCAACCGATCTTGTGGTGCCGCCCCGGGGTGTCCAGGGGAGAACTGCTGGTCTCCCTCAAGCCACTGTCTCCGCAGCTGCTGAGCCTCCCAGCAAGCGCCCCCGTAGCTACTCAAGTGTGGGGCACGTGCGCTGTCAGGCCGTGCTCCAGCTTGTTAGTTTAGGGGACCGGAGACACACTGGAGAAGAAGTGCTGAAAGCACTTCAGGCTCAGGTCCAGAAGTGGCTGACACCCCGAAGGCTCCAGGCAGGTATGGTTGTCTGCGATAACGGCAGCAACCTACTCGCCGCCCTTAGTGCTGGCAGTCTGACCCACGTGCCCTGTCTGGCACATGTCCTCAACCTGGTGGTGCAGAAGTTCCTGCGCACTTATCCAGGGTTGAGTGACATTGTGGCAAAGGCGCGTAGGATTGCCAGCCACTTCAGGCGCTCCCCAACCGCTACCGCGTCCCTGTCCAAATTGCAGCGGAAGTACAATCTGCCCCTTCACAGGCTGATTGTGGACAGTGTGACGTGGTGGAACTCCACCCTCCACATGCTGAAGAGGTTGTGGGAGCAGCAAAGGGTGGTGAGGGAGTACCTGATGGAACTAGGCACTGAGAGGGCTTCACCACAACTCCCTTTCATCGCCTGTGCGGAGTGGGGGCAGATAAACCAGGTCTGCCAAGTGTTGTCCTCCTTCGAGCAGGCGACCAAGATGGTCAGCAGTGAGCAAATCGGCCTCAATAGCGTGCTGCCAATACTGTTCATGCTGGAGAGGACACTAGATCGCCTGCTCGAGGCTGGGGAGAGTGCCTTGGTGGAGCAGGAGGAGTCAGCAATGCTCCACCGAGACCAGGACGAGGAGGAGGAGGAGGAGGATGATGATGAAGAGGAGGAGGAGGTGGTTGCTGGTGTCGTCCCGGAGTCAGGGCCTGGTCAGGAGGGAGAGCCGGTGTTGGGGGCACCGATAGTCCGGGGGTTGGGCATGTCTGAGTTTGACCAGCAGCGCCTCAGGGATGAAGAGTCGCACCTCATTCACCTGGCCAGCATTGAGGAGTCACAGCGGGCTGTGCTCTTCCCCATGGCTGCCCACATGCTGAGATGCCTCAGGAGGGACCCCCAGGTTAAGACCATCAAGACGAGGGATGATTTCTGGATGGCCACCCTTTTGGATCCCAGGTGCAAGGGGAAACTGGAGCAGTTCATCCCAGCCAGCCGGAGGCAGCACCGGATGGAGGAACTGCAGGCAGCCATTGTCAGACGGTTGGAGCAGGCAACTCCCCGGCCTCCAGTTGTCCCCCCTCATCTCACCCAGCAGGTGGCTGCACCCAGCTGCAGCCGAGCAGGGGACCTAATGGAAGAGATGAGGATGTTCTTCCAAACCGAGCGACCCAGTACCAGCACCAGCAGCAGCAGCAGTCACCACCAGCGGCTGGCCCACATGGTGGCAGACTACATGGCGTCCGTCGGTGCTTCTGACAGTATGAGCACCGACGACCCCATGGAGTACTGGGTTGCCAGATTGGACACCTGCCGCGAGCTCGCTCAGTATGCGCTGGAGTTATTGTCTTGCCCCCCCTCCAGCGTACTATCTGAGCGGACATTCAGCGCGGCAGGTGGGGTGGTCACGGACAAGAGGACCCGTCTGTCCACAGACTCCGTGGACAGACTCACATTCATAAAGATGAATGAGTCCTGGATCGGCGGTGACTTTCTGGCACCCGTCGTCGGTTCAGGGCGCTGAAGGGTCCCTTGCCATGCATTCCCTGATGAAGCCCCGGACCTGATGTATTTACAGTGCTGAATATAACTATTTTAACATCAGAGAAAATCAATGTTAATATTTGGTACAGTAGGCTTTCTTTGCAATTACAGCGGTCAAACCTTTCTTGTAGTTTTACACCAGCTTTGCACACACTGGAGGAGGGATTTTGGCCCACTCCTCCACACAGATCTTCTCTACATCAGTCATGTTTCTGGGCTCTCGCTGAGAAACACGGAGTTTGAGCTCCCTCCAAAGATTCTCTATTGGGTTTAGGTCTGGAGACTGGCTAGGCCACGCCAGAACCTTGATATGCTCCTTACAGAGCCAATCCTTGGTTATCCTGGCTGTGTGCTTTGGGTCATTGTCATGTTGGAAGACCCAGCCTCGACCCATCTTCAAAGCTCTAACTCAGGGAAGGAGGTTGTTGCCCAAAATCTTGCAATACATGGCCACGGTCATCCTCTCCTTAATACAGTGCAGTCACCCTGTCCCATGTGCTGAAAAACACCACCAAAGCATGATGCTACCACCCCCATGCTTCACATTAGGGATGGCGTTCTTGGCATGGTACTCATCATTATTCTTCCTCCGAACACGGTTAGTGAAATTATGATCAAAAAGTTATATTATAGTCTCATCTGACCACATGATTTTCTCCCATGACTCCTCTGGATCAGTCAAGACAATTATGTCAGCAGTTATTTCACACCCTATATACTCTTATTAATAATGCTGTTCATCATGGCACCTCCTGCCCATGTGATATGACTCTGTATCAACTACTACTGTTAATGCTACTACTGCTGCTTCTGCTGCCCAGTCAAGACACCTATGTCAGCAGTTATTTCACACCCTATATACTCTTATTAAGACTGCTGTACATCATGGCACCTCCTGCCCATGTGATATGACTCTGTATCAACTACTACTGTTAATACTACTACTGCTGCTTCTGCTGCTGCTGCCGCCCAGTCAATACACCTATGTCAGCAGTTCTTTAACACTCTATATACTCTTATTCCTACTGCTGTTCATCATGGCACCTCCTGCCCATGTGATATGACTCTGTATCAACTACTACTGTTAATACTACTACTGCTGCTTCTGCTGCCCAGTCAAGACACCTATGTCAGCAGTTATTTCACACCCTATATACTCTTATTAAGACTGCTGTACATCATGGCACCTCCTGCCCATGTGATATGACTCTGTATCAACTACTACTGTTAATACTACTACTGCTGCTTCTGCTGCTGCTGCCGCCCAGTCAATACACCTATGTCAGCAGTTCTTTAACACTCTATATACTCTTATTCCTACTGCTGTTCATCATGGCACCTCCTGCCCATGTGATATGACTCTGTATCAACTACTACTGTTAATACTACTACTGCTGCTTCTGCTGCCCAGTCAAGACACCTATGTCAGCAGTTATTTCACACCCTATATACTCTTATTAAGACTGCTGTACATCATGGCACCTCCTGCCCATGTGATATGACTCTGTATCAACTACTACTGTTAATACTACTACTGCTGCTTCTGCTGCTGCTGCCGCCCAGTCAATACACCTATGTCAGCAGTTCTTTAACACTCTATATACTCTTATTCCTACTGCTGTTCATCATGGCACCTCCTGCCCATGTGATATGACTCTGTATCAACTACTACTGTTAATACTACTACTGCTGCTTCTGCTGCCCAGTCAAGACACCTATGTCAGCAGTTATTTCACACCCTATATACTCTTATTAAGACTGCTGTACATCATGGCACCTCCTGCCCATGTGATATGACTCTGTATCAACTACTACTGTTAATACTACTACTGCTGCTTCTGCTGCTGCTGCCGCCCAGTCAATACACCTATGTCAGCAGTTCTTTAACACTCTATATACTCTTATTCCTACTGCTGTTCATCATGGCACCTCCTGCCCATGTGATATGACTCTGTATCAACTACTACTGTTAATACTACTACTGCTGCTTCTGCTGCCCAGTCAAGACACCTATGTCAGCAGTTATTTCACACCCTATATACTCTTATTAACCACTTAACCCCCGGAACATATTGCTGCCCAAAGACCAGAGGACTTTTTCCGATTCGGGACTGCGCCGCTTTAACTGACAATTGCGCGGTCGTGCGACGTGGCTCCCAAACAAAATTGGCGTCCTTTTTTCCCACAAATAGAGCTTTCTTTTGGTGGTATTTGATCACCTCTGCGGTTTTTATTTTTTGCGCTATAAACAAAAATAGAGCGACAATTTAAAAAAAAATTAATATTTTTTACTTTTTGCTGTAATAAATATCCCCCAAAAATATATAAAAACATTTTTTTTTTCCTCAGTTTAGGCCGATACGTATTCTTCTACATATTTTTCGTAAAAAAAATCGCAATAAGCGTTTATTGATTGGTTTGCGCAAAAGTTATAGCGTTTACAAAATAGGGGGTATTTTTATGGCATTTTTATTAATATTTTTTTTACTAGTAATGGCGGCGATCAGCGATTTTTTTTCGGTATTGCGACATTATGGCGGACACTTCGGACATTTTTGACACATTTTTGGGACCATTGGCATTTTTATAGCGATCAGTGCTATAAAAATGCATTAGATTACTATAAAAATGCCACTGGCAGTGAAGGGGTTAACACTAGGGGGCGGGGAAGGGGTTAAGTATGCCTGGGTGTGTTCTTACTGTGGGGGGGGGGTGGCCTCACTAGGGGAAACACTGATTTTCTGTTCATACATTGTATGAACAGAAAATCAGCATTTCCCTTGCTGACAGGAACGAGAGCTGTGTGTTTACACACACAGCTCCCGTTCCCCGCTCTGTACCGAGCGATCGCGTGTGCCCGGCGGCGATCGCGCCCGCCGGGCACACGCACGGGAGTCGGGGGCGAGCGGGGAGCGCGCGCGCGCGCCTCCGGCGGCGCGCACGCGCCCCCTAGTGGCGGCTATACGATAGGACGTATAGCTACGGGCTCTCGCCCAGGAGAGCCGACCTGCCGCCGTATAATGACGGTGGCTGGTCGGCTAGTGGTTAAGACTGCTGTACATCATGGCACCTCCTGCCCATGTGATATGACTCTGTATCAACTACTACTGTTAATACTACTACTGCTGCTTCTGCTGCTGCTGCCGCCCAGTCAATACACCTATGTCAGCAGTTCTTTAACACTCTATATACTCTTATTCCTACTGCTGTTCATCATGGCACCTCCTGCCCATGTGATATGACTCTGTATCAACTACTACTGTTAATACTACTACTGCTGCTTCTGCTGCCCAGTCAAGACACCTATGTCAGCAGTTATTTCACACCCTATATCAGTGATGGCGAACCTTGGCACCCCAGATGTTTTGGAACTACATTTCCCATGATGCTCCACTACACTGCAGAGTGCATGAGCATCATGGGAAATGTAGTTCCAAAACATCTGGGGTGCCAAGGTTCGCCATCACTGCCCTATATACTCTTATTAAGACTGCTGTACATCATGGCACCTCCTGCCCATGTGATATGACTCTGTATCAACTACTACTGTTAATACTACTACTGCTGCTTCTGCTGCTGCTGCCGCCCAGTCAATACACCTATGTCAGCAGTTCTTTAACACTCTATATACTCTTATTCCTACTGCTGTTCATCATGGCACCTCCTGCCCATGTGATATGACTCTGTATCAACTACTACTGTTAATACTACTACTGCTGCTTCTGCTGCCCAGTCAAGACACCTATGTCAGCAGTTATTTCACACCCTATATACTCTTATTAAGACTGCTGTACATCATGGCACCTCCTGCCCATGTGATATGACTCTGTATCAACTACTACTGTTAATACTACTACTGCTGCTTCTGCTGCTGCTGCCGCCCAGTCAATACACCTATGTCAGCAGTTCTTTAACACTCTATATACTCTTATTCCTACTGCTGTTCATCATGGCACCTCCTGCCCATGTGATATGACTCTGTATCAAATACTACTGTTAATACTACTACTGCTGCTTCTGCTGCCCAGTCAAGACACCTATGTCAGCAGTTATTTCACACCCTATATACTCTTATTAAGACTGCTGTACATCATGGCACCTCCTGCCCATGTGATTTGACTCTGTATCAACTACTACTGCTAATACTACTACTGCTGCTTCTGCTGCTCAGTCAGTACACCTATGTCAGCAGTTAATTCACACTCTATATACTCCTATTACCACTGATGTTCATCAATGCACCTCCTGCCCAAGTGATATGACTCTGTATCTACTACTACTACTACTACTGCTGCTGTTCAGTCAAGACACCTATGTCACAAGTTATTTGCCACTCTATACTACTATTACCACTGCTGCTGCTGCTGTTCATGGCACCTCTTTCCCAAGTGATTTGACAATATATTGTCTACTGTTACTACTACTGCTGCTGCTCACGACACCTATGACACAAGTTATTTGACACTATAGACTACTATGGCCACTACTGATGCTGTAAAGTCTTGCCCAAGTGTTTAGATGCTATCTAGTACTATTACCACTACTGCTTGTAAATGCTGCCTGTGTGATAATTACATTATATTTTAATACTACTGCTGCAGCCTCCATGATGAGTAATGCCTCATGACCTCTATGGCACAGCGGATCCACCAAGAGCCTCCGCTACAAGCTCCCAGACCGGATCGTAACAGCAAGTGTAACTAAAACAATGAACTTTATGTTAAACCCTGGTTTGCGGCCTTTATACTGCAACCATTAGCCTGTCTGCAAGAGCAAATCTGCACTCTCTCTCTTTCTTGCTCTCTCTCTCTCTATATATATATATATATTGTTGCTTTTGTTATGTTCATTTTTCAACAGTTTAGTTTGTGTTCGTCGTGTCTGTGTCCGCGAACTTTAGTTTGTCCTAGGTTTGTGTTACATAAAATAATAGTTGTCATGGACCTTGAGATATTAAAGTGTTTCTACTTGACATATGTTACACAGGAGAGGGACATTCAATGCAAGGCTTTTGAAATGCTAAGTGGAACCAGCTTGCGAAATACCTTTTATTGTGTTCTGCAGGTTAAGAGCGGGTGTCGGAGTCAGGCCGTCTAGCTGGAACCAGGTTATTGTGTACATTGATTACCCCCTGGGGCTTCTGTCTCAATACACAAGTCTTTCTATCCAAGCTATTGGACCAATCCCTGTTGACAATTTCAAGTCCTCATTTGCATGGTCAAGGGGGACCTGAGTGAAGACTGGATATACTTTACAATTGACCAATAGGAAAGCGGTTGTTGGGAGTGGGATGTTCCAAAATTCTGTATAAAAGTGTGCTGTGTACTTGAAATAAAGAGTCCTGTTGGAACTTACATACAGCCTGCCTGGTGTTTGTTCTTAAGGGGTCCGAATGGCACATAGCTGTAATTCGGATCCCGGAACATTGGATGACTGGACCATCAGACGTTGCAATCTGCAAGCTGACTCACTGGTAGCAGAGGAGTGTCGGGAGAGCAGGACCTGGGCGAGGAAGGATCTCGTCACATTGGTTGGCAGCGGTGGGATTTGCTCTCCAGTTACTGGGACAACTCCAAACCACCACCATGAATGACCAGCTATGCAGCCTGGAGGAGAACCATGCTAAAAGACTTGCTTGAGAGCCGTGGAGGGACCGGTGGGAAGAACAAGGCCACCCTGATCATTGCGCTAGCCGAGATGGATCAGAGGGATGGTGATGCAGGACCCCGGTCAGTTGAAGACTTGTTCCAGCAGCGAGTTCAACAGCGGTTGGCATTATATGGTGCGAACCCATCAGAGACCGCCATACAGAATACCATTAGAGACCTCCAGCGGCAGGATGAGAGAGAACGAGAGTGGCAACAGAGAGAACGAGAGCGGCAACAGGAGCTGAGAATTGCAGAAATACGGCGATCGGTGACAACGCCTAAAGAACCAGCACCAAATGAAAGAAGAGGAGAGGTACAGATATCAGTAACCATGGAAGAGGAATTCAGAAGGAGGTTGCGAGAGAAGCAGATACAGCGCAGAGGACCAGTATCAGAGGAGGTCCTGCTTGGATGGTCTGATTCGATCCGCTGCGAACTCTGGAAAGAAGCGCTAGCCTGCGAGCAGCGACACCAGGGAAAAGCTCTCCCCTCCATCCATGTAAGGTACTGGTCACAGTATGAAGTACGGATGTTGTTATTGGGGGAACAACCAAAGCAGGAGTGGACAGCAGAGTTAAGCAGGCTGATCCGGGAAGAGATGCGGTTGGACGAGAGCTACAGAGCCCTCCGCTGGTATGTAGTCCAAGAGTGCCCGTGGTCAGCGGATGACAGCCCCACGGAAGGCTTTGACTATGATGGCCTGGGATTGTTGTATTGGAGGATGTCCAGGGATCCCAACTTTGGGAGCGATCGGGAGTGGCGTTGGGAGGAAATAATGGAGCACAGAGAGCGAAGACTGAATGTCCCGGAAGTGCACTGGTTACATGAAGATTTGGAATTCCTGGCCGCTCAGGAATGGGAACTGGAAATTGCCTACAAACAGCTGCTAGACTCCGCTCAGCAGCAGGGTGAGGTTCCCTTTACCTGGGACTATGAGGAAATATCAGCTGACAGTGATGAAATCCTGGCTGATGAATCAGCAGTGGAAAATCGGGAGCTTGCCATTCCCAAAGCTGAAGTGCTGACCGCAGGGCCGAGCTCTGCTAACCTCTGCTCAGTACCCATAGCATCTGCTGGGTTCCATGGACAGGAGATGGTGAACCTCTATCCCCAGACACCAGTTGTAGAGACAGGGGATTTGATAGACTTTTCTGCTGAGGAAGAACAACCTGGGGAGCCTCCAACAGAAGAGCTGGTATCAGGGCCAAACTTCACTGTGCTCTGCCCAGCACCAAGGACAGTATTTGTGGAGTTACAAGGAACTTCCCCAGCTGAAGCGCTGGTCACCGGACAGAGGGATCAAGACCTCTGCCCCACCCCTGTGGCAGTTCCGGAGGCTCAGGGTGAGAAGATGGCGATCACTCCCCAGCCACAGATTACAGAATGTATGGACTGTTCAGAGGATGTTATGGATTATGCACCCCCAGCAGAAGTGCTGGCAACATGGCAGAATGCTAGCCATCTCTGCCCAGCACTGGGACCAACTGTGGAGTTCCAGGGAGCCGGGGCGGTTGGCCCCCCTCCCCAGCAACAAGCTGAGGTAGTAAAGCTGTTACTCCCAGCTGAATCACTGGCAGCAGGGCAGGATGCTACTGGCTGCTGCACACAACTACAGCTTGAGCGGATATCGGTGGATGGGACTGTGGTCCCCACTCACAGCAACCCAGCGGAAGAGCTGGCAACAGAGCAGAGTGCCCCGGGCCTCTGCTCTCAACTAACAGAAGAGGGGGTTCCTGTGGTAGTGGATGGGACTCCGATCTCCACAGACACAACCCCAGAAAATGGTGCGGCACTGAGACAGGAGGATGTCGGCTTTGCTTTGCAAGCACCGGGGGATTTTTACCTAGCATCAGTGGATGGGACTGCAGTCTCCACTGGTATACCCCAGGAATGGTGGCCAGTTGGCCCAGATTCCCAATGGCATGATGAACTGAGCCCAGCCACCCTGTCTTCTCTCCAGCGGCTGAAAGGACTCCAGGGAGAAGGGCCAGTCCAGGCCTCTCCCCAGCGGCAGGCGTGTTCTCTGAGAGAGGCAGAGATTGGCTGGGTGAGTAATGCTCTCTTTGGGACAAGGTATCTGGGGTACTGGGTGGGTACCGAAATTGGGGTCTCTCCCAGTGTTAGTCTCCTGCCAAAGGGGGAGATGTGTGACAGACCTAGCCGGGACAGGGGCTTTTGGAGAGGACTGAATGTGAGCCTCTTGCCGTCCGATTATGGGCCAGGACCTCAAAACAGGAAGGCAGATGGGTCATCCCAGCACAGTCCTGGAACTTTAAGACTACTTTTCCAACATCCTCGAGTTGACCCGTTTGGGTCCCACTGCGGCTGTTGGACTGGTTCCCAGGGGAAGTAATGTCATGGACCTTGAGATATTAAAGTGTTTCTACTTGACATATGTTACACAGGAGAGGGACATTCAATGCAAGGCTTTTGAAATGCTAAGTGGAACCAGCTTGCGAAATACCTTTTATTGTGTTCTGCAGGTTAAGAGCGGGTGTCGGAGTCAGGCCGTCTAGCTGGAACCAGGTTATTGTGTACATTGATTACCCCCTGGGGCTTCTGTCTCAATACACAAGTCTTTCTATCCAAGCTATTGGACCAATCCCTGTTGACAATTTCAAGTCCTCATTTGCATGGTCAAGGGGGACCTGAGTGAAGACTGGATATACTTTACAATTGACCAATAGGAAAGCGGTTGTTGGGAGTGGGATGTTCCAAAATTCTGTATAAAAGTGTGCTGTGTACTTGAAATAAAGAGTCCTGTTGGAACTTACATACAGCCTGCCTGGTGTTTGTTCTTAAGGGGTCCGAATGGCACATAGCTGTAATTCGGATCCCGGAACATTGGATGACTGGACCATCAGACGTTGCAATCTGCAAGCTGACTCACTGGTAGCAGAGGAGTGTCGGGAGAGCAGGACCTGGGCGAGGAAGGATCTCGTCACAATAGTATACAATTTTTTTTGCTTATTATGAAGTTAGATGTGTTGATGTTGATGTTGATGTGGTAGATGTTAAGTTAGATGTGTTGAAAAACCTAAAAATCTATCTCAAAAAGAAAGGAAACATTTCCAAAAAATAACATTTTTTATTTTAAAAAAAAAATTAAACGTAATTAAGCATGCGCTGCTGAAGCTCTGCTATCTCTGCATAATTTTTTAATTGCTGCTGCTCCAGCTGCTGGTTCTGCTGGTCCAGATAACGAATTTTCTTCTGATTGGAGAGGATCTTGGCATTCGTTCTCTGGATCAAAGCCTGCTTCAGCAGCATATCTTTTGCAACTGTTAGGATATAAGAAAAAAACATTTGGATTTCAAAGACCGTTACCAAATAAATAAAATATTTCTGTTGCTTATTAAACAATCATTATCATGTCTATACACTTGTTATGTGTCTAGCACATTCAGGGAGTGCAGAATTATTAGGCAAATGAGTATTTTGACCACATCATCCTCTTTATGCATGTTGTCTCACAAGCTGTATAGGCTCGAAAGCCTACTACCAATTAGGCATATTAGGTAATGTACATCTCTGTAATGAGAAGGTGTGTGGTCTAATGACATCAACACTCTATATCAGGTGTGCATAATTATTAGTCAACTTCCTTTCCTTTTGCAAAATGTGTCAAGAGAAGGACTTGACAGGCTCTGAAAAGTCAAAAATAGTGAGATATCTTGCAGAGGGATGCAGCACTCTTAAAATTGCAAAGCTTCTGAAGCATGATCATCGAACAATCAAGCGTTTCATTCAAAATAGTCAACAGGGTCGCAAGAAGCGTGTGGAAAAACCAAGGCGCAAAATAACTGCCCATGAACTGAGAAAAGTCAAGCGTGCAGCTGCCAAGATGCCACTTGCCACCAGTTTGGCTATATTTCAGAGCTGCAACATCACTGGAGTGCCCAAAAGCACAAGGTGTGCAATACTCAGAGACATGGCCAAGGTAAGAAAGGCTGAAAAACGACGACCACTGAAAAAAGACACGCAAGCTGAAACGTCAAGACTGGGCCTAGAAATATCTCAAGATTGATTTTTCTAAGGTTTTATGGACTGCTGAAATGAGAGTGAGTCTTGATCGGCCAGATGGATGGGCCCGTGGCTGGATTGGTAAAGGGCAGAGAGCTCCAGTCCGACTCAGACGCCAGCAAGGTGGAGGTGGAGTACTGGTTTGGGCTGGTATCATCAAAGATGAGCTTGTGGGGCCTTTTCGGGTTGAGGATGGAGTCAAGCTCAACTCCCAGTCCTACTGCCAGTTTCTGGAAGACACCTTCTTCAAGCAGTGGTACAGGAAGAAGTCTGCATCCTTCAAAAAAAACATGATTTTCATGCAGGACAATGCTCCATCACACGCGTCCAAGTACTCCACAGCGTGGCTGGCAAGAAAGGGTCTAAAATAAGAAAAACTAATGACATGGCCTCCTTGTTCACCTGATCTGAAACCCATTGAGAACCTGTGGTCCATCATCAAATGTGAGATTTACAAGGAGGGAAAACAGTACACCTCTCTGAACAGTGTCTGGGAGGCTGCGGTTGCTACTGCACGAAATGTTGATGGTGAACAGATCAAAACACTGACAGAATCCATGGATGGCAGGCTTTTGAGTGTCCATGCAAAGAAAGGTGGCTATATTGGTCACTTATTTGTTTTGGTTTTGTTTTGGAATGTCAGAAATGTATATTTTAGAATGTTCAGATGTTATATTGGTTTCACTGGTAAAAATAATTAATTGAAATGGGTATATATTTTTTTTTGTTAAGTTGCCTAATAATTATGCACAGTAATAGTAGTCACCTGCACACACAGATATCACCCTAAAATTGGTAAAACTAAAAAAAAATACTACAAAAAAAATTCAGCTTTGATATTAATGAGTTTTTTGGGTTCATTGAGAACATGGTTGTTGTTCAATAATAAAATGAATCCTCAAAAATACAACTTGCCCAATAATTCTGCACTACCTGTATACTTCTATCATAAATACCATATTATGGTTCTGAAATCTGACGGGTGCGCTTTAAATGTTGTCAATTTTTATATCTACATGTTATTGTTAAAATGTTATTAAGCTTTGTGCACATAATTACCCTCCTGACCGAGGCTCACAGCAACGGTCTCTTCCACCTCCTCGACCTCCCCTGCAGCCGCGATTTGACCAGAAATTTGGGGGGAGGGGGTAAGCTCTGCATCAGGCACCTCAACTTGAGCAGGAGCTGGGGTTGGAGAGTGGGAGGGCCCTGCCTGCTCCTCGTCATCCCTCTCCTCCTCTGACGCATCCTCCCCTGCCGCATCCTCCTCCTCTGCGGCCTGTCGCCTTGTGCGCTTGGGGCGCACAGTTGGTAGCGGAGCTCCTATAATAACACAATGTTCATAGATTATAAAAATGTTTTCTAATGACGTATGCAAATTCTGTGTACTCTGCTGTATTGTATATGAATACAAAATTAATTTATATAGACAGTTAACCAATGGGACAATGTTATATTAAAGGGTCTTGTGAGCACTACAGGGGACTGAGCGTGAGCTGGGATGCCACCATGGTAAAATGAGCTGTTTTTGTCTCCTTGGTTTTGTTCAGACGATCTCATGTTAAAAAAAGGGCTTGATGGAGTACACGGGATTACTATAACAACCCCACGCCTAACAAAGGAATTTAGTGGGAATCTATATATATAAAACTCAACGTGTGTGTGCATGCATGTATGTATGTATGTTCCACCATCACGTCAAAACGGCTAAAGATATTTACATGAAACTTGGCACACAGGTTACTTATATGTCAGCCACAAACATAGGATAGGTGGTTTAACCCTTACCCACCCCCATTTGCCTTGGTCAGGGTTTTTCTTTAAAGTCCCATTCAACTCTATGGGAAATACATGTTACTTCATAACAGCTGTAGATATTTCGATAACACTTGGTCACATGTTATCTATACGTCCACTTAAAGTATAGGATCGTTAATTTATCCCTTAACTTACCCCATTGGTGAGGGTCGGGCTTTTTGTTTAAAGTCCCATGCAAAGCAATGGGAAAAGTATGTTCCCACATAACTTCTGTGTTCCTGTCTGCTGTCCCATGTTTTTTTCCAACAGTACTATGAATACCTTGGCTGGTGGTGATATATGTTACAACAACATGGCGTCTTGGTTAACAACATCTGACCTTACATTAATTACATATGACCTTACATAACTGTCCCCAAGGGACCCGGGCTGGCTCAACGCGATTGCCACTGCGCTGACAAGCCATTCACCTCTGCAGCTAGGGGTTCGGATCCCGCTCTCGGCTACATGTGAATTGAGTTTGGTGGTCTCAGCTCGGCCCCCGGTGGGTGTGCTATGCGAGGTAAGCCTGCGCTTAGTATGCCCACCTCCCTCCCACAAAAACCACCACACTTACACACGCACTCGCAATTGGGTTAACATGCACGCACTCTGACCATGCGGTCTCTAAAAAGAGAGGCGAAGGACTAACGGGGCTGGTTGAGCGGGCAAATCCTCTCACTCCCTTATAGGGAGTCCCTCTGCCCCGTTGGGCTTCGAAGCGGAGCAGGTAGGACGGTCTGTGTGGGAGGACCCCCTCACACCCGCCATTGCCACCCGGAGCATGGAGAAAGGTGGCAGATTACCTCTGGGGGAGGCCTGCCTACTCCCAACTCCTGCAGTCCGGCTCCTCTCTCGAGTACACGCACAAAATACACTTTAGGGGAAAAAAACATAACTGTGACCAATAACTTACCAGGATGATATTTATTCCGGATACGCCTGACCCGGTTCATCTGGCGCCTCTTTAGGTCGGACCACTTTTTGAGGATCGCCATGCGAGTGTGTTCTTCGCCTAGTTCCTCAATCAGGGAGCTTATAACTCCCTGTTTTTCTTGCTGCCTCCGCAGCTCATTGTATCCTGTTTCCAGGAACTTCTGCAAGATGAAGAACAAAGTATATTGTAATACTTCTGTTGACAGCCTTATGGATATATGACGTAAATGTATGCTATTCAACAATTGGAAGCATTCTCGCCTTATTAATCAATGACAGGGGTAACATGACAGATTTTATATCCTGCCATTTCGGTCGCCACCTTTTTTGCATAAATATAGCAGCCATTATCATTTGCATAATTATGAATATATTATTAACAACACAGGATACACGTATAGGGGAGATATGCGTTGCTAACTCTTTTCCCTGTCAGGAGCCTAACGCCCCGGGGGGTCAGAGACGGGACCTTTTCGGAGGACCACTGACGTATGCAACCGCCGCAGTTTTTTGTGATGTCACTCTTTAGGTGTGTGCAAATTTTTCCTTGCACCGGGTGGAGTTTTTGGGTTGTGTTTTGCACGCCACAGGCTTTTCAACAGGAAAAAAACAGCTGGAGGCAGGATGGTTGCAAAACACTACGGGTTTGTTACCTAACTCTGGGTTTCAAGACCAGTCCACCTCCAGCTGTTGCAAAACTACTACTCCCATCAGCCACGGTCTGTCAGTGCATGCTAAGAATTTTACTTTTGCTGCATCTAGGGTGCCACAGTTTAGAGACCCGTGCATAAAGGCCTGAAAAATGTGGGCCTGCAGAACTTAGAATACTAGAAGTGCCAGCATTCCCAGGCATGCTGGAAGTTGTAGTTCTGCAACATCTAAAGGGCAATATGTATTCGAACGTCCTTGGGCCTTGAGGACACTGAAGTCAGGACGTTCGCATACGTCCTATGTCCAAAAAAATGTTAAATTCATTATGCTAAATAACAAGGAAAAGTGCCTAAATACACATTTGCCAACCAGGGTGTCTGCAGCTGTCCAGGCATGCTGGGACTTGTAGTTTTGTAAAAGCAGGAGACACATTTTTTGTGAAATACTAATATCTGATCATATATACTAACTTTTAAACTAGACTAAAATGCAGTTGAAGATGATGAAATAACAGTGGTCAAAATACTTACACAAATCAGCAACTTTTCCTCAGACTTAGTGAAATTGCTTCCAACCATGTTGCTGTAATATTGCGCTGCGATCATAAGTTGGAAACTGGCAAGGCTCCAGGAAATGGTCGCGTGTTGTTCGCGCAATTGCGCATGCGCGATCGAAAAATCGCAATCGCAATATGTATTTTGGTTAAAATATCATACATATTCGATTTCAGAGTGCTGCTACAGCAGTTTTCGAAATATCTGCAATTAATTTCGCATTCGCATGTTGCGATATTTCGATAAAATATCAGGAATATTCTGAGCCAATCAGAGCGCTCCTCCAGCATATCTCGAAATTCCGCAATAAATATCGCATTCGCATGTTGCGATATTTCGATAAAATATCAGGAATATTCTGAGCCAATCAGAGCGCTCCTCCAGCATATCTCGAAATTCCGCAATAAATATCGCATTCGCATGTTGCGATATTTCGATAAAATATCACGAATATTCTGAGCCAATCAGAGCGCTCCTCCAGCATATCTCGAAATTCCGCAATAAATATCGCATTCGCATGTTGCGATATTTCGATAAAATATCACGAATATTCTGAGCCAATCAGAGCGCTCCTCCAGCATATCTCGAAATTTCGCCATCAATATCGCATTCGCATGTTGCGATATTTCGATAAAATATCACGAATATTCTAAGCCAATCAGAGCGCTCCTACCGCAGTTATAAAAAAATCGCAATTATTTTCGCATTCGCAATAGCGAAAAATCGCAATCAATTAATTTCGATAAAATATCACGAATATTCGAATTTAGCGAATATATCTCGAATATTCGAATATATATTCGAGATATATCGCGAAATCGAATATGGCATATTCTGCTCAACACTACTAATGACAGAAGCATAGCACTGGTGGTGGTGGTGGTGGGGAGGGGGTGTTGTTACCTAGAGCCATTTAGAGCCATCATATTCTTATTCAGGGTATCATCAAAGGAAATCCTCTGGCAGCGTTTCCAGAGTCCATAGGAGACAAAACATGTAGACAGGATTAACTGATGTAATCAGCATGAGACCAATGAATACATACATATTGGTATGACATGTGTTTTATGACTATTTTCACAACAAAACAAAATAAATAGTCTTGTCACAAAGAGAGCCAACTATAGCTGCCATATTAAACATTGATTTCAACGTATGAACTGAATGTCATGTTACATAAAATTTTGTTTTCAATACTTGCCAGGAACTAGATTGTTGAAATGCCTACAAAATGAGTGAAAAACTAAGATTTTGTTGCTTATGCACTTTAGAAGCAGCCATTTTTGGCTTTTGGGCATTAAAAACATTTCAGTGATGTCACTTCTTCAAGTAGCTGGCTCTACAGAGCCAATATGGATAAATATTTAGGAGAGTACCTGTTTTTTTAGCCTTTTTGTGGTCAGTAAAAACACCTAAAAGGTTCTAGTAAGGTCTTCTAAACAAGATTTCCTTAATGACTTCGGAGTTCTGCATGATTTCTATGCCTTCTCAGCAGTACTCGGAAACCCATAGTGGCTTCTCCAGAAGTAAAGCACAACCATTAGTAATACATATACATTGTAAATTCCCTATAACTGTTTTTGGTTTTGGATGATTTTTTTGTCCAGGTAGTTCGTGTGAAAAATCCCTGTGGGTCAAGGTGTATTTCCTTCTTGAAATGGTAACAAGTTACTCCAGGTGCTGACCCTACAATAAGTACTAACTATCTCTACGTAGTAGGCCTTGACACAATGCAGCTTTGTTGACCCATCACACCTTGGGTAGTGGTAAATCAAAGTGACAATGTAGCACAAAGAACTCTGACGCCAGAAGATGAAGAGGACATACAAATTGTTATTGAGAATGCAGAAGCAGTAGTGAGACTCTCCTGGCAGGTAAAACATCACAGCAGTTGTAGCTAAGTTGTAAAGTATGGTAGAATGATTACAATGCAAGAGCTGTGCACATATCTCACCGTGAAAAGAACCCACTGGGCCCTAAAACTTTGTTGATTATTCACATGTGTTTTGTTTGGCAACGCTTTGTAATTTTTATTTTATCACACTTATTCACTCCTGATGACACCCTTTATTTTAGGGTGGAACATGTAGAATTTTGGGGTCTGAGGTTGTATATTAGTACTTTATATTAGTACTTTATTTTTTTATTGACCGGGGTGTGCTGGGATTTGAATTCTGAATGTTATTTGAGGGAGAGAGAGTAGAGCCATAGTTTGAATGTAAAAAATTTGTAAAGGCGGATAGAACTGGTTACCTCTTTGGAAAGTATTTTACAGTCCCCATTACACCTCATTATTCCCAGCATTTACCTTTTAGGTCTTGTATTTATATAGTTTATTTTTTCATTATCTTTTTGGTATATATTTTTAATTTTGGTTCAATAAATTTGAAGTTTTTAGGACCCAGTGGGTTCTGTGTGCGGTGAGATATGCGCACAGCTCTCGCTTCTAATCAGAGTTGATTGCAATATAGAGATCTATCCTTAATAGTACTTTTATAAATCAGGCACATTGTTTGAGTTTGTTAAAGTTAGGTAAAGTCATCCCACTGCTAGACACCACTGAAAAAATATCAGATCCTATAAATGATACCTGATAAACACAGCAGGTGTTGTTTTATTTTAATTTAATCTAGTTTTATCTTTATGTGTAAAAACTACTTCCTATTTTGAGCAGGAAGTTGAAGTAACAAATTGAGTAAATTGTAAAAGCTGTGAATAATCTACTCAATGGGATTACATTGTAATCATACTACACAGCTGTCAGATGGGGACATGCAAGTGGTCTCCTAGAATGTGTTTTACATATTTATGTGTCGGGTCAGTGTGCAATATTAGAATTTGATCTTCTTTGTTCTTGCAAACTCATACAGAGTGGGAGCGAGGTATGTCAGTTCGCTGTATGGCTTAACTTCTTAATTCACAAACTAGGCTCTTCAGATCTCTGCATGTGGACGGGGCTAACCAAGACAGAGCTTTAAAGGGAACAGAGAACACAACTTCCCCTTTTAAGTTTTTAATACATAGTAATCAGCAGTTACAATAATGCAGTAGCCTTGCTTCAGAGTTCGGTTCTGTAGAACAAGGCACTTATGTATATTAGTTCTAAGGCAGAAGAGTATTGCAGGACTTACATACAAGAGGTTGCTTGAGGCATACTTGCTTAAATATGTACCCCGTACGGCTTCTCCCACGGTCCTAACAGAGAAGTGCACAGAAATGTGGGACACTGGTAAGTGTACTTTCCTGGATGCCAGAGAAGGGTATCCAGAAAGGCCCCTAAACTGTCCCTACTCATTAGGAACCTGTTCTGAATGCTAAACTTAACTTTCCCTCACGAGTGAGTCTCGGTACCTAACTAAACATTCCCATACTGCGGGCGCACAAAAATGACACAGCAGGAGCTGTATATAACCCTTCTGTTTCATATCAATTCTCATGAGAAGTCGGTGTCCAGTCAGACAAAGGCTCTTCCAAGGTAGTGTCCAGAGTCTATGGCAGAGAACACATTTTATTATGCTTGGCTCCTCCCCTGCACAGAACAAAAGGAGAGCGGGGCAAAGCATTGCAAACAGTGAGAGGAAATCCCTCCAAAGTGATAGAAACTCTAGTTGTCACCAGGGTAACTAAAACTAGTGTCCCCATTGTAAGATTTCTCATCCATTCCTGTTCTGGTGACAACTCAAAATGTGTCTTTTTTACTTGGTGATAACGATAACATTAAATGGGACAGTTAGAGAGGATGAATGTCCCTAGTGGGGGCACAGATGACAATTAAAACCTTAAAACCTAACATTATATCAAAAACTAAAAATAAATAAATCTCTTTAGTTGTACTTTAACTAAGAATGTTTGCACCAAACGTAGAAGAGGGTGAGAGAGGTAGAAAAAGAGAGAAACATCCCGAGGCACAGTGCTGGAAAGTGAAGTAAGAGACAAAGAAACAAAGAAAGCAAGAATTACTGTGGGTGTGACTTTGCAATGACACAACAAAGTATTTTCTACGTCATCATTACTATTAAACTTCTGTCAATGCTGTCCTGCTAAGAAACTGCTATGGAGTGGAATTAAAGTGGGTCTATGATCAAATGTTAACATAAAGCTTGGTTTTCATGGATGCATGCAAGCTCCCGTGAATGATATGAAACAAAAGTAATAGACATATTTTACCTTCCCTATAATTTGGCTTATGTTTGAGATGACTTTGAGTTGCTTATGTCCTCTAACTAGCTTTTGTTCACATTCACATTAACTTGTATGGAGAAAAAAAAGTTAAGACTCAGCAAATTAACACATGCTATGTTTACTAAAGGGCAAAGCAAACAAATTCAGCTGCTCCTTGCCATAACATAAAGTTTCAAGCATTGCATTTCAAACACAGGGCCAAACAGAAGTCAATACTCTTGTAAAGGGCAGTATAGATGGGCGTTTGTCTTCTGACATGCAGTATATTTGTGATCCATTTTGGAAGAATTTTCAGTCCATACTTGAATATGGATTAGGATCTTATGTTCACGTAAATTTTATATTAATACTTTTATTATGATTTTTATTAATATTATTATCACAGGAAATTATATACCGTAATAAAGGTTAGCACGCATCCCGGCTTCCATGGAACAGTCCCTCTTGGAGGGGTCTGACCCCAGGAAAGAAGGACCCCCGGCATTGTCCTTGGACATGAGGCAGTGCAGTGTAAACATTACACTACACATGTGCCTTGGCCATCCCAAAAGGGCATTACTGGAATCTGTAGCAAGTTGTACATATGCAGCAATACACATGCAGCAGGTCAGTTTTTCTTTTCTAACTTTTGGCTATGAAGTCCAGCAGCACCATTTTGGGGTGGCTGAGTCGCCTATGCAGTGTAAATATTTACCCTGCACTGCCTCGTGGCCTTTGACATGCCTTAGGCTCTGAATCTGCAAAGATCTAAGAGGGGCTTCCTTCCTCACACAACCTCTCCATTGGCCAAGGAGGGCTGTCAGAGCTGCATTGACTTGTGAAATGCTGCCTGTGAGTGCATTCTTCTCATGATCATATGTTGTTGTTAATAACTTTAAGGCCCCGTACACACGATAGAATCCATCCGCAGATAAATCCCAGCAAATGGGTTTCTGCGGATAGATCCTATGGTGTGTACACGCCAGCGGATCTGTTTCCGCGGAGAAATCTCCTCTGGGATGGATTCCAGCAGATCGAATATTTGTTGTGCTGCACAACATATCCATCTGCTGGAATCCATTCCAACGGATGGATCCGCTCGTCTGTACAGACTTACCGGATCCATTCGTCCAAAGGGATTCCCCGCACGCGTCGTAATGATTTGACGCATGCGTGGAATTCCTTATATGACAGCGTCGCGCCCGTCGCCGCGTCATAATCGCGGCGACGGCGCGACACGTCATCGGCAGAGGATTTCCGCGCGGATTTCAATGCGATGGTGTGTACACTCCATCCCATCGAAATCAGCGGATATCTTTGAGAGGATTTATCCGTGGAAACGGTCCGCTGGACCGTATCTGCGGATAAATCCTCTCGTGTGTACGGGGCCTTACTCATAAAGGTTGCTTTGTGTCATGTTTTTAAATTTTTGTCATCTTTAGTGCATGGCCTTCACAATGTGCACTCTGTAGGACTACCTTTGAATGAAAACCCTACTTTAACCCTGCATTACCTGAAAACCCCAAACCCCAAAGGGCAAGTTGCAATTTTTCTTTGTTTACGTACTCCCGATTTCTGCTCTTGGTGCAGCGTAATTTCTGTACAACTTACTCTTGACCTTTTTCTTCTCTGCGTTACTTCACAGACAATTGCAGTCAATGTGTTACTTACTCCTGACCTCTGTGCTTGGTGCATAACTTTCTCCTAACCACTACGCTTGGTGCGTTACTTACTCCTGACTAGGGATGAGCCGTTCGGTTCCCACCAGAACCTTCGAACGGACCGAACATTCGCGCAAACTTTTAGAACCCCATTGAAGTCTATGAGACTCGAACGTTCGAATTCAAAAGTGCTAATTTTAAAGGCTAAAATGCAAGTTATTGTCGTAAAACGGGTTTGAGAACCCGGGTCTTGCCCCAGGGAAAATGTATCAATGGAAAAAAGTTTTAAAAACGGTCGTTTTTTCTGGAGCAGTGATTTTAATGATGCTTAAAGTGAAACAATTTTTTTTTAATTCCTTTAAATATTGTACCTGCTGGGTATTACTATAAGAAAAAAGTCATTTAAAACTGCTTTCGGCTTTAATGTAATGTCTGCAATATGGATGAAAATCATTGAGAAAAATACCATGGGTTTTCCCGCCCCCCTCCCCCCAGGTCATTACCAGCCCCTTTGGCCTTATATACTTTTAACAGCAGTATACAGGTGGTGAAAACAAGACAGGGACTGTAGGTTTATTGTTAAGTATAACCTGCCTGCCTGTCAGTAAATTAGGAAGAGCGGATTTAGCTAAACTCAATACAGTGTATAAATATATATACAACACCTGGGATGCATATATATCCTCTACACACTGTAACTCTAACTGACTAGCCTGCCTGCTTGCCTAACTCCAAAAAATGACACACTCTCTCTCTGTCTCTCTCTGTAAACCACTAACACACTACACAATGGAAAAAGACAGTGCAGCGCTAGACAAAATATAACATCAAGTGTGAAAAGTGTGTCAATAGAATATTTAAATAAATAAATAAACCATGAATAAAAAATTATATAAGTGAAATATAAAAATAACTCAATCTAATATGGCAATTATCCTCTGAAGTAAACAGGACTGTTGCAAAAAATAAACATGATAACTAAACCTGTGAAGGTAAGTGATGCCTAAAACAAATGTATTTCTGCAGTGAAGCCAGAGAACCTGTCTCAGTGTTCCAACAAATCAGTGTAAATTATGCCACATAAATAATCACAGTGATAATGATACACAGTGTTTCAATATAAGTCCATGTTGCATGGAAAGTATAAATAAAGTTGAATACAGGTGAGTAAAATTAAATAGAGGGGCGTGACCGGAAGCCGACCTGGATGGCAGCCTAGGACCTCAGCTCTCTCTCAGCCCGGGCTAACAACGGCACTTTTGGGGACCTCAGCCGCACTCACATGGGCAGATCCAGGTACGCCAGATCCGCTAAGCACCGGGGATCCTCGCAACACCCTCCAAGCACCACAACGAGCCTCCGCTCCTTCTTCATGCAGCAAACCACGCCGCCGGATGGAGCTCTCAAAATGGCGCCGGGCCCCTCCGGAGCGCGCTCTCAGCAGCAAACGCAACAGACTCGGTCTGACCGCTCTGACCCAGGATCGCCCAGGGGACACTCGCTGACACAGCAGGGCGCTGGGGGCTATCCATCCACCCCCGGAGCGGTGAGTGAATCCAACCCCAACAGCTTACCCCCCCCAGGGTCCCCGCCGCCTGGAGCACATGGCGCCATGATAGGCCTCCCTGCCCCACATTACACGCAGTGCTCCGGAGCCTTTCCCCAACTGCTGAGAACAATGTCAGACCCCAACCTCCTTGAGATTGACCCAGGGTCCCCTACCCCATCGATCTCCTCCGGGGAATACCCGGCCCTACCTGCACCACTGTACCCAGCAGTCCAGGTACTACAAGAGCCTGTGGAGTTTAGTGAGGCCCTCAACTCCTGTACACCTCAGCCACCCCCTCCTAAAGCACAGAGACTGTCCCAGCTGCAGCCCCTCAGCTCCCCTGGAGTACAACCGCCACTTTCATATGCACAGAAGGCAGCCTCCCCTGCACTCCCTCTTGGCGGCTCTGGCAATCAGGGACACGGCTCCGCCATTCAACCCTCCTTTCGGAGTGATCTCCGACATTCCCCCACAGACCTGGCGTACCAGGCACATGGGTATAACACCCCACGCTCCCAAACACAGCCGCCCCACTTCTCCCTCACTGAGCACCTGCCGATCCCGGACTATGCTCACAATCTCCCACCTCAGTGGCACTCTTATCTTCAGGCTATGCCTACTAAAGAGGACTTTAAACACCTAATTGAGGAAGTTAAGACGGCGTGCCGTGCGGAGATCCAGGTGCTTCAGTCTGGAATGAAACACCTGACAGATCGGGTGGAAATGGCAGAAGAAGAAATTCAGGAAACTAAGCTGGCGGTTCACCAGGTCCAACTTCAGGGAGCAGACCATCGCACCCTGCTGCGGGATATGCAGCGCCATGTGGAGGACCTGGACAATAGGGGGCGCAGGAACAACATCAGGCTGCGGGGGGTCCCAGAACTGGAGGGCCCGGAAGACCTTCAGGATACGCTGCAAACAGTATTTAACAAACTCATGGGGGTCCCCCCTACTACCCGCATTGAGATGGATAGAGCCCACCGGGCTTTGCGCCCCAAAAATGCTGCCTCCAAGCCAAGGGACATTATCTGCAGGATTAGCTCCTACCCCCTGAAAGAGGAGATTATGCGCCAAGCTCGCTTAGCGAGGAAAGTGACTTTTCAAGATGTGCCAGTACAATTGTTCCCGGACCTTTCCTGGATCACTCTGCAAAAGCGCAGACTCCTGCAACCTCTACTACGGGCCCTGCAAGATGACCATATTATCTACAGGTGGGGGTTCCCTTTTAGCCTCACAGCCAAACATCAGGGCAAGACGGCCGTCCTGAGGTATCCAGAGGATCTCGATACTTTTTGTGATGTCCTGGGGATTCCAGTCCCCCAACTCCCGGATTGGGATCTGGTGGCCACCCCTCCCGCTCCGCCGGTTGTCTGGCAGAAAGTGCCCCCCTCCAACCGCCCCCGGAACAAGGAGGCCCCTCGCAGGGCGAACAACCACAGAGGCACCTGAACCCTGACTTGTTCTTCATTCAGGATGCGAATTCTGCCTTGTTTTGAATTTTTTCTTACATGTTTCCCCTTTTGGTACACTTATTCTCCCATTGAAAATGGTGATCCTGCCCTGGACATACTATATAGTCCCCCCTAATGTGCCTTTCGCCCCAAACTCAATCTGCTACATGGGCGTGTCTCATTTGAGACTTGAGAGACTGTGAGACCCTTTTTTTCTAGCTCACCCACCCCCCCCTTTTTGGTTTAGCGACCGTATTTAATTGTATTTTTAGTATTTCCCGCGTTTGATGACCACTTCAGGGATCCGGGGCACTCACCCGGCGCACCCGACTGAGGTGTGGCTGGGGGGGTCCTCAGGACTCCGTGTTGACCTAGGCCCGTTGGCCTCTCAAGGTCTAATGCAACTGTTGCGCTTAATTGCTCATTGTTTATCCGTATGTACTAATGTCTCTTTTCTTTCTCTCTTTCTTGGCTCTCCCCTTTCCCCCCCTCTCCTACTTCATCGAGTGACTCACCATGGGCCGTGGCCCCTCCCGGAGCTCCTCTGTCCTTGCCCTCCGATCTCCGTCAGCCCAGCACCACTTCAGGTAAGAGACATCTCCCCCCCTCCATACATACCCCATGGTTAAGATTTTGTCCTTGAACGTTCATGGCTTAAATTCGGATAGGAAGAGACATCTGGCACTTGGGGAGTTCAGACAGTCGGGGGCTGACGTAATCTTTGTTCAGGAAACGCATTTTGATAACACTGGAACCTTCGCATTCGCATCCAGGCAATTCCCGCAGATCTTCTCTGCCGTGGGCCCCCGTAAGCGGGCTGGAGTAGCAATACTCATCAAACACGGCTCGCCGTTCACTTGCTCTAACTGCTATAGCGACCCCCACGGACACTTTGTCATACTTAAAGGCCTGTGGCAGACACAGGAGGTGACTTTTTGTGCACTATATGCCCCGAATGTCCAGCAGCATAGGTTTTTGGCCCGAGTTTTCACTCGCCTCTTTAAATCGGATCATGGGCTCTTAGTAATAGGGGGCGACTTCAACCTGGCCCACTCCGCTACTGTTGATCGTCATGTGGTGGGTCCCCGGACATTATCGGCTCGGGCCCTTAGGGACTCGAGACTGTTCCGCCAAATCTCTAGACGATATGCTCTTTTTGATGCCTGGAGGGCCCTCCACCCGGGCGATCGACAGTATACTTTTTATTCGTCTCCCCACAGAGCTCACTCTCGCATTGACTATTTTTTTGCTAACAACACTACGCTTCGGGTGATCCGGGAGGCAGACATACTCCCGATATCATGGTCAGACCACGCTCCTATTTTACTGACGCTAGATCTGGGTTCACCAGTGCAGAGGCCCTACAATTGGAAACTAAACACTTTCCTCCTACGGCATCTCCCGGCCAAGACGGAGCTTACCTCCACCCTACAACTGTACTTCGCGGAAAACAACACCCCTGATGTCACTGTCTCTACACTCTGGGAGGCCCATAAGGCGGTTCTCCGGGGTAAATGTATGGCTCTGTCCGCCGCTCTAAAAAGAGACGCACTAGCCGCCAAAAAGAGGGCTGAGGGGGAGCTTGCGGTCCTTGAGCACCGTCTGCAACTGTCCCCTTCGGTCGCTCTCCTTAGGAAAGTCGTTAGTTTGCGGGCGACCCTGAAAGACTTGGCCCTGGGGCGGGTGGAGAGGGCACTAGTTCGTTTACGGCAGGTTTTCTACGACAAAGGTAATAAGGCCCATACCCTCTTAGCAAGGAAACTGCGTGACGCCCACCTCTCAACGACGCCCCACCAAATCAAGGATAGATCCGGCTGCCTACAATCCCACCCTAGAGATATAGCCCACACATTTGCCGATTTCTATAAACACCTGTACAACAATCCCGACATACCCAGGGACCCACTAGCCCCGGACATCTCCCGTAACATTGAGCAATACCTAGAGCAAAGTGGCGTCTCCCGACTCCAGCCCTCGGATAAGGCATCGCTAAATATGCGGATTACAGAGGACGAAATAGAGCAGGCTATCAAATCACTGCCCCCCAATAAGTCCCCAGGCCCGGATGGCCTGCCCTACGAATACTATAAGACCTTCCTACCCCTCCTGCTTCCCCACATGTGTAAACTTTTTAACGCCTTTCTCCGGGACACTACCGTCCCAGCTGACATGCAGCGCTCTTTTATCACTCTGATCCCCAAGCCAGACAGGGACCCGGTTCTCTGTGCCAACTACAGGCCTATCGCCCTGCTAAATTCGGACCTCAAAATATTTACGAAATTGCTATCGATCCGTCTAAATGCAGTATTACCGTCCCTCATCCATAAGGATCAGGTGGGCTTTGTGCCGTTTAGGCAGGCGGGAGACAACACCAGAAAGATAATTGACTTGGTGGATGTGGCGAGCAGGGAGGACACGGAGGCCATGCTGTTAAGCTTGGACGCCGAGAAGGCATTTGACCGACTCGGGTGGCCCTTCCTGTTCGCCACATTGCGCCACGTCGGGATACGGGGCCCATTTCTGAATGCGATTCGTCATCTCTACTCCAACCCCTCCTCCCAGGTCAAGACGCCCTTTGCCCTTTCATCTTCTTTCCCCATTACTAATGGCACCCGTCAGGGGTGCCCACTCTCACCCCTGCTGTTTGCCTTGTGTGTCGAACCCCTGGCAGCTACGATAAGGGGGAACCCATCTATCCGGGGATTGCCAGTCCGGGGCAGGGAATTTAAAATCTCCCTGTTTGCGGATGATATCATCCTCTCCCTGACGCAACCTAGGATATCCCTCCCGAACCTTCACGCAGAACTGTCCCGATACGGGGCTTTGTCGGGCTTTAAAATCAATACCTCCAAGTCAGAGGCCCTCCCACTAAATGTCCCCGGAGCAGAGGTGGCCCACTTGCAGGCCAACTTCACCTATCGGTGGCAGACAACCTCCCTTAAGTACCTGGGGATACACATTACCCCCAGCTTCACAACGTTGTACCAACAGAACTTCCCCCCCTTGTTCCGGTCCATAAGATCCCTGCTGCTGCAATGGAAAAAGCACCATATCTCACTGCTTGGCCGGATCGCGTCAATAAAAATGACGATACTCCCGAAGCTTCTTTACCTTTTCCAAACGTTACCCATCCCCGTCCCTTACATACAATTGCGGAAACTTCAGTCCGACCTACTCAAGTTTACTTGGAACTACAAAAGACATAGAGTCCCTCAATCGGTGCTGACGGCGGCGCGCTCAGATGGGGGACTTGCGTTCCCTAACCTCATCAAGTATTATCAGGCCGCTCAGCTACGAGCAATACCTTCTTGGTTCCCCCAGCGGTCATACAACAGGTGGACGGAGATTGAAAAACTATGGTTGGCCCCGACCCACCCTAATAACTTGCTGTGGAGTGCGAATGCGGAGGTTCCCCCTGAGCGTATGCTAGGTTCCATGGCTCAGCTTCGACGACTATGGCGCCGATTGTCACAACCCTGTGGCCTGTCCTCAGAGCGTTCGCTCCTGACATCGTTCATGTATAACCCCAAGGTGCCAGACAGTCTCACTCGTCAAATGTCTTACCCATGGACGTCCCGCAACCTGTTCCACTTTGGGAACCTGGTGGACCCTCTGTTGCGTAAGCTATTGTCCTTTGCTAGTCTGCAATCTAAATTTGATATCCCTAGGCAGGCTTTCTACGGTTACCTGCAGATCCGACACTACGCCCTGTCTATAGCACCCACCTTGCAGTTCTCGTCCCCAACTCCCTTTGAAAGAATGGTTCTAGCCGGATCGGCTCAGAAGGGCTTAATCTCGGAGATATACAAAACACTGAATGCCTATCCCCTAGAATCCCTAGGCAAACATTCTTATATGAACCGATGGGAAAAGGCCCTTGGCGAGGCGATACCAATTGAACAGTGGCGAGCTATCTGGTCTCAGGCAGCAAAGAGCTCAATGTGTACGCTTTACAGGGAAAACACATATAAGGTTCTCTTGTTCTGGTATATGACCCCCGACGTGCTTCATTCCATATTCCCTGCTAGCTCTGACAGGTGCTGGAGGTGTCAGAGAGACAGAGGCTCCCTCTTCCATATCTATTGGGAATGCCCGCGGATTGTCCCATTTTGGACTGCGGTGCAACAATTGTTGAGCCGCCTCCTAGAAGTACAAGTCCCCATGACCCCCAAGTTTTTCCTCCTGGGCCTGTCCCCTCAGGGAGCCCCGCTGCCTTGTAGAAGGCTCTCGCGTCATGTCCTCACAGCTGCCCGATGCCTTGTAGCTCTAAACTGGAAAAAATCCTCTCCTCCTGAACCGGGGGCCCTATACGCTAGAATTAAAGACGTGGAGCTGATGGAGAGGATGACGGCCAGGATACAGGACAGATTGGAGGCCCATGACGTGGTCTGGGCGCCTTGGCGTCTCCGGGAGGATCCACCGTAACCAGGTAATTGAGCCGACTCGATGTGCTTTCCCTTCTCCTACCTCTTTTCCCCCTTATTTCCTTTCTACCCTTTCCTTTCTTTTTCTCTCTCCTCTTCCCTGGGGGTACCCCTGAGGCCCCTTTTCTGCTTGTTGTTTCGCAGCATGCATAGGCGTATTGATGTAATACAGTATTTGTTCTTTAATATGGTGTTAGATATTGCCTAATCCAATGCAATGGACCTGTGTCAGGTACCTCATAACAACGTACCACGCGGGCTGTTATGTGCCTTATACTGCTGTTTACCGGTATGTTGTGACGTATGCTCCTGTATACTGTGTGATACCTACTTTTTCTGCACTTATACAATAAAAAAAGTTATTTGGAAAATTAAATAGAGTCCACAAAGGAAAAAAAGTGAGGGAGGGGTTTTGTAGTCCCCTCAGGTGAAGATGAGTAAAATTAAATAGAGTCCACAAAAGAAAAAAACGCGCGGGAGGGGTTTTGTAGTCCCCTCAGGTGAAGATGGTAAAAGAGCAGAAGATCCACCAAAAGACCGCAGATGGAAATAGGAGGAAGCAATCCACAGACAATCCAATGTAAAGAGAAATGGAGGCTTACCGGAAAGCCTGTGACCCGACCTTCTCAGGAAGGATCTAAACAGGCGTGTTGGGATACAAACGTCCCTATAGGTAGCGTAGCAGAGTAGATTCAGGTTTAACTTAACTATATCCCTTTAAGCACCTCTCACTGTTACTGCAATTTGTTCACACCCACAATTTGTTGCGACATGCTATGCGCTACATCATTTCTTTACCTATGGTACCCAAACTTTTTTATCCTTATGACTTGAATTTCTGCCTCTTGTTCCAAAAGTCAAAAAAGAACAATTGTTTTAGGGCATGCTAAAAATGGGGTGTGATTTTGTGGATGTAGCTAAATTTTTTGTGGGTGTGTGTGTGTTTTTTTTTATAAACATCCATACTCACGTCCATGCTGCAGCATCAGTGTGTTGCTGCAGCTGTCACACGTTGGCCCCAAATCGGAGATCTGAGTGACTGCTGATCACTCGATCCACTTGGAACAGAGAGCAGTGACTGTCACTCACCACTCTTTGCTCTGCTCTTCCAGTGCACATTAGAGTACAAACTGTCAATCAGGCAGCTGGGTGACTCCCAACAATATTGTCAGGATCCTTCCAGAGCCTGGTGCGGCTCTACCACGTCAGCCTGTTATCAGCTCATTCTGGGTCATAGTAGAGAAAACGTAAGTGCCCTCCTGTGACCCTCAAGAGAAGTAGGGACAAAAAAGCCTGGTCATACTTCTCTTTTAGGCCCCATACACACGACCGAGTTACTCGGCAGAATTCAGCAAGAAACTCGATGGGAGACATATTCTGCTGAGAAAACCGGTCGTGTGTACACTTTTCGCCGAGGAACCCGACGAGGATCTCGTCGGGCCAAATAGAGAACATGTTCTCTATTTCCTCGTTTTGGCTCGCCGAGATCCTCGGCGGCTTCACAAGGAACTCGACGAGCCAAACAATGTGTTTTGCCCGTAGAGTTTCTCGGACGTGTGTACGGGGCCTTAAAGCATGCTGCATTAGATTTGCTTCATCTTTATGTGAAAATACCATTTGTACAAACTATTTCTATAAGTAAACATTTGTAAGCATATATTCCTCTTTATCTTTATCCCAGGATTGGTTATCTTCAAGTCTCTGTATTCAGATCAAGCTTAGCATAAAAAGGTTTCAGCTGCTGTGCGGTCTCACTGTACTGTATTTTTTTCAGTGTGTTGCACAATTCTGAGCAGAATGCCAAATAGTGCTAAAGGCCACAGAGATCTTCACAATGGAAGGCAGGCGGGTATGCACAATGTTTACCTTTTATCGTGTTACTTTCTATTTCCCTTGGTTAGAAATCAACTCATAAAGCAATTTACTGTTCAAATCATCTTCAGCTAACTTTCTATCAGTACTATATTTGCAAAACAAAACACGATGCCTATGAATCTTGCCTTTAGTTTAACAAACATCTGGCTTTAGATGTAAACGCTGCAGCTTTCAGGATTTCATGGAATTTCCTTTTCTCAGAGAATTTACATGGAAGTACCTCCTCTGTGAGAGATGAAGGCATCAGTTACCAGATAGGCCGTTAGATTACAGGCCGTTTCATGATAACCTCGTTCCTTTTCCTTACTTTTCTGTTTCATTACAAAAGTGTTACCGTATTTATCGGGGTATAGCGCGCTCCCGCGTATAGCGCGCACCCCTAAAGTTGCCCCGAATTCCTGTGGAAAAAAGTTTTTTTGTACTTACAGTTTTGGTGTATTGCGCGGCGTCCATCGGCGGCCTCGTCGGGTCCGGCGTCCGTCTGTGGCTTCGGGTGTCCTCTTCGTCGGGTCCGGCGTCCTTCTGTGGCGTCCTCGCGTCCTCCCCGCTCGCTTCCCGCGCCGAATTTGAATGCTGCACCGACATATACAGAGCGCAGTACACTCGTGTATTGTCGGGCAGGCTCGGCTACTCTCGCGCTGACGTCCTGTACGTCCAGGACGTCAGCGCGAGAGGACCTGAGACTGCCCGACAATACACGAGTGTACTGCGCTCGGTATATGTCGGCGCAGTATTCAAACTCGGCGCGGGAAAGCGGGTATCGGCGTATACTGCGCACCCACGATTTTGCCCTGATTTTCAGGGCAAAAAAGTGCGCGGTATACGCCGATAAATACGGTAATTAACTGTATTTTCTGCAGTTCAAAGCTTTCACAAGTATTCTCACTAGTTGTGCTTAGGAGATAGTGCTGTAACTTTTCACTTATTCTCAGACCAGCTCACCTACAAAACCACCTCCCATGGCTTCCAATACCATATCTATGCCAAAAACACCCAAATGTATCTCTCTACCACTCTGCTCACTCCTTCAGTCTCCTGACGTATCACTAATTAACTAACATACATATCAGCCTGGATGCTACACCACTTCCTCAAACTCAATCTATCCAAAACCGAGCTAATAAAATTTCCTCCCCCACGTGCCTCTTCCACCGATCTCTCTGTCAAGATCAATAGCACAACTATCAGCCCATCCCTGCATGCCAAGGTTCCAGATGTAATCCGGGGCTCTGAACTCTCCTTTCGGGCCCCACATCCAATTACTGTGGCCTTAACCTCTGCAACATCTCCAAAATATGCCCCTTCTTAATCAATGTCACCACAGCTCCTAATTTACTCCCTTCTCATTGGCTTACCTTTACATAGTCTATCCCCCCTTCAGTCCATTATGAATGCTGCTGCCAGGCTGAACCATCTTACCAACCGCTCTGTGTCTGCTACTCCTCTGTGTGAATCCCTCCATTGGCTTCCGATCACCCAACAAATTAAATTCAAAATACCAACAACAATTTACAAAGCCACCCACAACTCTTCTGCCAGCTACATCACTTACCTGGTCTCTAAATACCAACCTAATCGTTCTCTTTGCTCCTCCCAAGACCTCCTGCTCTCTAGCTCCCTTGTCACCTCTTCCCATGCTCGCCAACTGGACTTTTCCTGAGCCTCACCCATCCTTTGGAACTCCCTAACCCAATCTGTCTGACTATCTCCTACTCTGCTTGCTTTTAGACAATTCCGGGAAACCCTCCTCTTCAGAGAAGCCTATCCTGCCCACACCTAACAACTGTACTTTTATTTTCTCCATCAGATCTTCCCCCACAGTTGTTACCCTTTGTATCACTTGACCCTCCCTCCTAGATTGTAATCTCAAAAGAGCAGGGCCCTCTAATTCCTCCTGTATCAAATTGTATTGTAACTGTACTGTCTGCCCTCATGTTGTAAAGCGCTGGAAACTGTTGGCACTATATAAATCCTAAATACTACTACTAAAAATATTAATATTAATAATGTTGTTCTATTATCCCTGGGACTTTACCTCTGAGCAGCAATATGCCACCCCAAGCTACCCCATCCTCCAACCACCCCCACAACCTGGATACATAGAGAGAAATCATGGATTTTATAGGCACCACTATATATAACAGATTTACAAAATATCTCAAAAGCATATAAAAAGTGAATGCAGACTTTTACAAACTATAATTAACACAACCAACTCTAACTGCTGGACCAGGGTCAGTAGATGTAACTAACACTGGGAATACCCCTTAGCAGAGTGGAAGCAGAATAGTGTTTTGGAGATGCAAGCTCTACATGTTTCACAACATAACGCTTCTTCAGGAGCTTATCAATATTTTACACTGAATAAATGGAAAAAACACATAAATAAATATATACGAATCGTCAAACACAAAAAATGCATTTTGTTTTGTAAAGGAAGAATTAATGAGAAAAGAAACATAGATTGAAACTGAGGTCAGGATCCCAAAACTAAGAGCAGGCATGCAACCAGAATGAGGAATGATGTAGGAATACACCCAGTGTATAGGTTAGAATAAAGCCTGATACCCCAATAGGATCTCAGTATCTCTGTAATTATTATTATTGGGCATAAATAACTGATACATGCTCATTATTTGAGGTTAGTATAATTGATCTACTTTTCAATTAACAATGACTATAGATAGGGACATATATGGTCCCTGATATATTGATATATATGCCATTTATGGATATATCTTTTTCTATACCACAGACTAAACATCTCAATTTTGCGAGCTTATTACAAGCTATTATTAGCATTCACCTCTTGTGTGTTTGCTGGAATGCTCATACTGAGAAACCTATCCTCGGGCCGTCAGACATATACATACTTACCTATGGTAAGTTATGTTATTTTATAAATATACATCCCAAACACTGGGTGTGGTGGTGGTGTCTGCCTTTTTCCATTTCACTCAACATTTGCACTACTCATATTAAGGTATCAGGCTTTCATCTAACCTGGGTGTTATTATACTGGGTGTATTCCCAAATCTTTCCTCGCCCTGGTTGCATGCCTGCTCCTAGTTTTGGGATCCTGAACTCAGTCTATGTTTTTTTTCTCATAACTTCTTCCTTTACAAAACAAAATGCATATATTGTGTTTGACGAATTTGTATATTTATCTATGTGTTTTTTCCATTTATTCAGTGTAATATATTGATAAGCTCCTGAAGAAGCGCTGTATCGTGAAACATGTAGAGCTTGCATCTCCAAAACGCTATTCTTCTTCCACTCTGCTAATGGATATATAAACTCAGATACTCAAAAATGTCAAATAAAGTAAGTTGATTGTACAAGTTGTTTCCTGTTAATTTGCATTTTATTACACACTTATTTCTCTGAAACATTTTTTTTGGAAATAATCAGGTCTGATTTGAAAAGGCTTGTTTTCATACAATTTGACCTTCTGTTCATTTATATATTCTGCCGTCATGCATTTACTAACACTGTGACATTCTCACCTTTTCTTCTTAGCTTTTCAATGACTATATATATACTGGGGCAGATCTACAAAGATTTGCACCGGCGCAGCGTATCTAAGATACGCTACGCCGCCGTAACTTACTTGGCTTTGTTTTAAATCCACAACGAATTTGCGCCGTAAGTTACGGCGGCGTAGTGTATCTCTCACGGCGTAAGGGGGCGGAATTTAAATGCGGCGGGAAGGGGGTGTGTTTCATTTAAATGAAGCGTGTCCCCGCGCCGAACGAACTGCGCATGTGCCGTCCCTAAAATTTCCCGCCGTGCATTGCGCTAAATGACGTCGCAAGGACATCATTGGTTTTGACGTGAACGTAAATGGCGTCCAGCCCCATTCACGGACGACTTACGCCAACGACGTAAAATTTTCAAAATTAGATGCGGGAACGACGGCCATACTTAACATTGAGTACGCCACCATATAGCAGCTTATAACTGCTCGTACGTTCGGAAATAGCTAATTTGCATACTCGACCCGGATTACGACGGGAACGCCACCTAGCGGCCGCCGGAAAATTGCATCTTAGATCCGACGGCGTACGAAGACGTACGCCTGTCGGATCTAACCCAGATGCCGTCGTATCTTGTTTTGAGGATTCAAAACAAAGATACGACGCGCAAAATTTGAAATTACGCAGCGTATCAAGAGATACGCCGGCGTAATTTCTTTGAGGATCTGCCCCATGGTATATATTTTTTTTAGGTACTTATATAGCGCTGTCAATTTAAGCAATGCTTTTACATATACATTGTACAATCACATTAGTCCCTACCCTCAAGGAGCTTACAACCTAAGATCCCTAACTCTCATTCATAGATACTAGGGCCAATTTGGACAAGATCCGATTAACCTTGCCATCATGTCTTTAGAGTGATAACTAGTATTTACAATCTTTTGTGTCATTCTAGGCATTCTAAATTGTAAAGAAATATTTGTGAACTGGATTGTTTTTCTGGTTGTATATTTATTCAAATACCGTTGTGGGAAAACCACATAAAATGGTGCGAAAAAGTAGAAGAGATAGCAATCAAGAACTTGAAATGGTCAATGCATGTTTGCATTCCATTTGTCTCTATTCAAGCAGAGGGGTGTTTGACCTTTTTTTAGAGCCTTTACCTTGCATGTGCAGACCTGTACTTCCCCAGGGCAACAAAAGCATGCAAAAGTTCTCTTGGAGTTATCCTAAATACACATCTGTTTATACAAGTGCAGGATCCTTATAAAGACAGGCAAGATCAGACTAGATGTTGCGCAACACCAGTACATACCGATGAATATTTACAAAAAAGTAATTGATATTACTTAGGATGCTGACTGAGTACTGGATGTGATGATTCATGTACCATAATAGTATTCTGAAAAATATATTTGGAAATCCAAGTTTCTTTAGGAACCTCTGTCTATTAAACACCCTTATGATTTGTTTACCTGTAAAGCTTTCTACATATAGATTAAGGGGCATGCTCTTGGGGAAGTAAAGACACTGGGCCAGATTCACAAAAGAGATACGACGGCGTATCAGGAGATACGCCGTCGTATCTCTGAGATACGATTGACGTATCTATGCGGCTGATTCATAGAATCAGTTACGCATAGATAGCCCTAAGATCCGACAGGTGTAACTGTGTTACACTGTCGGATCTTAGGCTGCAATTCTAGGCCGGCCGCTAGGTGGCGATTCCATTGCGGTCGGCGTAGAATATGCAAATGACTAATTACGCCGATTCACAAACGTCCGATTTGCCCGTCGATCTAAATTTACGTTGTTTCCGTAGAGATGCGTCGCGTAAAACTAAGGGTCGTTTGCGTAAGTCGTCCGTGAATGGCGCTGGACGCCATTTACGTTAACGTTGAAACCAATGACGTCCTTGCGACGTCATTTAGAGCAATGCACGTCGGGTAATTTTACGGACAGAGCATGCGCAGTACGTTCGGCGCGGGAACACGCCTAATTTAAATGGTGCCCGCCCCATTTTAATTAGGCGGGCTTGCGCCGAGTGGATTTACGCTACGCCACCGCAAGTTTACAGGTAAGTGCTTTGTGAATCAGGCACTTACGCTGTAAACTTGTGGCGGTGTAACGTAAATGGGATACGTTACGCCGCCGCAGCGTAACGTAGTTCTATGTGAATCTGGCCCACTGTTTCCTTTAGCATGATTGACATTATGGTGATTTGGTCCTTACAGACATTTATATTATAAATTGTATTCCAATTCACATTCAATTCCATTTATGATTTGATTGTTTCAGTTGTTTTGTGGACATGGGTTCTACCATTAGGGAAAGAATTCATATGTATATAAAGCACAAACTTTTTCCTTAGATTAACCACAGACATTGGCAGATGTATCTCAGAAAAATAAAGCATAGTGTCTGGACTGCCCCCGAGGTACAAATTATGGGTCTAACTAATTATTTTGATGCTTGGTCACTCTAGGTAACAATCATATATATATATATATATTTTTTTTTGTATTATCTTTTTTATAGTGTCATATTAAACCAAATTCAAGAATTATTACTTCCTAAAGTGTTTGTAAACCCTTACAATTAAGTTTTCTTATTTTATTCCTTTTGGAATGCTGAATATACCATTGCATTCAATGCATCCATCCTATATTATGGAGAAGGGGTAGAAGTGGAGGTGTTCTGTAGTCCTAACACACTTCCTGTCCTTGGATGACAATGTTACTTTTCCATAGAAACAGTACAGTAAGTGAACACAGTCATCTTAGGACAGGTAGTGTGTTATTCCCAGGATTACCAGGTAAAAAAAGGAAAAGAAATACAACAAATTCAGTTACCACATCAAAGAACTGGTAAACTGCAACATATTAATATTTTATTCTTGGTTCTATGGAAAAACTTTAAATTGGTAACCCATAGCAACCAATTAGAATTCAGTCTGCTGAAATCAGATAAATTTAAGATAGATGCTCATTAATTGCTACATACTACAATAATTGTTTTGGGTCAATGATTGAAACCCACGGACAGTTGGTAAAGGAAGTCACTTCTCTCACTCACTGTCTTTTGTCTAAACTTCTGTTATACCTGAGGGGTTCCACATGTACTGGCACTTTAAGGCTGGCTCCACCCAGCAGTGATGACAAGGGTCAAGGGGCATAGTAGCCATCTTAGAGAGAGCACATGTAGGAAGCAGATAAGATGTACTGTTCTGAGATGCATGTTGCAGTGTACAGATGACCTGAAATAAACATCCATTGTTCCAGACCAGAGTCTTGTGTCTCTCACAACACAGAGGATATAACAACTTCAGCCTAAGCTATTGAGGAATGTTAACATACTATTGTTCAATAAAGTAGCAAAGGAGAAAGAGGAAAACATGGAAAGGAGAATAAAGCTTCACTTTGCTGGAAGGGTAAAAGACCACAAATTAATCATATGCAATTTAATTTGACTAAAAATATATATATTTATTAGTCTTGACGTAGTAAAGATTGAAATGTACAGAAAACCAATAAACATCCTACTTAAGAATTAGAATTTAAAGGAATAAAATAGAAACACGAGAAGCATTAATTGTCTCCTCACCTTCTACTAGCTCCCTGATTGTCATGCTCACTAATTTGTTAATTAGGTGTCGCGGGACGGCGATTTTTTTTTTAAGCTGCCATGAAAGTTGGGGGTTGCGGAAAATTGACGCTGATCGGCCGACAACACACTTGGTAGGGGAGGGGGTGCCATCCTATCTCCTCCTCCCATGCTACCACCACTGGCTCCTCTTCCTGTGCGGGAAAATTACCGCTATTGCGGGACTGCGGGAAATAAGTGTCTATGCGGGAAAGTCACGCAGAATCCGTGCGGGTTGGGAGGTATGCAGGAAGTGAGGAAGTAAAGGTAAATCTCCCCAATGGGACACAGATGACAAGGGTTATAACTCTCCCTTACCCTATGCAAAATAAATACTTTTAAGTTTTGCCTATAGTTCTAGTTTAAAACAGCAGGAAACACTCACGTGATAACTGCATATGTATACAGAGCTTGAGTAAGCTAGGAGCACATCACAGCCACAATTCCGAACTCCAACATTTTACTCAGTATCGGGTGAATACCAAAGTGCCTGCAAGTCCCACATGGCCTTCGTCAGAGTCTCTTTTACCTGTGAGCGTGAAGGGCGAGGTTTTTATAAACTGTCAAATCTCTATGTGTAAGATCAGGCACAAATTCATACATCCACTATATGACAATGTTTTATAACTAGTTAATATATACGACAGAACAATGTATGACATCAAGCAAAGTAAATTTGTTCTACATAAATATATTGGGGCAGATCCACAAAGAAATTACGCCGGCGTATCTATTGATACGCTGCGTAATTTCAAAGTTCCTGCATCGTATCTTTGTTTTGTATCCACAAAACAAGATACGACGGAATGAGGGATTGATCCAACAGGCGTACATCTTAGTACGCCGTCGGATCGGAGGTGTATATTTACGCTGGCCGCTAGGTGGCGTTTCCGTCGAATTCCGCGTTGAGTATGCGAATTAGCTAGATACGGCGATCCACGAACGTACGTCCGGGTGGCGCATTTTTTTACGTCGCTTGCGTTCGGCTTTTTCCGGCGTATAGTTAAAGCTGCTATATGGTGGCGTACTCAATGTTAAGTATGGCCGTCGTTCCCGCGTTGAAATTTGAATTTTTTTACGCCGTTTGCGTAAGTCGTTCGCGAATAGGGATTTGCATAGAATGACGTCACCGTCGTAAGCATTGGCTTGTTTCGGTTTAATTTCGAGCATGCGCACTGGGATACCCCCACGGGACGGCGCATGCGCCATTAAAAAAAAACATTGTTTACGTTGGGTCACGACAAATTTACATAAAACACTCCCACATCACATCGATTTGAATTGCGCGCTCTTAAGCCGCAAAAGATACACTACGCCGCCGTAACTTACGGCGCGCATTCTTTGAGGATTAAAAAAAAAAAGTAAGTTACGGCGGTGTAGTGTATCTTAGATACGCTACGCCCGGTGGAAAAATGCGCCGATGTACGTGGATCTGCCCCAAAATATCCAAGAAAATAACATGGGTTTTTAAATGGGTCAATCAATCTGATTGCATAGTGTCATAGACAATTCAAAGGTAATCTGAATTTATGAACTAGACAATTGTTGCATTTGTAAGATACAAGGGTTATTTCTTTTGCTTCCTAGCAAACATTTGCCTGTTCCAGAACGGGCAAAGTTGGGGATTTTACAAATGAGCAGAGCTCTCTGATTTCTACTGTATTAAATTGTATTGTAATTGTACTGTCTGCCTTTATATTGTAAAGTGCTGCATAAACTGTTAGCACTATTTAAATCCTGTATAATAATAACAATGCTGAAGTAATGCGGGGGGGTATAACACTACACACATGAGTAGGCTAGGACTGCTGAGGGTATAAAGGTGAGCAATATGTGTAGGAGAGGAGAGCAAAGGATTATGGCAGTTGGCAGTATGTACAGGAGAGACACGTAGACGGTATCATTATATTATATTTTTACTTGAAAAAATGTACTTTACTGTGGTGAGAGGTTATCTTTATATAAACATCCAAGGTCTTTTAGCACCAACAAACTGAAGCTCCAATATTCGTGAAATATTCGCTAAAATCGAATATTCGTGATATTTTATCAAAAAAACATTTTTGCTAAATTTCGCTAATGCGAATGCGAAACTGATTGCGAAATTTCGCTAATGCGAATGCGAAATTGATTGCGAAATTTTGAAACATTCAATTTCACCTGCCCTTTGGAAAAAGTGTGGTTTTACGTAATGGACCCTGCAACTAACAAGGTATTAATAAAATAAATACATTATTATATAGATTTGAGGGTTTACTTTGACCAATTTGTATATTGATTAGTTTAATAAATATTGAATAACCATAGATTTGGAAAATACAAGTAAACCGTTTACGTTGACATCTCTTAAATGTCTTTATGTTAAACAGTTATTATTCTCATTAAAGAGGTGAAATGCAAATGATGATGACACGGGACAAAAGATGGAAAATTCTTTGAAGATGTGATACACTGGAAAAACGCACAGAAACACTCTACTCTCTCCTATGAAAACTGTGGTAGGAGAACTCTGATTGGCTCTGATGCAAAAGAAGGGCGGAGAAAGTATTCGCGAATATTCGGAAATCGAATATTCGCGATTGCGAATATTCGGCAACATAAAAGGATCGCCTCAGCTTAGCTGCTCGGCCCAGGGTCTCTAATCATACCAGCAATGCTTTTAGACGTCGATGGAGATCACTAGGATGTGATCTGTTTTAAAAATAAAATTGAAAAAATACGAATATTCGGAATAGCGAATATTGGCCGCAAAATTCGAGTTATTCGCGAATATTTGAATATGCCATATTCGTAACGAATATTCGCAATGCGAATATTCGTGAGCAACTCTACTAGTGTAACTAGTGTTAAGTAGGGATGGGCCGAACACAAGAACACCTCGAACAGGCAAGGAGTTCTAGCAAGTCTATGGAACACGAACATGAAAAATCAAAAGTCCTCATTTTAAAGGCTTATATGCAAGTTATTGCCATAAAACGTGTATGGGGACCATGGTGCTGCCCTAGGGGACATATATATCAATACAAAACATTTTTTTTTACACAATCATTGTTTCAGGAGCAGTGATGTTATTGATGCTTAAACTGAAACAATAAAAATTAAATATTCTTTTAAATATCGTGCCTGGGAGGTCCCCTTAGTCTGTAAAATGGCACATCTGTGCAGTGTGTAGAACATGCAGCAGCAATAATGACATTTCTAAAGAAAAAAATGTATTGCCAGATTCCGGCAATATAGATGAAAAATCATTGAAAAAAACAGCCAAAACATGCCAAAATAAAAAAAAATTGGTGTGGGCCCCCCTCCCCCCAAAATCCATACCAGACCCTTATCCAAGCATACAGCCTGGAGGTCAGAATAGGGGGGGACGAGTGAGCCATACCAGGCCACATGCCCTCAACATAGGAAGGGTGCTTTGGGGCGGGGTCGTCCGGTTATGTCAGCAGGTGGCCTCGCCCTTGCCTATATAAGAGCTGTCAAATCGAAGATAGCAGTCACCAGGAGACCTCCCACAGAGGCATTTTTTTTTTACACCAATTTTTTTTTACATTTTGCCATGGAGTTCCCCTTAAAATCCATACCCCATCTGAAGGGCCTGGTATGGGGGGGGGGGTTTAAATGAATTTTTTTCCTTTAGAAATTTCATTATTGCTGCGGCATGTTCTACACATCGCACAAATGCATCAGTTTACAGACAGACTAAGGGGACCCTTTTTTGAATTGATACATGTCCCCTAGGGCAGTACGAGAATCCACATAAACTTTTTATGGCAATCACTTGCATATAAGCCTTTAAAATAAGGACTTTTGATTTTTCACGTGAGAACCGAACCAGGGGGCATTTAGCCAATCCCTAGTGTTAAGCACTGAACACTTGTGGGCTTCATGTGTTGAGAGAAGATAAGTGAGAGAAAGTTTATTAATTGCCTCCCACTCAGCATCTTGATAGCAAAAGTGCAGGGTTCACTTTTCTCTCCTCTCTGCCGTTGTAGTCAGGAGAGGGATTGGTGGGATGGGCAACAGCAGATGTTCCAAGATCCTTGGAGCATAAGGTGAACCTGGGAGCAACGGCAGCAGTGACAGTGCTGGGCGCAGGAGAAAAAAAAAATCTGTTTTTTTTTTATTGTTGACTTGGATGTTATAAGTTGCACTGAGTAAATACAGCTGGATAAAACAAAAACTGTGCCTGGTTTCATTTCATGCTGCAAATCAATCATGTGATGATTTTAAAGGTTGTGATTATTTTCTATACCCACTGTATTTATATATATATATCCACTGGAACTGACCAAGCCCAACCCCTGAAAATTAACCCCACACCATAATCCCCCCTACACCAAATGATTTGGACCAGTGCACAAAAGAAGGTCCATAAAGACATGAATGAGCGAGTTTTTGGGGTGGGTGGAGGAACTTGACTGGCCTGCACAGATTTCTGACCTCAGCCCGATAGAACATCTTTGGGATGAATTAGAGCAGAGACTGGGAGCCATGCCTTCTTGTCCAACATCAGTGTCTGACATCACAAATGCACTTCTGGAAGAATGGTCAAACATTCCCCTAGACCAGTGGTTCTCAACCCTCTAGTGCCGTGACCCCTTGATAACATTTTCCAAGTTGTGGGGATCCCTAACAGTAAAATGATTTTCATAGCGTGGGTTGAAAGCACCCAAGGCAAGACAAGTAATTTGCCCCCCTAATCCGCGGACATTTAGCGCTCCCTGAGTGCCTTCCATTCATATAGTATTAAAACCCCTCGTGGTACATTCTAGGATGTACCACTCTTTATCTTTGTTCTCCTTTCTTTCCCTTTCATCTCTCTCTATCCTAATTCCTTGTTTTTTCCCCCCATCCCTCCCTCTAACTGTCTTTCTTGCTCTCTCTTTTTTTCCTTTCTCTTCCTTTTTCTTTGTTCCTCCTCCTCTTATCATCTCACTTCCTGGGAGAACAGTACGGACTTCAGGAACAACCCAGGATTGTTGACCCCTGGCAAATCATCATTTGACCCCCAGGTTGAGAACCACTGCCCTAGACACACTAAACCTTGTGGACAGCCTTCTCAGAAAATTTGAAGCTGTTAAAGCTTCAAAGGGTGGGCCAACTCAACATTGAACCCTACGGACTAAGACTGGGATGCCATTATGTGCGTGTAGAGATGGGAGTTCCAATACTTTTGGTAATATAGTGTGTTTGTGTGTACTTTATATATATATATATATATATATATATATATATATATATATATATATATATATATATATATATATATATATATATATATATATATATATAGATATATATATATATATATAGATATACAGAAATTCCCACTACCAAAAAAAATTGAATGATTCCCCTCTATGCCTATTTTTCTGACAACTGTGATGGATTTCCCATCAGTTTTTATCTCTGGCTCAAATTACAAATAAGAGACTGTGTATCTCCCCAGCAGGGACGCAGGCAACAATAAAAAAAAAAAACTGACACAGACGGGTTCCAATGCTTCCACATTATCAAAAATAAAAAAAAATAATTAAATAAAAAAAGTTTATGCTTTATACATTAACGCTCCAGTAAAAATGAATTAAATATTAATGGAGCAATCTCTGATTCGCAGGCTGGAAGTTTCTGAACACAAATACGAAATGAGAGGAGCTGGTAAAATTATGTATAAATAATTTCTTAGGAATTCTCATTTCTCCTGCTGTTGCTGCTTTCAAAAGGCGAAGTTTGGTGCAATAAATTAGTCGTTTTATTTGAGTAAGCCACAAAACATTTCAGGGAAAAATAAAAGCATATACTTTTAGTATGTACGGTTTATAATGTCTTTACATTTGCTACATGTGTCACTTTTTGCTTGCTCTTGTTCCAGCTTTCCAATCATAGGCTGGGTTACTTGCCAGGAAACAATCAATGAGATGCTTTGCCAGTAAGTCTTGAGACGTTAATCTCCTGGCTGAAGACCAGCAGTTTGGCCTAGAGAAGGAGACTCTTGTTTATTCTATGGTACAATCTGTGCCTGTGTATTGTTATTTTGTAATAGGCCTAATGTTTTATATCTACTAACCTGTTTATCTTGGTACAAATCAGGGGGCAGAACAACATTTGACATTTTTTTCAAATGCCTCTGTAAGTAAGCAGAGATTCCATTACAGAAGTTTCTGCAAATATTGTTTTATTGACTTCCATTTAAACATGATTCTGCAATATGTCATATGAATTGCTGAATAACTGCATCTGCTGTATGTTTCAGTGCATTGTTTGCAAGTAGTAATGTTGCCAAATGTGTGGGACCATTGCACAGACAGAAGACATCTTCAGATAAGATTGGGTGTGTGGGTTGATCATAGCTCCCAACTGTCCCTGATTTCGAGGGACTGTCCCTGATTTGGAACAATGTCCCTCTTTCCTCCTCATTTGTCCTTCATTTTGGTCTGATTTATATAGATGTATATAAAATGGACTTTTTAACTTTCAAAAAACCTTACTATAGGCTTATCTATAGGTAAAATTTAAAGATGGAGGTTTACTCAATTCTTTTTTTTTTTAAACCCTGACTCAGTTTGCGAGTGTTGTCTCGCAAAATGAGCAGGATTCAAGCCTCTGCGGTGTGCAGTACCACATTTGGCCAGAGGTGCAGTGGGCGCCGGTGACACTAAGGCCGCATACACACGACCAGTCCATCCGATGAGAATGGTCCAACGGACCGTTTTCATCGGTTCACCGCTGAAGTGGACTGATGGTCTGATGTGTGTACACACCATCAGTTCAAAACCTGATCGGGTCAGAACACGGTGATGTAAAACACACGACGTGCTGAAAAAAACGAAGTTCAATACTTCCAAGCATGCGTCTACTTGATTCTGAGCATGCGCGGGTTTTGAACCGATGCTTTTGTGTACTAACCATCGGTTTGGACCGATGGTCAGCGGTCCATCGGTTCGATTTTAAAGCCAATTCTATAATTATTGTCCGTAGGACAACAGACCGATGGGCCATACACACGGTCGGTTTGGACTGATAAAACTGGACTTCAGGCCGTTTTCATCGGTGTGGACCGACCGTGTGTACGCGGCCTAAGGCAGTGTAACTGATCAAATCACCTGTTCAGAATAATGGAAAGCCTGAAAACATGACCTGTTTGGGGGACTTGAGGCCTGGAGTTGACAAACATTGCTTTAAAGCACCATAGGCAAATTACTCATTTTGTATTAATAAATATAATACTTGAACTCGTGGGAATATTAAACATACTAAATAACAAGCATATTTTAACCATACTATATTTTCATGGGATAAAACAGCATCCTCAGCAGTGTGGTAAAGGTACAAAAAGGAGAAGTCCCCTGACATTTTATAACAACCCCAATCAGACTCTAGACATATATACAGTAGATGTATAGAATGTAATATCTTAAAAAATGTATTTATGGTTTAGTATATACTGTAGTAGGTGTTTAGCTGTTCAGTGTTGTGCAATGGCACTTTGCACAGATTACTGTGCAGGTTAATGTTTGCTTTCACTACCTCAGGTAACAGGCACCTTGTTGACTTTACATGACATCACCTCCATGAAAAGTGCAGTTAAACAATCCTTGTAGTCACATAGCAATGAGTCATGTTCGGCGTAAACAAGTGTCTGCATTGTGCTTTTCAATAATAAGTAACAGCAGGGAACTAGTTACAGCAGGAACAGTAGTATTTTCACCCGTAGAACACATATTAAAGGGTCAGTAAACCCCAAATAGTTTTTTCTTTTATAGTTGGAGAGTTCAAGTGTCAGGATCTCATCATCATAATTCCCAGGACAGTTTCTACCTACCCACTCCTCCTACTAAAATAGGGGAAATTCTCCCCTTATTCTGCTGGATTTGCTGTTGTTAACAGTCCCAGCAGATGTGCTGGCTTACCAGACCTCACCATTATGTAGGCGCCCCCTATCTGCAACACTTGGCCAAACCCTCCAGCTGGTTGCCTCGAGTAGAGAAAGACCCGCTGGAACTGGGTTGCTGTGCCACTTCCAAGTCTAGGTGCTCAATGCAGACCCCAATATTTGCTTACATGTACAGATGAAGAGTCCAAGACCCCGCACACTATAGCCTCCTGATCCATATCCCCTCCAACTCCTCTGTGCACCTGGAACACACTCTTGAAGGGACCTTTATATTCTGGGGTTCAGTTTAGGGCTCTAAGTTAAGTCCAAAGGCCTAAGGCCCATGTAACATGATGGCCCAAGCCACATGGAATGTGATACAACTTGAGGGATCCTAAACCACTGCTAGGAGCATCAAACTCATTTCAGCTAGCCACTGTTTAGATCAGGTTTGCCCATTACACTTCCTTGAGCAGAGGGCAACCCGCTAACAGCACTTCAAGCTGACTTGTCACTCATGGGGAGCAAGGCCCCTCCATAAACAGTGCAGCCATGTGACATTAGCTCCCAGTTATATAGTGGCTCCTGCCCCTTTCGTCTTCCATGCACATAAAATGTTGGGCACTTGAGCTAACATGACTACTCAAAGATGACTGCACCAAATCTCAAATTTCAGTGCCAACGATAGGCTAGCTTCCCCAAGATGGCCACCTAGAGCACCTAACATCAGAAACTCAGTCACCAATAGGTTCCTGCCAGCCTGAGGAAGTGACACAGTGACACCTTTAGGTTGGCGGACACCAGGGCTCAAGTCCTGCGGGAACGCGTGGGAACGGAGTTCCTGCACTTTTTTCACAGCAGGAACTCAGTTCCCTTTGCAGGACTAGAGCAGCCGAGCCGCCCGAGCCAACCCTTCACTAAGCGGCGATGCCCAGCTCGAGTCTCTGTCAGGGGCAGGCGAACCTTAGTAATCCTTTATGTTCCGGCCTGCTTCCTGTATATGGATTCATCGGGTAGTGTGCGGGTATTCCGTCACTTCCTTGATGCTGCACTGTCTCCTGGGAGCTTTTGTCATTGTTCCCAGGAGACATTGCGGAGGTCTGCCGCGAGTTATTTAGAAAGAACTTGCAAACATGCGGTTTAGTAATTATGCATATGAGCGTTTTAATTTTTTATTTATTTTTGGTGGGGGAGTGGATCTTGGGTGGGAGTTCCCACACTTTTTTCCCCAGGACTTGACCCCTGGCGGACAAACAGCAGTAATTCCTATTGCCCAGAAATACACTGCTGATTTTACTGTTCAGTATATACAAAAAAAATCTCAGGTCTCAGTTTTCAGTGGACTAATACACTGAATGGTGCCACAGTTTTAAAATGCACAACATCAGCTACCAAATTGTGATAAACAACTGCAAATTGTGATCAGTACCTGCTCACAGTACTCTGAAATGTGACACATTTAGTAGCTGTGAGCAGCACATGCAAGTTTTAGCATATAATCATACATAAGACACACTTGGTTAGCTGCAGTGTAATTTACTTCTTGTAAAGTGCAAAATTAAGTAGCTATGATGCTGAAGAGGATTAAGGAATATAGGTACATTTGTTGCCATTTTTTGGCATTTGGAAAGTTTTCTTGTATTTTGAAATCTGACTTTTGGGCCCAATGCAGATTGGGCAATAGGTCTACTGCATGAGTCTCTGGGGTTTTCTAAGGAAAGAGGGCACATGTACACTATCCAGCCCCACTGCCGAGAGCATGTAAAAATACACAGAGCCATACGAATATTTAGGTTAGTATGCCCCCAGGAACAAATGCCCAAAACGCAACCAGTGCATGTTCTGGATATTTGTTCCTAGGGCGTATACTGCCCGAAACGTGCATCAACTTGTTATAGGGTTTGACAGGCCGCTGGCTGCAGGGCTAGATGTTCCACCTGTGGGACACAGCTTTGCCTGCTTTCACTTCCTATAATCAAAATCCGCTGCAGTCATTTTGTTTTTTCAATTTAGTATGCTCTTCTCTGTACTTGACCAGCATCATCTTTGCCTCCAGTGGTCCAGCACCGAACAGCTTAACCATAGGAATAAATTAAAGGAGAAGCAGGGCCAAAGCTCTTTTGGTTCTATTTCTCCTGTGAGTCACAGGAGTGCACTTCGTTCTGCACCCCTGTGACCCATTTTCAGCTAACAGCAGGCTAAAATCTGTTGGCTGAAGTCACTCAGCCTGTCCAGGCTCTGAATTAATCCCGACTTTAATGTCAGGATCGACCCAGATGCCTGAAACGGCAGCTGGCTAAGCCTTACAGTGAGCTGCTGAGAGATTGAGCCAGTTTCTCCTGCCCCCTCCACATCCCAGCACTCTGACAATCACTGGCTCTCTGCAAGAACTGAGCGATCAGAGGACTTTGAGGCGGTGCGGTACAAATACATCATCAGAGACATGCTGCATCCAATTTGGTGAGTATAATTTTTTTTATTTTTTTTATTTCCCTATAGTGGCAGCTGATGCTCCAATTTTTGGGGGCGGCTTCACCCTGCGTCTCCTCCTCCTTGGCAGCCAATACGATTGCTTCTCTTCTCGGCCAATCGGGTCTCAGGACCCACTTCCTGATTGTGCCGGGAGGAGGATCAGGAAGACAATATCGAATATTAATTTGCTATTGTCACATAACTGGGTGGGCTCAGAGCGCAGTGGCTCTAATCATGTGCTTCTAAAAAAAATAATAAAAAAAAACCTGTTGTAATCCATGTGTCCGGCGCCCTGCATGTAGATTACGGACCGGGCGCATGAATTAGGGGGCGGTGCCCCTGCGCCCCTTATGGACGGACCGCCACTGATTCCCATAATTCTCTTTTTTAGCTGGGGTGTGCATATGCATTTGAAAAAAGTTGAGGATTATGGTAAGTATTTGAGCAGGTGGGCTGCACTTTAAGCTTTCTCCTCTTCCTATTACGTTACAGTCAAATGTAAAAATGCAAAAATCAAGTGTGGTTTAAAAGAGTGGAAACGTTATTTCGAATTAATGTGGAAAGGCGGACAGGCCAGAATCGGGTTGCAGACTATGCAGCTCCCGGTCGGGGAGGGGGGGATGGCGGTTCCACACCCAAGAATTTATTTCCTGGCGTCTCAGCTACAGCATATTGCAGGCTGCGGAAGTCTAGACCCAAGAAAAGACTGTTTTAGAATAATGCTAGCAGGGGCCCCACATAGAACGTTAGTAGAAGTCTTGGAGGCAAACTCATTTGCCCATAAGTGCCCGACTATAAACATACTCAATAAGGTGTGGAGGACAACAAAGGCACTGTTGGGATACCTCGGAGTAACTGAATTTGCTCCCCTTTGGAATAATAAAAACCTCCCAGAAGTTGAGGGGGTGGGAAAATGTAATATCTGGGAGAGACAGGGAATTACGCGCCTAGTCCATCTGTACGAGGGGAATACTATGAAGTCGTTTTCAGATTTGAGACAAGAATTTAATATCCCAAATAAAACTTTCTTTAAATACCTTCAGATCAGGCATGCCACTCAGACTCAGTTTAAGACCCATTTACTAGCCAGGACCCAGACCCCTATCCTCAACAAAATAGCCCAAAAAGATTCAACGAAAGGGTTTATTTCAGAGCTATACAATAAATTGGGGGCCAGGGCCATAAACCAATCGGGTATGCTCAGGAGTAGAGAAAGATGGGAACGGGACTTGGGACCGATAACGCAGGAGCGGTGGAGTAGGATTCTAAGCAGAGGGGTTCTTGTATCTATTGCCCCAGCACAAAGACTGTCTCACCTATTTTTACTGCATCGGGTCTATTATACCCCAAAAAAAATGTTTCAATTTGGCTGGAAACTGAGTGATCAATGCCCTAGATGTAATGCTACAGGCGACCTTGTCCATATGTTCTGGAGGTGTCCCAAGCTCTTCAGATATTGGACAGAGGTCATTAATAAACTCAACAACATTTTTAGGACCTCTTTAGAGTCAGATGCTAGAACCTGTCTCCTGGGAGACATGGAAGACAATAGAATCCCTCCGGGTACACTGGAGGGCGTGCTGCAAGGCCTATTTCAGGCACGTAAATTAATCGCTCAGCGATGGCAGGCGCATGGCCCTCCATCTGTCAGGAACTGGATCGGAACGATAAATAGGCTGATTGAGAGCGAGAGAGTGGCCTTTGTCAAACAAGGAAACCACAAAAGGTTTGAAAAAGTGTGGGGACCTTGGTTGAGATATATAGGTTTCCCTCTGTAGAGGAAAAGGATCGTTACCACTAGAAACTTCCCCCAACCATAGAAGACAGTAATCTCTTAACAGTTAAAAACTAAAACAAGCTGTTTTTAATTTTGGTCCCTCCCTAAAAAGTGACTATAAACCAGATTCGTGAAAGAGGCAACTTCCTCCTCCACCTCGACTGACTTTCTTTTTTTTCTCTCTCGTTTCTCGGCTAAGAGGACATAAGAGCTACCTGGGGGGGGGGGGGGGTGGTGGCGGGTTGGGGGAGGGTGGGGGGAGGGGATAGGAGGGGGTGGGAAGAGGTAGGATAATTTATTGTATGTATATCACGACCACGGTCGGTGATGGCTGTTTTTCCTGTTGCATGTACTACGCACCCTTTGTATGGGTGCGAGGATCTATGTAAAATACTGAACTTTGGAAGAAAAAATAAATAAAATAAAAAAGAATTAAGGAAAAAAAAAAAGCAAAAATCAATGATCCATTATAATGTTACATGTAAAATACTGAAAGAAACCTTTTTGGAGTTTTGGAACCTGACCTATTTTCAAGTGATGTTGTAATGATACTTTGCTCTGTCTGTTCTCCAGCAGATAGTGTTTGTTACTCACATTATACTGTAGGTACAGATCACATTGATGACTCATTATGATTGCACTGTTACAAACAGCAAATGTATCATTGCAGTCACATATGAAATAAAGCAGTATAAACAATGTGAACAAATGCAGTACTAAACATGAAAAAGGATGTTCATTTGTTTACTAAGTTTGTTCGCATGATTATCAAAGCTGGCCATACACTAGTAGAATTTTGCATAAAAAAATGTTGTTTTTGGAATGTTTGTTTTGAATTTCTAATACTTATTGGGGCCAAATCAATGTTAATTTTTTGACGTGTTACACACGTTCTGAATTTCCGACAAGAAAACTTTGATGTGAGCTTTTGGTGGGAAATTCTGACCGTGTGTAGGCCCCATCTGACTTTTTCTGTCGGAATTTCCAACAGCAAAAATTTGACAGCTGGTTCTCAAATTTCAGATGAGAAATGTTCTTGTCAGAAATTCCGATCGTCTGTATGCAATTCCGAACACGCATGCTCGGAATCAATTTGACGCATGCTCGGAATCATTGAACTTAATTTTTCTTGGCTCGTTGTAGTGTTGTACGTCACCGTGTTCTTGACGGTCGGAATTGTGTGCGACCGTGTGTATGCTACACAAGTTTGAGGCAAAACTCCATTGGAAAAAAATCCACGGTTTTCTTGTCGGAATTTCTGATCGTGTGTATGCGGCATTAGAAGTAGCAGGAAGGAAAATATTTATTGAAAGAACAACATTTTAACTGTGAATGTCATTTTCAGTCAGGAAAAAATATTTGTGTGTGGCAACCCTTGTCATAGAAATGTATGTTTCACACATTTGTTAATTGTACGGTCATTCCAAATGTGTGTATATACACTGTGTATCTAAATAAACATGTGATTTTTGCCTTTATGAATGTTACACACACAACAGACATAGTCGCTTTCACGGCACATTAACGATAACTTTTTATTTCAGAATTCTAATAAAAATGTAAAAAAAAACAAAAAAAGCCTAATCTATTTTTCCACTTTACTGTATTCAGAAATTAATTAAAATGTTCTGTCAAGCCCTAAATCATGTTTAAATGAGGTAAGCAACTCAAAATCCTTTTGTAGTTAAGATTGCCAAAAACTGATATATGAGGAGGCTTCTACCCTTTTGTATTTATACTCAGAGTCTCAGGTAATCGTGCTGGAGAAAGGTCTGGGACGAAAACACGGAAAGTGACCTGGGGTGTGCCGGGGTCACGTGGTCGATATGCCTAAAAGGGGGCATAACCAAGTAGAAGTAAAAGAGAAGAAATGCAGGAAAAAAGGGAAGGGTGGGTGGGACACGAGAGAAACTGCCGACAGGAAGAAGGATAGCGGGCGGGTTTAAATACCTCCCGACTCCTCCTACAAATTCAGGCTGACCTGCGGTCGGCCTACCAACTTGTACTCAGAGTCTCAGGTAATCGTGCTGGGGAAAGGTCTGGGACCCTAGAACAGGGGTCTCAAACTGGCGGCCCTCCAGATGTTGCGAAACTACAAGTCCCATCATGCCTGTGGGAGTCATGCTTGTAACAGTCAGTCTGGCATTGCCTCATGGGACTTGTAGTTTTGCAATAGCTGGAGGGCCACTAGTTTGAGACCCCTGCCCTAGAATAAGGTTTCTAGGGCTGAAGTGCTATTCTGGCTGTTATGAAAATTGGCAAACTTGCGTTTCTGTCAAAATGCATTAGTGGGCTGGCATGTGATAAAGTGGGTTACTCAGCCTCCATCAGCTGTATTCTAATAAAGCACACAAGTCCTTCTTAATTTTATGCATTCTGCAACTCCTATTTATAAAATATAAAATCTGCAACATAAAATTAGAAAACACATCTAATAATATGATTATTGCCTCACTATGTTTGGGAAAGTTTGCTCAAATGTGGGCTAGTGTATTATTCAAGTTTTCATTTAACACTCAATCCAACCTGGTTTACTATTGGAAGTGGAAACCACTATAATGCTCTGTTTATGTCACTGCAGTGCAGAACCCGAGCAGTATTGGATGACCCCCAAAACAATAAAGCAAGCTATCAAGGTGGCTTTTTGACAAATGGGATAAAAAGAAACTGATGGGCGCCAGCCACTTCAATATTTTCTATAGTTTATTCTTTCAATAAACTCATGGGAAGAGGTTTTAAGGCACAAAATACCCCAAATTAACAAAATGCCCCAGGCCTTCTAGTTCTGATGTTCATGTGACCACTGTAGAAGCTTTTGTCTGTGGATATGGATCACCGTGGGCTTCACAGCCCCATACACAACAAACTGCGATGCCCATTTTTTTCTGCTTTCACCACATCAACTTCCTGGACAACAAGTTCACTTGCTGCCTAATATATCTCACCAATTTTCAGATGCCATTGTAACAAGATATTCCCTTTACCTGTCAGGCCCCGTACACACGGTCGGACAAAACCGATGAGAATGGACCGAGGTTCAGTTTCATCAGTCCAAACCGACCGCGTGTATAGCCCATCGGTCTGTTTTCCTTCGGTCCAAAATTTTAAAACATGCTTCAAAACCGAGCCGATGGACTGCTGCCCGATCGGTCCAAACCGATGGTTAGTACAGAAAAGCATCGGTTCAAATCCCGCGCATACTCAGAATCAAGTCGACGCATGCTTGGAAGCATTGAACTTTGTTTTATTCAGCACGTCATGTGTTTGACATCACCGCGTTCTGACCCGATCGGTTTTTGGAACGATGGTGTGTACGCACATCAGACCATCAGGCCACTTCAGCATGAACCGATGAAAACGGTCCGTTAGACCATTCTCATCGGTTTGGAATGACCGTGTGTACGGGGCCTTACTGGTCATAATGTTATGGCTGATCGGTGTAAATAGAGCAGGATACTTTTCCATACAAGTACATGGTACAGCAGGCCCATATCAGGAATATGAAATGCTGTGCTAACAAACACTTTACATTTGTATTCTTTGTATTTGTGTTCTTCTTTCCTATTTGTGTGTATTTGATTGTTTGCTTACTGTTGCTTTACATTTTTTATTCTACTTTTTTCTTGTTCTTGATTTTTTTCTGTAAAAAAATGTAAGCCTCATTAGCCATTTATAGCCTACTGTACTTTTAAAAAACCCCCACCAAAATCCACCTTAATTTCACCTTCCCTATTGACTACGATATATTCTGCCAAAATGGTAGCTGTTTGCTTAAATTTAAAATGAAAAAAAAAACAGAACATATCACCTTTTACAATTTTAGTCTATTTACCTACCTGAAATATTATTACCTTTGACATTGTTCCAATAACTCTGCTCTTTAAGCTTATTGCTTAGGGCAGGGCTAAAAATTTCAAGTCCTGAGCTACTAGCCAGGCCTTAAGGGTTACTCGCCACCAGTTGACCCAACCAATCCCTACCCTGCACCACCCCTAATTCCGCCCCTAAACACGCCCTCATAAATTATCTCATGAAATGACACTTACATGTTTTATGCAGAATTAAGTTACAAACTTTATCAGAGCAGCCACACCTGTGCCCATCATTGTAGCCTCTGCTCACTGTGACCGCTACGCAAGCACGTTCGTACGCACGCTCGCTCGCACGCCAACTATCCCAGCTGCTATCAGCCAACATAACAGACCGCACAGGAAACTACCGGCGGTGTCAGCTGTTACTATCCGCAGCACGCACGGGACAGGCGGGCCAGCTTAGCTCATCTTTGCTTATAATTTTTTGTTTTTACTTGGTGGGATCCAACACCATCTGGAACCATCCTTTGGATGTTTTTTTCATAAAATGTCATTTTAATATATATTATTTATTTTAATAAATTATGCTTTGGAGCCCTTTTTATACATATTACGCTATGTGGATCTCATTTTTTTCATTTGAGTGACATACCGCACCACTGCTGCCAGAGACCCCCTCCTTTCCTGTTCCTGAGAAGCCGCACGCAATACAGATACCGTCTGGGATCCAACAGAGAACATTGCGCAACAAGAGGGAGAAAGGTACCACCACCAACTGCCTTTTGCCTACATCTGGTGAGTGGGGACCTATGTGGGGGAGCACAAAAGTCACCAACTATTGGATTGCGGAAGATCGGCACTCACTTTATCACCACCTGTTATATATTGATTAAGGACTGCACCTGCGTAATTTGATCCTTGTCTCAATTACCTTTGACAGCTGCAGTACTAGGTCACGTAGGACCAGTGGGACCTGTAGCGTATATATATATATATTTATGCTGTCGGTACAGTTGTGGACTTTAAGTCAAGGGTTGAGATAAGACTCTTTCACTCTTATCTGTGTCATTATCACCTGTACTATTTTTAGTTATATCTATTAACTGTTAGTGGTTGTTTGCATTATCATAGTATTGGAATATGCTTTGTTTATACGTGTGAGATATTGGGAATCACCAGAACTATATCAGGTTGTATGGCACGTAGGATTTATTTTATATAGTGGTCATTTTATCTTGCTACCTGCTGGTCTGCACAGTATCCTGACTTTACACGTATTAATACCTTGCAGAATCTACTCTGATTTAAATACAATTTTATTTTTTTCACATTGCACAAGGTACCTTGAGACCCACGGAGGCTGGTGGTTTAGACCCAGCCACTCCTGGAAATTTTTTCACTTGTTTTATATATTTTTTGTGGTTTTTTTCACCACATTCACTAACAGAATATGCCTTCTGGCATCTGGGAGGTAATAGAAGTTTGAAGTTCCTAGTCATATTAAGGTGTTTATTATACCACAGCCACAGATACATCCAGATTCTGCAGGCCTGCACAGGATCCTGACCACATTTTTTATTTTCTTTATTATTGCACATGGTACCTGGATACCAGTGGAGGCTGACGGTCCTGGTTTAACTATATTTTTTTGGTATACACCCACATCTTCTTTTTAGCAACAGGGTAACCTATGCACACCCCATTTTTTTCAGTGTGTACTCACAGGGTGTCCATTTATTATTGGACTTAGCCCTACCTTAGGTCACCCGACATTGACCCACTGTTATAGGGCACCCACTCTTGGCCCACTTCACCTTTGGTATCAGCAGCGCCACTTTCCCATCGTTTATTTTCCACCTCTGCTCACTGTGCCCAACATTGCGGCCTCTGCTCACTGTGCCCACCGTTGCGGCCTCTGCTCACTGTGCCCACCATTGTGGCCTCTGCTCACTGTGCCCACCATTGCGGCCTCTGCTCACTGTGCCCACCGTTGCGGCCTCTGTTCACTGTGCCCACCGTTGCGGCCTCTGCTCACTGTGCCCACCGTTGCGGCCTCTGCTCACTGTGCCCACCATTGCGGCCTCTGCTCACTGCGCCCACCGTTTCGGCCTCTGCTTACTGTGCCCACCGTTGCGGCCTCTGCTCACTGTGCCCACCATTGCGGCCTTCCCCTGAGGATCGCCCCAGGGGAAGAGGAGCTGGGAGTGGGGGGGAGCGTGGGTACCGCCGGCATGCAGGCCTTTATGGAAGAGGGGCAAGAAGAAAGCCATTGTTGAAAGAAAGCCATAAGAACTTCCATTTTCAGTTTGTGAGAAACCATGTGGGGGACACAGCAAACATGTGCTCTGGTCGGATGAGACCAAAATGGAACTTTTTGGCCTAAAAGCAAAATGCTATGTGTGGCAGAAATCGAAGGCCTCGTACACACGATCGAACATGTCCGCTGAAACTGGTCCGCGGACCAGTTTCTGCGGACATGTTCGGTCATGTGTAGGGCCGACCGGACAATTTTCCGGCCTAGCGGACAGGTTTCCAGCGGACAAAAGTTTCTTAGCATGCTAAGAAACTTGTCCGCTGCAAGCCTGTCCGTCGGACATGTCCGATGGTCAGTACGACTCATCGGACATGTCCGCTGGCCCGAGAACCGGCGCATGCCGTCGAAGTTATTCGATGCATGCGTGGAAGCATTGAACTTCCGGGTTTGCGGACGTGGCGGCGTCAACGTCACCGCCACGTCACCGCGCTGTCTGTCCGTGGGGATTTTGGTTTGATGGTGTGTACAACCATCAGACCAAAATCTCCGAGCGGACATGTCCGTTGAAAACGATCCCCAGACCGTTTTCATCGGACATGTTCGCTCGTCTGTACAAGGCCTAACACTGCACATCACCCTGAACGCAGTATCCCCATCGTGAAACATGGTGGTGGCAGCATCATATTGCTTTTCTTCGGGATGGACAGGGAAGCTGGTCAAAAGTGATGGGAAGATGGATGGAGCCAAATGACACAATTTTGAAAATTTCGAGGGGTATGAACAACCATTCAAGGCACTGTAAGTAAAATTTTAGTGCATGCCATATCCTGACGGGACAATTGTAACACCTGCATCTGTGGATTATGAATCATCAGACTGGCACTGCTCCAATCTATGTAACCTCTGCTCCCTGGCTCATCCCCAAATCTCTTGCCTCTCTAATGCTGCACCTCAGTATGTAATTAGCTTTTTGTTTCTTTGCAACTTCACCACCTTATTCAAAACATATAAGGAACTAAACCTACAATATGAAGAACATTCTCTGCTATTTCCCAAGTTCCTCATATCATAAGGAAGTAATGAATAACTGGTTTTGTACTTTGTAAGAAAAATAACACATTTAAACATGCTGACTTTGTTGTGGGTATGTGCTGCCAACTGCATTGGACTCACAAGGGAAGTGTAATTTTTACTACTGCTTTCCTCCTTCTTCGCCCTTCTAAATTTGGACTGTAACCTACATTTTCATGAGTTGCCTTAAAGAGGAAGTAAACCCCAATTTTTTTTCCTGTAAAAAAAAAAAAACCCTGCAAGAAAAAGGCATAATGAGCTAGTATGCATTATGTGGCTCCTCGTTCCCCCCTGCCGCCGCCATGTCCCCTCGGAGCATCTTTCTTGTATCGCCGCTCCGGCTAGTCACAGCGCTGTCACTCCTACGCATGCGCGCGGGACCAGCACGATCCCCGCGCATTCGCAGATTTTCATCATTATCACATTCAGAAAACCGGCACGCTCAGTGCGCCTGCGCCGTTGTCTACAGCGCGCATGAGCCGTAGACATTGGTGCAGTGTTTTCTGCAAATATCTCCTTAACCGTGTAGGTTAAGAAGATATTACTTGCACCTACAGGTAAGCCTTAAAGGGGTTGTAAAGGTTCGTTTTTTTTTTTTCTAAATAGGTTCCTTTAAGCTAGTGCATTGTTGGTTCACTTATGTTTTCCTTCGATTTCCCTTCTAAATGTTTTTTTTCTGTCTGAATTTCTCACTTCCTGTTTCTCCTCAGTAAGCTTGCCCCCATCATCCGAGCGGTGGTTAGTCAGCCAGAACAGATTACTGAACAGCTTACTGAGGAGGAACAGGAAGTGAGAAATTCAGAAAATGAAAACAAAGAAAAAAGAACATTTAGAAGGGAAATCGCAGGAAAAGGTAAGTGAACCAACAATGCACTAGCTTAAAGTAACCTATTTAGAAAAAAATAATTAACCTTTAATCTAGGCTTACCTGTAGGTGCAAGTTGTCTGGTTGGGTTTAAAACCACTTTAACATACAGGCATACCCCACTTGTAAGTACACAATGGGGTTTTATTTACTAAAGCTGAAAAGCGCAAAATCAGGCTCATTTCTGCATAGAAACCAATGATCTTCTAACCCCAGCTAACCCCAGCCTGTACGTCGCGTAAAGGACGTACAGGATGCACAGGACGTAACAGCGAGCGGAGCTGAGTCTGCCCGACTATACCCGAGTGTACTGCGCTCGGTATATGTCGGCGCAGTGGTTCAAACACAGCGCGGGAAGCGGGTATCGGCCTATATCGCGCACCCACGATTTTGCCCTGATTTTCAGGGCAAAAAAGTGTGCGGTATACACCGATAAATACAGTATATATATATATATATATATATATATATATATATATGTAGCGGCCTGCTACTTTCTAGCTGGCGCTGCTCTAAATTTAGAGGGTAGTCTGAGAGTTAGTTTGCTCAGACTGTATGATTTTTCACTAAATTTGGGCCTCTGTTCCAGCCGTGGCTGTACTGTGAGTGATCACTATTGTTGCCTGGGGTGCTGTTGCCTCCCCAGGCCGAGGGTGGCAGCAGTCAGGTCAAGGTGTTTTGGGTGTTCCCCTTCGGCAGCCAATCAGAGGGAGTTGATCATCCCGCTGTGCATGCTGGGGAGGAGTACTTAAGGGATAGACGTCATTAGTCCGAGTCGTCGTCCATCCTGGGCTGTCGTCCCACCACCCCCCGTGTGTGGCCCTCCTGGCCGGGGGTGCGTGTTCAAGAGTTCCTGGCTCCGGGACCACGTTGGTCCTGGATTGTGATCTACTAAGTAGGCCCGGTAGTGAGACTGGTTCTACGCTCACAGAGTGGTCCTGTTCGATGAAGAACCTGTCTTGGAGAGCACCGAGCAAGAGTCTGGTATCTCAGGAGAGGCCTTGAACTTCATCGAAGGACGCACCATTACTGAAGGGCTAAATGATGGTTGCCTGTCAGTTCTAAGTTCACAAGAAGTTACTCTGGAGAGATCCGGGTGCTTAATCCTGTGCTGAGAGGATTCTGGACCGAATGTACCTCCATCTTTGGGAAGGTCTGTGACAGAGACTATACCAAGGTTCTGTGTGACATCCTGGCTGTTAGGCTAGTGAGAGAGGCCTGTCCAGGTGCGCAATGCCCGCTCTGGCTAGAGTGGCGACGAAAGCTGCGTTGCTGGAAGCAGGAGTGTTTCCAAACAGAAGTTATACACCTGAATCTATTACCCTTCCACCTCTTCAACTACTTCTTTTATCCTTTTACCAAGTTCGGCATATAAAGTAAAGAAAACTAAGTGTGGACATTGAACTTTTTCTCAACTCTCATCTGACACCCTAGGAAATAGAGGTAACATGCCGCCCAAAACAAACCAGCAGCTCCTTCGGGGGTAGTGCTACATATATAAAAAGCCATATAATAAAAGTAAAGCCAGTTCTTCAATTGCTGCAATGAGAATGAAGGGTGGGCAAGATTTCAATCAGATTTGGTCAGACTTGTGATCTACTTTCTGTTATCCTCTTGTCTAAATCTGCTGTTGGCCCTTCTGATGTTATAAATGTCCCGAAATAATTAATTAAAATTTAAGGTGAGCCTGTGAATCTTTATATGCCACAGAAAATGAAGAAGCTCTATAAAAAAGAATAACATAGCTCAGGTTTACTTCCTGCAATAGTTGTTTATTAACATCCTAGCCATAATACAGCTTATTGCTCCTCCTGTCTGGTTGGAATGCGGGGAATTCTGCTCAAACACTTCTAACAGACCTGCTATTGCATAATGTTATAAGGAAGAAGCCTTTTCAAATGAAACACGTTTATAATGGAAATACCACCAATTATAAGACCAATGTGAACAGATGCAAGAACAAATTTTGCATTCTTTTAAATAGTGTCTGACTAAGATTCCAGTTTTGTTGAGAAAAAAAACAATTTCTTCCAGGTCAGCAAATTATTTTGTGAAGTTGGCACAGGAAAAACACAGTTAGATGGCTGAGTCTGACCATATGCAGATGTCTTTTCGTCCAACTTCCGCAACTTCAGCAATAAGTAAAAACGCTTTTTTTCCCCATGTTTTGACAATTGTAGTAGAGAAGCATTGCTCTCTTCTTGGTTTCCTACTTATCCAATATTTATAATTGTTATACAGGATTTATATAGCACCACCAGTTTGAGACAGTACAGAAACAATACAGTTCAATGAAAGGGAGTTAGGAGCAGAGCAATCTTTAAGGCAGGGCAAAAGGGGAAGCTGCCCCGGCCCTGTCATTGTTGTGGGGCCCAAAGCAGCTGCCTCATACTTGCCAACTATCCCAGTTTAAATTTCCTTCTCCTTTAAAGTCCTTTGCTGTGTCCTGATATCTCAGTGTGAAGTGCTGCTACTTATGCTGCCTAGCTCTGCCCTATTATTGTGTACAGATGACTCACCTGCAGACCGCGGGCCGGATTCAGATACATTGCAGTATCTGTCGGCGCGGCGTAACATATCTCAGATACGGTACACCGCCGTAACTTAGGGCGCAAGTTCCGTATGCCGTATGCGCCGTTCGTGAAAAAATCCCAGGGCGCATGCTCGAAATTACGCCGCAAGTCGTCATTGCTTTAGACGTGAACGTTACTTACGTACAGCCCGATTCGCTAACGACTTACGCAAACGACGTAACATTTTCAAAACTCGACGCGGGAACGACGTCCATACTTAACATTGGCTACGCCTCATATAGCAGGGGTAATGTAAACGACGTAAAAAAATGCGCCGGCCGGACGTACGTTTCTGAATCTACCTAATTAGCATATTCATTGCGTAGCTATACGGAAGCGTCACCTAGCGACCAGCGTAAATATGCAGCCTAAGATACGACGGTGTAAGACACTTATGCCGTTCGGATCTTAGGGAAATCTATGCGTAACTGATTCTCTGAATCAGTCGCATAGTTAGGACCACGCACACTCAGAGATACCACGGCGTATCCGGCGATACGCCATCGTATCTCCGTTCTGAATCTGGCTCCCTGTGTTTACATGTAAATAACCGTCATTCATATGTAAATAACATGAGCATCCATATGTAAATAGCTGAGGCCGGCAGCATTCATATGTAAATAAAGGTGGCATTCATATGTATATCATGGCCCTCTGCAGTGAAGAGATGATGTGCTGTAACCTCTAGCAACCAATCAGTGAGTAGTGTTACTGTACAGTAATCTCTAGCAACCAATCAACAAGAAGAAATCATGTGCTGTAACCTCTAGCAACTAATCAGTGAGCCGTAATGTGTGCTGTAACCTCTAGCAACCAGTCACTAAGTGGTAATGATATGCTGTAACCTCTGGCAACCAATCACAATCACTGCCTGATCTGATACAGTAAACTGATTTTAAGTCTAGCTGACATTTAATGTATGTCTCAGAGCAGGTGGAGAGCAAAATTGCATGGGGAGGGAGCCTAAGAAAATTTTTGCCCAATCAACATTAAAGACGGCCCTGGTTAGGAGGGCCCTTCTCCTGAGAGCTTACAATCTAATAGGGGGGGGGGGGGGGGTGAAGCAAAGGGTAATAACTGATGGAAGAAATAAAATATTCAGTTGTTAGCTGAGGGCAGGGTGGGCTTCCCTAAAGAGATCAGTGTGTAAGCTCCTTGAGGGCAGGAACTGATGTGAATGTGCAATAATATTTGTAAAACGCTGCGTAATATGACAGCGCTATATACATACCTGTAAAAAATAAAGATGATTTTTCAGGGAACACCTAAAAGGTAGGAGATGGCTGGATATGCTTTGGAGAAGTCCTGGAGACGAGCATGGGAGGAGAAGACAAGGGCGCTAGAGAGCAAGAACCTTGGGAGGAAAAGATGTTTCGCATGATATATTGAGACAAATGTAGCTGTAGATGTAGCAATTACTTAATTCCCTGAGAACAGTCAGATAGGATTGTGTGACGACGATGCCTATAACCATGAGATTGTTGGGTGATTTGTCATTATGGCAAAGTTGTGCTTGTTTGCATCCCACCCCCCCTTTTTTTTATAAGTTGTTGAACCCCTAGAGATAATGACAACCTGTAAGAATTTTATTTGAAATCTTTGCAAATTTATTACAAATAAAAAACAAATCCCATGTACATCATTATTCACAGCCTTTGCTCAATACTTTGTTGAAGCACCTTTGTCAGCAATTACAGCCTCAAGTTATTTTGGGTACAATGTTACAAGCTTTGCACACCTATTTTCGGGCAGTTTCTCCCATTCTTCTTTGCAAGGCTTGTGAAGCTTCATCAAGTTGGATGGGGAGCGTCGGTGCACAGCCATTTTCAGATCTCTCCAGAGATGTTCAATCGGGTTCAAGTCTGGGCTACTCATGGACATTCATAAAACTGTCCCGTAGCCTCTCCTTTGTTATCTTGGCTGTTTGCTTAGGGTCTTTGTCCTGTTGGAAGATGAAGCTTCGCCCCAGTCTGAGGTCCAGAGCACTCTGGAGCAGGTTGTCATTAAGGATATCTCTGTACATTGTTGCATTCATCTTTCCCTCAACCCTGACTGGTCTCCCAGTTCCTGCTGCTGAAAAACATCCCCACAGCATGATGCTGCCACCACCATGCTTGACTGTAAGGCCTCGTACACACGGCCGAATATGTCTGCTGAAACTGGTCCGCGGGCCAGTTTCCGCGGACATGTTCGGTCGTGTGTAGGGGCGACCGGACAATTTTCCGGCGGATCGGACAGGTTTCAGCGGACAACTGTTTCTTAGCATGCATGTAGCATGTACGATGGTCAGTATGACTCATCGGAAATGTCCGCTGGCCCGAGAACCCGCGCATGACGTCGAATTGATTCGACGCATGCGTGGAAGCTTTGAACTTCCGCGTCAGAGAACGTCGGTGTCGTATACGTGTGTACAACCATCAGACCAAAATCTCGGAGCGGACATGTCTGATGAAAACGGTCCGAGGACCGTTTTCATCGGACAGGTCCGCTCGTCTGTACGCGGCCTTAGGATTGGTTTTGGCAGGTGGCAGACATGACGCTTGCCATTCAGGCCAAAGGGTTCAATGTTTGTTTCATCAGACCAGAGAATTTTGTTTCTTCAGGTGCTTTTTGGCAAACTCCATGCTGTCATGTGCCTTTTACTGTGAGACACATACAGGCCTGATTGGTGGAGTGCTGCAGAGATGGTTGTCCTTCTGAAAGGTTTTCCTCTCTCCACAGAGAAACACTGGAGTTCTGTCAGAGTGACCATCGGATTCTTGGTCACCTCCCTGCCTGTCAACTCCTGTGTGTGTGTCTCCACTTCTCAGCCCCCCCCCCACCACTATTAGTAGCTGGCAGTAAAAGTAAAGAACAATTACAGTCAGCTCTTCTGTTATAGTATTCTCTTCTACACTGTGTAAATGTTTTTGTAAAACAAAGCCTGAAAATACCTTTAGCTTTATCTATTTCCAAGCTGCGAGCACCTCGCCTCCTCACCGCTAATTCCGATGTACGAGAAACCGGAAATTACGTCACCAGCTCCACCCGATGCGTTGCATCACTTGTCACGTGACTTCTTCAAAGGGATAGCACTTTAACAATTGGTACTTTCTGTCAGGTCGACGTGGCCCCCCTATTTCCTCCACAGCCTTCTGGGACCTGTGATGTGTCCCAGAAGGCTGTGGAGGAAATAGGGGGGCCACGTCGACCTGACAGGAAGTACCAATTGTTGACTGCAGGACCATTTACAAAGCACAGCACAGCTTGTGCATGCATAGTGGGAAACAGTTTGTGAAGCTGCTAAGCTTCACTCTGGTTTCACTTAGTGAAGATGCCAGTGCCTGCATCTGAAGTCAATTGAAGAATCTGCTCAGGTGAGGACAGCACTGGATCCCTGGACAGGTAAGTGTCGTTATAGTAAAAGTCACCAGCTACGGTATTTTTTGGTGCTGACTTTTAATTTTGTGGGGGGGAACTGGAGCTCCTCTTTTAACAATGCATGTGAATGGGCCCTTAGACAGTTGTCATTCAAATAGATGTCTCCATTGGAAGATCTACCCTTTCCGACTAGTTTGGTGATGACTCTTAAATGTTGGTTTGCCATTACTTTTTGTCCCAATGATAATAGACACCAGTACAAATAGGGGAGTTGGCCCTTTCAGTCATCCCTCCTCCTTTAATGGAGCGCTTTTTGTTGCGGGAAGTGATAGTACAGCTTTTATGAATAGAGAGGGGGAGGGCAGAAAGGAAGGCATAGTTGGCACTTCAGATGGGTGCTTGTGACAGGTTCAGCCCCTTGTATTAAGCCCCACAATATTAGAAGATCACAGTTGCTGGGGGTAATGGGGGGTAGAGATCTAGGGATATCAACAAACATAACAGCCCAAAATGACACATTTAATTTAATGAAAATACTATCCCTGGTGCTGATTTAAAAAATATACATTTTATGAAACTGCAGCTATAATTTTAGTTTTGCTACATGTTTATGACAGGCTGATTGTTTAACAATATCTTTCTTATTAGCCCTTCTGGCCAAAATTGAAAAACAAGACATGCCTTTTATAGATTTAATGGAGCTTCACAAACGTTGAACCTGGAACAAGATCTGTCAAACCCAGGCAGATAAGTTCATCCCAATTGGATAGAGCAGTGTGAACAAATAAATAAAAGCAGTCTGTACTTTGTTTCAATCCACAGAACAGCACTGTTCTGTTATTTAACATGCAATGGCTTATTTTTAAGATAGGGTCACTTGTCTTACCAGTTACCATCCTCCTTATTCCCTGTTGTCAATGACATAGAAAAAGATACTATTTTTGAAAGCCTTGTTAATAATTCAACTAAAAGGTGTGTTCGCTGTTGAGTTGACTGGCCTTTGGCAATGGATTATATTTGGGTTTCATCCAGATCTTGAAAATCCTATGATACAGATTAAAACAAACAATTTTTGTTAATGGCTGTTGAACACATTCCTATAAACAAACATCACTCGCAATCAAGATAAATTCAATAAATGTGTAGACAGAGAAAACAAACTTGATTATCATGCATAATTAAGACATTTACAGAATATTGTACGGGTATTAATTAGATAGATTTGATGGGATTAGGCAGGAATCTCCCGATAAGGATAAAGAGGGCAATAAAAAACTGACAGAGGCTCAAAACTTTTCCCAGTCTAGAAAATAAAAACGTTTTGTCTGGAATTGGGCTTTCAAGGGTATCTAATGCCATGGTAAATAAAGTGATGAGGAGTTAGAACCCCTGTTAGGTCTCTTTTGCTGTCTGTGTCCCCACTGGGGGTGTTTACCCTCTGTATTTTTCTTGGTGACTATTGTCACTTGGACTGAAAATTAAGGAAAATCCAAATATTTGAGTTGTCACCAAAAATGTTCATGCATGAATGAAATTGTCTGTTCAACTGTAGAACGGGAAACCAGTATTTGATCCATGCTTGCAGCCAATGGCTGCAGGGCTGATCTATGTATTCTGCCGGGGAATGGGGGCACAGGGGGCGGTGAGTCCGTGCTGTCAGATCAGAATACAATGTCTCAGCAGGAGAGATCCCTGCATCATAAATCATTGTGTTTTTTCCTTAAACCCGTTCATTGAAGAATTAAACTCAACATGTAAACTCAACTTTAGATGGGATTTCTCAGGCTTTGGAGAGATTTACATTATTTCTTGTTGTGTCAGCAGGACAGGAAGTGAAGCAAATCTCCCAATTGTAACAAAACAAACAAACATGCCAAAAGTTTTTGCAATTCTTTATTTGAATCCCTATTTTTGAAAAGTTTTGGCTTTAGATATACTGTACATTAAAGGAGATCTTTTAAGGAAACAGAAAATTGTGTCATATACTGCTTTTTGTTTACAGATGCATTAAATAGTAGACATGTAGCACCCCCTAGCGTGACTAGAGTGCTAAGGATATCGTTTTTGTTAGGTTAGGTAAATTGTCTATGTGTTTTTTTCGGGGGCAGGGTTTGAGTGGTTCAGGTAGGCTGGTTAACTCAGCAGCAGCTTCTCTGGTGACCCCTCCCTGCTTGCTGGAAACTTGGAGAAGGTTTCCAAAGCAAGAGGAGCTGGCTGGAGTGTTCTGAAAGCCGTGACCAATCCCAAACAGTAGGGGACGCAGGGGACAAGCCCCCCAAATACTCAGTGTCAGCCCAGCTGGGGCTGTGTGAAGGTATTTAAGAGTAGCTCCCCAGTCTGGGGGGGGGGTGAACTTAGGCCTGGGCTCCTTCTCATGACACATGGATGGATCCTGACCAGGAGGCATGGGAGCAAGGAGGGGACAGCAGGAGGACCAAAATCCAGGGAGGTAGACAGCCAAGAGGGCTGATGAGTGTTACAGCCTGAGGACTGAGAGGCATGCCTGAAGGGACTGGTGTAAGAAGTCTGGGATGGATGCAGAGTTAGTCTGGGAGGACTGTGGAGAAGTAGTCAGGAGGGCTAGTGAAAGGAGAAGCTACAGCCAGTGCCTGAAGAGATGGTACTGGGAACAGTAGTCACAGGAAAGGACAGCTAGCACCAAAGAACTCCTTTGGGGTCCCTGACTGCAAAGGGCATTCACTTGGATCTAACTGAGATTTTGTTGGGTCAAACAGTCAGTGCTAGCACAAACAGCACAAACAGTCAGTGCTAGCTGGTCTAGGGAGTTGTAGTTCTACAAGAACATCTATCCAAGCTCTTTGAACGTCTGGTCTACAACTGACTGAGTGACCCCCTTTGCTGATAATAGCGTTCTTGAACCCCTTCAGTTGGAATTTCGTCCTCAACACTCCACAGAAACTGTTATTCTAAAACTAACAAACGTATCTACTAGCAGCCAAAACCAATGGACACTATTCTGTACTCCTACTCCTGGACCTCTCTGCTACCTTTGATACGGTTGACTACCCCCTCCTCAAAAAAAAGCTCCACACCTTTTGTCTCTGTGACTGTACTCTTCACTGGTTCTCCTCCTACTTAGCCAACAGCACCTTTAGCGATACTTACAATTCTACTTCTTCCTCTCATCTTCCTTTCTCTGTTGGGGTCCCCCAAGGTTCTGTTCTTGGACCTCTCCTATTTTCAATCTACACCTCCTTCCTGGGTCAGCCTCCCATGGCCTCCAATACCATCTCTACGCTGACGACACACAAATCTGTTTCTCTACCCTTCAGCTCACTCCTTCAGTCTCCTCACGTTTTTCTAATTTACTATCAGATATATCGGTCTGGATGTCACACCACTTCCTCAAACTTAATCTATCCAAAACCAAACTTATAATTTTTCCTCTCCCACGTGCCTCTTCCCCTGATCTCTCTGTCAAAATCGATGGCACAACTATAAGGCCATCCCCGCATGCCAAGGTCCTAGGTGTAATCCTGCACTCTGAACTCTGCTTTAAGCCCCACGTCCAATCACTGACCAAATCTTGCCGTCTCAACCTCCACAACCTCCAAAATACACCCTTTTCTAACCAATGACACAACAAAGCTCTTAATTCACTCCCTGGTCATCTCTCGCCTCGACTACTGAAACTCCCTCCTTTTTGGCTTACCTCTGCATAGTCTATCCCCCCTTCAGTCCATCATGAATGCTGATAAAGTGAGGGTGCTCTTGCGCCTACCTAGTAAAGCTTAAGATGTGAAGTAAAATAATAGTAATGAACTAAAAGTGATGATGCTGCTCAATCTAATAATGTATAAATATCAAATAGAAATACAATAAAATAGTGAAAGGTAAAATGACGAGCGCAATGAATATGACTAAGTAATCAAAGTGTTAATCAGTGAACATTGATAATAAACTAAAATTGAAACAAAGTGCTAAAAAATATAAAAACATCAATAATGAATAAAAACGTTCAGCCAGCAAGTGGCCAGTGAAAAAAAAAAAAAAAAAAAAAAAAAAAGTGTGCACAAAAATAGCTGCAAAAGTCAGCAGGCAAACATAAATATGAAGCCTAAATCAGTCCTGGAATAATAGGCTAACAATACAGCCTTTATACGTGCATAAAAGTGTAGGAAGTGTTCCTACACTTTTATGCACGTATAAAGGCTGTATTGTTAGCCTATTATTCCAGGACTGATTTAGGCTTCATATTTATGTTTGCCTGCTGACTTTTGCAGCTATTTTTGTGCACACTTTTTTTTTTTTTTTTTTTTTTCACTGGCCACTTGCTGGCTGAACGTTTTTATTCATTATTGATGTTTTTATATTTTTTAGCACTTTGTTTCAATTTTAGTTTATTATCAATGTTCACTGATTAACACTTTGATTACTTAGTCATATTCATTGCGCTCGTCATTTTACCTTCCATCATGAATGCTGCTGCCAGACTCATCCACCTTACCAATCGCTCTGCTACTCCTATCTGTCAATCCCTCCACTGGCTTCCGCTCAGCCAACAAATTCAATTCAAAATACTAACAACTACTTACAAAGTCACCCACAACTCTGCCCCCAGCTACATCACTGACCTAGTCTCAAAATACTAACCTAATCGTTCTCTTCGTTCATCTCAAGACCTCCTGTTCTCTAGCTCCATTATAACCTCCTCCCATGCTCGCCTCCAGAACTTTTCCAGAGCCTCTCCAATTCTATGGAACTCCTTACCCCAATCTGTCTGATTATCTCCTACTAGATTTCAGATGATCTTTTAAAACCATTCTCTCTTTAGAGAAGCCTATCCTACCCACAATTTACAACTGTATTTTCACTACCTTTTGTTCCACTTGACCCTCCCTTCTACACTGTAAGCTCTAACTAACAGGGCCTTCTGATCCCTCCTGTATTGAATTGTATTGTAACTGTACTGTCTGCCCCCATGTTTTAAAACGCTGCGTAAATTGTTGGCGCTATATAAACCCTGTATAATAATAGTAATAATATATAGTTGAGTCCCTGAAGATTATTTACTGATAAAGTGGGCATCCCATAACAACCCAGCCCCATTCAAGTTTATTTCCCCATAATAAAAAAACTAAGGACGGATTCTTGTCTCCAGAGTGTTTTGAAAATTCATGTGCCTGGCTGTACAGGGTGGGAGATAACCATATTCACCAGCAGCCCCTGCAGGGGTAGCGCTACAGGTTTAAAAAGGTTTTAGCTCTGTAACTGGATTCCATGTTAAATTTTGTAAGGAATCTGACCACTTTTTCCCTAAAGACGATTAAGTGTAGTGATAAAATATTCATATACTTGGACTTTATTCACAAAGTGTGCCAGTGTCGCCACTCACGCTCCCTCTCCTTGTGCGCTCCTGACGATATCACTCTGACACAAGACATAGGGTGGAGCTTCTTGCGTCTTCGTATCACTTCTGGGTTCCGGTCCATGGAATGCATCACATCCCAGACACTTCCAGTTTGTTTTTCATGTCATATCTTTTTACCATGTAAGTGGATTTGTACACTTTTAATAAACAACAATTAAACAGAGTTACGCTATGTGATTTTTTCCATTCATTTCATGCACAAGTCTGCTGGCTAAGAGGATCTAACAGAGGAGGAGAGATATAGTATGTCCAGACTGGGGCTCCAGCTACAGATTCATGGTCTGTGGATGCTAGTTACCCCCAGATAGGGATGAGCTTCGCGTTCGATACGAACGTATGTTCGACTCGAACATCGGTCGTTCGATCGTTTGTCGAAATTCAAACAAAACGGGTCGTTCGCGCCAAAACGTCCCATAATTCACTGCAGCGTTGAGCGCTGATGATTATGAACTGTTAATCATTATTATCAATTGGTTGAAATAGATTATTGATAGCACTTGGTTGAAATAGATTATTGATAGCACTTGGCACTTTAGTCAGGGAGCTCAGCGAAGCTGGCCCCCCTACAATCAGCACAAATAAAAACTCAAGTGTGTTTCTTTAGTGCTACGTTTGTGCTGTTTTGTGCCGCAAAAATTTACGTTTGTGCTGCTTTTATTTTGAAGATATTAGCAATTGTTTTTTCCAGACTATGACATCACACAGCCCCCCTACAACCCCAAATGACACAAAACTGGTCTCGTTGGTTAGTGCTACGTTTGTGCTGTTTTGTGCTGCTAATATTTCCGTTCTATCTTTTATCGTTTTTGCGTTATTAATGACTTATTAAAGGTCACCAAAGGTCACACAGCCCCCCTACAACGCCCAAATGACACGAAACTGGTCTCGTTGGTTAGTGCTACGTTTGTGCTGTTTTGTGCTGCTATTATTTCCGTTCTATCTTTTATCGTTTTTGCGTTATTAATGATTTATTAACTACTTGCCGACCGCCCACCGTCGTTATACGTCCTCACTTTAGAGATGAATATCTCGGTAACGGTAGCAGCTGCTGCCACAATCGAGATATTCATCTCTTCTGTGGGCGGCCGTGTTAACGATAATGGCGGTCTCCGCGGCGAATCCGCTGCGAGATCGCCGTTATCGGTGGCGGGAGAGGGGCCCCCCCCCTCCCGCCGCTGTTCCGCGCCCTCCGCCGCTTACCGGAGCCGTCGGTAGCGGCGGAGGAGATCGCGACCATCCGGCAGCTGAGCGGGGACGAGACTGAAGGAAAAATCTCCTTCGCCCGTCCCCATAGCTCCGCTGGGCGGAAGTGACGTCAAAACGTCAGTCCCGCCCAGCGTCTTAAAGAAACATTTTTTTTTTTTGTCATTTGAAAAAATGACATTTCAAATTTTTTATTTTTTTTTTTGCATTTAAGCCCAAATATGAGATCTAAAGTCTTTTTGACCCCAGATCTCATATTTAAGAGGACCTGTCATGCTTTTTTCTATTACAAGGGATGTTTACATTCCTTGTAATAGGAATAAAAGTGATAATTTTTTTTTTTTTTTCAGTGTTTCAGTGTCCCGACGAGCTCGCGCGTAGAAGCGAACGTATACGCGAGTAGCGCCGACATATGAAAACGGTATTCAAACCACACAAGTGAGGTATCGCCGCGATCGTTAGAGCGAGAGCATTAATTTTAGCCCTAGGCCTACTCTGTAACTCAAAAAATGCAACCTGTAGAATTTTTTAAACGTCGCCTATCAAGATTTTTAAGGGTAAAAGTTTGACGCCATGCCACGAGCGGGCGCAATTTTTAAGCGTGACATGTTGGGTATCATTTTACTCGGCGTAACATTATCTTTCACAATATATAAAAAAATTGGGCCAAATTTATTGTTGTCTTATTTTTTCATTTAAAAAAGTGAATTTTTTCCAAAAAAAGTGCGCTTGTAAGACCGCTGCGCAAATACGGTGTGACAAAAAGTATTGCAATGACTTCCATTTTATTCTCTAGGGTGTTAGAAAAAAAAATATATAATGTTTGGGGGTTTTAAGTAATTTTCTAGCAAAAAAAAATGGTTTTGTCTCGTAAACACCGACTCTGAAAAACAGGCCTGGGGCTAAAGTGGTTAAAGGTCACCAAAGGTCACACAGCCCCCCTACAACCTCAAAATGACACAAAACTGGTCTCGTTGGTTAGTGCTACGTTTGTGCTGTTTTGTGCTGCTATTATTTCCGTTCTATCTTTTATCGTTTTTGCGTTATTAATGATTTATTAAAGGTCACCAAAGGTCACACAGCCCCCCTACAACCTCAAAATGACACGAAACTGGTCTCGTTGGTTAGTGCTACGTTTGTGCTGTTTTGTGCTGCAAAAAAATTATTTGTGCTGTTATGGTTTTAAAGTTATAACAGTTTATTTATTTTTTTCAAACCCCACTCACTTTGCCCACCTTACAATCAGCACAAATAAAAACTCAAGTGTGTTTCTTTAGTGCTATGTTTGTGCTGTTTTGTGCTGTTTAAAGTTCCGTTCTATCTTTTATCTTTTTTGCGTTATTAATGATTTATTAAAGGTCACCAAAGGTCACACAGCCCCCCTACAACGCCCAAATGACACAAAACTGGTCTCGTTAGTTAGTGCTACGTTTGTGCTGTTTTGTGCTGCTATTATTTCCGTTCTATCTTTTATCTTTTTTGCGTTATTAATGATTTATTAAAGGTCACCAAAGGTCACACAGCCCCCCTACAACCCCAAAATGACACAAAACTGGTCTCGTTGGTTAGTGCTACGTTTGTGCTGTTTTGTGCTGCAATTTTTTTTATTTGTGCTGTTATGGTTTTAAAGTTATAACAGTTTATTTATTTTTTCAAACCCCACTCACTTTGCCCACCTTACAATCAGCACAAATAAAAACTCAAGTGTGTTTCTTTAGTGCTATGTTTGTGCTGTTTTGTGCTGTTTAAATTTCCTTTCTATCTTTTATCGTTTTTGCGTTATTAATAATGTATTAAAGGTCACCAAAGGTCAAACAGCCCCCCTACAATGCCAAAATGACACAAAACTGGTCTCGTTGGTTAGTGCTACGTTTGTGCTGTTTTGTGCTGCTAATATTCATGTTCTATCTTTTATCGTTTTGTGTTATTAATGATTTATTAAAGGTCACCAAAGGTCACACAGCCCCCCTACAACGCCCAAATGACGCAAAACTGGTCTTGTTGGTTAGTGCTACATTTGTGCTGGTTTGTGCTGCTAACAATTTTATTTGTGCTGTTATGGTTTTTAAGTTATAACAGTTTATTTGTTTTTTCAAACCCCACTCACTTTGTCCACCCGTACAATCAGCACAAATAACAACTCAAGTGTGTTTCTTTAGTGCTGCGTTTGTGCTGTTTAAATTTTCTTTCTATCTTTTATCGTTAAGGTCACCAAAGGTCACTCAACCACCCACAACACCCAAATGACACAAAACTGGTCTCGTTGGTTAGTGCTACGTTTGTGCTGTTTTGTGCTGCTAAAATTTATGTTCTATCTTTTATTGTTTTTGTGTTATTAATGATTTATTAAAGGTCACCAAAGGTCACTCAGCCCCCCTACAACCCCGAAAGGACACAAAACTGGTCTCGGTGGTTAGTGCTACGTTTGTGCTGGTCTGTGCTGCTAAAATTTTTAGTTATGGTTTTTAAGTTATAACAGTTTTTTTGTTCTTTTCAAACCCCACTCACTTTGCCCCCCCCCCCCTGTACAATCTGCACAAATAAAAACTCAAATGTTTTAGTGCTATGTTTGTGCTGCTAATATTTTTATTTGTGCTGTTATGGTTTTTAAAATATAGCAGCTTGTTTTTATTTGATAACAACCCACTCACTTTGCACCCCATGTTATTAAATCTCAAAAACAAACAAACAAACAAACAAAATTTAGTTTGACTGCTACCTGCCCTGACCATGGCTTGTCTCTGGATTCTGCCTTCTGTTCTTGCCTGATCTAACTCCCGTTGCTGATTTGGCTTCTGACCTGACTATCCTGTTGTCTGCCGTCTATGCCTGATCTGTCCGACCATTATGGACCATTATGCATCCTGCTCATCAAGCCTGCTACAGCTCTTCAGTCCAGCAAGGTCTCACCTGTCTCCTGCTTCCAGCTGCTTACCCACAGTATGCTGCCAGCCAAGCTCAGTGCCAGCTTATATGCCACCAGCCGGTTCTGCTGCCACCACGCAGTCTACTGGACTTATCACAGGCACCCATACCTTGCTGTGCTCCAATTGCTGCTGTCTAACCAGGAGATCACTAACCAGGTATGGGACAGGAGGGCAGGGTGGTGTCATTGTCTGGGAAAAAACTAATTGCTTATATCTTAAAAATAAAAGCAGCACAAATTTGTATTTTTATGGCACAAAAAAGCACAAACGTAGCACTAACAAATAGTATGTTTGTTTTTAAGATTTAATAACATGGGGTGCAAAGTGAGTGGGTTGTTATGAAATAAAAACAAGCTGTTATATCTTAAAAACCATAGCAGCACAAATAAAAATATTAGCAGCACAAACATAGCACTAAAACATTTGAGTTTTTATTTGTGCAGATTGTACGGGGGGGGGGGGGGTGGGCAAAGTGAGTGGGGTTTGAAAAGAACAAAAAAACTGTTATAACTTAAAAACCATAACAGCACAAATAAATTTTTTAGCAGCACAAACCAGCACAAGTGTAGCACTAACCAACAAGACCAGTTTTGCGTCATTTGGGCGTTGTAGGGGGGCTGTGTGACCTTTGGTGACCTTTAATAAGTCATTAATAACGCAAAAACGATAAAAGATAGAAAGGAACTTTAAACAGCACAAAACAGCACAAACATAGCACTAAAGAAACACACTTGAGTTTTTATCTGTGCTGATTGTAAGATGGGCAAAGTGAGTGGGGTTTGAAAAAAAAAATAAACTGTTATAACTTTAAAACCATAACAGCACAAATAAAAAAAATTGCAGCACAAAACAGCACAAACGTAGCACTAACCAACGAGACCAGTTTCGTGTCATTTGGGCGTTGTAGGGGGGCTGTGTGACCTTTGGTGACCTTTAATAAATCATTAATAACGCAAAAAAGATAAAAGATAGAACAGAAATAATAGCAGCACAAAACAGCACAAACGTAGCACTAACCAACGAGACCAGTTTTGTGTCATTTTGAGGTTGTAGGGGGGCTGTGTGACCTTTGGTGACCTTTAATAAATCATTAATAACGCAAAAACGATAAAAGATAGAACGGAAATAATAGCAGCACAAAACAGCACAAACGTAGCACTAACCAACGAGACCAGTTTCGTGTCATTTGGGCGTTGTAGGGGGGCTGTGTGACCTTTGGTGACCTTTAATAAGTCATTAATAACGCAAAAACGATAAAAGATAGAACGGAAATATTAGCAGCACAAAACAGCACAAACGTAGCACTAACCAACGAGACCAGTTTTGTGTCATTTGGGGTTGTAGGGGGGCTGTGTGATGTCATAGTCTGGAAAAAACAATTGCTAATATCTTCAAAATAAAAGCAGCACAAACGTAAATTTTTGCGGCACAAAACAGCACAAACGTAGCACTAAAGAAACACACTTGAGTTTTTATTTGTGCTGATTGTAGGGGGGCCAGCTTCGCTGAGCTTAGTCAGGGCTCTTTCACACGCTTAACCGTTGTTTTTGCGGTGCTTTTCCACCACTAGTGGATCGAAAAAAAAGGGTTAATAGAGCCCGCAAAGCATGGCTGCAGCTGCTTTGCCAACACTTCGGCGGCACTGCCTATTGATTTCGATGGGTCTGGTCGCTGTAGGATGTTTCAAAGATGCTGCTTGCAGGACTTTTTTGAGCATCCTGCCAGCGCACCGCTCCAGTGTGAAAGCCTTCATGCTTTCACATTGGAGTGAAAGGAGGGGCGCTTTACAGGCGCTTTACAGGTACTATATTTAGCGATACAGCGCCTGTAAAGTGCCTCAGAGTGAAACTATTATTGCTTTTTACTTTATTTTACATTATTTAATAACATTAGGAAGGAATTTCACTTTAAGAATTATACTTTTAGATTCATTATCTTTGGCACAGTAGGGGAGAAATTGTGTTATAATGGTACTAGCTCACTGAAGCAGTGCCACATCCACTCCCTATTTTTATTTCAGTTTACAGACTCTACTTACGGTAACAGACTGAGTGGAGGTAGAAGCAATATGCATCCATTTATGTTTTTCTTTCCCATAGCCCGGAACTATTCTTCCTAATTCCATTATTCATGAGGTACTCCCTCTGCATTCCTTTCTATAATTACCTGTTATTATAGTAATGGGTTTGTGGTGCTGTAGTATTATGGGCTATTTTGTTGTTGTTTTGTTTACTTGCTTTTTCCAAAGGTCAAAGGGTACCAGCCCTGTCATTAAACTGTGTAATTTTAGTGAAAATCTTTAAAGCTGAATTGCAGGTATGGATTTTGATGCGTATTTACATTGGTTCAGGTTGGATCAATGTAATTTTGTATACGCAATACCCCTGGGGCCCCCGTGGAAGCGTAGAATCACTGTAGTCAGTGCTGCTACAGCGATCGCCGCTGTCTTTCAAACCCTTTGGAGAGATGTGATCTGTACCTTGTCCAATCAAAGAATGCTTTGCATTTATTGAGTAAAATGCAATGCATTCTGTGAATGGTGTTTGTATTAAGCAAGCAAACCTCTTGTGTTCACTGGAAAACAAGCATTTGATGAGCTGCTGCAGAGCTGAACAGTGTATTTTGATTGGGGGGGCTGGGGGAGTCCTCCCCCAGGCACTGGAGAGTGGGAGAAGAGGCCAGAGAGTCGGAAGAGACCCCCGAAGTCGGAAGAAGACCTTCGGAGCTGCCTAATGAATTACTTTAAAAACCTGTATAGTGTTTTTTTATTGACATTTTTTTCCATCAGGTGATTGGGTAGGGGTACGATGTATCCCATGCTCATTCACATAGAGTGGGGGGCCGGGATCTGGGGGCCCCCTTATTGGGGCAGGACGCCCCCCTGGCCCAAAGCACCCACCCCCCCATGTTGAGGGCATGCGGCCTGATACGGTTCAGGAGGGGGCGCTCGCTTGTCCCCACCCCCTTTCCTGGCCGTCCGGTCTGCGTGCTCGGATAAGGGTCTGGTATGGATGTTGGGGGGACCCCCCTGCTGTTTTTTCGGTGTAGGGGTTCCCGTTAAAATCCATACCAGACCTAAGGGCCTGGTATGCTCCTGAAGGGGAACCCATGCCGTTTTTTTATAAAAAAATTGGCGTGGAGTTCCCCCTCATGATCCCTGTTCAGAATGCAACACATGTGCAAATCAGATGCGTGCCCATAGAAGATAATGGGCCTGAATTCGCACCTGAGCCGCACCGCAATGCCTAGAAAACGCACATGTTTTTTGGGCAATGCGCAGCGCAAATGCATCGCACATATGTGAACCAGCCTCATTAAAATCAATGTATTTTATAATGTTATGCGAGTTGGATGCGGTTTAAGCTGCAACCAATTCACATAGGTGTGAACCCGGCCTAAAGGTTCCTGGGCAAAGCCCCCTCACCAAATACGGTACACAGGATCTTAGATGCAGGTGTGTCATAGTGGCATTCAGTCCTTGAGCTGTTGCAGGGTGTCCTTCTTTAGCATGGACAGTTTGTTCCTCTGGGCTGGAGCTGCATGAACAATCTGTTCCTCTGGGCTGGAGCTGTATGAACAATCTGTTCCTCTGGGCTGGAGTTGCAGGCTGTGTGCCCCTTGGTAGGCCACGATTCCACACACACATAGAGTGCAGGAGATGCTCTCCTGATGGGGTGCAGGCAAAAAGAGGCTCTGGTCTAGTTTATCTCCTCCCCCATAGTCCTTTGCTGCTGTCTGATGATTGGCTCCGGCTCTTCCAATAGGGAGTTTACAGACAACCTCCAATAGGAGTTTACAAACAAGCAGTTCTGAGAGTCTGTGTGTGAAGAAAGAAAGGGGGGATGAAAAAGCCCACACTGCTGCAGAAGACGGCTGTCCCCTAATAGATTAGATCAGTCTGGAGAAGTACCTGCTATATACTGTATATATATATATATATATATATATATATATATATATACAGCCAATATCAGTTAAAAGTAGTAAAAGTGGATCAATCATCAAGGGGGGCACCTGAGAATGTGAGAGACCACCTTCCGCAGAAGGAATACACTACGGTAAGGGTTTTGGTGGGTTACGGATATAGGTGGGAAACCTTTATATCAGTGCCCCCTTACATTATTGTATTTACCCCCCTTACATCAGTGACCCCCCCTCAGACTGGCCTGGCAGTGCTGTCACTGACCTTCTCTCAGGTGCACCTTGCAGGGATCAGTCAGTTGGCTCCAGCTTGGTGGTTCTGGTTTTCCTATAGTCACCTCTCCATAGTCCACACAAGTCTGACTTATCCCATGACCCCCATCCTGGCGGTGCTCCCATTCTTGACTTCTCTCCAGACTCCCCCTCAGAGACTGCAGACATGATAGAAGATGGTCAGAGGTTGCGGAAATGATACAAGAGATGGTTAGAGACTGCAGACATGATACAAGAGATGGTCAGAGACTGCGGACATGATACAAGAGATGGTCAGAGACTGCGGACACAATTCAAGAGATCAATGCAGCCTCACCAGTGCCCATAAAATGCAGCATCACCAGTGCCCATCAAATGCAGCCTCACTGTGCCCATCAATGCAGCCTCACTGTACCCATCAATGCAGTCTCACTGTGCCCAACAATGCAGCCTCACTGTGCCCATAATTGCAGCCTTACTGTGCCCATCATTGCCGAATTACTGTGCCCTCATTGTAGCCTCACTGTGCCCTCATTGTACCCATCATTGCCGCGTTACTGTGCCCTCATTGCAGCCTTACTGTGCCCTCATTGTCGCCTTACTGTGCCCTCATTGTCGCCTTACTGTGCCCTCATTGCTGCCTTACTGTGGCCTCATTGTCACCTCACCGTCATTGCAGTCTCACTGTGCCAGTCAGTGCGTGGATTACGCATCTCCCGCTGTGTCACGGAGCCGAGTGTGAAATGTTCGGCCGCGCTGTGACAAAAGTCCCGCCCTCCTCCTAGACCAGCTCGTGTGATAGACAGAACACTGCGTCTATCACACGAGCTGGTCTAGGAGGAGGGCGGGACTTTTGTCACAGTTCCGCCGAACATTTCACACTCGGCTCCGTGACACAGCGGCCTCCCGCTGTGTCATGACAAGTAGGCAGGAGGAGGGGGACGATGAGAGAGGGGAGCAGCGCTGCAGCCAGAGCATAGATCAAAGCAGCCCCAGGGCATGCAGCCTATCGGGAAATGTCCCGGTATCCCAGTAGGCCAGTCCTGTGCTGCTTGCACATGATTGGATAATGGAATTCAGCAGAGCTTCTGTTCATTTACTAAGCTCTGGAGCAACTGCTCTTTGCAAAGTGCACAATCCACTTGCCTTTAATAAAACAACCTCTGAAGTTCTATTATTAATGTTTTATCAGGATCCTATTCCTTTTTAGCTGACATGATTTCAAATACAAATTGTGAATCTTACTGCTGGTGTGGTGAATATATAGGCACCTCAAAAATCCTGCATACCATTCATTTTTATATAGATGATAATGGTACTGTAAACAAGACAAATAGAGAGGGTGAATCTCCCTAACGGGGTACAGACAGGAATAAAGACAGATGTGTTCCTCCATTCTATCTCAAATAAATAAAAAGTTTTGCCTTTAGTTACACTTTAAATTGCACTAGAATCTAGGCATGTAGACAAGTTACTGAGATATCTGTCATGAATAAAATAACTAGCAGTTATTCCTGGTGTTAGGCATTTCATCTGGTATGATAGTTATGCACAACAGATTTAGCATTAAATTCCTTGAATATTCCCTCATAAAATATGGGTGCTGCCATAGCTGTAGGATATATTTGCACGTTTTAAATGATCATATTGATTTGATTCGGTTGGCCTCTACTAACATGCACATGCTATCATATAAACTTTTAGTTTGAATAATAATTTTCACCAATCAGATCCATGAGAATGTCAGCATGTTCGTGTCTGTGCATGTAAATGATTTACCCTTTTTCTCTTATTTAACACCTTGCTGAGGGTCAGATAACGCTCATTGTGTTGGTTGCTAAAGCAGAACTGGTTATTCAGGCTTTGTTGCCCATTCTGCACCACCCAATCAAATAGCTGTACTAACATTCATGCAAACACACATAATACTTACAGTATGGGAATAATTGTTGTGATATTAAAGACAACACGATTTACAATCCAATGGTAAAAATGGTACTTAAAAGTAAGTAAAAAATAGTAGAATTATCTATTGATGCAGTTAATAACCCAACAGTTCACAGCTGTAGTCTGAACATGCTAAAGTTATTTATGACAGGCATCCAAGGCTTAATTCACACTGGCAATCACATACAGGACATTTCCAAATGCATGTTAATGCATGTAATGATTTTATATCATTGTGAATTGTGCATTTACCTGTGTTTAGGAGAATTCAGTTTAGATGTGTGAAAAGGCCTCATTCCCATGGGCGGAACTATCCCTACACCCGTGCAAAGGACTGTCCTTGCCTACACAGGATGCAGACAGCGTGCATTAGGGGACACGTATCAAAAAATAGGAAAAAGGGGGAGCACTCACATTTGTCACACCTGTAAATTTAGAAGACAAAAAATAAACAGTTACTCGAAAAATGGTAATTGATGGTCGGACTTTAGAGGCAAGACGGGAATATCAAAAAATATAAATTTTATTACAAAAAATAGAAAATTTACAAAACAAATCAATAAAAAAACATATACGATATATGATATGGAAAATATCCTCTGTGCATCGTCTACACATTTCGCCGTTGGGCTTCCTCGGGACGAGCATAAGAAAGTAATAGTAGAAAAATAAATTTCATTATCTCAGAATAATCCAGAGCATAATAGAGAGGATAATAAGAAGGAGTTCCATACGTAGTAAAAAAAAGACCAGAAATATCTCCAAACAATCCAGAAAAGCTCCCTCTACCTATAATGTTGGTTGTGGAAGTGCACCATAAGTTCAGAAAGCCAGTTCTAATGGTTCAAAGATGAACATTGATTTCCGGGGCAGACCAGAGAGGGAATAGCGGAGACACGTAGGTATCCAATATAATGCAGCCAGGTACATCAAACCTGGATCCAAGTACTTGTGTACTGAAAGCCCTCAAAGGTAAGACAGCCAGAACAGTCTACAGAACAACAAACACATAATAGACTGAGTAGCGCCGTATGCCCCGGGGGAAAGCCTGTGCACCTGTCAAAGTCAGTCAGCCAATCAGAAGAGAGCGAGGGACGGGGCTGGGCCGCAGCTCTGTGTCTGAATGGACACAGGGAGCTGCGATTCAGCTCAGGTGCCCCCATAGCAAGCTGATGGGAGGGAGGGGTCAGAAGCACTGAAGAGGGACCAGAGAAGAGGAGGATACGGGCTGCTCTGTGAAAATCCACTGCAACAGAGCAGGTAAGTATAACATGTTTATTCATTTTATAGAAAAAAAAAGACTTTACGATCACTTTAATGTAAGTTTTTAATTGCAAGCAATGTGAGTACTGGAATTCTACTTGGTATCAGCCTCTTGCAATTCACTGTAAAGAAGAGCTTTGGCTGGAAGACAAAGAAGCAGCACAGGTATGCTTTCATCTGTGCTGCGGTGCTCATGTGCTGAACATGCTTATAATTAGAGAAAACAGGAAGACTGCTGCTTCTTCTTCTTCTTTCACTACTTAGTCAGTGTTACTTAAATGCAGCAGAAAAATTTCAGGTTTTCTGTTTTAACAGTGTTGCCCATACAGACTGTGCTGTGTTGCAGAACTGTGTAAATCTCAGGGCTGGATGGACAATAATACCAATATGTTGGTGAGTAAAACAGCTCTTTTTCACCTGTGTATTTAATTGTGTACCTGGGTGTCAGGTTTATGGCGTTCATTTCAAATAAAGGACCCTGAACCAGCGATCTTTCACTAATTTCATTGGACCTAGTCAGCTTTTTTTGCAGCTTCCGTTTCTGCTCTAGGGCTTGTTTGCACTTTAGGAGTCAATGTCACATGGAACATAACTGCTCTTTCAATCAAGCCACTTAGAATGATTTTTATACATTTTCAGTAAAGATTCCTTTTTTGTTGCTAAATCCCCCTGATGACTTGGCAGTCATTCACTTCCCAGTAGAATAGCAGGAGATGTCAGTTGTTTCCAATAGAGCTTTTGTCAGACACACGCAGTTAGAGTGCTAGCAGCAATTCCTTAACCTTAATTGGTTCCCCGCTGCATAATCTGTGCTCTGAAAGAAGCTTTGCCATGTACTCTTTTGATACAAGCACTGTGTGGAAGCATTTTTTTTTTTTTTTTTTTAAAGAAATAGAGCCAGTTTTATGGACAAAAGTACAAAAGTATGCCCATGGAGACTTATATACTTACAGACGCCACATATGGATTTTGATAGAACATTGCAAAGCTGTAAAAAGTGTTTGCTGGTTGCAGTCCATTGTCAGTACTTTCTTAGTAGTTGAGAATAATTTGAGTTCAGTAAAAAGTTTTTGCGTTCATGCCGATTATCTTTGTGCCTAGTAGATTCTCTAGCACACTTTATACAGCTGGTAAATCTAACATATCAAGCATGTTTTGGATAGACCAGGTATATATAATATACAGGGCCGCCATCAGGAATTATGGGGCCCCTTACACAGCTTCTGGGGGCTGCCGCAAATTGAGAAGCGGGGGGACCCTTTACCAAAAAAAGAAGAAATACGGAAAAAAATATATTAAAAATTGGGGGTAGCCATCCCGGGCCCTGGGGACCTCTGGGCCCTTTATAAAAAGAAAAAAATAAATAAAAAATATATATATATACCCCCCCTTTTTAAAAAAGAGCCCTGGGGACCTCTAGGCCCTTTAATAAAAATAAAAAAAAATAAAAAAAATATATATATATATATAATCCCCCTTTTTAAAAAAGAGCCCTGGGGACCTCTGGGCTCTTTAATAATATATATATATATATATATATATATATATATATATATATATATATATATATATATATATATATATATATTTATAAATGTAGGTATATATATAAAAAGAAATTACAAAAAAAGGGGTTTGCCATCCGGGACCTCTGGGCCCTTTAATAAGAATAAAAAAAAGAAACCTCTGGGCCCTTTAATAAAAACAAAATAAAAAAATATATATATTTAAAAAAAATAAAACTTTCTGGAGGAATGAGCACAGGGGGCACTGCAGACAACAGCATTGTCAGTCTGGGGGGGAGGGGAGTTTAAATGTATTAGCAGATTTATATACACCAGCACACTAAAGCCAAACTCCAGCCCACACTTTATAGTCAGTTACAGCCAATTGTTTTTTTTTTCCTTTTGGAATAAAGGTTTTACATACATTTATAACAGCTGATAATTTTGAGCACCCCACTAGTGTTAAGTGTTTTGTCTCATGTACATTCTGCTTGAGAGCTTGTGCTGTGAAACGCAACAGACCTGCTGTCTGGATCACCAGACACAAAAATAAGGAAACGAATGCAGCTATCACATCTAAGAACTGGTAACCTGTAATATAATAAAAATATGCTTTTGGGTTTTATACTGCTTTAACCAATAATCAAACAAGAAAAAAGTAAGTGATGTGAATTTTTTAGCAGTTGACACAAAAAAGATAAACAGCCTTCAAATAATCATATCATGGGGCGTAGCCAAGACCGGCATGTGAGAGGACGCACTTCTCACAGATCCGTGCCTGATCCGTACATCGATCCTCCACAGCATCGTTAACCCTTCTCAACCCTCTGCACCTTCTGGCCCCCCCCCCCCCGCCGGCCCTCTGCACATGGGGGAAGGCCAGACTGAGATGGCAGGCCAAGACTCCCAAGATGGCACCGCTGCGGCCCTCACCCAGTGCACGCCACGAATGAACAACAAGCCCAAGATTGGGAACAGTAAAAAAAGCACTGAAGGCTCATGGTAAGGAACAAAACAGGAACATGCTCTATTATGCCCAAAAATTACAGGGGACAGTTGTGGGGATGCTGCAAATGGTGAGGAGGGTGCAGGCCGCAATACACAGGCAGAGTGGGGACAGGACACAGACAGCATCCCCACCTACTCTCCTGCAGATGCAGCACATCCTCCCTCTCCCCCTCCAGAGGATATACCAGATGAACTGGAGCAACCCACATTAGCAGAGATCCTGCGGGCTGTTCATATGTGCAACACCATGAAAGATCAGTTTTGGGGCCTCCGTGAGGAGGTTTCACTGCTAATCATAACACAAAGGATAGGCAGATCCCTTGAGAAGCATGTGCACGAAACGCGTCAGAGACCTACTTGCTGACGCCATTATCTCTGTGTCCTCGTGGCAGGAGCGTTGACTGAATATTGCCTGAGTTTTTTGGGGACCACCATCCTCTCAGTATACCAGAGCGAGATGTCTTTTTGCTTCAGAGTCTTTGGCAAACTAAGGACTGAATGTTAGGGCTACTGGCAGTCATGCCTGGTTTTGGGCTTTCCTGCTAAGCTGGTAAAATTGTCTGTGAACCTGCACCCTTTTCCTTAGCCTGTAATAAGTAGCACTACACCTTTTAGCTATCAGGATTGTAAGTAGCTTGGCTGATTTTAGCAAACTTTTTTTGCTTTCAGGTCATGTTTGAACTTTGCTAGGTGATTATCTATTGTGGGCGGCTTCATACAGGATTCAGTAAAAAGCTTTCTAATGACTGCTGATGTGTGTATGCCCTATTTCACCATAAGATGAGAGAAAGGCAGTCACAATACAACTCCTTATTACAAGAAAAAAAGAAACTCTTGCATGGAAGTACAGACCTCACAGGAGACAAAATTAGCATTATATTAGTATATCTTTAAAAAGGAAACAGCTTCAATAAAAGGCTTATTTGGAAAGCACTGTGATGTGATGCATAGTGAGTCATTTATTTCCCTTTACCAATTATTCCTTATTCAAGGATGCACAGCAACGGCTCAAGACACACTACGGGCCAGATTCATAAAGAATCGCGGAGGCGTAACGTATCGTCTTTACGTTACACTGCCGCACGTTTTCAGCGCAAGTGCCTGATTCACCAAGCACTTGCGTGTAAACTTACGGCGGTGTAACGTAAAGCCGTCCGGCGCAAGCCCGCCTAATTCAAATGGGGCGTGTATCATTTAAATTAGGCGCGCTCCCGCGCCGAACGTTCTGTGCGTGCTCCGTGCGAAAATTTCCTGCCGTGCTTTGCGCGAAATGACGTGCGTTACGTCGTTTCGTATTCCCGGACGTCTTACTCAAAAAAAAATTTGAAATTCGACGCGGGAACGACGGCCATACTTTAACATGGGCTGTCTATTGTTACACCACTTTCAAAATAGCAGCTGTAACTTTGCGACGGGAAAAACCGACTAGCGACGATGTGACGAACGCGCGTACCTTCGTGGATCGCCGTAAAAGCTAATTTGCATACCCGACGCTGGAAAACGACCCCCAACTCCACCTAGCGGCGGCCAAAGTATTGCATCCTAAGATCCTAAGATCCGAAGGCGTACGCCTGTTGGATCTTAGCCAAATGCTGTTGTATCTTGTTTGTGAATCACTAATTAAGATACGACGCAGGAAATTTTCAAAGTACGCCGGAGTATCAGCAGATACTCCGGCGTACTTTTTCTGTGAATCTGGCCCTACATCTGTACATGTCTGTAGACTTTGGTGTTTGGGCACAATTGTTTTTGGTAGACTGGATTGTTCAGCCTTTCTCAACTTTTATAGGATGAAGGAACCCTTGGGAGAACTTTCTGGGCTCAGGAAACCCCTTGCGAAAATCTACTATCTATACCTCACGGTACATTGATGTCATTGGGAAGAATATAGAATGCGCCTTATATTTGTGGTCTATGGGAAGAATCTCATCCTTATCCTTAGGCTCATTTTACGCACCTGTTTTTAGGCGGACCCAAGCAGACCCTCCATCATCCTCTGCCGTGCGCCATTTTTCCATTTACACCCGATGACATCCAATTCGATCAGCTAAAAAACGGACAGATGGGGATCTGTTCCCCATTGGCAGATCGGATCGGGTGGCAGTCGGGTGTAAAACGGGCAAGCGGATTGAAGGGGGAGAGGGAAAAACAAGAAAAAACACTAACTTCAATAGGGACAAAAAAAAAAGGAATGAAGCGGAAGAAGGTTTTTTACCTTAATGCATAGCAGTGGTGTCTGGTGCTCCATTTTTTGGGGGGAGGGGGTGGCAAACAACTCCCCACCAGGTCTGCACTTACCGAATCCAGGTCACGGGCGGCTTCCCTGGCTTCTCCTCCTGGCCAATACAGTCTTAAGACCCGTTTGATGTCCTAATTGGCCTAGGTGGAGAAGCAGGATGACAATAGTGAATGTTGATTCGCTAATGTCACAAGAGGGTGGGCTTGGGGCGCAGTGCTTTGCTCCCTGAGCCCAACCTTTTTTAAGCTAATTAGAGCCTCAAGCTCTAATCATGTGCTTAAAAAAAAAAAAAAGCTTGTAGAAATCTATGCGTCTGGTGCCCCACATGGAGATTAGGGGACGGCGCATGGAGATTAGGGGGGTGGTGCCTCTTATGGACCAGCCACTGCTGATGCATAGAATGAAAGAAAGAAAAAAACCTTTAGGCCCCTTTCACACGTGCGGACCGTTTGTCCGCTTTTTCATCCATCCGTTTGCGGATGAAAAAGGAACAAACATTGGTGCCTATGAGATTGTGGGTGACACCTGATCTCGTCCGCCTCCGCAATGATCCGATTCTGCAGATGGAAGAAACCCCTATTTTTCCTTCCGTCTACGGTCCCTGTTCATCCAATCCCCCCATAGGGGAGAGCGGAGAAAAGACAGGGCGGTCCCTGCACAGTGTGCGGGGACCGCCCTGTCATCCGCTGGGTCAGCGGGGATCAACGGAGCGATCCGCGCTGAGCATACAGAGCATACGGAGGCGGATCATTACTGATCCGCCCAGTGTGAAAGGGGCCTTAGGCTTTAGAGACACTTTAAGATGGCCATACACTACGTCAATGTAATCCAGGTCTTGATAGACCAGCCCTGTTGTCCCCCTCTCATCTGACATCATTTGATAGAAAAATTGAAGGAGCCAGATGGAAAATGTTCATCTGAACAGCAGCTGCACAAAATCAGATGTAGATGTTTTTGGAGTATTCTGCAAACCACCTTCAGCAGTAAGCACGGTGGCAGATTAATTTGTCTGCGCTGTACAGTGCGGATGGAGGAATCAACCAAATTAAAAATAATCTAACAGTGTATGGCCAGCTTTTGTTCTGCTGTGCCGGATCATATTAATGTAATAGGCATATCCTTCCAGTTATCTCATTTTGAGGAATTAAAGAAATTGTGGAATAGAAAATAATTAATAATGTGAAATAAGGTTCCAAAGTGAAATTTAAAAGTACAACTACATCAATAATAGTCTTTAAAGTGGATGTAAACCCAATTCATGACATTTGAGCTGGGCACATATATCTGCAGTATTTTGTTATCTCTCTTCAAAGAACTATGGGCCAGATTCACAAAAAGGGATACGACGGCGTTTCTCCTGATACGCCGTCGTATCCCTGTTTCTGACTATGCGATTGATTCATAGAATCAGTTACGCATAGATATCCCTAAGATCCGACAGGTGTAATAGTTTTACACTGTCGGATCTTACGATGCAGTACCGCGGCCGCCGCTGGGGGGAGTTTGCGTCGTAAACCAGCGTTGGGTATGCAAATTAGGAGTTACGGCCGATCCACGACGGTTTTTCGCGTTCGCTACGTCGCCGCTAGTATAGTTTCCCGTCGCTAAGTTACACTTTTTTTTTGGTGCCTTAACTTTAGTCATTGCTGTCTAAAGTATGGCCGTCGTTCCTGCGTCGATATTTAAAAATCAACGTCGTTTGCGTAAGCCGTCCGGGAATACGGAAGTACGCTACGCGCGTCGCCGTTCAAAAAAATGATGTCACGGCGTGCAAAGCACGGCGGGAGTTTGGAAAACGGAGCATGCGCAGTAGGTCCGGCGTGGGAGCGCGCCTAATTTAAATGGCACACGCCCATTTGAATTGGCCCGCCTTGCGCCGGAGGCCGTGGGCGTAGGTTTTCATCGCAAGTGCTTGGTGAATCATGCACTTGCGATGAAAAATTGCGGCGGTGTAACTTAACTAGGATAAGTTACACCGCCGCGATTCTACGTGAACCTGGCCCTATGTCCTGTAGCTCTCTCCTGAACAGTTCCTCAGTCTGATAACTCCTTACAAATTCTCAGAGACATCAGATAAAAGCAGCCTGAAATTTCAGTCAGGGTTGCTAAAATAGATTAGCAGGGAGCTGGACCTGTTACAAAACACCTCTGAGAGTCTCTGCCTATGATGAGAGGGGGTGTGTGCCATTCCTCCAATAAGCAATGTTAGCTATCTTGACTGTATGCCCAGACATCACACTCTGTGTTAATCAGGAAGAGAACATTTCTTAACACGATCTGAACTTTCTAAACAGTATATAAATGTGAAGACAGCAGATATGATTGTAAAACTTATGTGGGGAGATTTGGTTAATCTCTGTGCATCATCTGAGGCTGTTCACTTCATTGGGTGTATGGAGGGTTTTCATCCACTTTAAGTAACACCAGTTTTGATTAAGTAAGATTAGGCTGTTTATATTTAACCCAAAAATTAACCTATCAAAACTGAAAGTTGGAATGTTCTACACCCACCTCAGACAAGGCCAGACTGTATCATTGTCCAAGAATTTAAATGCTGAAGTGCGATGAAATAAATGTTATTACACTTTTGTTATAATTAATCAGGATTGTGTGAATGAATGGTTTCCAAAAATGCAGTTTTAGCTTGTTACTAGTTTCAAACCTACTGCTTGTATCAGAAATCTGGTCCTGAAGCCTACAAGCTATTATGGCTGCCAGTCATGTGTCATTGTATTATTCACAGCAATAAAACCATCAGAAGCATTACATAATGATGTAATCATGGGATGTAACAGTCTCCATTTTTTTTTTTTCAGTTCAGTTCTTACTTTTATAGAAATGCAAAACAGAAAAGCCTTTGGTTATGTGTTTATACAGTATGACTGCCCTCAGCTCATTGCGGTGTACACAATTCTGAGGTATTGTTCTGTATTTCCTCTGGCAGCTGCTCCTTTTAAAATGGAAAGTAAAAATCAATGTAAATGTCTCAGCTTATGATCAGCTGAGAGCAGCACATCTGAGTACACATCAGCACTAATCCATTTGTCATAAGAGCAATAGCGAAATCCCATATGTATCCTAATTTCCTGACCTTAACCCACAAGGCCAGTATTACAATAAAAGCAGCCACAATCTCCTGACATGACAGACCAGTCTATTCCTTTGTGTATGATGACACACACTTCCTGACTTTATACTATGTATATTTGCAAAACCTATACAGTGTGATTCTTTGCTAAGAGAAAGTAAAAAATGAAATGAAAGGAATATAAAATAAATAGTATGAAATGTGTTGTCTTCAGGAATTTCTTGAACTCATTTTGCTGAGCTGTTCTCAATCTAATCCTCACCATCCACACATGTGCAAATATTTTTCAGATCCAACATCTGGTCTTACAAGGGATTCTAAACCATACCATAGTGAAGCTATTTTACCCCCGAAGATTGTTTTGCCAAATCGTGATCTGAGTAATGCTGTGATCATTTGTTGTTTACAGAAATGTTCTATATCCTGTTCTTTTTTTCACATTTAAAACCATTTTGTAGCTTTCTTTTTTAATTGTTTTTTTTTGTTATTATTATTATTATTTGTATTACTTGTTACGTACAAGGATATGGAAAAACAGACTCAATACAACCATATCTTAAACATTATAACGGGACGCCCCCTTGGAAAAATGAAGGGGTGAATCCCATTATGGTATACTCAGGATAAGGTAAAATAAAATATATAATGAGAAAACAAAAAAAACAAAAAAAGAGAAAAAAGACAACTAACAAGACAAACAACACCAAACTAACACCTTGCAGATTAGGATAACTGAATTACATTAACCACTTAAGCCCCGGACCATATTGCTGGTCAAAGACCAGGCCACTTTTTGCGATTCGGCACTGCGTCGATTTAACTGACAATTGCGTGGTCCTGCGACGTGGCTCCCAAACAAAATTGGCGTCCTTTTTTTCCCACAAATAGAGCTTTCTTTTGGTGGTATTTGATCACCTCTTCGGTGTTTAGTTTTTGCGCTATAATAAAAAATAGAGAAACAATTTGGAATAAAATTTATATTTTTTACTTTTTGCTGTAATAAATATCCCCCAAAAATATATAAATGACGTTTTTTTCCTCAGTTTAGGCCAATATGTATTCTTCTACATATTTCTCGTAAAAAAAAATCACAATAAACATTTATTGATTGGTTTGGGCAAAAGTTATAGCGTTTACAAAATAGGGGGTAGTTTTATGGCATTTTATTAATATTTTTTTTTTACTAGTAATGGCGGCGATCAGCGTTTTTTTTTCGGTACTGCAACATTATGGCGGACACTTTGGACACATTTTTGGGACCATTGGCATTTTTATATCGATCAGTGCTATAAAAATGCATTGGATTACTATAAAAATGCCACTGGCAGGGAAGGGGTTAACACTAGGGGGCAGGGAAGGGGTTAATTATGTTCCCTGGGTGTGTTCTAACTGTAGGGGGGGTGGCCTCACTAGGGGAAATGACTGATCGCTGTTCATACATTGTATGAACAGACAGTCAGGCATTTCTCCCCTGACAGAACCGGGAGCTGTGTGTTTACGAGCAATCGCGGGCACGCGCCTGGGAGTCAGGGACGAGCGGAGGGCTGCGCGCCTCCTGCGGCGAGCATGCGCCCCTAGTGGTTGCAAAGAGAGCCGACGTTATTGTACGGGCTCTCACGCAGGGGAGCCGACCTGACGCTTTAGAACTACGGCAGCTGGTCGGCAAGTAGTTAAGCAGTACCTAGTTAAGTCAAAGACACTCTTCAATCCTAATTTCTCCAGTATATTTTACTACTATGATCATGTAGCTGTAGTCTATATATTGTTTTATTTATTTTTTTTACATTTAAAACCATATTGTAGCTTTCTTTTTTAATTGTTGATTAAAGGGTAACTCTGCTGCTGTGGAAAAAAATATAGCAAAAAAAAAAAAGAAACCAATATACCATATACAATTGCTACACAAGACATCTTGTAATTTAATATTATCAGAAATTATATTTTCCTTTTCAATCTGTAGCTTCTGTAATTTTCTGTAAAATTAAAGTGTAATTTTTTTCTTTTATATTTGTAGCACTATTTTTCTCTCTCTCTCTGCGGCAATTGAGGTATGATGGCGTCACTTGTATAGTATTTAGGAGCAGAGTCTTCATAATCAGTGTGACGAGGACAGGATCTCCAACAAGCGTAGTGCCTCCACTCAATTGGGGCTTGTGAATAGCAAGTGAAATCCCAATTGAGAAATAGATCTCCACATAGACAGTAATCCACACAGCGTTGTATTTGAAAGTCCATGTATTGAGAAAATAATATTCAGTGAACCATCCAACATAATGATTTCATGTTCCTATTTGGAAAATACTTTAGCGGAGGTTCACCCAAAAAACAAGTATATAACATTACATTCAGTATACCTCAAAACATGTACAGTATGCCGTTTTTTTTTGGGGGGGGGGTGTACATACGGTATTATCGGTATTTTCCTCCCGGCTTCCGGGTACTCGCTCCCGCGGGAGTGGGCGTTCCTGTGCAGTGCCGCAATGTCATCTGGCACTTCGCCCATATGATTGACGTGCCTGAGAAAAACTATACTCTATAAAACTCTATACGGCGCCTGCGCAGTCAGCTCTACACGGCTCCTAGTCGATGCGCAGGCGCCGTATAGAGCCGATGCGCGGTTCGGCTACTTTCGGAAAGTCGTGACGCGCCTTATCCGCCGGGGGGAGTTTTTCTCAGGCACGTCAATCATATAGGCGAAGTCCCAGATGACATTGCGGCACTGCACAGGAACGCCCACTCCTGCGGGAGCGAGTACCCGGAAGCCGGGAGGAAAATGCTGTATGTACACCCCCCCCCCCCAAAATAAAAACGGCATACTGTACATGTTAGAGGTATACTGAATGTAATGTTATATACTTGTTTTTTGGGTGAACCTCCGCTTTAACAGTCTCTATGTATGTCTCAGTGAGATGAATCTGCAGCACTTATAGTCCTTCTCTCTTAGGCCCCGTACACACGTCCGAGGAACTCGACGTGCCAAACACATCGAGTTCCTCGTCGAGTTCAGTGTTGAAGCCGCCGAGGATCTCGGCGGGCCGACTTTCCTCATTGAACGAGGAAATTTTCAACATGTTCTCTATTTGGCCCGACGAGTTCCTCATCGGCTTCCTCGCTGAAAAGTGTACACACAACCGAGTTTCTCGGCAGAATTCAGCTCCGATCGAGTTTCTGGCTGAATTCTGTCAAGAAACTCGGTCGTGTGTACGGGGCCTCAGAAGGAATTCCTGTTCTCTTCTCTACATGTCTCTCTCTCCCCTCCTTACCCAGAAAACCCCTTGCCTTCCTCTGCTCTTCTTGCTGACCTCATCCTTTGTGAGAGAGAGCATAGCAGCCATATTGAAATAGAGCAAACAAACATTGTATAACAATTACTTGGTAAATGGGCAAAGAAATGATCACATCACTACATATTGAATATGCTGTTGCTATTATACAATGATTTTGAATGATGTGTCGAGTTTGATCCGAGATCAATTGGTGAATCAGATTATTTCTGGCAGTGGATCTGGACCGAACTCTTCACATAAGGTTTGAGGCTGGGTTCACACTAACATTTGCGCCAAGCGCGTCTTCCTCTTTGTCCCTTGCTCCATCTGTCACATTAAGGTTCAATTAAGGTTTTTGGAAGTGCAGCTATCCAGAAATCTTTGCTTTATGAAGCTTTCTTTTTTAATTGTTGATTAAAGGGAAACTCCGCTGCTGTGGAAAAAAAATATAGCAAATAAAAGAAACCAATATAGCATATACAATTGATGCACAAGACATGTTGTATTTTAATTTTATTATAAATTATCTTTTGCTTTTTAATCTGCAGCTGCTCTAATTTTTCTGTAAATTTAAATGTAATGACAACCTGGAGGTGTTCTATATAACACTGGTTTATAGAAAACAAACAGCTATTTCTTCAGAGCAGAAACAGGTAGGAATCTTCAACAAAGTTTATTAACCCCTTTACAGCAGACTGAAACATATGTGCGCTGGGAATAGGGTGGGCTTTAAGCCTCACACTCTGCAAATATGTGTCAATGGGCATCGGTTGTTTATGCAATGAGAGCGTGCTCACTGCATGCTCTCAGCACAGAGACCGAGCTGTTTCAGACAACTTTCAGTTCAGGCTACAGATGGATAGCTGGTGGGCTCGGTTTACGATCATGTGCTGCTGTGACAGTGGTCACATGATCGCTAATACTTCCTGCCCTCTGGGCATTCTAAACTGTTTAAAGGGATGCCATTGTGGGTGGGAAGGGGTTAACATCTATGCAATGTACACTGATTAGCCAGAGGTGATTGTTTTTATTTTCTCAACGTTTTGCAAACTCTCCCAGAAGCCTTGCCTCCTGGCAGCAGCGTTTTGGCAGAAAAAAGTGTGCAACGCGTTTAGGTGCATTAACAGGCGTTAAGCGTTTGGGTCTCAATTAATTTCTTTGAGCAGAATAATAATATTTTCTGGCCACTGAAATGAATTAACGCTCAAGCGCTAAACGCATCTGCCATGTTTACAAGCGTCAACTGGCAGTGTTTTTTTTGTTTTTTTTTGCCTCTAAAAACCCCGGCCACTTAACGCTTGTAAAAGCCTATGTGTGCATGGACACATAAGCTAACATGCAGGGGAGTTTTTAAAGGAAAAAAAAAATGCCTAATGCCCCTAATAGCAGCTGTGTGCCTTAAATTCAGGCTGTATAAAAAGTATGGATTTTTTTTTTTACTTTCAGGGCTCTAGGGTTAGGGTTAGGGTTAGGGGTTAGGGTTAGGGTTAGGGGGTTAGGGTTAGGGGTTAGGGTTAGGGGTTGGGGTTGGGGTTAGGGGTTAGGGGGTTAGGGGTTAGGGTTAGGGGTTAGGGTTAGGGGTTGGGGTTAGGGGTTAGGGTTAGGGTTAGGGGTTAAGGGTTAGGGTTCCCGACTTGTTCATTCCCCAACTTGTTCATTCCCCGACTTAGATGGGGTAGGCGGTACACTTTGGTGGGGGTGGGTCAGCCATGCCCTGTGACCTTTGACCTCTGGGAACCCACCTTCTGACCTTTGGGGGAGGTCCCTGCTCCAATTCCTGAATCCTAGCCACGCTGGAGATCAGAACCACTTTGCCCCCCATGTCAGATCTGTCTATAACGGTTCCACATGCCCCCTGCACAGCAGTCCTGATCTCCAGTGTGCTGCCGAGAAAGGTGAGATTGGGCTACAGCTGGAGCAGTAGAAAAAAAAATAACACGTTCAAAACTTTACAATTTCTGCAGCCTGATTTTAAGCAACAATTAAAAAAGAAAGGTATAATTGGGCTTTAAATTCCTAGAATTGATAAATGTGCTGGGAATAGATGCAAAAGGTTACATTGAATATAGAAGTCCATAGAGATTAGTAGCAAAATTACAGAAAGAACCTTATCTAAAAAGACAAAATCAATGAACAGTGATGTAATGAGCTGCTTGTGTGCAGGAAATAATTGTTTTCTCTTTCACAAGCTAGCACTCATTTTGGCTTATTCAATCAATAGTAAAATATGTACACTGAATAATACTGTATTAAACCCAAAACCAAAATGTAATATATTGCAACTTACCAGTCATTAAATGTGGTGGCTGCATTTGTTTTCTTTTATTTTAAGGTCTTTCTTCTCTGTTTTCCCCTGGTGATCTGGCCAATAACACACCTCCTGTATTAAAGGGCCTACACTCTGGATGAAGGAGAACAGGGGGCACCTTTGGAAAGCAGGATTGTCAGTCTGAGATGGAGAATGTTAGATGCACTAGCAGAGATAGATACACTAACAGATTGAAGCCATACACCAGCTAACACTTTATAAGCAGTTACAACAAACAATTGTGTTTCTTTTGGAATAAAAGTTTTACATTAATAAATAAGTCAGAGTGCTCCTCCCCCCCTCCCTTGGGACTACATATCGTATTTCCGAATAGCGCTAGTTTTACAAAGTGACATTATTAATTAACCAAATTCAAAAATATCTACCTCAGGGACACTTTTCAGTTTTTATTGCTGTCTGTGCCCCCATTAGGGAGATTCACCCCCTCCTACTTTTCCTGTTTACCATTACCAGTGAAAGTAAAGAAAACTCAAAATTATGGGTTGTCCCCAGAAAAGTAATAGAGGGGAAACCAGGGATGGACTGGCCATTCGGACTACAGGTAGTTTCCCGGTGGGCTGATGGCTCAGTGGGCCAGCTTCAGTGACAGCAGACCACCATCCCCCTCCGCCTCTTTTGTCTCTCCCTTCCCGCAGCGCTCACCTCCTCTCCCTCCACGCAGCGCTCAACTGGGGGGAGCAGAGAAGCAGGGGGAGGAGCAGGGGGGACAACAGAGGAGCATGGGGGAGGGGACAGACAGCTGACTCAACAGCTATGGCCTGGGTGAGTTTCTCACTTCTGCCTAATCTTGTCCCATAAGGGGGGGCACCGAACTGATTCTTTGCCCCATGTGAAATAATGTCTAGCTTCCCCACTGGTACTGCCTATAAGAGTACCAGTACCAGCCATTCTACTCTAATAAAGTAGAATGGCTGGTGAAGGGGGAGAGGGGGCTTGGGTGGCCGAGGGGGTGCGGGAGTTGTTCGGCCGCCATGGGAGAGACCTGTCAAAGTGGGCCAGTCTGGATGAAGTCCAGGGCTAAATTCTTGTCCCAGTCCAGCCCTGGGGGAAACCTTCCAATGGGGACACTAGTTCCGGTGACCTGGGGTTCCCCAAAGATTTACCTTAATTTGCAGGGATCTCTTCTTCTATGGACAGGAAGTGAACAGAAATCTCCACAATGGGACACAGATGGCGAAAAAAAAATCTGACAGGGGTTAAAACCCTCCCTTACCCTATCCAAAATTAAAGATAAAAAAGTTTTGCCTGTAGTTCTACTTTAATTTACCTTTTTAGTTTAAGTGGCGGTTCACACTTGTGTAATGCGGGAACCCTGCTAATCCACTTCGGGTTCCCGCATTGCACCTGACTCGCAAAGGCAGGTCACACTGCCATATACAAACTGCTGGGAGTGTCAATACAATGCAATGCCAATACAATGTTACTGACACTGCAAACTGACAGTTCAGACATGGGTGTTCTGGTGCGGACCAAAAAAAGGGTCCTGTCCAGGGGCAGATCCAGAGTCTAGTCTCGGGAGGGGCACTGCCAGAAAATTGTGCGGACAATTTCTTGGGGCAATGGCTGGTGTTGGCGCTTCAATCATCACGGTGCCATGGTTGATATGGTGTCAGGATGATTGAAGCACATTATTTCCATGATTACATTGTAATATAAAATTAAATAGTTCAACTCACCATAATGTAGAATCAGTGGGAGCCCCGAGTGTGTCACTTGCCACCGTTGCCTGCCACCAGATGAGGATTGTCATTTGCCATGTCATCCCCTGCACTTGTCTGCAGCAAGCCTACAGTTAGAAGTCAGCAAACGGACATCTTTATACACCCACCCGGAGTCTTGCTTTTCAGTTATTTTTTAACAGTATAAGTTGGGTTTACTGTTAAAGATGACTGTGAAAAGCAAGACTCTGGTGGGTTTATAAAGATGCCCGCCTGACGACTTCCAACTTTAGGCTTACTGTGGACGCATGTGGGTGTTCCAAGAAGGCCGCAACGCAACGTTACTTCAGTTGCATATTCAGATGGGGAGCGGCTTCCTGACACAGAACACCTGCCTGCTCGCTCAGTCACAGGCTAGCCCGCCGGCATAATTGCTCACTCACGGCCTGCTCACTAGCCTGCCCTTCTGCTCGCTCACCCGTTGGCCTGCTCAGTCACCCGCCGGGTCATCCGCTTGTTATTTTCTAGGGGGAGCAATTGCCCCGTCCCCCTGGATCCGCTACTGGGTGTGAATCACATGCGATCTCGCAGGATGCACTCATGTGAACCGAGACTAAATGCATTCCAGGTGCAACAAAACTAAGGCTGCATTCACACCTTTGCGTCGGCGATATGTGGTGTATTGCGGCGACAATAAATAGGCGTTTTGTCCCGCGATTTGCGACTACAAAACGCGTCGTTTTTCAGCCTTTTATTTTTGCTGGAGGGGTGATTTTACACTGTCGGCTATGCCCGAATGCCGAAGCCGCCCAAAAAAAAGGGTGCGGGACTTGTTTTGAGCTTCAGGCATTTCGGCGTTCGGCGTTCGGCATGGAGATGTGAACCATCTCCATAGCCGACAATGTAAAATCACCCCTCCAGCGTATTGCAGGCTGCAATAGCGGCGGGGCGTCTGGCGTGAAAACGCCTAGATGTGAATGGAGCCTAAGGGTGCAAGTTCTTCGTTTGTTGTCGGACTGAGGTGGCCAACTCCGTTCCTCCATATAGATACAGTACAGTGCATAACGGGTTGTCACCCTAGGACAGGAAGTGTATTACTGACCAGATCATCAAGTCAAAATAAGAAAAAATAAGAAAAAATACAACTATTTTAGCCACTATATTTAAGGACTAGCAAGTAGCAATTTATTACTTTTTTGTTCTTGGGTTTAGATACACCTTAAAGGGATTGTAAAGGTTTGTCTTTAATTTTCTAAATAGGTTCCTTTAAGCTAGTTCATTGTTGGTTCACTTACCTTTTCCTTCGATTTCCCTTCTAAATGTTTTTTTTTCTTTGTTTGAGTTTCTCACTTCCTGTTTCTCCTCAGTAAGCTTGCCACCATCATCCGAGCGGTTGAAAGTCATTTAGAACAGCTTACTGAACACCTTACTGAGGAGGAACAGGAAGTGAGAAATTCAGACAAAGAAAACAAAGAAAAAAAACATTTAGAAGGGAAATTGAAGGAAAAGGTAAGTGAACCAACAATGCACTAGCTTAAAGAAACCAATTTAGAAAATAAAAAACCTTTACAACCCCTTTAAGTGCATGTACATTATAAAGGAGAATGCTCTATGCTTGAATAATATATGATGTTTGGCCCATATTGTGTGTTGTACCTGATTTGACCTGGTTGGGGGAAGGGAATATAACAACCAAAGGACAATTGATTGCATTTTACCCAGAAATCTATGCAGTAAAAAAAAAGGATCTATTTTTACTAGTTCTTTCTTTGGCGTCCAGCTGGTTTATATAATTCCAATTACTCAGAATAGCCCATTTCTGACAGAAGGAGAGACAGAAGGACAGATTGGTTCATGGGATTTTATTCCATGCTCCCATTTGTTTTAGAATTAGCAAAGCTTTTTTTTGAAACTCTACACGAAGGCAAGCTTTCTGTGCTTAATAAGTAAGGAATGAAGCAGGATGTGACTCACCTACGCTGTTCAGGCTGAAGAGGTGACGTCACTCGTGCTACAGGCATTTCAAACACAATCGCATTTTGTGTCACACTGATATTTTTGTTTGGATAAGATCTGTGTGTCTGTCATTAGATAGTCGTGTCTGCTGATTCCCATAGACATACAGACATACAGCCTGTCTAGGGAAGTGAATAATATTACTATTTTCTCTACAGCTGAACTGGATAGTAATATAGAGTAATATGAATGATTTAAAAGAGAAATTTACACATTTACATTGAGAAACACTTTTTGAAGGATAAATGGTGCATTTTATATACAACTATATACATAGATCAGACCAAAATGAGGGACAACTGAGGAGGAAAGAGGGACAGAGGGACACTGGGCCAAATCAGGAACAGTCCCTCAAAATCAGGGACAGTTGGAGCTATGTTTTTTTTTTTTTGTTTAGTTTTTTTTAGGCTTAAGCAAGGGAAAATGGATAGATGGTGAATTCCCTAAGATTACAGAATATGTACAATTGGCAGATGCAAAACGTGTACTGATAATCCATAGCCAGAAGATACATTTATGATTGGCAAAAAGGATTAACATAATCTTGACATATTGAATAGGATTTACCTGGCATCTCCTTGTTCTTTGTATTTACCTGAAAAATCTCAGAATTGCTGGACATTAAATGTAACAGATTTTATATGATTCTATCCTTCCACATCATCCTGGCTATTCTAGCTATATACTAAAATGTTGTTTTAAGGGTTTTAGCACATCCTGTAGATTATGGGCTTGATTTACTAAAACTGGAACACTCAGGGGCAGATTCACGTAGATGGGCGTAAATTTGGGCGGGCGTAACGTATCTGATTTACGTTACGCCGCCGCAAGTTTTTCAGGCAAGTGCTTTATTCACAAAGCACTTGCGTGTAAAGTTGTGGCGGCGTAAAAAAGGAAGTGCATAAATTGTCCATAAATTGTGAATCAAAGTGAAGTGATGAATCTTAAGTGAAATAAACTTGTTAATGAAATGCAATCAGCAAAGAGTATGGTTGGCACGCTTACCAGATGAGATGGACACACGTACCATATAGCATGTGGGTCAAATAGGCATTGGTTAGGTAAATGACCTCAATGGAGTCTTCCTCATGGAGAACAATGAATGGAAAGTAGAATCCAGTTTTAGGCAGATGATCCCACATCAAATGGACAGAATCCGAAGTAAACTGCAGGTTTGTCTCAGATGTTAATATTCCATGGCATTGGACATGAAGAATAAATAAATCCACATAATTTAACTCTGTATGGTCTCTTTATTAAAAAAGTAGGGGTTTACACTTACAAGAAATCCAGTAAAACAAACTTGTGTTTAGCAGTATAAAATGATTACCACAAACGTCAACCGACGCATTTTGTCCCATTGGACATCATCTGGGGTGTGGTGGATCGTGTGCAATCATTGTGCTATATATAGAAGAGTCTACCAATATAGAATTTGCGTCCAAACTAATGATAGGGGACACCTGGATTCACTTCCCTGGTACTGCAAAATGGCGCTGGCGTGTGTTCCAAGGCCCCGCCTGAAGGCTTTGCTTTTATGGAAGCCTAGGTTTCTTTGATATTGGCTTTCAACTCATCTGGATTGTTGGGTTATTGTCAGCGCAGACCTCCACCAGGAAATTCTGGAGCACTTTGAGCTTTCCTTTGCTGACCAGCATTGTGGAGATGCTGATTTCTTTTTCCAGCAAGACTTGGCACCTGCCCACACTGCCAAAAGTACCAATACCTGGTTTAATGATCATGGCATCGCTGTGCTTGATTGGCCAGCAAACTCGACTGACCTAAACACCACAGAGAATCTGTGGGGTATTGTCAAGAGGAAGATGAGAGACACTAGACCAGGGGTCTTCAAACTACGGCCCTCCAGTTATTCAGGAACTACAATTCCTATAATTTCTAGTCATGTCTGTGAATGTCAGAGTTTTACAATGCCTCATGGGATGTGTAGTTCTGCAACAGCTGGAGGGCCGTAGTTTGAGGATCCCTGCACTAGACCCAATAATTTAGATGAGTTGAAAGCCGCTATCAAAGCAACCTGGGCTTCCACAACACCTCAGCAGTGCCACGGGCTGATCGCCTCCATGCCACGCTGCATTGATGCAGTAATTCATGCAAAAGAAGCAAATATTGAGTGCATACTGTACTGTACATGTATAGACTTTTCAGTAAGCAAACTTTTCGGTATTAAAAATCCTTTTCTTTAATTGGTCTTATGTAATATTCAAATTTTGTGACATACTGAATTTTGGGTTTTTACTAGCTGTAAGCCATAATAATCAAAATTAAAAGAAAGAAATGCTTGAAATATACCACTCTGTGTGTAACACGTCTATATAAAATATATGAGTTTCACTTTTTGAATTGAATTACTAAAAATAAATTAACTTTTTGATGATATTTCAATTTTATGTCACACTTCATTTTATTAAAATATAGCTAGAAGAATTGTCACGTTTGTATGTGAATACTAACAAATACATTTAAATACACACAAGTGATAAACAGCCCATCCTCGCGTTTATTTTTTCTGCCAGGAATGTCTGATGCTCATTTATCAGTACAGTGTGCAAGAGGCCTTAGGGAAGGATTTCACATGAAGCAGCAGCTTTCAGTTACTGGTGTACACACCATTACTTGTAACAATTCTTTTTGGTGCTGTATCCACCCCCTCATAAAAAAATGGGGGAGGGGGGTGGTGGTAAAGACTTGCAGTCAAGCTCCAGTCCCCCAACTGCTCCCCCTTAAGCTGCAACAACAGAGAGCAGTGGTATACACATGTGGCAAAAATGATCCCCTTGTCACATTCAAAGGACAGTACTGCCTGCCAAATGTGGCCCATTCAACTAAATTGAGCTGTGCCTCAACAGTCCCACAATCGCATGCAATGCATGTCAAATGCTCTCTAAATAGCCACCCACCAAAAATCACACTTTAGAGGAAAAACTCATATAAACGAGCCCAAGCACACTCTGTTGCTCAATGCTTTGTGTTACACAAGGAACTCTACATATATCACTTCCCCTTGTATGACCACAAGAGTGACTTTTGTAATATGGAGGCTGGGGTTGTGCATTTTTATAAAGTATATTTTTCCTGGGAGACACAGAGGGGCTGCCATTGCCAATGCCCTACTGAATATAATGCTAGTTACCTGACTTGTACACTGAGCAACTGGATTTGAGTCATTGACCATGAAGAAGTATGCATATCTGTAAAGCCAGACATATTTATTTGCATGCTTATTTCATTTAAAGGACCAGGGCCGGATTTTCCACAAGGCCACCGAGGCCAGGCCTCAGGGCGGCAGTGGGCGCCGCGCGGCGGAGGAGACAAGTAATTTCAGTGGTGCGTGCGGCGGCGGAGGAGAGAGTTTACATCATCTCTCATTGCCCGCACTGCTGTTCCGCCCTTACTTACAGGGCCACGAAGGCTGCTTGACACAGAGAAGAGAGAATTACATCATCTCTCACTGCCCGCCCTCACTCTCATCTCTCACTCGCATGTGCCTCTGTTTCACCTGCAGCTAGTTTACCCGCGTTGGAGAGTAGAGGCTGACAGCATTGTACCTGGCTGCAAGTACTCTGCAATGCTGGGGAGGGGGGCTTGATTTTACATGCAATTAGTGACAAACTGCTACTTTTTGGGTGGCAGCCAGGTAACTGTGGCAATCCCCATTCTTCTAGCAGGCAGCTTGGCAAGTGACATTCCCATCTGGTGGCAGGTAGCGTGGCAAGTGACATCCCCATCTGGTGACAGGCAGAGTGGCAAGTGACATTTCCAACTGGTGGCAGGCAGCGTGGCAAGTGACATCCCCATCTGGTGACAGGCAGAGTGGCAAGTGACATTCCCATCTGGTGGCAGGCAGCGTGGCAAGTGACATTCCCATCTGGTGGTAGGCAGGGTGGCAAGTGACATTCCCATCTGGTGGCAGGCAGCGTGGCAAGTGACATTCCCATCTGGTGGCAGGCAGAGTTGCAAGGGACATCCCCATCTGGTCGCAGGCAGAGTGGCAAGTGACATTCCCATCTGGTGGCAGGCAGAGTGGCAAGTGACATCCCCATCTGGTCGCAGTAAGAGTGGCAAGTGACATTCCCATCTGGTGGCAAGTGACAAGCGACGGTGGCAGGTGACACGCTCAGGGCTCCCACTCATTCTGCTTTATGGCGAGTTGAACTATTTCATTTTATATTACAATGTAATGATAGAAATAATGCATTTCAATCATCCTGACACCATAACAACCATGGTGCCGGAATGATTGAAGCACTAACACCAGTCATTGTCTGCGAAAAATCGCTTACCCCCCCCCCCCCCCCCCGCCTGCTTTTTTGAAAGGGGCGGATGCTTTTCTCAAATGCTCGGATCTCAATACAGCCTTGCTATATTGAGAAAAGCATCCGACCCTTGCTGCATTGAGATCCATGCAATTTTTTTTTACCTAATTTTTATCACATTGGGAGGGGAGGGGGGGCTCAGAAGCCCCCTATGTGATGGTGGGGGGGGGCAGCATTGAAGGATCGGGCCTTGGGGCGACAAAGGGGGTAAATCAAGGCCTGTAAAGGACACAAAGTATTAAAACAAGAGGGGAAACATGACAAAGAAGTAGCAATGGCATCCTCCATGTCACTCTTAGGAATGCTTTGCTCTAAAGCAGAGGTAATCTATGCCCTTTTGGAGAGTCCACGTGGAGTCACCATGTCGCAGCATAGAAAGAAAGTAAAATACCACATAACACGAGGATATGTGAATGAGTAGATAAGATGTCAGGAGTAAGAGCAGTGTAGAGTGAATATATGAATGTGTTGGCGTAAATGTTGTGGTGCAGCATGGGGGTTATTTACTAAAGGCAAATCCACTTTGCACTGCAATTACACATGGAAGTGCAGTCGCTGTAGATCTGAGGGGAAGATCTGAAATGAGGGGAAGCGCTGCTAATTCTATCATCCAATCATGTGCAAGCTAAATTGCTGTTTTTCATTTTCCTTGCATGTCCCCCTCGGATCTACAGCGACTGCACTTTCAAGTGCAGTGCACTTGTAGCGTTAGGTGATTTGCCTTTAGTAAATAACCACAATATATATTGCTGAGGTTAAGGTGAAAGAAAAAGTGAGAGTGTCAGATAAAGATAAATGAAATGTAGAGTAGGAATAGTGATCCATTTTAACAAAACATCTGCAAATAGTCAAGAAAGACAGGAGGATGTAAAGAAAGAACCTTATACGGCATAATGAAGGGTTACAACCCCTTTCAGTTTTTTTTTGCTTTCTGTGTCTAGATTGGAGAGATTATTTTTCTTAAATTGTCTTCAGTACAAAAAGTAAGGGAAAAATGCAACATTTTAGAATCATGACAGGAACAGGGGGAATACTTTTAATGGGAACATCTCTTCTAAAAATAACTGTCATTTTGGACCGATTTCCTCTCACTTCCTGTGGTGAAAAAACTAAAAGCTAAAAAAAAGTTTAGGCTTTTGATACATTTTAAAGCTGTACTATTAGTAAAAGTTTGTGAGTTCTAGTATAGTATAGTATAGTATAGTATAGAGGTGCCCAACCTAGCTTCGCCCTGTGTGCCTGTCCTAATTTTTGGGTCTTACCATGCAATAGCAAGATCCACAAGTTTGTGGGTGGGTGCAGCTTGGTGCGGCAGCAATAACATACACATAGGGGTTTATTTACGAAAGGCAAATCCACTTTGCACTACAAGTGCAAACTACAAGTGCAAATTGCACTTGAAATTGCACTGAAAGTGCACTTGGATCTACAGTGACTGCACTTCCGCGTGCACTTTCAGTGCAATTTCAAGTGCACTTTGCACTTGTAGTTTGCACTTGTAGTACAAAGTGGATTTGCCTTTCGTAAAAATAACCCCATAGTCCAGAGAACAAATGAATAAGCCTGGACGGCAGCACTCCGATGCAACACCTTTATTGAGTTAAAATGCAGAGTGCTGCCGTCCAGGCTTATTTGTTTGTTCTCTGATCCCAGCAGAGCCTGCACCTGAGTGCCTTATCAAGGGTGTGTATTATTTGGAACCTGTGCTTTGAGAGTGACATTTTATTTTCTTCTCTTTTATTGAAGTAAAGGCAAAACAGTTAACAACAAACCCGGGAACACTCACGGATGTCAACATCGTGTAGCCGAGCAGGTTTCAGTCAAAATGATGTTTGGAAGGATGGAATGCGGCCTGGGTGTTCCTAGCCCAAAACACGAAGGTGTCCAAGGAGAGAATGGAGCACTAAGCACTTCCTACTCGTCTGGAACCTTTCCTTGCCACTAATACTGTCCTGGTGACCGAAAGGAGCGGCGGAGGAGTAATTAAAGTATGTGCTGTATGAGAGGACCGTAATAAAGAGAACTGGTTGTTTTACCCTCTATGAGCAAAGCATAGGTTTGCCTTAGATCTAAAATCTAAGATCTACAAATATTGTGTTAATAAAAGAGGCATGTATTATGGGACTGTATGCAGAATGTTTTACCTGAAATAACGACTTCAGAGGCAGGAGGTGGAGTAAACTTGGCCGCAGGCCTTTATTACTGGTATTATTTGTTTAAATTGACCATATTTATTGAGCAATTAACCAACTCAATATATACACCATATAACACATCACTTATTTACTTAACCACCACCATTCATCAACCCAGTCACTACGACTCAGGTTGGATCCACTTTATTATTAACTAACCCCTCTTGTTCATTACAAACCAAGAGAGAAAACCAGTAATAATTAGGCCGCGACAAGGGAGGGGGGGAGGGAGTTCACAGGTAGGGATCACCTTGCGTTCTGGCTGCTGCAGCCTGTTGCCCTGTCTTAAATAACCTTCTACCCTTCCAGCAGGTTCCCCTGGGACATGTGACCCGCTCCTAACTATCCATTGGGCCCTGGCTAATCCACCTGGGATTTTACCTTTCAGGTGTGCAGGGGAGGGGCCACCCTCCCCGCCCACCAAGGCCAAATTACCTATTAACCCCAGGTGTGGGGGAAGAGGGAGACATAATCCTTCCCTCTGCAACATCCCCATGTGCTCAGGGAGCTTAAAGCAGCTCCCTTCACATTCATTCTCGCCTGAATCTTGGAGTCATTAAACAACTGCACTTTTCCTGTAATATTTTTTTTACTGTAATAAAGACAGCTCACTGCTTCTCTCTCTCTCCTTGTGCAAGGTGACAGATCTCATATCCACTCCACTTGTAGTTTTCAGTAGGCATCAGGATGGTTGTTATCCTTGCATACCTGGTGGAACCATGAGTCTAATTAGCTAATTAACTGAACTTTCCTCGATATGTACAGTAGCAGAGCTTGATTTGGTGGAATTGCCATAGCAGCAGGAAATAGTGGTTTACTGTATCAGGCCTCGTACACACGACCGAGTTTCTCGGCAAAAACCAGCAAGAAACTTCCTGTTTTTTTTTTTTGACGAGGAAACCGGTCGTGTGTACACTTTTCGACGAGGAAACTGTCGAGGATCTCGTCGAGCCAAAAAGAGAGCATGTCTTCTTTTTCCTCGACGGCAATGGAGAAATTTGGCTCGCCGAGATCCTCGACAGCCTAACAAGTAACTCGACGAGCAAAATAATGTGTTTCGCCCGTCGAGTTTCTCGGTCGTGTGTACGAGGCTTTAGTCTGTTTCCATATGGTCCTCATCTGTAGCAGATACCTGCATGTATGCTTCCGGCTGTGTTGCTGCTTGATTTGTATATCAAAGACTGCCGTTTGCTCCACACGATATGTACTGTGTGTTCTTTGGAATTATTATTTATGTTTCGATGGAACTGACATTTGCATGATTATAGTCTGGGGCTTATTATAGTGCTGATAACATTATAGTCCATGGCTTCTTCATATTTTAAGGCTCAGTTATTGGGCAGAGAGCTCTAATTAGCCAAGATTTCATCTTTGGTTGCCATTTGAAACTATACACGTGAAATACAATGTGTTTGCTCCTTGATGTATCTGTAGAGTATTTCCTGTACTGTCATGCTTATTCATATTGCATGGTAGCTGATATTTGCACATTTCAAAGTTATAACAGTAACGCTAACATGAATTAAAGCTTCACTATTTTGCCAGTGTCTTGCCGTCGTCTTTGACGGTCTTTACTCTTTGATGTATGCTGCTGCTAAGGTCTAAGGCAGTCTGAGGTTAACAACATTGCCACAACATTTTAATTACACAGTGGGATATTATTAGGTCAGGGTTTACATGTAAGGGTATTTTAATACCTGTCCCTTATATAATTTCCAGTTCTTTGTTTTTCATAGCCTGTAGTGGGAGGACCTGCTGGGTCCCACACGTAGATCTGCTTTCTGCACTGGAACAATGCTAATTTTACAAGGTAATTTGTGGGTTTGCAAAGTCATCTGATGCACACAGCGTGGATTTATATCATTTGTGGCTATTGATGAACATGATTAAAAGAAAGTTTCTGTAGCTGGAGTTCAACTTTAAAACGAAATCCTGGAAAAGAAATGCTTTATTGCAGTAGGCCTGTCCTCACACTGCATGGGACCCCAAAAAATCACTTTAACTTACCTTATCCTCCCCTTTCCACAGGCTCTCTCTATGTTCTTAAACAGGTCCACACACCATTTTGCCCTATGCCCTGGCAGCTTAGGTTCTCTGGTGTCTTAAATAGCAATCTAGAGCCAATAACCCTGCATTGGACATGAGGAAATGCGTAATAACAGTCCTCTGCTGTAGTGTAGAGGAGAGTGTCAACTACCAAGGTAGACCCTGTCTAACCTAATGAAAACAATTAAAGAGTATGGTAGGATATCCAATTTTAAAATAAATCCAACCAAATCCAAAATATTGAGTATAAACATCCCTAAAAAAGAAAGATGCGCCCTGCAGGAAGATTTCCATTTTAGCTGGAAAAAATAACTAAAATATTTGGGAATCAGGTTGGCAACCTCCATGGAGACTTTATATTAGATTAATTTTATTCCATTGTTAACCACTTGCCGCCCGCCAATGACAAATTGACGTCGGCAAAGTGGTTGTAGAATCCTGACCGGACGTCATATGACGTCCTCAGGATTCTCAGCCGCTGCGCGCCCCCGGGGGCGCGCATCGCGGCGATCGTTGTTGCGGGGTGTCAGTCTGACACCCCGCAACACCGATCTCGGTAAAGAGTCTCTCACGGAGACTCTTTACCACGTGATCAGCCGTGTCCAACCACGGCTGATCACGATGTAAACAGGAAGAGCCGCCGACGGCTCTTCCTCACTCGCGTCTGACAGACGCGAGTAGAGGAGAGCAGATCGGCGGCTCTCCTGACAGGGGGGGTTCGCGCTGATTGTTTATCAGCGCAGCCCCCCCTCGGATCGCCACATGGACCACCAGGGAAGCCCACCCTGGACCACCAGGGAAGCGGGCAAAAAAAAAAAAAAAGTCTTGAAAAAAAAAAAAAAAAGTCTGAAAAAAAAAGCAATAAAAAAAGATGCCAATCAGTGCCCACAAATGGGCACTGATTGGCAACATGTGTAAATCAGTGCCGCCCCACAGTGTCCATCAGTGCCACACCACAGTGTCCATCAGTGCCACCCCACAGTGTCCATCAGTGCCACCCCACAGTGCCCATCCATGCATAGTGCCCACCTATCAGTGCCCATCTGTGCCACCTATAATTATCCATCAGTGCCGCCCATGAGTGCCCATCTGTGCCACCTACGAGTGCCCAGTGCCGCCCATGAGTGCCCATCAGTGCCGCCCATGTGTGCCCATGAGTGCCGCCCATGTGTGCCCATCAGTGCCGCCCATGTGTGCCCATCAGTGCCGCCCATGTGTGCCCATCAGTGCCGCCTATGTGTGCCCATCAGTGCCGCCTATGTGTGCCCATCAGTGCCGCATACCAGCACCGCCAATCAGTGCCACCTCATCTGTGCCCGTCAGTACTACCTCATCGGTGCCCATCAGTGCCGCCATATCAGTGCCCGTAATTGAAAGAGAAATCTTACTTATTTACAAAAAAATTAACAGAAAAAAATAAAAATTTAATTTTTTTTCAAAATTTTCAGTCTTTTTTTAGTTGTTGCGCAAAAAAAAAAAATCGCAGAGGTGATCAAATACCACCAAAAGAAAGCTCTATTTGTGGGAAAAAAAGGACGCCAATTTTGTTTGGGTACAGTGTATCACGACCGCGCAATTGCCATTCAAAGTGCGACAGTGCTGAAAGCTGAAAATTGGCTTGGGCAGGAAGGTGCGTAGGTGCCCTGTATGGAAGTGGTTAAACAAGGTCAAAGCTGAACTAAATAGAATTGCACCAGGGCAACTGTCTTGGAGCGGAAGAATAAACATTTTCAAAATGATAATTTTACCTAAGATAGTTTATAAAATGCAGATGCTCCCAATCCCAATACCACAAGCATATTTCAAAAAATTACAATCAATGTTTTTAAAATTTATTTGGAGAGGGAAAAAAACACGTATTAAATAAAGTTTACTGATTAAAGATAAGGGAATTAATCTCCACGGAGACACAGATGTATTAATAACCCCTTTTTGACAAGTTGGGCACTGCATACTCAAAAGATGAGTAGTGGAAAAAAAAACTACCAAGGTAGTAGAGGATCAAGTAAGTAAAACTGCTTTTAGTAGCCTCCTAGACATAAGCAAAGTTTTAGTCCTTGAAGTGCCGGCACAGCTCCACTGCAAGGGAGCATTTTTATTCGCCCTGGGGATAGGCTTTTGGTTTTGAGCATTCTGCGCGTATATGCCCAGTACATATATGTTATTGAATCAACTTGGGATTTAGTGAATCCTTATACTTGTGAATCCTTATACCTCAGTCTATGGGAGAGGATGTGCGGGATTGCCCCACTGGCTGCAATTGAATACTATACTTTACTTATTATACTGCATTGTACATCTAAGTTCCCCTCCCTCTGGCATGCACTCTGGCAGGTCTTGTTGGACCTCATTTGGGGTTGATAAATTACTGAGTTACCCTCTTTCCTGGCAATGAGATGGTTATCACTGACTGTCTTTTTAAACCTCTTTGGATGATGTATGTATGTTCCATTTTCTCACAACATAAGTGATCTGTTCTTCAAATGTACACACCCCCAAGTGAACTTTGCCAGTGTCTTCATCATGGTATCTTTGAAATATGTAGAACTGTTTACATTTGTGTGACTTGCACTACTCTGGCTTCACGCTACACCAGCCTTAATCAGTTTTTTCAATGATTTTGCTATTCAAATTTGTACTTGAGATTTTTTAAATACTCTCTTGTTAATTTACACTTTATTATGATTTGCTATTGTGCTGTAGGATTTTAAAGTCCCACTTGGGGGTTGCTTCTTTCTTTCCATTTACTTGGGATGTTGGCCTAACTACCCTATGGACTATACCCTCATCTTCAACATATATACTTGTAAACGACAGTCTTCCAAATTGAGTTGCGAGTTTTTATTGAATTCAAGTGTATGCAAGTCATCCATTCATTCAGCTATACCTTCACAAGAGACAGAATGACATGAGAAATTACTCAATAAGTGTTCTAGACAATAAAGTGAATGTTTCTGGGCAATTCAGTATTTATTGGATTCATTCAAAGAACTGAGTATACAGCATGTTTAAAATATCCCTACATCTTGTTTGAAACATTATTAATAATTTTACCTAAAAGAAAATAGAGAATGAGATATAATAGTATCATCTGTTATTCTTTGCAAAAAGAAGGTGCTTTATTTCTGTTTGAAAAAAATGGCCTACTTCTTAGGCCGCGTACACACGGTCGGTCAAAACCGATGGAGACGGACTGGTGTGTGGGCCCCATCGGTCAGTTATTCTTCGGTCAAAAATTGTAGAACTTGCTTTAAAATTGAACCGATGGACGCCTAACCGATAGGTCAAAACCGACGGTTAGTATGCAAAAGCATCGGTTAACCACTTCCATACCGGGCACTTACGCCCCTTCCTGCCCAAGCCAATTTTCAGCTTTCAGCACTGTCGCACTTTGAATGACAATTGCGCGGTCGTGCTACACTGTACCCAAACAATTTTTTTATCATTTTGTTCCCACAAATAGAGCTTTCTTTTGGTGGTATTTGATCACCTCTGCGGTTTTTATTTTTTGCACTATAAACAAAAGAAGAGTGACAATTTAAAAAAAAAACAATATTTTTTACTTTTTTATTTAATAAATATCACAATTTTTTTAAAAAAAACTTTTTTTTTCCTCAGTTTAGGCCGATACGTATTCTCCTACATATTTTTGGTAAAAAAAATCGCAATGATCATATATTGATTGGTTTGCGCAAAAGTTATAGCGTTTACAAAATAGCTGATAGATTTATGGCATTTTTATTTTATTAATTTTTTTACTAGTATTGGCGGCGATTTGCGATTTTTTTACTGTCACCGTGACATTGCGGCGAACACATCGGACACTTTTGACACGTTTTTGGCGCCATTCACATTTATACAGCGATTAATGCGATAAATATACACTAATTACTGTATAAATGTGACTGGCATTCAAGGGGTTAACACTAGGGGGTGAGGGAGGGGTTAATATGTACACCTGTATTGTGTTCTAACTGTGGGGGAAGGGGGGTGACTGGGGGAGGTGACCGATCTATGTCCCTATGTACAAGGGACACAGATCGGTCTCCTCTCTCCCCTGACAGGACGTGGAGCTCTGTGTTTACACACAGAGCTCCACGTCCCTGCTCTGTCGTTACCGATCGCGGGTACCTGGCAGACATCGCGACCGCCAGGCACGCGCATCGGCATCTCAGGGACGCGCCGGGCGCGCGAGCACCGTCGCCGGCGCGCGCGCACCCCCCAGTGGCCACAGGAATACAGGACGTCAATTGACGTCCTGTTGAATATTCAGAGTCACCGTGGAGCCGTCATTTGACGATGGCCCGGTACTCTAGTGGTTAAAAACCAGTGCATGCTCAGAATCAAATCGACGCATGCTTGGAAGCATTGAACTTTATTTTTCTCAGCACGTCGTCGTGTTTTACGTCACCGCGTTGGACTCAATCGTTTTTTTAACTGATGGTGTGTAGGCACATCAGACCATCAGTCAGCTTCATCGGTTAACCTATGAGAACGGTCCTTCGGACCGTTCTCATCGAATGGACTGATCGTGTGTACGCGGCCTTTGGCCCCGTACACACGATAGAATCCATCCGCAGATAAATCCCAGCAAATGGGTTTCAGCGGATAGATCCTATGGTGTGTACACGCCAGCGGATCTATTTCCGCGGATATATCTCCCCTGGGATGGATTCCAGCAGATCGAATATTTGCTGACATGCAGAACATATCCATCTGCTGGAGTCCATCCCAACGGATGGATCCGCTGGTCTGTACAGACTCACCGGATCCATCCGTCCGAAGGGATCCCCCGCATGCGTCGTAATGATTCGACGCATGCGTGGAATTCCTTATATGACAGCGTCGCGCACGTCGCCGCGTCATAATCGCGGCGACGGCGCAACACGTCATCGCCAGAGGATTTCGGCGCGGATTTCAATGCGATGGTGTGTACACTCCATCGCATGAAAATCCGCCGAAATCCTCGAGAGGATTTATCCGCGGAAACGGTCCGCTGGACCGTATTCGCGGATAAATTCTATCGTGTGTATGGGGCCTTAGAGTCAAGTAGTGAGAGATTTTACATTTCATTTCACCAGTCTATTAGAAGTCATCAGCAGCAAATAATGGTCATCAACTTCTCATAAACACTTTTACCAGCCAACAAACAGACCCATTTGTGGGAAATATTAGGATAATTTGCTAAAGGTTTTTAAATTTTTTCATGCATTTGAGCATTTTCCGTAGCACTCCCTAAAGTCATACAATATAAAACTAGTGCCTACTACTTAAAATCTTTCTCCTTTGAAATAGGATGCCAAAAAAAATATTTCTGTATGTTTTGTGAAATGCTATTGGCATCTGAAAAGTGTAAGAACTTGGAAAACAATGGCACCAATGGCACCATGCCTAAAGTGGCTTCCATACTGATAAGTGTAATACCTTTGAAGAGTGTTGTATAGTATACTGACATTATTTTTATTATACACAATTTATATAGCGCCAACAGTTTGTGCAGCGCTTTACAATGTAGAGGGGAGGACAGTACAATTACAGTACAGTTCAATACAGAAGGTACAGGAGTGCCCTGCTTGTAGAGCTTCCATTCTAAAGGGAGGGGGGTAGTACAAAAGGTAATAGCTGCGGAGAATGATTTGATGATGGTGGCTCGGAGACAGTTGTTAGGTGGGTGTGGGATAAGCTTCCCTAAATAAATGAGTTTTCAGGGATTTTCTAAAGGTGGACAGGTTAGGGCAGGGGTGCCCAACCAGTGGCCCGGGGGCCACATGTGGCCCGCAGAGCCCTCTGATGTGGCCCGCGACCTCCTGCCCTGGTATGGCGGGTTGGCAAGCCCAGATTGCACGTTGCCGACTCATTGTTGTGAATGAAGCCGACCGTAAAGGTAGCAAGCGGCTGCAGACCCAATGCTTGCTATATAGCACCAGCTCCTGTAATAGGCGGAGTGATACTAAATGAGCTCTGCCTGAGACAGCAACAGCCGGCGATACCTGAATGGAAAACTGTTATCACTGGTAAGTTTATTACTAAAATCACAGGGCCAAATCCTCAAAAGAGATACGACGGCGTATCTACTGATACGCCGTCGTATCCCTGTTTCTAACTATGGAACTGATCCACAGAATCAGTTTCCCATAGTTAGGCAGAAGATCCGACATGTGTAAGGGACTTACACTGCTGGATCTTAGGATGCAGTACCGCATCCGCCGCTGGGGGCATTTCTTGTCGAAATGCCGCCTCGGGTATGCAAATTAGTACTTACGGAGATCCACGAAGCTTTTCAGCTTCGTTTTTTCTCCGTAAGTTTTAGTTTGCAAACGCAAAATTAGGGCTGCTTTTACAAAGTGTAAAGTTAGTACACCATGTAAAAGCAGACCCTTCTGTCCAGCGACGCGATTTTTTTTTTTTAATTTTTTTTTTTCACCGTATCTTTTTTTTTTTTCGACGCAACTTTATTGATCCACAAAGCTCGACGTAATGTAATTTCGCGCTATGCACGTCGGGAAAATGACGTCACGAGCATGCGCAGTACGGCCGGCGCGGGAGCGCGCCTCATTTAAATGGGAATCGCCCCCATTTAAAGAGGAACGCCTTGCGCCGGCGGAATTTAAGTTACACCGCTGCAAATTCCCAGGTAAGTGCTTTGTGGATCGGGCACTAACTTGGGAAATTTGCGGCGGTGTAACTTAAATGGAAAAAGTTAACTTACGCCGCCTGGCTGAGGATTTGGCCCACAGTGTATATATGGGCATATCTGTTCTGCAGTGGTTACTGGGCTGCTTTCAAACTTATCCGCAGGTGCACCTGTGGGTTACTTGCACTGAGCCATAGACTTCTGGTTTTACCTGTGGGTTGGTCTGCTTTCAGAAAGTGCACCACACCTACAGAAAAGCCACGGGTGCACTGCACTGCACCTGCGGCGTGGGTAAACCACAGACCATCAGTGTAAAAGAAGCCTTAGGCCCCTTTCACATGATCGGTCTGATACAATCGGACCCTGCATTCACCTCTATTGAGCAGCAGATGTAAACAGACTTTCTCCAATCTTATCTGCTAAAAAAACAGAAGTGGATCTGTCCCCTTCTATCTTATCGGATCAAATGACCCGTAAAGTAGAGTGGGCTATGCCTGTGTCCACTCTGTATATGCAAAGTGGACACAGACCTGTCATCTGCCCACTCCGCTCATTGTGGCCCGCGACTGGTTACTAAGTCGCTGAAGTGGCCCTCGCTCTTCAAAAGGTTGGGCACCCCTGGGTTAGGGGCTGATCGAAAATACTGGGGCATTAAAACATTAAAGATAACAGCACACATATGTTGTGACCTGCCATGACTACATTCTTACAGGCATGTTCTACAACATACTATATGGTGGCTATACACTGCATCCCTGCCTTGTGTAGCCTGGACTATTTGGATCTGAAATACATAACCACTCATTCATTAAACTCTACTGCCTATAAATATTTTTGTTCCATTTCCCATTACAAAATTTGGCAAATTGCTAAGTTTCCCAATCCATCTGTCTGTGGCCAAAAATAGAGAAGAAAACATTTTCTCATGTACATCCAGTTATTTACTGGCTCTCATCCTAAAATAGATTAATATAGCAGATATTTAAACCACTATCACAGAGCCACTATCACAGAGAGAACAAGCCGTCAGTAATCCAATTGGTTTTAAACTGAAACTATCAAGTGGGTTTCTGTTCATAAATGGGTTAATTTGGAATTTGTGGCTTTCGGGTCTCTGAATGATTCATAGCATACTGATTTGGCAATACTGCCTAACTAGGCAATATATTAGCTGGACAGGAATTACTTGGTCAACAGTGTCATGCCATTGATCGATTGATACATTTAGCTTGTGAGGATGCATAACAATTTCACTGGATGGCAAAGCAAAGACTGATTATGGGTGAGACATGAAGCACGTTGATAAAGGAGTAGGAGGGGAAAAGAGGCAAACTGGGACCTGAATGCAGATAGAGATTAGGGGGGGGGGGGCTTCTTAGCACCTGATTACAGTTTATTAAAAGGAGAGGCAAGGTGAGGGATAATTGTAACCCATGGGGAGAAAAGAAGTAGAAGCGGAGGTAGAATGGTGGCTAATTGTGGGCTGTAGGAAATAAAAAGGTCTCCTTCCCCATTTGCTGTCTACCATGCAGCAAGTAGGGAAGGAGTCGGTCATGGACTGGAATGAGTGTGAGCAGAAAGGAGGCAAAAGGAGGTGATAATTAAAATCTCCCTAATGTGGTCTCAGAAAAAAATAAGACATGAGAGGTTCTAACCCTTGCCCAATCTATCCAGAGTTAAAAAAAAAAAATGTTGTCTGGCCACTGGAGTCATACGTGCTCTGTGAGATCATATGGCCAAAATTCATGTAATTCTCCAAGTTTTTGCACTTGTCAATAGTCCATTATTTCACTGCCAATAATCCATTTTCCGAATTTAAGGAAGTCAGAAGTGGAGCACTATTCTACAGAGTGAATTGAGACTCACATGTGCTGTGAGCAGCTGGCCAGTTCTAGCTTTTAAAATGCAGGTTGTGCTAAAGGAATTCAATGGGAATATACTTTAGCTTCATATAGTGCTAGAATTCTCCACTGAAAACAGAACATTTTATTTTCTCTTAACATTACATTGAATTGGTTCCTGCTGCTGTCAATCAAATCATGTAAGGAGGTAGAAGGGGTGGGGCCAAGTCACTATGTTTATGTTTATGGATGCAAGGAGCCTGGTTTGGGAGCTCATCCAATTGAGTGCCCCCATAGAAAGCAGCTTGGGAACACTCAAGTGGACACCAGTGAACATCACTGGTGGGAGACCCCAAAAAAAGGAGGTTGTTAAATCAGGTTAGTGAGTCTCCAAACAAGACCATTCAGATGAGATTGTAGATCCAAATAGGTGCAACTTTATTTCACTTCAGTGGAGAAATACAATGCACAGTTCTCAGGTACTATGAAGTGAGTAAAGTGAAAGTGTTTCTGAGTTTACATCTACATGCTATACAATTTTATACTTATGAATATGCATAAGATATGGGTGTGTGTTAAGTGTATTCTAGGCGTGACCGTATAGTTAGTCCAATCAGCATTCATAACTTCTTAGTAGCAAGGGAACAGTTAAATGGGTGGTAACATCATGTGACTGATAGAAAGTGAAATGAAACACGGACACCGCCATGACAGTTCCAGCTCAGACTGGTTAGATAAGACAGTCCAATTTTGAGCCATATTTTAGGTTCTCATCAGAAGTTCATGTCATCACATATACAACAGTTTTGTTTTCTCAGGAATAGAAACAAAAATGCCTAAGGAAAGTAAGAAACAAGAGTATTAGAAATTCTTAAAGTGATAGTCTATAATAATAAACATGTTAATCCTATATGCTCTGTGCAATTGTTTTGCACAGAGCATGTAAGATTAACATGTTTATTATTTTAAATGAAAAAAATGAACTGTATATACCTTTACAACTGATTTAACTAAAAGAAACACGGAGGCTGTCATTGCTAAATTAATTATTTCCTGTATGTTGTGTTGATGCTCTTGTTTCAATACTTTGAGTCACTTACACTGAACATGCAGGATGCAAGGATTTTCTGACTTTCTGATCTGCAGAACAACAGTCAAATAACTAGCATTTTACACAAGTCACTCACACTGCACAAGCGTGCAGGATGCAAGGATTCCTGACTTTTTTTTTACTTTCTGATCTACAGCATAACAGTCAAGTAATTAGCATTTTATACAATAACTTCCATATTTTTAGAATCCAATATTAATATAAAATTAGTAGTGCTTACCATTGAAGAGCCGCTGATGTATGAGTTCTCCGGTTCTAGATGACAATGACATTTCTGGCAATCTCACACTTTCTGACACACCAAGGCTAAAAAAAAGGGTTATGTTTGGGAAATACCCCCGACAAGTAGACCAAACAGTATATGAATACCAGTTAATAAGTTAGCACAACACCACAAACAAAAAGAGGACCCAGTGTCTATGCACCTAAGCCCTGAAACTAGGGAGGTCCTAACTAAAAGGGTGGTACTGGAAGCTAAAGGTCCGTTAGTCTTTCCAAAACCCCTTACACTGGCCCATGTATTATAAACATTGGGGCCCAAAGTTCCTGTGTTCGAGAGCTCAGGTTTAAACAGATCTCACAATATAAGACCTATGTACCCAAATTGTAGCCTAAGGTAAAGCGACACTGTTCCTTTAAAAAGTCGGCAAAGAAGTCTGGACTTCCGGTTCCGGCGCCGTATGTGAAGGACAGGGAGACCGGAGGCTTCGCAAAGCCCGCACTGTATTCGGTTTACAAAGCCTGAACACCGCTCCCGACCACCCGGATAGTGGTCCCCACGTCCTCCCCTCAACACCGTGGATGGAAAGGTACTTGACCCAGCCGCGTCCGAGCTCCAGCGCCAGCGTGAGTGAGCCGTCTCCCCCCTCACAGACTCAGGGCGCATCTAAGGTGGCCGCTGCAGGGCGGGACTCGTCTCCCTCACAGTGCTCCCAGCAGCCTCACTCACATGGCGGCATCTCAAGCAGCGAGACACCACAGGAGGCTATGGATGTATCAGCAGCTAAGTCCCTGGAGCCGTACAGCTCTCATGCAAAAATAGCAAAAGCGGTGGCTGCACTGCTCTCTCCCACAATCACAGGAGCAGCAGTAACAAAGGCAGTAGCTGAGGGTATACAGCAGCTGAGGAGGGAGATAGGAGAGCACTCACAGAGGCTAGCTGATGTGGAACAACATGTGTCCCTTAGTGGAGGATGATCAATATAACATGAATGGGGCACTGGAAACGTTTATCCAGGATCAACAGCACATGCACGATCGTTTAGAAGACCTCGAGAATTGTTCCAGGAGGAACAATTTAAGAATCATTGGCCTCCCTGAATCCTTCAAACAGGGCTCCCTAATTGATCTCTGCACCTCCACTATTCCCGAGGCCCTCGGTATCAACCGCAGATGCACGGTGGAGAGAGCCCACAGGATTGGAGCCCCAACTGACGATCGGAAGCGCCCGAGGCTGGTGATAGCTAAATTCCTTACCTATGCGGACTGTTCGGACATCCTACAAAGCTTCCACAAAGCACGGTCAGTGGTGATAGAGGGTCACAAACTGTGACTCTTTGCGGATTATTCGGTGGAAGTGTCCCGTAAACGCAAGGAATTCCAACCAGTATGCGCGGAACTGTATAAAAGGGGCATTCGTTTCACTTTAGCATACCCAGTGGTATTACGCCTGCAAGCCTCGGACGGGAAACAAATTATTTTGCAATCTCTGGATAAGGCTAATGCTTTTCTTCAATCTCTCTCACCCAGTCACACCGCATCTGACTCTTACGCAGATAGGGTAAAGCACGGGCCACGGGAACAGAGGAGCCCCAGGAAGGATCCCCCCCAAGCGTCTGAAACCCTCAGCTTTGTTAGATCAACCAGGCCACAGCTGAACACTATAGGATGCGTCTATTATGGTTCCTTTATTATTTGGTGCTGCCATGCTGTTCAGGAGACTTTGCCTCCAGGAAATCTCAGGATTTCGGGCATGGCCTTCAGTGTCCTCTCCAAATGAGGCCTATTGGATCTCAGGGCAATTGGACATCTCTGTTTTGTTGAGCAACAGGTTTTATCTTTTTACTGGATCCTCTAGGCTAAGTGATCACTGAGTGTCATTTTCGCAGTTACTGTTTTTTAAGCTTTGATTTATGTTTGTCTCTCCTGCGGGAGTGCTTCTGTTTTTCTTTTTTTTTGCAATTTCATTACGGGTCTGCCTCATTATAGCCATCCCTAAGGCTAGTTATGGTCGTAGAAGAGCTATGCCTCTTCCCCTTGCCATGGCCTATTGCATTGGCGGAGCAATGCCTAGTGTTACAGGTACATATTGTACCCTGCGGGCTGACGGCTTTACCGGTGGTGAAATTGCAAACGGAAAAAAATGAAGTCCTACGCTGTCTTGGTTATTCTTGTTTTACTTTATTTTTGTTCTTTCTTTTCCTCCTCCCTTTTTCTTACACTTTACTTTCCCAGGAAGAGTTGTTTCCTCCAATCTTGTGACCGGGATCCCCGAACTAAAACACCTCAATCTGACCTTGATCAACTCTCGGCAGGTAAATTCCCCCTACGATCTCATGCAACCTGTCCCTCGTACATTTTTCAATGCACGCAATTTGAATAACGTCATGGAATGTTAAGGGACTTCGTTCCCCGATAAAACATATGAGGATTCTCAGGCATTTAAAGAGGTTGAAATCCGACATAGCCTTACTCCAGGAAACACATTTAGCAGATAGCGACTTTTTTCGTATGGGGGAAGTGATAGGCTCTGCCTCCCAGGGCCGTAAGGCAGGTACACTTATACTTTTACATAAGAACCTGACATATGATCTAGTTTCAGTTAACAAAGGACCCAAAAATTATGATTTCTCAGAACCAGAGATCCCAACAGCAATTCAGGACCCAACAATAACGATATCTGACAGTACCAGTCACGGCCTGACAATTATGATCTCTCATAGAACTGGTGACACTCTCTAACAGCTGTGACCTCTTTTTAGATGTGGAAGCCCAACCCCTTTCACTTTCCGACACCACAATGAGCACTATAGTAAGCAGCTCTCCAACACAGCAGCCCACTCTGATGTTCACCTCTCTTTCCCATGTAATACTGCCTCAATCCCTGGCTTCTGTTTCATTTTCCTCCTCTCTCTAGAAGTTAGCTTGCAACCCCATACAGATCTACAACATTGGGACCAGTCTCTCAGGACTACCTCTCCTACAAGTCTTTGCTCCTCCCAGCAGTACTCAAGCAATGGGATTAGGGCTGTTTCTCCCCAGGCTGCACTGCAGCCAATCACAGTGTCATCTGTATCCAGAATGATGAGTGGGCTCTCTTCTAGTAGCTGTGACTGCAAATGAAGGCCTGTCCAATTGTCCAGTGTCCTCTCTCTCCCGCTCTCTGGCTATAAAGCAGCTCTTCACACACTTCATTTGTGGCCAGGGAAAGGGAAATGACAACTGCAGTGTGAGTGCAGCAATGACAGTCAGGTCCATGCAGCTGTAGTCCAGGGAGTGCCAGTAACCGCATTGTATGTAATTTCCTTCCTCTATATATGATATACTTTATAGTAATATTAAGGGTTATGCAATACATTATACATGCTTACTTGACTACAGCACTACTAGGAGCTGCTGGTTGTTTTGGGTGGCACATTTACCTCATGGCTCCCCCGAATTCCATGGGGTGAATGATGCGTATTGCATTTGGTAGAAGTAAAAGGAATGCCCGCAACAGGTGCTCTTTGCTGTGCTCTTTATTACCCAGCCGAATAAAAACAATAAACTTGTGGTGAGGAAAGTAAAGTTGAAGAAGAAAGGAGATTCAGGCGTGATAATAGGGAAACAGTCCTGCTCCCAAGCGTAACACTTCTCTGCACCACTCCTGCCTGAGTGGGTTTAGTGTACCCGGACAGGCCTCTCTCACTGACCTGGCAGCCGGAGTATCACTCGAACATTTGTAGGATAAAGTCCCTGACACAGACTCTCCTTGGTGAACTTGAACTTGAGGAAAAGTCTCTGCCACAGACCCTCCTTGGTGAACTTCAGGGAGACACCTCTGCCAGAGGCCCTCTCAGACTTGTAGTTACGGAGGCAATCCTCATTAGATGAATTACGCCTGGATCTCCTTCAACTTGTCGCTTGGGTACCAAATGAGAGGTGATCAATCGTTCAGTGTCCGGCTACCTTGATCCCCGGTGGTTTGTCGAGGCCCTTTTGGATCGCCGGCCTCTCAATGGCGCTCCTCAGATGGACTCCCCACTGAACAGCAATACAGCTTGGGATCCTCAAAAGTGGGAACCCAGTTGCTCACTGGGTTCCCGTCGCTGTTCAGATGCTCCAAGCCAACATGGTCCCGGAACACCGCGTGGCACGCACCCCCAGGCCAGATAGGCCATAACACCAGGGTGGCGTGATGTGGTCACCCTAAAGGTGGGTGCCACACTCGAAGAAGAACCATAACCAATGGCGTCTGCCTCATAAATACCCCTCCCCAGCACGCACAGCGAGGCCAAACCCTCCTGATTGGCTGCTGGGAAAGAGCACCCAAACCTCGACTCCACTGCTGCCACCTGCAGCACCGGGGTTGGAAGAACACCCCAATGCAACAGAATAGCCTATAGCCAAGCCAAGCTGAGACAGAGACCCTGTTTTGCACTTAACAATTTGGATCAGAGTTTAACTACTGATTTAAAAAATTATTGTTCTGAAATTCCACCCACAAAAGAGTTTTATAGCTGACATTTCTCGTAAAATACAGCACATTTCAGCTTTCACTCAACCTTATATATTAACGGTAGAATTTTCACTGCTGCATGATATGTCTGCTTAGCTACTCCTAATCCAGAATCCACTTTCTAATAGCCATGGACAAGAAAACCTTTACACAGTTAATATACATATAGGGATCATAGTTTCTGTTGTTTCTTCATAGACATTGCACAACTTCAATGTCACATTTCCTTTACTGGCCATTTTTGTTGAGCATGAACATGATCTGTGCTTGGTATAATGTATGACCTAACTAGCTGTGCCCGTAGAAAAACAATGCAATGTAGAAATGCAGATTTCAGAAACTTCCTGTTTAATTGTGCAGGAGATTTAAACTAATCTTGATCCATCTTGTAAGGGTTTGTAACCACCTTTTAGAATTCCCATTTGCTTTTAAACTTTTGCGTGTTCTAGGCAGGCAAAAGGTAAATGTTCTACGAGTAAGGAATTTTACTGCTATTTATATCAGATGAAATGATTGCTTGTTAACGTCAGACAACCTTATCCTTATTTGCTCTGGCACTAGTATTCCAGTATTTTCATAAAAAGAATTTGTAATACCTCAGTACAGACAGGTGTCAAACACAAGGCCCAGGGACCTAATCCAGCCCGCCAGGCCATTTCATGTGGCCCTCGCACCTCTCCCGCAGCTGCAGGAGAGCTCCAGCCCTCCTCTGGTCCTCCTTCAGACCCTTACTTTTTGCTTTCAAGCAATGCATCCAGCTTCTTCCCAGCAGCAGCATACGGGAAGTGGGGTGCACTGTAATGTAAGAGAGAGTGGGGGACTCAAGCTGATGGTGGGGGTGGCTCTTGACATCTAATGAAAGTGGAGGGGATGTGCTGGACATCTAATCTTACAGATACAACCGACCCTTTTTAGGGCAATCATAATGCTGATGCGGCCCATGATGAAATTGAGTTTGACACCCCTGCTCTAGAACATGCAGTTTTTGGTCAACCAGGACAAAGGGAAATAATAGATCTGCTGCAGCTGAAACACTTTTCTGACACAACCAGTTTCTATGTGTATCTGAACCAAAAGAAGGGTCAAACAGACATTCTTGGAGTCCGAAAGTGTTTTAATAAATTTGCAATTAACAAAAGGAGAAGACAAAAGGTAGACAACACATTTTGGGGGCCAAAAAAATCCCCCTTCATCAGGGCTTTAGCACATATCAGAATTTGTATAGGTCTTAGAGCAAAGTTCCTGGATTCATCAATCTAAAGGGTGATCAGTAAGTGAAAGTCTGTGTCAGTGGCAGAGCTGCTTTTGGACTCCAAGAATATCTGTTTGGTGCTCCTTCTGGTTCAAATACGCATACACTACTCAGTTTGGTGGAGAGATGCCAAACTCAAGTCACCCAGCTTTATTGAGGATTTTTTATTCTGTTAGTTGCTGGTACATAATCCATCACCTCAATTTCCTAAAATGTCTGTACAAAAAGTTCTAACAGATTTGCAGCCTTTCTCCAAAGAGAGCAGTATCTCAATACAAGCCTTGAAATGTCTTTTAAATATGTTGATTCTGGTCAGGCTTGGAGAAGGCAGCATCGGACATGAAAAATAGCACTCCACTTCTAGCAGGTTCCAGCATATTTCATACCACATGTGGCAGTACAATATAATGCCCAGGGTGGCATAGTCTCAATAAACACAAACTCCAAAGCTCTTCATATGGTGGTCATTTTGAAAATGTATGCAAAGAATTATGTAGTATTGCAGAAAGTTTATAAGTACCAAAATTGGCAAAAAAACTTTGACTGCAGGCATATATTAGTTAACTAATGTATGATGCGATTGGTACAATTATTATTATTTATTTTTGTACAGCTCATCAGAATATGTAAGATAGAATACTGAAAAACAATAATATCCTATATGTTTTGTTAGGTATATTAAATTCTCATTTGTGCAATGCAGTAGTTGATGCAAATAGTACTCTTTACACTACTCCAGAATATGCCAGAACTACAGTAACTACAGTTAAACCCCATTAGTTTATTCTTAACTGTACTTGTCCCCTTGGGGAGTTTTCCCTTGATTTCCTTTCCCAAGGACACAACAGAAAGTAAAAATATTCTTTACAAAGTAAGGTGAAAATCCCTGTCAGACACTTGTCAGCAAAATATGGGTAAATATTGCTTTACTTCTCCCTATATAATCAAATTACAGTTGACATGGCAAATGCATTCATAGGTAAGTAGTTTAAGGGTTTGAAAAAAAAAAAACTTTTAACTACCGTATTTGCCGGCGTATAAGACGCCTGGGCGTATAAGACGACCCCCTAATTTTCCAGCTAAAATGTTGGTTTTGGGATATACTCACAGTATAAGACTACCCCCTTCCTACTAGTCATGTCTCGCCTCACGGTGCCACCCTTACATGCCAGACTGTGCCACTACATGCCTCACTGTGCCCCATTACATGCCAGACTCACTGTGCCCTATTACATGCCAGACTCATTGTGCCCCATTACATCCTCGGACAAGAGGGCCTCCGTGATAGGCGGATACTAAACACAGTGTCTCCTGGGAAGCTGAGTGTTCCGCCTATCACGGAACAGAAGAAGTAGGAGGCGCGGCTTTGACAAATGGACGGCCGCGATTCTGCATGTCTTAGGATAAGGTAAGGGATGTTAGGTTATCGGCGTATAAGACGACCCCCGACTTTTAAGAAGATTTTAAGTGGTTAAAAAGTCGTCTTATACGCCGGAAAATACGGTAGTTTGATTTATTGACCTTCCATACAAAGTTAACATATTTATTATAGGCATTTACAGTATATAGCGCTGCCAATTTATGCAAAGCTTTTCTTTTGTACATTCATATAAGTTTCTGCCTTTATGCAATCTAGAATCCCTACTTCTCATGTGTACATACAAGTAGGGTCATTTACTAGTATGACTTCTGTTTATAGGAGGAAACCTACACAGGAGAACATGCTAACTCCATGTAGGTAGGGTACTGGTTGGAATTCAAACCAAGGGACCCGGTAATGCAAGTCAGGAGTGTCAACCACTAAGCCACTGATCCTGATGGGTCATATTATTTAGTTTGAGGTGCCTGTCTTAATGCATGGGCAACCCTGGGAACTGCCCAGGGGCCCCAGGTGCGTGGAGGCCCCATGATAATCTCTCATTACATCATACTTGTCAACTGTCCTGGATTGGCCAGGACAGCCATGCTTTTACTAAGCTATCCCAGAATGTCCAGGTCCCAGGCAGCATCCCGAAACCTGTATAGTGCCTTCCTGATCCCCCCTGTACTATGCCATCCCACTTTCCCCCTCTTTGTGTTGATTAGTCTTTGATGCATGGCATGTTTTAAAATCGATTTTATTGAAATTACTAATGAATATATGTTTGATTTCATCTACATTTTCTACTCAAATTCTTAAGAGCAGGTACATAAATTGGGTCAGGCTGGTAGGGGCCCCAGTGCATTACTTTGCCCAGGGGCCCATGATGGCATTAAGACGTCCCTGCAGCACAGACTGCAAAGGAAGTATGTTTGCTGTAAAATGTTGCAGATCTATGTGTAGGGGCTTCCCCCCTTCTCTTTTTAGCTGTCTCACTTTTTTGTCTGATGTGTGTAACTTCATAGGAAAAATACTATCTAACTACCAAAAGTGTAGTACTACACTACCCCTTTCATTCATCCAATGATATTATTGCATTTGTTATTCCAGAAAGCCTCTCTTCATCTCAGAAAGTTGGGAGCCAAGCAATACTTGGAGGCTATTACAGACATAAGTTGCACTTGCACAAAGCCCTGCTTGTAGTAAGCAAGAGACAAGACAGATCTAAATGATCTAACATATTCATTCTCTGTTTGGCTGTTGTATAGTACAGATCAATATAATAAGATACTAAAAAATAAAATTTTCCTTTTGCAGCATACAATTTTAGATTTTCTATGAAGCATCATAAGCACATCTTATACCAACCAATCAGACATACAACTTAAGATACAATAGAAAGAAGGGGGCAAACTGAGCAGGCATTAGCCTACTCAGAATAATTAGGACATTAAAGGGGTTGTAAAGGTAAATGTTTTTTCACCTTAATGCATCCTATGCATTAAGGTGAAAAAACATCTGATGGTACCGGCCCCCCCGAACCCCCATTTTACTTACCTGACCCCTCGAAAATCCTGCGCGCGTCCATGTGATCCTCTTCGGTTCCCAGCCTGGCCATTGATTGGCTAGGCTGGACGGATTGATAGCAGCGCAGCCATTGGCTGGCGCTTCTGTCAATCACAGCGGATGACGCAGCGCCGGGGGCAGGGCCGAGTGATACAGTCGGCGGCTATGCCCGCCGCTGTATCACGGGAGCGCGCTCGCAAAAGCTTTTCACCATGCAAGGTTGCTCGCATGAAGGTGGAAAGCTCTTGCAAGGAGGAGCCGAGACAGCCGCTGAGGGACCCCAGAAGACAGGGTTAGGGGACGCTCTGTGCAAAACGAGCTGCACAGTGGAGGTAAGTATAACATGTTTGTTATTTAAAAAAAAAAAAAAAAGTTTGCCTTTAGTGACCCTTTAAGGAGATGTTGTGTCTATTGATAGGTAAGCACCAAATAGTTAGAAAAAGTACAAAATGTATAAAAAATAAAATAACATGATCATAAAATCGTTTGCCCTTATAGAATGCTGGTTACAGAGTTGCTAGACGGAAAGTGGTGCTGGTATTTTAACACTTTAAAGCGGGGGTTCACCCCAAAAAAATGTTTTAATATTACATTCAGCTAAGTTGTCAGAATGACATTAGGCTGTTTTTTCACCGCCGCTTCCGGGTATATAATCTGCGGGACTGGGCGTTTCTAATTGATTGACATGCTTCCGACCGGCGCATACAGCGCGTCACGAGTTGCCGAAAGAAGCCGGACTGTGAGTCGGCTCTATACGGCGCCTGCACACCGACGTTCAGCTTCTTTCGGCAACTCGTGACGCGCTGTATGCGCCGGTCGGAAGGATGTCAATCAATTAGGAACGCCCAGTCCCGCAGATTACATACCCGGAAGCGGCGGTGAAAATACGGTATGTACGGCAATGAAATAAAAAAAAAACAGCCGATTGTCATTCTGACAACTCGGCTGAATGTAATGTTAAAAAATATTTTTTTGGGTGAACCCCCGCTTTAAGGACTGGAGAACCGTGTCTATTCTGGAAACTGTCCAAATCACTTTCTCTCAAACTTAAGATACAAATCACAGACAATAACTATTTTGTTCCTGGAATATTCACTTTTACATTTTGAGGACCTTTTGCACCTTTATGCTTTCAGAAGCACTTGCTTCCAGTGTACACATTGCCAAACAAACAATAGCTAATGTCTTTAAAGGGTCACTAAAGGAAACATTTTTTTTTAGCTAAATAGCTTCCTTTACCTTACTGCAGTCCTGGTTTCATGTCCTCATTGTTCATTTTTGCTTTGATGTTGCTGTAATTCCTCTCTGTTCTGGACACTTCCTGGTTGTCTGTTTCCTGATAACCACAGTACTGGGAGATTTCTCACTGTGGTCACTAATCAAGGAGGTGTGATTACTGTGTGTCTAAAACCCCTCAGCACCAATCCTGTTTCGTTTTACAAACCATCACTGCCCTCTATTGGCTCTCTTGCTCTGTACATCAGAGAACCAGGAAACAACAGCAAAAACGAACCTAAACTGCAGGTGCATTATATGATTGGTTTTTATCTATTTTTAATCATTTTTAAGAGGAATCAGTTAACTATTATGTCTCTATACCCTGTAAACAGTCATTTCAGCTAAATATTTTTTTTCCTTTAGTGACCCTTTAAATAGAGCTCATTATAATTACAATGACCCAAATCAAGGTGTATGAACTGCCTGCATGTTAGAACACTTGTAAAACAACCGTTCTGTTATTCCCTCAATTAAACTTAAGTGCAGGTATCTGGACAAGCAGGAAATGAAAATTCTCAGTAATTGAAGTCCTGTCTTGGTGATAAGCCAAAATGTATTCTTGGAAATTAAATTCTAAAGCTTACAGATTTACATATAGGTCAAATATGCCCACAAATTGATGCCAATTACTTATACAGTGTAAGGACAAAACCATAGACAAAGTATTTAAAAACACAGAAGCATAGAAAAAAAGTGGTTCTTAGAGTCTGGACTTTTGAATTTTAAAACATGCTTTTTTTTTTTACTTGTTTTATTTATTTTTGTATTAACTTTTTCGTCTGAGTATAGAACTATGTTTGTCCCAAGCATGTTTGCAACCACTTATTATTGACTGACTCATTACCTTTGCTGGAAGTCTATTCCAACCATCAACTACCATTTTAGTAAAATAATACTTTCTAAGATTAGTTTTGATCTTTCCTCTAGTTAGTTTGAGGTCATGTCCCCCATGTTCTTGATCTTAGCTTCATATTGAAAATAATGCCCTCCTGAACATTATTCACCCCCTTGATGAATTTAAAGGTTTCAATCATGTCTCCCCTTCCTTTTTTTTGTGAGCTGGTGCCATCTGGTGGTGAGCCGTTGGTATTACAAGTTATTACCACCAGATGTGTGAGCTGGCGCCATCTGGTGGTGACCGTTGGTATTACAAGTTAAGCATTACAAGTTAAACAGCAATTCTAATGTCATTTTTCACTATTTTTCACTGCCATCTTCTTTCCTCTAATTAGAACCCCCCAAACATTATATATATTTTTTATCCTAACACCCTAGAGAATAAAATGGCAATCGTTGCAATACTTTCTATCACGCCGTATTTGCGCAGCGGTCTTACAAGCGTACTTTTTTGGGAAAAAATTACACTTTTTTTAATTAAAAAATAAGACAACAGTAAAGTTACCCCCATTTTTTTTAATATTATGAAAGATAATGTTACGTTGAGTAAATTCATACCCAACATGTCACGCTTCAAAATTGCGTCCGCTCGTGGAATGCCGACAAACTTTTACCCTTTAAAATCTTCATCGGCGACGTTTAAAAAAATCTACAGGTTGCATGTTTTGAGTTACAGAGGAGGACTACGGCTAGAATTATTGCTCTCGCTCTACCAATTGCGGCGATACCTCACATGTGTGGTTTGAACACCATTTACATATGCGGGAGCTGGTCACGTATGTGTTTGCTTCTGCGCGCAAGCTCGTCGGGACGGGGTGCGTTTTCTGGCTCCTAACTTTTTTAGCTGGCTCCTAGATTCCAAGCAAATTTGTCAAACCCTGCCATAGGCCATATTTAACTGGACATTGCTTTTGTGAAAAAGCCCCAATCACGAAACAGAGATGAACTTAGACTATTACAACAAAAGACAAAATAGTAGGGGATTTACAGAGAAGTGATCTTATCAAACACAGCATCATAACTGAAAACTTAAATTTGTTCATTAGTTTGTGCTCTAGATTTACTAGAATAGTATAGTTCTTTAACCCAAAATGTAAAGATAAAGTGTGACTGAATTATTTCCCAGAAAGGCTCTTATGACACACCAGATAGCACAAATAGCAGATGTTTCCCTATATAGAACAAAGATTTCTGATAACTGGTAAGTCAACCAAACCCTCCAGTCTTTTTCTTTTGCTTTAGATGTTAATACTATTTTAAGCTAGTGCGTTTATTTTTACATGAACATATTTGCAATGTTTATCCACTGTCTGCACCAATAAATGCATGCTTGCTAAAATAAAAAATAAAAAAATTCCATAACAAAAACTGCAAGCAGGCAGTAAATCAGGGCATCATCATTAACCCCTTAACGACTAGGGTAAAACAAACCCTAATGCCTGAACACAGTTTTGCAACTTTGACATGTGTTAGTAAAACTGTACATATCATTGAAACTACTTAGTGTATCCAGGCAGGCCCGGATTTACTCCCTTTGCCGCCCCAAGGCCGGGTCCTTTAATGCCGCCCTCATCTACGCAGTACAGGGGGGACATTATCTGCCGGGGGACTTTTTCGTCAAGATACTGAGATGCATTGAGAGGCGGAGGGGGGGTGGGGGACTGGGATTGGTACTGCCGAAAATGACACTGAGAACCTGGGGGGTGTTGCTGCCAAAAATAACATTGCGCATTGGGGGGTGCTGCTGCCAAAAATGACAAAATGACATTGAGAACCGGGAGGGGGGTTGCTGCTGCCGAGAACCATCTCACCTCCTCTTCCCTCTGTTTTCTCTCTTCTCACCATCCACATGATGGGGAACTCCCGAAATGAAAGTGAAAGTGTCTTCTCCTCTCAGCCACAGTGCCGCCCCTGCACCCACTGCCGCCCCGAGGCCTGGCCTTGTTGGCCTTGTCTGGAATCCGGCCCTGTATCCAGGTGTTTTATACCTTGATTTTTTTTCAGGACAAATTGGGCTTTTATTTGATGGTAAATGGACACAGATATCTCCTGATTTCGTTTTTTTGTATCAAAGGAAAGCTGGCCCAAAATAGTAAAAAACTAAAAAATATAAAAAAAAATTTAATTGAGCTGTGTACTTCTTGCTATTACCATAAACGAATGCCAAAACGCAACCTAAAAAAATTAACCTGATCATGACAATCACAGCAATACTCCATATGTGTATATTCCTTGTTGTTTGTACCCGTAGTAAGGCCCAGAAACAATGGAGTGGATTTTGCTATTTTTTATCTTACCTAAAATGCATTGACACTGACATTAATGACACTGATACAAATTTTTTAAAAATGCCTTTTTTTTAAATCCTACCTAAAATACACTGACCCTGACCTTTCACTCCAACCTTTAACATTGACATTTGACCCTCAGTTTCACCATAACTCAGACCTAGATCAAACCCTGATCTAGCTATTTTTTCTTTATTATTTTTTTTATTTTTTTTGTGGTCATCAAATGTTTGATGTTTGTTGATAATGTTATTTAAGTTGAGCCTGTCCCCAGCACAGTTTGTGCCCATAGAGGGTGTCGGGATGGGCAATAGAACTAAGTGCACTTATCAGGGATACCTGTTTTTGTGTGATTGCTAGTATACGGAGTGGGAGGGTGACCTAGTTATTTCCAAGTGATGGTTGTTTACCTGAAATGAATACTTTGACATGTATTGTATGTATTTCATTTTTGCCCCAGGATGTTCTGGTGGCATTAACTTGTACTGTACTGCTCTTCAATAAATGTATTTTAAACTAAAAAAAAATAAAAAATTAAATAACCATGTAGCACTGTTTAGTTGTGTTTGCCCAGATGAAGTGGCACTCCATGCGAGGTAAGGGTTAACTCGGCAGGCAAGGTTTTCCCAGGTTTTTTGGGGAAGTACCTGCCTCACCTCTCTAGGGTACAACAGTTAGTAAGACAGCCAGAGGTTTGGTTCCATCTCTCCCCATCCAAGGTTGAAGAAGGCTGTTAAGATGTGATTCACTATTTTACACTCAACCACCGCCTGTGGGAGCCCAGTCCCAGTATGGCTTTACACTGTGGACAATGGACTAAAAGGACTTTCACACCTTTCTCAAAGGTCAAAAAGGGTCTGTTAGACCCATATCCACAGGAATTATATTAAAGACATCCACGTTGAACTGTTCATATGTTACTTTTACCCAACTTCAGTAAATAAATGTTATTGTTACATACATCTTGGCCTGGTCTGAAGTCACTCTAGGATGGGGGTCAGCAACCCATAGATAACGATGAAGCGTGAAAAATGTGTTATCTCCATTACAAATGCTACTTTTACTCCCGTCTCATACTTTATTCTGAGCATGTGAGGGTTTCTTAACATTCACACGCTCGAGTTTCTCGTCAAAAAACAGCCCGACGAGGAACACGACGAGGAAATTGAGACTCCCATCAAGGAAAAAGGGAACTTGTTCTCTTTTTTCTTCCTCGAGTTCCTCGACGGTTTCCTCAATGGAAAACATACACACGACCGTTTTCCTCTGCAAAAAAGCTCTCCCACCAAGTTTCTTGATAGATTCTGTTGAGTTTCTCCGTCGTGTGTACGAGGCTATAGACTTCTATTATATCATGTGGGTTTGGTGCTCTTTCTGAATGCACGAGTTTTGGTGTGCTTTCAGAAAGGCACCACACCTGCAGGGTATAATAGAAGTCAATGGCAAAGCACAGCTAACCCACAGAAATTGCAAATGCTGTTTACCTGCACCGGCAGTGCAGGTAAACAGCAGCACTTCAGAGGGAAAGTAGACTTATAGGGGGCTCAGAACAGTAAAGGTTAATTTACATTTAAATATTGGGGGTGATAAAAACCCCATAGTTAAGACGTGTTTTTACCCCCCCCCCTAACAGCACCCCCTTTAGCTGCAGTGACCAGGGGTGTACACATGTACACATGTCACATCCACAGCTAAAGTTATATGCCTTGCCATGGTTGGCAGCTGAAGCACCTGGCAAGCAGAACCATTCAAGTGAATGAGGCCACTCTGCAAGTGCCCTGCAACCTTGCACAGTACAGCAAACAAGGGGTTAAAACAGGCAGCATTGTGTTGCTTTCTAAACACCTGCTTTAACCCCTTGGATCCCGCAGAAGCCTGCAGTTGCAGGGTGCTTGCAGAGTGGCCCCATTCATTTTAATGGTTCCCGATTGGAATGCGGTAGCACCCACCAAAAGCAACAGGGGGGTTTCATTCCTGCTGCGGCATGTGTACACCTTTGGTTACTGCCTCAGCAGCTAAAGGAGGTAGGGATTCGGGGTATTAAAATCACAACACAACCATAGGGTTTTACCACCACCCCAACTTTACGTGTGAACGCGACCTAAGGGTGCCACTGCCGAATGCAACCAAGGGCTCATTCATAAGTGCAGCAGGCACTGCTGCTCCTCTGAAAACTATCCAAGTGTGTTTGACAGGTGGTAGGGAGGCGATATGGTTGAAACCCATGATTGCCATGCAATGCACAGAATTGCAACATGGTAGTATGGTTTAAATCAGGTGTGAAGAGGCAACACTGTGCCAGGTGATCTTTGACTTCTACCATGTTGATTAGGTTGATATACACCTCTTTAAGGTTGCCTACCTCCTATGTACAGTGTGGAATGAGTTAAAGAACTTTCATACAGATTACAAGGAGTTAATTGCAGGGCTTTTTTTCTCAGACAATAGGTGCAGGAACTCCCCTTTTCCGAGTCACTTGTTTTCTCCGCCCCAACTCACCTCCGAGCAACATCCCTTGGTTACATCCCCTACCCACCTCCCAGTACCGCCCTTTTAGACAATACAGAACCAAGTATCATTTTGTTGTGCTAAGTAATTTGTATGGAATTCGGTTTCCCCTTCAGCCAGCAACAATAGATCCCCCTAACAATGTACCACCCACAACAAAATTCCCACCCCCAGCAAGAATAGATTCCCGGCAGCATCAACAGATCTCCGCACAGCCAGCATTAATAGACTCTCTGGCAGCCATCAACAATAGACCCATCCCCCAACAGTAGATCTCCTTCAGCAACAATAGACCCCCCTGCAAAAATAGATCCCCTCCAGCTAGAATAGATCCGCCAGCAGTGAGTATCAATACCCTGCAGCACACCCCAGTGCCCCTTGACATTACATACAGTCAGTCCAGGAGGTGCCGGAACTGCGTTCCACCACGTTCCCACTGAAAAAAAGCCCTGGTTAATTGTATTCTTTTGCAGAAGAAATGCTTTTAAGTTGGCGTGCTGCCTTAACGCCAGCCTTGCATTGAATGGTAGTCTCAGCCTGCCTTTGGAGACACTAGCAAGCACTCTCTCTGTGTCCCCCACATTGGGTGCAGTGAGCCCTGACCATGTACTCTTCTATATCCTATGCGTAACTGTAAACAGAACAGAATCTTGATTAGATCATGCATCACAATTAAATTTCATATCTACTCTTTTAATAATTTTTCACTGATTGCTTGAAATTTCATTTTCTTTTGTGATGAGGTGTTGTATATTAGATATTTTTAGTTATATAGCTTTTACAGTAAATGCCAGACTTCATAAAGGATTCATGTGCAATATGAAATGTTGCTTTTTCTTCTGGATTGTATGCTCCCATGTATCACAGCCAGCTTTTATTCTGTGTAATGGAACAAAAAATAACTTTTATCAGCAAGCAAGAAGTCCTTGGTGCTGACCGGTTTATACTTTGTTGATTACTGTTACACTCCTTCTTAGGTGCTTGGTAGGCACGAAACAGCACCAAGCATATCACTGCTGTGTTGTAATTTCTTGTAGATTTGAATGCCAAGCCAAATTTTTTGTTTTTGTTTTGGATAGAGTAGGTAAAAATTTGAATCTCTGTCTAATTTCTGGTTCACTCTGGTTTCAAGAGAAAAATCATCTGATGTCTAGATAATGGGAAAATCTATGCTTCATGGGGCACTTTGGATTGGCAACATATATTCTGCTGGGAACTACTGGCTATGGCCACTAAATCAATAAAGGAAGCAGATGCAATAGAATGAGCATGTTGAATTTTTAAGACGTATTTATAGAGTTAGATACCTTATTATATATATATATATATTAGATACAGTATATAATTATATATATTAGATATATAATTATCATAGTAAGACTCAGACTTGCAAGACTTCATGGAGCCATGTCTGAATTAAAGCCCAATCCCAAGAATTAAAGAAAGTCTACCCTTGTAGTGGGCCCCCCCGCACTTTGAGGGTTAAATGCTCATTGTGTTTAGGATGTACAGTAAAAGGCATTATTACTTACCGTACATCCCTGGCTGGCTCTGGCACTCTCCTCTTTTCCCCTAACTTCCAGTCTGTGGGCAGACTGTCATTGTGTAGAATTTAGGACTATTAATGTTGTATTGTACAGGAGAAAGACCATGGCTATGAGCTACTTACAGAGGAGGCTGCAGGAGACAGGTCACACCACTGGAGATACCCTATTAGAGTGTAGAATTAGGTAAGTATTTCTCCTTATTCCAGCACCCCTAGACATATTGAGCATTTACCCAGAGTGCAGGTTCATGCTATGCGGTGCGCTCCAGAATTGGATCCGATTCTGCAAATCGCACTGTGTTTTGCTAACCAATTTTGGGGTGTCAGTAACTTAACATACACACCTGCAGAAGTTTGCATGAATAAGGTACGATTTGGATGCAGTGCGGAATCTGCAGAGAATTTGAACTATATCAGTGTGAACCGGAATGTACAGTGTGGTGGGTAGGCGCTTTTTTCTTATTTCTGAATTAGTACTTTAATAGTTAGAAGCAAATTGAAAACTGAATATCTCTTTGTTTTGGTGCTGTGGCTAGGAAATCTATTACACATACAAATCCACTAACCAAAATAGAGTCAGCCATACACCTGTGTAACCCTATTATTATTACAGGATAAGGTTGTGTAGGTTTCTATGTTACCTATGAAGGGTATATTTATTTGGCAGCACTGTTCTAGTGGTTAGGCACACCTCTACTTTTTTTGCTGTCTAAAGCAAAGTTTTACCTGTCCTTCCCTTCCCCACCATACTTTGTAATTACTTTTGTTAGTGGCATTCATCCATTTGTCCTAACCAACAAGCTATTGTTAGTGAATAGTGATATGTTTTAGTGGCATTCATTCATTGGTCCTAACCAACAAGCTAACATTAGTGATATGTTTTAGTGTAATTTATTCATTAGTCCTAACCAACAAGCTAATATTAGTAATATGCTTTAGTGGCATTCATTCATTGGTCCTAACCAACAAGCTAACGTTAGTGATTTGTTTTAGTGGCATTCATCTATTGGTCCTAACCAACAAGCTAACATTAGTGATTTGTTTTAGTGGCATTCATTCATTAGACCTAACCAACAAGCTAAGATTAGTGATATGTTTTAGTGGCATTCATTCATTAGTCCTAACCAACAAGCTAAGATTAGTGATATGTTTTAGTGGCATTCATTCATTAGTCCTAACCAACAAGCTAACATTAGTGATGTGTTTTAGTGGCATTCATTCATTAGACCTAACCAACAAGCTAACATTAGTGATATGTTTTAGTGGCATTCATTCATTAGTCCTAACCAACAAGCTAACATTAGTGATATGTTTTAGTATTTTTTCCTACAAAGTACATTTCTTCTATGGGAAACACAATTATGTATGTATAGTAACAATTAAATATCTAGATGGCTGACGGTCTATCTGTGTTGGAGTTCCATGTTTACTACGGTAGGTTCAAAAAGGTGAACGTTGCATCTGTAAGGAAAACGAGAGAGAATATATCTAGGCTTATACATGGAGACTATGGGGATTATTTACTAAAGGCAAAGTGCATTTGGAAGTGCAGTCACTGTAGATCTGAGGGGGACATGCAAGGAAAATAAAACTGAATTTTTGCATGCACATGATTGGATGATAGAAATCAGCAGGGCTTCCCCTCATGTCAGCTCTTCCCCTTAGATCTACAGTGAATGCACTTTCAAGTGCACTTGTAGTGCAAAGTGTATTTTCCTTTAGTAAATCAACCCTATTATTTCATGTCTATCTACTGAGCAGCCTACGGGAACAGATAAGTATTGTGCTCCCCCCCACCAACTACAGAGTAGTGAATCCGAGCAGTCAGGATCATGTCTGATGTCTTCTGCTTCTCTGCACTGAAGTTCCCATGGATTCCACTGAGATATGAGTCATAATTGAGAGAAAAGGCTGCTTCACGTGAAAAAATGTCCTCATCGTAAACATATGTAAAAATATTTGCTGTCTCACCTGTCATTTTACCCAGGCCAAATACCGACTTTACCTCTTGACATTTGTGCCCCTGCTGTTAAAATATGTACTGTAATATTGTCTGCCAATCAAATACAAGAAGACATTTGTTTAACTTCCAGTGGTAATGAAATGATTCTTCTTCATCCAACTCCTCACCCTGAGGGTATGTATATCACACAATGTCAATAATGTGAATGAGCTTGTTGGAGCTCGACCACAGCATGTCTTTCCACACACACTACAATTGCAACTAGTCGCTACCTGCACAGTACACCCCTCTGAAGAATGTCTGCATTTAAGGTTTCAAAACGCCTGCACGCTCTCTAATTAAACACTGGAAAATATTTACCTAGCACAATCACGTACCAAATTCATAGGGAAGGGTTAAAATATAAAGAAGCCAGGACATAAATTTCTTTCAAGGTGGGACAATATTTTATGTACCCATGGAAATAAAGATTAATGTTTAGTTTGCACAGCAAAAGCTAACCTATTGTCAGCCTGCAACCAAGCAGAGAAACACGTGACTATTAAACATTGCTAAAGAAATAATGCCTTGTCATATAAAAGCACATATAGGGGGCTGTTAAAAATGTAGGAGTTGTAAAAAAAAAAAGTAAGGCTGTTAAAAAATGGAGAGAGTTTAACAAAAATGTAATTGCCACCATTACATATGTACTACGGTATATTACAAATGCACAAATAACAAAAAAAGGCTTTACGATGAATGATAGAGAACGACCACTATTTTTTAAAAAATGCAGTGGCAGAAGATTCACAGGACTGTTTTTTTCCCTCTACTGACTAAAATAAACAATTTATTGTTCTTACATCTAACAGAACTGTAGGCTTATTATAGAGAGTGATGCAGGATTTGTCAAACCTAATGCAATAAAAATAATTTTCTGGGTGAGGCTACTTTGGTAAGCAGCTAAGAATTAGCTACTAATTCTTGCTAAGAATTATGATCAAACTTATGAAATTGCCAGAAGATTATTAGGGTGAGCCAATGTCATATATTAGACAACCAAACACATGCCTGGCAAGGTGAGATCGTATTTGAGTTTATTATTTTGAAGACTGAAAGCAAGACTGAAAGCAAGAGCACATTTCCCTCAGTTCTTAAGACCCAGGTAGGACATATACTGTACATAGACAGATTTAACATTTCTGCTAAAGAATATCCTTGTTCCTTTAAAATTAAGCTGAAACTTTAAAATACTAAGGATAAGACTTTTGTAGGTCATCAAGCTGCTCAGGGCACAGACACTGGAAGACTGAGAAATGTGTTAACTAATAGGTTATAACAATACACAAAGGGCCAGATTCAGGTAGAACTTACGCCGACGTATCTGTTGATACGCCGCGTAAGTTCTATGATGCGTCGTCGTATCTATGCGCCGTATTCAGGAAACAAGATACGCCTGAATTTTGGCTTAATACGACCGACGTAAGTCTCCTACGCTGTCGTATCTTGGGTGCATAGGGGCGCTTCCGTTGATTTAACCATCCACACAAATGAGGTGAATGGAGGGATCCCCCCACTGGGACATTGGCTTGCTGTTCAAAGATTGGCTGCAGCCACTTATTGACAGAAACATTTCCAACATGTTCCTTCCACAGAAGTCAATTAAATAGTGGGGGAGCCCTCACATTGGTCCCTGCTGGACTGCTGGATTTCATTCAGTGTATGGCCAGCTTAAAGTGGTTGTATACCCTCCGATACTATCACAACAATGTACATGTTCTTAACCACTTGACCACTGGGCACTTAAACACCCTTCCTAACCAGACCAATTTTCAGCTTTCGGTGCTCTCACGTTTTGAATGACAATAACTCAGTCATACAACACTATAACCAAATGAAATTTTTGTCCTTTTTTTCCCCACAAATAGAGCTTTCTTTTGGTGGTATTTGATCACCTCTGCGATTTTTATTTTTTTCGCTATTAATGAAAAAAGAACGAAAATTTTGTAAAAAAATGAATTTTTCTTCATTTCTATCATAACATTTTGCACAAAAGTAATTTTTCCTCATAAATTTGGCCTAAAATGTATACTGCTACATATTTTTGGTAAAAAAAAAAAAAAATTGGGAAATTATTTAGTCTGGGTGAAAGTTATAGGGTCTACAAGCTATGGTACCAATTTCTGAAAATTGAACAATTTGATCACATCTGAATACTGACAGCTTCTCTCATTTCTTGAGACCCTAACAAGCCAGTAAAGTACAAATACCCCCCAAATGACCCCTTTTTGGAAAGTAGACATTCCAAGGTAGTTAGTAAGAGGCATAGTTAGTTTTTTGAAGTTGTCATTTGTTCCCACAATTCTTTGCAAAATTAGGATTTTTTTTTTTTCACACCATATTGTCATTATAACAGGTTATTTCTCTCACCTGGCATGTATATTCCACAAATGACACCACAAAATATATTCTGCTGCTCCTCCTGAGTATGGCGATACCACATGTGTGAGACTTTTACACAGCGTGGCCACATACAGAGGCCCAACACCGAAGTAGCAACTTCAAGCATTCTAGGAGCATAAATTACACATCTAATCTCTCAACCACCTATTACGCTTTTGAAGGCCCTGGAGCACCAGGACAATGGAAACGCCCACAAAGTGACCCCATTTTGGAAAGCTAACACCCCAACGTATAATCTATGAGGCATAATGAGTCTTTTGAACAGTTCATTTTTTTGCCAATGTTTTTGGAAAATGTGGAAAAAAAATGAAAATGCATTTTTTTTACACGAAGTTGTCCATTTATAGGATATTTCCAACACATAGCATGTACATAGCAAAAATTACACCCCAAAATATATTCTGCTGCTCCTCCTGAGTATGGCGATAACACATGTGTGAGACTTTTACACAGCGTGGCCACATACAGAGGCGCAACACCAAAGTAGCAACTTCAAGCATTCTAGGAGCATATATTACACATCTAATCTCTCAACCACCTATTACACTTTTGAAGGCCCTGGAGCACCAGGACAATGGAAACGCCCACAAAGTGACCCCATTTTGGAAAGCTAACACCCCAACGTATAATCTATGAGGCATAATGAGTCTTTTGAACAGTTCATTTTTTTGCCAATGTTTTTGGAAAATGTGGAAAAAAAATGAAAATGCATTTTTTTTTACACGAAGTTGTCCATTTATAGGATATTTCCAACACATAGCATGTACATAGCAAAAATTACACCCCAAAATATATTCTGCTGCTCCTCCTGAGTATGGCGATAACACATGTGTGAGACTTTTACACAGCGTGGCCACATACAGAGGCGCAACACCAAAGTAGCAACTTCAAGCATTCTAGGAGCATAAATTACACATCTAATCTCTCAACCACCTATTACACTTTTGAAGGCCCTGGAGCACCAGGACAATGGAAACGCCCACAAAGTGACCCCATTTTGGAAAGCTAACACCCCAACGTATAATCTATGAGGCATAATGAGTCTTTTGAACAGTTCATTTTTTTGCCAATGTTTTTGGAAAATGTGGAAAAAAAATGAAAATGCATTTTTTTTACACAAAGTTGTCCATTTATAGGATATTTCCAACACATAGCATGTACATAGCAAAAATTACACCCCAAAATATATTCTGCTGCTCTTCCTGAGTATGGCGATACCACATGTGTGAGACTTTTACACAGCGTGGCCACATACAGAGGCGCTTCATATTTCTAACACAGCATTTACACACCAAGAATTACACCCTAAAATACATTCTGCTGAGTAATGGGTAAAAAAAAAGGATTACCTGTGGTTTTAGTAGTGCAATTGTCCACAGGAGGAGAGCCCTGATCCAGGCAGCAGGCAGGGACGTGGTCAGCGACAGTGAATGGAATTGTCCAGGCAGCAGGCAGGAATATTGTCCATAGTTGGTACAGGCAGGGATACTGTCCATATATAGTCCAGGGCCAGTGCAAGTAGAAACATTGCCAGCAGTGCCAAAATATTGGTCCTGGTAGTAAGCAGGAACATGGTCCAAGTAGCAGGCCAGGAAAGAATGGGGACAGGGGTAGAGGCTTCTCCCACCCAAATCTCTTTGAAGCCTCCGGGCAACCAGACCCTAATCTGGGAATGAGAAAACTAAAAATTTAGTTTTTTCATCCAGAAAAACTATTCTGGAGCCCCTCACATATGTGAGACCCCTGTGTTCCCACTAGCATAGCAGGGTAAAAGATCAATCCAAGGGGCAGGCAAAAAGCGTGGTCAAACAGTCCAGGGTCAGTTCCAGAGCGGGCAGAAGTAGGTACAGTTTATCGTTAGGCAGAAGAGTAGTCGTATAACAGGCCAGGGTCATTTCCAGAGCAGGCAGAGTAGGTACAGTTTATCGTTAGGCAGAAGAGTGGTCGTATAACAGGCCAGGGTCATTTCCAGAGCAGGCAGAGTAGGTACAGTTTATCGTTAGGCAGAAGAGTAGTCGTATAACAAGCCAGGGTCAGTTCAGGAGCAGGCAGCGGTATGTACAGTGGCATAAGAGGTGTGGCCGTAAATGATAATTACGTTTACCATACTTTCCTAATAATCTAGTAAAGTATGGTAACGGCGGAAACATTGATTGAAACAAAGGCCTGGTTGGGAAGGACAATCAGGGAAATAATATGTAGTGTCTCTTCTAGTTCCTGCTTTGGTGCACACACGGCATCTCTTCTGACGTTTTCGGCCTGATTCATGGGGGGGGATTTTCTCAATAAAGTGTCGTTCATGGAGTCTGCTCACGCAATCGGAGCGAATGCCATCTAGTGAGTCTTCAGGGTACAAAAGGGAGGAGACAATTTCTTCTTGGTAATAAAGATAAGATAAGGGGGTCCTTGTAGATTTACGGTAAATGACATAAGTGTTGTAAATGGCCAAATTGAAAAGATATATGGAGACTTTTTTATACCAATGGCGGCTTTTTCTTGTGGAAAGATAGGGTTCGAGCATCTGATCATTGAAATCGACTCCCCCCATGAACAGATTATAGTCTTGAACACATGCCGGTTTTTGGACAGGGCCGTTTCTTCTGAGGATTTCCACGTGGGTGTCATCATGTATCGTTGAGAGCATGTGTACATTTCGTTTGTCCCTCCACCGGATAGCCAATACTTCTTCATTCCGCAAAGACGCCGTCTCCCCTTTTCGCAGTCTTTCCATAATGAGCCTTTGCGGGAAACCCTTCCTATTGGGTCGCACTGTACCACACGCTGGAGTGCCCATCCGGTGAAGGTTGCGGAAGAGGGGCAAGCTAGTATAGAAGTTATCCACATAAAGGTGGTAACCCTTTCCAAAGAGTGGATATACAAGCTCCCAAACAATCTTTCCGCTGACTCCAATATATTCTGGACATTCAGGGGGATGCAGTTGGGTGTCCTTCCCTTCGTACACCCGGAAGGCGTAGACGTACCCCGTGACCCGGTCACATAGCTTGTAGAGCTTAACCCCATATCGGGACCTTTTGTTTGGGATGTACTGCTTGATGCCAAGCCTGCCTGTGAAGTGGACCAATGACTCATCCACGGAAATATTTTGGTCGGGGACAAATAACTGGGGAAATTTCTCAGAATTTTTTTTTAGAAGTGGCCGAATTTTAAATAATTTGTCATGTGATGGGTCATTTCGGGGAGGGCACTGGGTGTTGTCGTTGTAATGGAGGAAACGCATTATCGTGTGGTATCTGGTTCTTGACATAGTGGATGAAAAGACTGGCATGTGGTGGATGGGTTTTTTGGACCAATATGAGTATGATTCATTTTTTTTTGAGATCCCCATGTTAAACGTTAGGCCTAAAAATAATTTAAATTCCTCCACTGTCAATGCTCTCCATTTATAGGGACGGGCGTAACTTGAATCAGGGTTGTCTCTTATGAATTGCTGTGCATAGAGGTTGCACTGGGCCACGATGGAGGATAATAGGTCTGGGGTAAAAACTAAATGAAAAAAATCAATAGGGGCAAAGTTCTCTGTGTTCACCTTAACACCTGGCTGGGCGGTGAAAGGGGGGATGTTTGCTGCTCCTGAAATGGGGGGAAGCCAAATAGGGTTTTCAAGGGCATAGGGAAGGCTAGCATGGGTCCTAACCCTTTGGGGCTGAGATGACACTGTGCTGGTTCTTGGCCTTTGCTGCAGTGGTACTTCATTTCTTCTGGATGGCACTGAGCTTCTAGTTGATGCCACTGCATTTCTGGTGGATCGCACTGAGCTGATAGTTGATGCCACTGCATTTCTGGTGGATGGCACTGAGCTGCTAGTTGATGCCACTGCATTTCTGGTGGATCGCACTGAGCTGCTGGTTGACGCCACAGCACTACTTGTGGTAGCCTGCTGCTCCATGTCAATACGTCTTCGTTTCATGGGAACACTTGGCTCTTCCTCTGAATCTGAAGAAGACCCACTGCTTACAACCGGTTCATATTCTGAATCAGAATCAGAGAGCTCCCCGCTGCTCTCGTCGGTCAAGCACATATGTTCGTATGCCTGCTGAGTGGTAAAAAAACTTTTTGCCATACTGGTGACTGTGGGCTGTGGTGACAAACTATGGTAGGGAAACAAACAGATATGGCTGCACTGATGGGTGCTGATGAGGCTGGTCTAATGAGGGTGCACTGATGGGTACTGAAGGTGCACTGATGGGAACTGATGAGGGTGAATCTGCCACTGATATGCACTGATAAGGTGGCGGTGATGAGGATCCACTGATGAGCACTCACTTATGGGCACTATTGGGCACTCTAGTGGCACTGATGAGCGCTGTAGTGGTGCAGATGAGCACTATAGTGGCGCTGATGTGGTACTGATGGCACTAATGTGGCACTGGGCACTGGTGGCACCGATGGGCACTGGTGGCACCGATGGGCACTGGTGGCACCGATGAGCACTGTAGTGGCACTGATGGAGCACTGGTGGCACCAATGGAGCACTGACGGACACTGATGGCACAAATGGGCACTGATGGACACTGGCGGCACTGGTGTAGCACTGACGGACACTGGCGGCACTGATAAGCACTGTAGTGGCACTGGTGGTGCACTGACGGGCACCGATGGGCACTGATGAGCACTGTAGTGGCACTGATGAGCACTGATGGACACTGGCAGCACCGATGAGCACTGCAGTGGCACTGGGCACGGTAGTGGCACTGACGGACACTGGCGGCACTGATGAGCACTGTAGTGGCACTGGTGGCAACGATGGGCACTGATGAGCTCTGTAGTGGCACTGGTGTGGCACTGATGAGCACTGGCAGCACCGATGAGCACTGTATTGGCACTGGGCACGGTAGTGGCACTGATAGAGCACTGGCGGCACTAATGAGCACTGTAGTGGCACTGGTGGCAACGATGGGCACTGATGAGCACTGTAGTGGCACTGGTGTGGCACTGATGAGCACTGGCAGCACCGATGAGCACTGTATTAGCACTGGGCACGGTAGTGGCACTGATAGAGCACTGGCGGCACTGATGAGTACTGTAGTGGCACTGGTGCGGCACTGACAGACACTAGCAGCACCAATGGGCACTGAAGTGGCAGAGGTGGCACTGGTGGGGACTGTAGTGGCACTGGTGGGGACTGTAGTGGCACTGGTGGCACAGATGGGGACTGTATGGGCACTGGTGGGGACTGTAGTGGCACTGGTGGCACAGATTGGGACTGTAGGGGCACTGATGGGTAGTGGTAGTGGCACTGTGTGGCACTGCTGGGCACAATATAGATGTCACTCACTTGAAAAAATCCCTTCTCTCCTCACACGCTGTATCGGTGTGAGGAGAGAAGAGAAGAAGACCTCCTGATGACCTCTCTATGTTTACATTTTGACTGCTCCCTCATTGGAGGGAGCAATCAGGTGGTGAAGAGCCGCTATCATTGGCTCTTCACCGTGATCCGTGTAGCGTCGGATCCCCTGAACGCGGCGAGCATTGACACTTCCGCGTGCGCGTCGTAGGGGACGCGCAGACGAGGAAGTGCACGAGGACGTCCCAGGGACATCCTGTCAGAACTACTCGACCGCGCTGTAGCAGTATTTTTGCTATAGCGCGGTCGGCAAGTGGTTAAAGACCATATATTTATACATCGATCGATCGATATATCTTTATCCACATTATTTGTCTTACTGTATAAACTAGTATTCTTGCAGAGAATAATTCCTGTCTTAAGTCCGCGCCATCTCAGTTGTGGTCTTCCACATCTTATTGAATTTGTATTTCCGCCCACAGTCTCTGTAATCCCGCTCGTGCGCAGTACGATCACTATATTCATGCCTCATTCTCTCTGTGCGTATTGTGGAGGAAACATTGCGGGATGTTGGGGCTGACTACATGAGGAAATTACGCAGCCTCGACATAAACAAACAATTTTTTCCCGGCAGAGACTCTGCTTGCCGGAATGAATGGGGATCCGGCGCATCCGCGGTACAGGTCCCCACCCGTCAATCCAGCTGTAACTTCAGAAGCAGGCAGGTAAGAAAAAAAAGGCCAATAGCAATTGGTTTACAAGAATGAAATGCACAATTACATTGAAAGTGAATATTTTGATACAACCGCTTTAAGTTTCACTCATCAGTATAACAAATTTCAGGATGAAATCACTATGGACTATCATAAGCAATTGAATGAGGCTTGAATAAACACATTGAAAATAACACATTTCTGTTTACTTCTGTTTTTCTGGTATTGCATTCTGATCTAGCAGTTAACCATGGAATCTTGTCATTTGTCTTTACACATTCCTATCAAAAATGACTAAGTCCTTTTTAGTCTCTATGACAGCCCTTTGGAAGGCCCCTACCATGACATTTTAGGGTCAACCCAGAACAGGTATACACTGCCGCTTCACATGGAACACGTAATATAGCAGGTTTAAAGACCTAGGCAGATTGTAAACTAGGGAAATCCATTCCACTTAATGACAGCAATTCGTGCTGGATAATCCCACCTGTGGATTTGCTCATCACAAGTACAACATAAAACGTTAATGCGACCAACAGTAGGGAATGTAGTTCTGACTTGAGAAAGACCTGACCTTAGCTAAACTGAAGTTGGATATATCATTTCACTCTATGTTAACAGATGAGCTCACCATCATTTTGGTAAGTGTTTAACCACTTACCCCCCGGACCATATTGCTGCCCAAAGACCAGAGTACTTTTTGCGATTCGGGACTGCGTCGCTTTAACAGACAATTGCGCGGTCGTGCGACGTGGCTCCCAAACAAAATTGGCGTCCTTTTTTTCCCACAAATAGAGCTTTCTTTTGGTGGTATTTGATCACCTCTGCGTTTTTTATTTTTTGCGCTATAAACAAAAATAGAACGACAATTTTGAAAAAAATGAATATTTTTTACTTTTTGCTGTAATAAATATCCCCCAAAAATATACAAAAAAACATTTTTTTTCCTCAGTTTAGGCCGATACGTATTCTTCTACATATTTTTCGTAAAAAAAAATCGCAATAAGCGTTTATTGATTGGTTTGCGCAAAAGTTATAGCGTTTACAAAATAGGGGGTATTTTTATGGCATTTTTATTAATATTTTTTTTACTAGTAATGGCGGCGATCAGCGATTTTTTTTTCGGTATTGCGACATTATGGCGGACACTTCGGACATTTTTGACACATTTTTGGGACCATTGGCATTTTTATAGCGATCAGTGCTATAAAAATGCATTAGATTACTATAAAAATGCCACTGGCAGTGAAGGGGTTAACACTAGGGGGCGGGGAAGGGGTTAAGTATGCCTGGGTGTGTTCTTACTGTGGGGGGGGGGTGGCCTCACTAGGGGAAACACTGATTTTCTGTTCATACATTGTATGAACAGAAAATCAGCATTTCCCCTGCTGACAGGAACGAGAGCTGTGTGTTTACACACACAGCTCCCGTTCCCCGCTCTGTACCGAGCGATCGCGTGTGCCCGGCGGCGATCGCGCCCGCCGGGCACACGCACGGGAGTCGGGGGCGAGCGGGGGGCGCGCGCGTGCGCCCCTAGTGGCGGCTAAAAGGTAGGACGTCCATTTACGTGGTCTCGCCTAGGAGAGCCACCTTGTGGACGTATAATGACGGTGCGGCGACGGCAAGTGGTTAAAGCTAATAGACTAATAACCTAAACCCATTAAGCTAATTAACCTATTATACTGTGAAAGAATTTCATAAACTCTTAAGCCTCGTACACACGACCGAGTTTCTCGGCAAAAACCAGCAAGAAACTTGCTGGGAGATATTTTGCCGAGGAAACCGGTCATGTGTACATTTTCGTCGAGGAAACTGTCGAGAAACTCGACGAGCCAAAAAGAGAGCATGTTCTCTATTTCCTTGACGGGAATGGAGAAAATTGGCTTGTCGAGTTTCTCGACAGCCTAACAAGGAACTCGACGAGGAAAACGATGTGTTTCGCCCGTCGAGTTTCTCGGTCGTGTGTACGAGGCTTTATAAGAACAACACAATCATAATGGTTGTCATGCTTTTTTTTTTTTTTTGTAGTGGTGGGTGTTTCATAGGGGTATAAATTATGGCTAGCAGTGTTGAGTTTCATTCAACTTGTCATGTTCTGAAATTATGAAGATGTTTGTAGTTTCTCCCAAGCAACATCTTCAGTTCATGACTTAGAAAAGCTACAAAACATATTTACCATTACAGAACAGGTCCAATTGAATGCGACTTACTACTGCTTGCTATACCATGACCTGTATAAGTGAAAACCTTCACAGTGAATATGTTTCACTGCCAGTCCTAAGCCAACAAGACAGAGTGAATGTTTTGTATTGATCTTGGCCTGACATCTAGTCTTAGAATATTTTAGCTTCCTTACCATTCTCATGTATAAACAGTATGACATCATAGTCTGTGTGATTGCTTATGATATGCTTACTGGCTTGTAATTCTGCCTTGAAACCTAATGGCTTTTATTTTATTCCCACTGGGGCCCTTTCTGTTGTATCTGTATTTGCATGTTTGTAGCAAAAATCTTATATGCTGTCCTGTACTATTACGGGAAAGGGGGTTGGTGTGAACTTGAGTTTATTTACAACAGGTCTCAGGCTGTGGGAAGCACCTAGATTTAAAGAAGAATTTTGTTGCGTCATTTACCTTCGATCCAGAGATTTCTCAAGCAGTATTTTTTTCTGCTTTTAGATGTCCTCAGTCCAATCTGATGATCAGCAACATTCATCAAACTTCCTCTGAGTCCAGGTCATTCTGGCGCAACTTGTGACTGGATGGTAAAAGGAAAAGAAACACAGTGATGAGCTTGTCTCTCTGTCACTCTGCTTCCTCCTCCGATCAGCATGCGTCTTTTCAGCGCATGAACTAATTGGCTCCATGTACTGTTTCTTCTTTTACATTCCAGCCTTGTTGCACATGGACTGCAAGAGGCTGATCACACGTCAAATTCAGGTACTTACACTCACATTTAATGATACATTATTGAATACAGAGCTGCATTAACGTTTGCCTTGATTTCGAGGGACTGTGCCTCATTTGGAACAAAGTCACTCTATCCCTTCTTCTGTCCCTCATTTTGGTATAATCTATAGTTGTATATGAAATGCACTATTTATCTAAATGTATTTAATAGTGCTAAACCCTTCATCCAATTTCTAAATGGCTGCATTTTTTTTATTTTAAAAGCCAATATAATGGAATAGTAATGGTAAAAAAAAACACTTATGGGTTTAGTATAATTTTCCTTTAAGGGAGCGTGGTAAGGGCCTATGCCTACATTCTTTTGCCAATTGGAGCCCCTCGTTCCCATCTCCGAAAGTTGGGAGGTATGCTTTTATATGTGCTAAGAGTTACACTTTAAATTTAACTGAATATAAAATATGTGAAAGGAAGCTTTGGGTGCTTATTATAATTGATTATGGTCAGTTTCACTTCTATATTGTATTAAAGCAGAACTAAAGTCTGCAATTACTCTCCTCCACTCCAGAGTTGCAACATCTGCAAGCTGCCTTGCTAGCACTGACATCTTCTCCCCAGGTTTTTCTGGCTGCCAGATCTTCAGCCATCTCGAATGTCTGTAATTATGTAACTTATGTAACATTTATTCCGGCACCAAGTGTGTCCAGAATGTACACCGTGTACATTCTAAAGTAGATTTTGAACAGGCAAGTAAGTTTGTTTTATTGCAGAATAGACATGGCCTTCCTCTTCTGCAATAAAGAACGTGCTTGCTCGCAATTTTTACATTGTTTTACTATAGCTCCACTTTAATAGGTTAGCTTCAAGTCTGAGGCCCCATACACACGACCGAGGAACTCGACGTGCCAAACACATCGAGTTCCTCGTCGAGTTCAGTGTTGAAGCCGCCGAGGATCTCGGCGGGCCGACTTTCCTCATTGAACAACGAGGAAATAGAGAACATGTTCTCTATTCGGCCCGACGAGTTCCTCGTCGGCTTCTTTTCTGAAAAGTGTACACACGACCGAGTTTCTCGGCAGAATCCAGCTCCGATCGAGTTTCTGGCTGAATTCTGCCGAGAAACTCGGTCGTGTGTACGGGGCCTGACTCTTTTAAAGTATAACTGTAGGCAAAACTTTTATTTTTATCTTGGATAGAGCAAAGGAGAGTTATACCCCCTGTCAGATTTGTTCACCATCTGTGTCCAATTTCAGGGGTTTTCCTTCACTTCCTGTCCCATAGCCAAACAGGAAGTGAGAAGAAATCCCTGCAAACAAAGGGAATTTTTTGGGGACCCCCAGGTCCCCATTGGAAGATTTTTCCCCTATTACCAGTGGCGGCTGGTGCTCAAATTCTTTTTTTGGGGGGGGGGGGTGCAAACAAACTTCTGAAATGTACTGAAACAAAGAACACATCAATTGCAGCCTCACTGTGCCATCAATTGCAGCCACTGTGCCCATCAAATGCAGCTACTGTCCAATTAATTGCAGCCACTCTGCCCATCAAATGCAGCCACTGTGTCATCAATAGCAGCCACTGTGCCCATCAAATGCAGCCACTGTGTCATCAAATGCAGCCACTGTGCCTATCAATTGCAGCCACTGTGCCATCAAATACAGCCACTGTGCCATCAATTGCAGAAACTGTGCCCATCAAATGTAGCCACTATGCCCAACAAATGCAGCCACTGTGCCATCAATTGCAGCCACTGTGCCATCAATTGCAGAAACTGTGCCCATTAAATGCAGCCACTGTGCCAATCATATGCTTCCACTATGCCCTATCAATTGCTGCCACTGTGCCCAAATGATGCCACTTTGTCCATCAAATGCTGCCACCGTTCCCATCAAAAGTTGCCACTGTGGCCCACCGCACACTCGCCGTCTGACCGACACTTACCCTATCTTGGTGGCGGGTCAGGCAGCAGGTGAAGGTGGCGAGCTGTGGGACCTTGTAGGGCAGGGGTGCCCAAACAGTGGCCCACGGAGCCCTCTGATGTGGTCCGCGACCTCATGCTCTGGGATAGAATAGAATACTGTTAAAGGTAAGTTTATTACTAAAATCAAAGTGTATATATGATCATATCTGTTCTGCAGTGGTTACTGGGGTGCTTTCAAACTGATCTGCAGGTGCAGAGCACTGCACTTGCGGGTTACCTGTACTGAGCCATAAGCCCCTTTCACACGATCAGTCAGACCCAAATGGACCCTCCATTCACCTCTAATGAGTAGCAGATGTAAATGGACTTGTGTCCGTTTACAAACACCTACCTCCAATCAGATCCTCAAAAAAAAAAAGTAGAGTGTGCTCTATAGAGTAAAGTGGGCTGCCATCCACCCGCTCCACTCATTGTGGCCCGCGACCGGTTAGCCATTGTGGCCCTTGCTCTTGAAAAGGTTGGCACCCCTATTGTAGGGGGTCAGACAGCTGTAAGCTGTGATCTCCATGCATCTCCTCCTCTCCCCCTGATAGGTGTCCAATAGCAGCGGCTGTCCTTTCAGACAATCAGGTGATGGGTAAAAGACCTGTGCTTCCTGATTGGTGGAGAGGTGGTTCAGTGTTAGGCCCTGTACACACGACCGAGTTTCTCGGCAGAATTCAGCCAGAAACTCGATCGGAGCTGAATTCTGCCGAGAAACCCGGCCGTGTGTACACTTTCGGCCGAGGAAACCGACGAGTTCCTCGTCGAGCCAAATAGAGAACATGTTCTCTATTTCCTCGTTGTTCAATGAGGAAAGTTGGCTCGCCGAGATCCTCGGCGGCTTCACACAGAACTCGACGAGCAAAACGATGAGTTTTGCCCGTCGAGTTCCTCGGACGTGTGTACGGGGCCTCAGAGTGGACTCAGAGCACAATGCCTATGCCTATGGCTCTAATCAGGTGCTTCAAAAATACACCCTTGCCACTGTAATTTAGGGGCTAGCGGCGGCGGCCATGGATAGATTCATTCATAGAGGGGGTGGCTGGAGAGAGGGGGGGGGGCGTTCATGCGCCCTTAATGGACGGACCGCCCCTGACTATTACTTTTCTGGGGACAAGACAAAATGTATGTTTTTCTTTACTTTCACTTTCAATGATAATGGTGAACAGGAGAAATATAGAGGGCGAATCTCCCTAACAGGGGCACAGACAGCAATAAAAACTGACAGGGGTTCTTATCCCTCTCCACTCTGTCCAAAACTATAAAAAAGTTTTGCCCTTTGTTATACTTTAAATAGTACCTATTGTTTTATAAGCAGGTCATAAGCTACTAACCCTAAATTAAAGGGGAGGTTCACCCTAAAAACCACTTTCTCTAATTACACTGGCCCCCCACATTACAATACGATTATGCCTGTTATGTTTTTTTTGATGCTGTACATATCTTCGTACAGCTATTCACCCGTGGCTTCGGGGTTGCGAGTCCCGCGGGAGTGGGCGTTCCTCACATGCTGGTGATTGATGTTTTGACAAAAAAACAGCTCCCCCCCATCGCGTAAGCCGCGTCACGTTTGGCGAAAGGAGCCGAACGGCGATGCGCAGGCGCAGTATAGCGCCGACTCACCGTTCGGCTCCTTTCGCCAGTCGTGACGCAGCTTACGCGACGGGGGAGCTGGTTTTTTGTCAAAACGTCAATCACCAGCATGTGAGGAACGCCCACTCCCGCGGGACTCGCAACCCCGAAGCCATGGGTGAATAGCTGTACGAAGGTATGTACAGCATCAAAAAAAACATAACAGGCATAATCGTATTGTAATGTGGGGGGCCAGTGTAATTAGAGAAAGTGTTTTTTAGGGTGAACCTCCCCTTTAAGGTTTCTGTGTTCATTAAATAATACATTATTTGCATATAATTCACCATTATTCGCTGTAAGTAGAAATTAAGTTCAGTTTTATAACTGACAGAAGTGGGAGGCTAAGGAATGCGTTACTAATTGTTGAAGGAACACTAAATACTAGTTTTAGGACAGAAAGCAGCAGAACTGAGATATAAATAGTGTTTGCTAAAGTGCTGATTTTGTTTCCGTCCACAGTGGTAGACAGAAGGAAGGTGTAATTATAGGAAATGTCTCAATTTTAACAGTTGCTGCTTGCATTATATGTTCTTGCAAATGCAACAGACAAGTTACTACATATAAATAGATTGCTAGATTTAAACCTCTTTTAAAATACAATGGATCAGTAATGATTCTGCTTTGACCTTTAATTATTAGGCACTGAAAGGTGTACAGAATACTATTTGAACTGTCATTCTACCGCAGTGCATCAAATTGTCAGTCACATTAATATAGGACAGCCCATATATAACGTGATGTTATCAGCAGGAAGTGTGGTTAGGATGAGTGTGCCTATACATCATGCATTTTTTTTTTTTCAAATAACAATTTTTATTGATCCCCCCACCCCAAGAACAAAGGAAAAAAACATTCAATGATATTAGCACTATGTTCATGACAGATAAAGAACACCCATAATGCAGTGAGGATATTTTGAGCCAAAACTATAAAACTACTAGGTTATTAGAATGTAAAATATCTCCAGTAAAAAAAAGAGATAATAAGACATAAAGAAAAGCACAGAAAGAAAAGATTAGAAAACAAAATTAAAAAGGGGGGGGGGGGGGGTAATGGGGGAATCAAATAAAATAGGAGGGGCTCAGGGCTGTGATTGTGCATATTTCAATGAAAATCTGAACGGATAACTATATAAAATAAATTCTCAGGGTTTGTGGTATTTCTCAAAGTTTATTCCCAAAATCTTAACATTTAAGCATCTAACTTTTAAAGTGTATAAAAGCCATATTTTTTATGAAGAGAGTGATGAGGGATTAGAACATCTGTTTTTATTACTGTTTGTGTCCCTGTTAGGGAACATTGCCCTCTCAATTTGACCAGAGTGAAGTAAAATCACACATTTGTTGTTGCTATCAGAACATGAATCGAGTGGAAAAGTCTTTCAATGGGGGCACTTATGCCCTGTGCACACGGTCGGACTTTTGAACGGCCAAAATCACATTGGAATTCCGACGGAATTCCATCGGAGTAAAAGAGAACATGTTCTCTATCTAAACTCCAACGAAATTCCTTGGAATTTCCGATGGAAAAAATTCAGATGGGGCATACACACGTTCGGAATTTCCGATGGAAAAAGTCCGTCTGAGTTTTTCCATTGGAAATTCCGATCGTGTGTATGGGGCATTACTGTCTAAAGAGTGAAAAACCTCACTTTCGCAAGATTTCCTCTCACTTCTTGTTGTGGCTATGGGACAGGAAGTGAAGGGAAAACTCCCCAATTGAGCACAGGTGGCAGTTTGTTTCTAGGTGTATGGACTCAAAGTGGAGGAGTTGTAAGTACATAGTGCACTTTTCCACAAGCAGACAATAAAGGCCAGATAGCGCTAACAGGCAGGATTGCATAACTGAACATTTTATTATATGCAGGAAGGTGTTACTGAAAGCCAGCAACTTGATGTGTTGGCACCCCCTGGCTGCCCTGCTGCCCTAGGCCACAGCCTATGTTGACTATGCTGAAACATGGCCCTAAGCAATGATCCAGACAGTTAAATTCTCCACTATTTCCCAATGGCTGACTGAAGATACAGGATTTTCATCATAATGAATTATGTCAGAGAAAGCATTCCAGCATTCCATTAACGTTTATGTCCAGCCAAAACTTGGTATCTGTTTAGATTATCTTTGCTCTTCTCTGCAAGACAGCTGTGGACTAACCTAGAGAGCAAGAATATTTAAAGCTGAACTCCAGGCTGGAGAAAAAGTTTCCCTTTCAGTGAAGCCCCCTTTGCAATGCAACAGTTAAAGGCAATTTTTTTCTAGGGTATGGTAAATTAGGTGAATTACTTACCTTATTCTTCCCTCCCTCGGCAGCCTGATATCTCCTCTGCTCTCCAAAGCTCACAGTATGTGAGCGGGCCCTTAGCATCCTCAGTACAACGCAGGATCACTGGTCCTGCATTGTATACTATGACGTTGGAGAGCAGCAATTGCTCAGGCAGCCAGGACGAGTAGCTTTTGGAAATCTAGCTTTACGAAGTGGAGGAATGGGCAGTACATAGTAAGAGTAACATTTTTTCTCCATTGCAGAGTTCAGCAAAGTGCATCTCGTAATAAAAAGCAGGAATTTAAGCCAACAGAGTTTATATCCCTGCCCTACTCCATTCAAAAAAACGCAAAATTGTATCATACTTACCAGTAATTTTCCTTTCCTGGTGCCTATCCATGGCAGCATACCTGTGACAAGCTCCGCCTTGGCTCCTCCCTCAGGAATAGTGAATATTATAAAAGAGTCGGTGAACACCGCCCCCACATTCTCCGTAATATAGAAAACCGAGGGTGGGAGCGTATGCTGCCATGGATAGGCACCAGGAAAGGAAAATTACTGGTAAGTATGATACAATTTTCCGTTTTCCTGGTGCCTCCATGGCAGCATACCTGTGACAAATAACTAGCTGAAACGGGTGGGATGCTGCTTAGAAAATTTATTACAAGGACATCATTAACAAAGGTTAACAAATAGAGGAGGCGACGGCTGACTTGATCGCCTGTCTGCCAAACTCTACCGAAGAGAGAGCTCCCGGGTCCACCCGGTAATGTTTCATAAACGTGTGTTGGGACGACCAGGTCGCTGCCCTACAGATGGTCTCGATCGACACGTTTGCCCTTGCTGCCCAAGAGGCAGAAACTGCCCTCGTAGAGTGCGCCTTAATCGCCGACGGAGGATCCAGACCTCTTGCCCTGTACGCTTTATGAATTAGTTTCACAATCCATGAGGAGATTGTTCTCGCTGACGCCTCTTCACCTTTTCTTTTCCCCCAGGGGATTATGAGCAACTTGGAAGAGTTTCTGAAAGGCGCTGTGGCCTGGAGATAATGCTTCAGCGTGGAAGCAATATCTAGCTCGTGAAAAGAGCCTGAGTCCTGCTCTAGGAATGTTGGGAGTGCCCAGGGTTCCGACATGGATAAGGATGATGCAACTTTGGGGATAAACCCCCGAACTGTCCTGAGTTCCACCCTGTCGGGGTAGAACACGATGTGATTGTCGTCTGCTCCTAGAGCTTGGAGCTCTGAAACCCGTCTGCCCGATGTTATGGCTATCAAAAATGTAAGCTTCAAGGTTAGATTCCACAGTGATGCTGAGCCCGAAGGGGCAAAGGGCGGATTGACTAGGGATTCTAGGATGACAGCGAGGTCCCAGGTGGGAAAAGACTGCCTAGTTGGCGGCCGGATTCTTCTGACGGCCTTGAAGAATTGGACTATTAGTGGGTCCTCGGCCCACCTCTTCCTGGTTGCCGATGAAATTGCTGCTACTTGTACCTTTAATGTACTTAGGGCAAGACCCTTGTTTAGGCCTGCCTGCAAAAAATCAAGGATCTGAGAAGATGATGGAAGCTCCGGATCGCAGCTTTTGTCAGACATGAAGGACCTGAACTTGTTCCACACTTTCCCGTATATACTGTTTGTGGAAGGCTTTCTAGCCCTTAGGAGGGTAGCAATAACTTCGCTGGAGCAACCTAGAGATTCAAATTTTTGCCTTTCAGTCGCCAGATGTGAAGGTTCAGCCTGCCTGGATCTGGATGAGTGTGACACCCCTGAGACAGGAGGAAGGGTATCAGAGGAATCTTGACTGGGGGTTGCATACTCAGGAACATTGCCGTCGGAAACCAGGGACGTCTCGGCCAGTATGGTAGAACTGCTATTACTATTGTTGATTCGATCATTGCCCTCGCCAGGAGTTTTGGTATCAGAGGCCGTGGCGGGAATGCATAGGCCAGATCCCATGTCCAAGGGGCTGTGAGAGCGTCCACTGCCTCCGCTTGGGGATGCGGTAGCCTTGAGATGAACCTCGGAAGCTTGGAATTGCTGGCAGTTGCGAATAGGTCCAGCTCGGGGAGCCCCCAGTGGTCTGTTATCCAATTGAAGATGTTGGGGTGAAGAGACCACTCGTTGGCGTCTACGAACTTGCGAGATAGGAGGTCGGCTTGCACGTTGAGGCGTCCTGGCAGGTAAACTGCCCTTAAATCCCCGAGATTTCTTTCTGCCCACAGGATTATGGGCTCTACTTCCCTTAGCAGGGGTCTGCTGTGTGTCCCTCCTTGACGATGTATGTAAGATACGGCGGCCCTGTTGTCCATCCGTAAGAGCACTGGTTTCCCTGAGATCTCAAACTCTAGGGCTAGAAATGCCCGGTAGACTGCCCGGATTTCCAGGATATTGGACACCAGGCCTGTCGCCTGAAAAGACCATCTGCCTTGCACTGAAATTTGATTGCAGTGTGCGCCCCAGCCTGCTAAGCTGGCGTCGGTGGTAACTATGGTCCAGTTGACATGCCCTAACGCACGTGGCTTCGTCAGAGTTTGTTTCTTCATCCACCAATGGAGGCCTCTGAGCATCAGGGTCGTCAGGCATATGTGTTGAGCTAGAAACCGTTTGTTCCACTGCCTCAAGAACTCCAGTTGAAAATATCTCAAATGCCAATGGGCCCAAGGGACCATCGGGATGCAAGATGACATCCTGCCTATCAGGCTCAGGCAATTCGAGGCAGTCAGATATGGTCTGGAACTCGCATTCTTCATCTGTCGGATGATAGACTTCACCTTCTGGGGTGGAAGGGACACTGTACCCTTCTTTGTGTTGAAAAGTGCTCCCAGGTAGATCATTTCCTGGGTTGGAGAAAGATGACTCTTCTCCTGGTTTACCTTCCATCCGAATCTCGTCAGTGCTGTCAAGAGAATTTCTCTGTGTTCCAGTAGCTGGGCTGGCTCTTTCGCTAGGAGAAGAAGATCGTCTAAATAGTGGTATACTCTGAGCCCCTGTTCTCTTAAAGGGGCTATGAAGGCGATCAGGGTCTTCGTGAAGACTCTTGGAGATGTACAGAGGCCGAAGGGGAGACTGCGAAATTGAAGATGCACTTGGCCTACTGCGAACCTCAGATACTTCTGGAAGGATGGGAGTATAGGTAAATGCAGGTAGGCATCCTGCAGGTCTATGGACAGCATCCAGTCCCCCGGTTGGACTACCCGAATGATCGTTTGTAATGACTCCATCTTGAATCTTTCTAGGGAGATGTAGCGATTTAGCCTTTTCAAGTCTATGACTGGTCTCCAACCACCCGTTTTTTTGGGGACCAGAAACAGAGTCGAATAAAACCCTGAAAACCTTTCGGATGGGGGTACAGGAACCACCGCCTGCTGATCCTGCAAGGAGAGAAGATATTGTTGCAGCGCTTCTGCTTTTTGAGGAGACTTTGACATCTCTGTCGGAGAGAAGAAATCTTTGGGGGGTTTGTCTAAAAACGTCCAGAAATGACCGTATTTGATCGTGGAAACTACCCACGGATCCTTGCACTCTTGCTCCCAGATCTTTGAGAAGAGTTGAAGTCTGGCTCCCACAGGGACTGCTTGGGACGGCTTGGCGTCAAAAAGACTTAGTGGGATCCTGTGGAGTAGAGGCTGTTGTCTGTCTGCGGTTTTTCAGGAAGGTGGACTGGGTGCTCCTCCAGTTTTGTCTGAAGCCTTTTCCCTGCCTGGGTTGACGATAGTCCTTATTCCTAGAGTACTGGAATCTAGGCGCAAAAGACCTGGAGCGCCTGGGCCGTCTGTCTTGGGGTAACAGGCCCGATTTCCCACCAGTGACGCGAGAGATGGCTTTATCTAATTTTTCCCCGAAGAGGGCTTTTCCATCAAATGGTATCTTGCACCAATTCTGTTTCGACGCAACATCTGCCGACCAAGGCTTCAGCCACAGGGCTCGTTTGGCTAACACTGTGTGGAGCATGGATCTTGCGGAGCATCGAATTGAGTCGATGGCAGCCTCTCCAATAAAGTCTGCAGAAAGTTTCAGTTCATCTAAGGCCTTAATAATGTCCTCCTTCGGCACCTCCTGCTGGATGGCCGCCTCTATGTTATCCGTCCACACACGTAGCGCGTTGGATACTGACGTCAGGGCTATTGCGGGTTTACAGGCATTGCCCGCCATCTGGTAAGCTTTCCTTAAGTCTAGGTCCATTCGCCTATCGAGAGGATCTTTGAATGAAGTCGAGTCCTCCATTGGTAGTGTAACGTTCTTTGCTAATCTTACCACTGCTGCATCAACTGTTGGAGGGCCTTCAAGCATTGCGGAGTCGGCCTCTGAGAGGGGGTATAGTTTCCCCAGGCGGTTGAGGGAAAATCTTTTCTCCGTTCTCTTCCACTCTTCCTCGATCAGGCCTTTAATTTCATCCATGAGAGGAAAAACGGAAATCTGACGCTTGAGATGAGGAAAAAAGGCTTTAGACTTTTTGAGCTCTGTCTCAGGTTCATCCCAGCCGATTGCCTGCTTTACGGCTTGTACATAGGGTTGGACCATGGCAAAGGCAAAGCCAGATGCTTCCATGTCGTCAGAGGAGTCCCCTGAGCCGTCATTCTCTTCTTGAGGTTTAGAGGAAGAAGCAGGCGCTGGGCGCGGCATTCCACTTGTGGAGGGCCCTGGGAGGGCCTCCTCACCTGGATGATCCTGCGGAGGAGATGCCGGCTGCTGTGGCGGCATTGTGGCTACCAATTCTGCAAAAGAATCTTTTATGGCCTTCTTAAGGAGGTCCGCCACCTGTTTGCTTTCTGATTCTCTGTCCGATGCGTAGTCCTTCAGGCAGACTCGGCAAAGTCGCTTATGTGGAAGTGGGGTGGCCCCACAGGCCTGGCATTTTGGCGACCTCTGTCTGGGGGAGCGTGAGTGATGGCGCCTTTTGGCTGAAGCCTTCTTGCCATTCCCGTGGTCGTCACGTCTGGGGGACCTGCCTCTACTGAAGCTAGAATCGGAGTCTTTGTGCCGCCTGGAGGTCTTCTTAGACGTCTTCTGGCGTACAGGGCTGTAATACATAAAGTTACAGCCTCAGTGCACTCTTTTTTTTTTTTTTTTTTTGTACCTACCTGAATGTTGGTCCTTACCTTAGGTGTGGAGTAGGTTCTTGCATGGTCGGCGAATGGCTCATTTTTTGGCGGCTTAACGGAGACAGCAGCTAATGAAAAAATCAAGGAGAAGGCAAGAAAAGGTTAATGTCTTAGTCCTAACCCGATTCAGGGGTGCCATTGGTCCCCTGTTTTATTTGCAAAATTACGTAATTTTTTTTTGGGGTACCCCCGACCTCCAAAGAAAAACACTAAATTTTTTTCCCCCCTTTTTTTTTTTTTTTTTTAAAACCCTTTTTTTTTTTTTTTTTTTATACCTGGAACAACAGGTATCTGGCAATGGAGTCCTTGGGCAGCTGGACCTCTCCCGACAGCCTCAGAGCCCTTCTGAGGCCGTCAGGGAGTTTAAATAGGATCCACCCGGCAAGAAAAACGCCCCTTCCCTGAGCTCAGGGAGCTACTGGCAAAAAAACTTATTTTTCCCTTAGCCAAAATGGCCGCCGCGGCCTCCGTGTCCATTGCGCACGCGCGAACCGGCCGCCCTAGGACCCAGCGGTCCCGGGCGCCGGCGCATGCGCAGAACGCGGCCGAGGACGCCGCGAGTGCAGAAAAGCCTGCAGGGATGGCGCGCGTGCTCCCTAGGGGGGAGAAGACCAGGGGCAGGTGCACACAGTGTGTGCAAGGGATCAGGCAAGCGCCAGCAGAGAGGGGAGCCCCAAGAAGGGAGAGGGGGGGGGTCGGATGAGAGACGTGCCTCAAGGGAGAAAGAGAGAGAGTGGACAAATGGGAAAGAGGGAAAGAGGAGCAAAAAAAAAGGAAGAAAGCAAAGATGCAGAAATAGCTGCTGCCTCTTAGCCATAGAGAGCTAATGCCTGATAGAAAACTTTACAGATAGCGCTCAGAGTTTTAAAGGGCTAAAACTGCTAGTCCCAAAAGAACCTACAGAAGGGACTCCCAACCTTATAAGCGCGTTTAGCTGCCCAAGAGAAGGGACCGCATCCGGGAGAGGCTTGAACCCGGATGGACGCTGCCGAATGCAGAAGGTAAGGACAATTGTTCCAGTAAATTCACTGCCATGAGGTTTGAGGAAAAAAAGGAGAATGTGGGGGCGGTGTTCACCGACTCTTTTATAATATTCACTATTCCTGAGGGAGGAGCCAAGGCGGAGCTTGTCACAGGTATGCTGCCATGGAGGCACCAGGAAATAGGTTTTTGGCTGGACATACGCTTTAAATTTTCTTACTCTCAAAGCTAGCTCACAATTTGCTTGCAGAGAAGAGAAAGAAGCATTACAATCTAAAAGAGATACCAAGGATGACTTTTTATCCAGCAATGGAAAACATTGCAGCCCATTTCTTTTCCCTCTACCCCTGACACATTTCCTTATGGAGATACGTTGAGACATGTTATGTATGAAAACTATGGGCCAAATCTTCAAAGGAGATACGCAGGCGGAACTGCTGTTCAGCCTGCGTATCCCTGTGGCTATCTTTGGAAACGATCCTCAGAAGGATTTTTCCAAAGATAGTCAGAAGATCCGACATCTGTAAGACACTTACACTGTCGGATCTTAGGATGCAGTACCGCATCCGCCGCTGGGGGCATTTCGAGTCGAAATGGCGCTTTGCATATGCAAATGAGGACTTAGGCAGATCCACAAAGCTTTTTAGCTTTGTGTTTTCTGCGTAAGTTTAGTTTTGCATACGTAAAATTAGGGATGCTTTTACAAGGCCTAAACTGTTTAGACCTTGTAAAAACAAACCTTTTTTTCGATCGCCGCGTTTTTTTTTAAATTTCGAATTTTTTTTCCCGGCGAGTATTTTTTTTTTTACCCGACGCAACTTTATTGTCCCGTCGCGATCCACAAAGCCCGGCGTAAAGTACGTTCGCGCGATGCACGTCGGGAAAAATTACGTCACACGCATGCGCCGAATGTCCGGCGCGGGAGCGCGCCTCATTTGAATAGGAATCGCCCCCTCGAGCAGACGACCGCCTTGCGACGGAGGCACTTAGGTTACACGGCGTGTAATTTCTAGGTAAGTGCTTTGTGGATCGGGCACTTAGGTAGAAATTTAACGCCTGTGTAACTTAACTGCTGAAAGTTAAGTTAGGCAGGTTTTTTGAGAATTTGGCCCTATGATTTTAGGCCTGCAAGCACTGAATCCACAAGATATGAAGGAGAACAAAACCCATTATATATTACAAACGTTCATCTATCCTTTTATACATTTGGCTTATTAACCTCCTTATTACATACATTTTATGACACTAGCAAATTAGAAAAGCACTGAAGGAGCTGGCCCGCCAGGTTGTCTTCTACAAGCTCTCATCAGAGGTCCCAAAGCTACCATTGCTTTAGGTTTTTAGCTTAGATAGGATTCACCCGTGTTACCTCGTTTAGAGAAACAAGAAATATTTTATCCAACACGTCCTAAAGACCAGTAAGAAAATTAATAAAATAAAAAAAGAAATACAGGAAATTCAATCTGCAGTCAATGTGAAGCTTACTGGCAATTAACATACTTAACTGAATAAACAATGACGTTGCACCAATTCACAATGAATCCTAAGGCTGTAGTTAAATGAAAAACTATAGTGCACTATTTGAAGGCCTACATATAAAATGGTACATGATATGCATGGAGTTTTTATGTTCTTGCATTGTTTGCATGAGTGTCTTTCAGTCTGGTCTGTTTTCCTCTAACAATCCAAATACTTGTAAAAATAATTGGTGTTTGACCACACTGGCTAGGTGTTTATATGTGTTAGGAACATTCAGCTATTTAAGGGCTGGGACTAACTGTTCTACTGTGTGTATTCTGTGAAGCACCGTACAACTAAAATATGAGAAATAAAAATATGTTAAATAACCTGATACTTACACGCTAAGCTATCTCTTCCAATACTGTTGTTTAAAGTAGAAAGGTAAAAGGGAGTTGGGAACACAAAGGGGAAAAAACCCAATTGAAAAAATGATAAATTTGACCCACTCCTCTTCCGTAGATATTAGGACCGCAGAGATTAACTATAAGTGTATTACAGGATGGTATGCAACACCTGATAAAATAAGTAAATTTAGAGAGGGACAGTTGGCAGATTGTTGGCGAGGGTGTACAATAAGGGGAACAATGGCCCACCTGTGGTGGGACTGCCCTAAGATCAGAAAATACTGGGAGAGAATCCTGGGCCTGAAAAAAGATATCACCAAGAGGGAGATAAAAAAAGACCCATGGGTAGTCCTATTCCATGGAGGAGAAGAAGTAATAAAATATTATAAAGAGTCATTGACCCCTCATTTATTAAATGCAGCCAAAAGGCTGATCCCAAAAAAATGGCAAGAGGTGGAAAGCCCACTAATATGGGAATGGATAGATTCGGTGGAGGAAACATACAGGATGGAGGAGCTGAAGTATAGTGTAGAAGAGGAAAAAAGAGGATTTAAAGACAAATGGAAAGATTTCAAGAAAACATGGAGTTACGCGGAAAATCTGAGAGTAACGGGATAAGAGGATAAATAGGAAGTAAGGTAAAACTGCCAAATGAGAAGATCGGGGGTCATGAGGGGAGGAGGGGGGGGTAGGAAGGGAGGGGTTTTTGCGGAGGTTTTCTAAAATGTTTTATATATAGATATGTCTTTGGCTGGCCCTTATTGGACCTATAAAGGCCATCTGGTTTGTAATTTTTATAAAATAAAACAAAATGAAAGTGCAAAAGAAAACCACAAATGATGCGAAACCGTTGCAGAGACAACTTAAGCAAATAAACCATGAGCAAGTCTCTTGTTTTGGTGGAGTCTGAAGTGAAAAAAAGAAGAAAGGTAAAAGCTGCCACCGCCAGTAACTCCCATGGTCCTTACACATCATATGCAAATAAGGTGAAGTTGCCTTAGCAGTGGCAGTAAGATTACTCCAATGTCAATAGGCAGAGAGGGGGGAAATGCCACAGCATCTGTGATCAATGGGAGGAACAAATATCCCAGAGCCAATGGTTAGTGTGAAGAAAAGCTGCCCCAGAGTCAGCAGGAGAAAAGAGTGCCCCAGATTCAGTGGGTGGTTTAAACTGGGGGAAAAAATGCCCTAGCTTTGATAGTCAGTGGCAGGACAAAATTACCCATTGTTGGTGGTTAGTGGCAGGACAAATGTCCAGTATTGGTGGTCAGCGAAAAAAAATCACACCCAAAATCAGCCTTTATATCAGTGGGCAGAAGAAGGTCCAAGCATTAATGTCAATGGTTACTTACCTAAGGAGATGCTTGGTTCCACAACACCAAGTCTCAGGTGACATTAGTGTTAAAGCTATGTAGACACTGTTGGGAAGGAGATTATTCCATCTGGGACAGCCTTCTGTTGGGTGCAGTAAATTTCTGCATTTCTCATTTTGAGCTAGCAGGTGGAGCTGTAGGTTCGTTTTCACATCTTTGTGTATGTATCCCTCTCATAAAAAAAGCTTGTTGTTTAAAGGCCTCATTCACACTACGGGATCTGTCACGGACCTGAACGGCCGCTCCGTGCATTCCTATGGAGCGTCGGATGTCAGCGGAGACATGTCCGCTGACATCCGACCCGATCCGCTAAAAACAGACATATGGGGGCCACGCCCTTATCCGTCCATGGGGAATCGGATCAGGTAAGATCTGATGAAAACGGACATGCTGTCCGTTTTCATCAGATCGCTCCATAGGACACAGCGGTGCCCGACAAGCCCCTCCCCGCTCAGTGAGCAGAGAGAAGCTTGTCATCCGTCGGCTCAGCGGAGATCTGCGGACTGATCTCCCGCTGAGCCGACGGGAGCAGGCGGACTCCGTAGCGACGGAGTCCGCCAAGTGTGAATGAGGCCAAAGACATCAGTAGCTGAAGATAAAATCACTCATCATATTTTATCATCTCTTATTATATTGCTTATTCTAAGATTTTAAAGAGAATTAGCCTACCTACAAACAATTATATAATTATTCTATGCTGTCTCTTTAGCTACACCTCGGTGCCCTAAGACTCCTCTGTCATGTATAGAATATTTTTTTGTAATATCTTTTAAATTAAAAAAAGCAAAAAGGAAAAATACAAAAGCATAGTTCCTAATGTATCCTTTCTTTGTTTTTTTTATTCAAGTCATTTCTTTAACATTTAGTTTGTTTCTGCAAATCATCTCAAATACATGTCAAACAAATACAGCACTGTATATATTTCAAACCTTTTGAGCACACACACATTTTGCAAATTTCTTTATTTAATTTGCCTATAAATTAAAACAATAAAGAGAAGCAGAAAACATCTAGGAACAGAGTCTGCCTCACAGGATTATCCTAATGTAAGATCTGAAGAAACTACATAGTTAGGACACAAACAGGAAGTCTTATAAGCCATTAGTAAATGGGTGTTTCCTTCCGAGGGACAACACTTTTTTTGTGCCTTCTTATCCTGCAGTCACAGTTTTTATATATAACAGTACAGCTGTTGCCTTTTTTTAAAAGGATTTAAAGAGATACACCACCTGCTGCCTTTGCATCAATTATGTGTGTTGTACAAAAACAGACAGAAGGTCTCTTAAAATCAATAGCAGTATTCCCCCAGGGAAAGCCATAAAAAAGTGGTCACTGAGATGTCATTCTGACCTAATGAGATCCAGTATATGCAGCCTTGTAAGTGACTCAATCTGGCAATTACTCTCTAGTATGAGCACATGGTCAGCTGGCCAGTTCAGAGAATAGGCTACATTTATTCATTAATAGATTACGTACCATTTATCAGTTAAAAGTACCGGAATAGGTGTTACAATGTTGGTAAAATCAGTGCTGGACTAAACCGTACCTAAACCCAAGAACAAAAATTTAATAAACTACAGCTAACCTTACCATAGATGTTTTGCATACATTTGTTGTTTTTAATTCCTTATTTTCAATTGGTGATCCTTCCAAGAGAAGCAAACTTTGGATTTAGGGGAACAACTGTACTGTATCTAGGAGAAGCAGCGTTGTCACCGCACCACAAGGAAGTGTGTTAGAACTATATAACACCTCCCCCCTCTATATAGCATATTTTGTAGCCAAATGAGATAGCTGGAAACTTCTAAAAAATATTTTCACATTTTTATCTTTCCATTATGCAAAAAAGTTTCACATAAGATAAAACATTTGATGCAACTGTGCAAGTATTCCAAAAGCTGTTTTTAATTATCGTGACTGTTCTGTTTTGCCAAATTCTAGTGGTAATTTCGTAATATTAACCCATATTCTCATTGAATGGAATGTAAATGACTAGGCTACAATATGGCATTAAAGAAAACCTGTACTGAAAGAAGAACTGTCATTACTTCCCTTCTTCTGATATTTTTAGTTGCCTGGCTGTTTCTGGTTTAAATATTTTCTAAATCACTGACATAAAACTAGTAAAAAGCTAGTAAGGTCAAAGTGGAGTCATAAATACTTATCTGCAAATGTATTCCAGATCAGTGACTCGGGAGCTATTGAAGCCACTAAATTAGCATGACAGTCAGGCAACTAACATTTTCAGAAGGGCTGATCAGAAACGGAGACTTCCCTATATCTCTCATCAAAAGACATAGTAAGGCTTTTTGGATGGAAATATACCAAAAACAATAGCTCTGTTCCAGAGTTGCTCCTTTCAATCCACACAGTTATCCCAGGTGCTGGCTACTACAACCTATCTCCACTCTCAGTCATAAGCAAATATAAGCCGCATTCCAAAACCTTGCTCTTCCTTACATTTACTTTTGATTAAAGGCTTTTTAGTTATGCAAAAAATGGATTCATTTAGAAGGACTGGACTGTTATCTGACACAGTCTAGGAGGGAAATTTTAATATTGCTAAACATGTTGGTCAAGAGTCATGGGTTTATCATTAGGCTAAGGGGTCATGGGTTCACAACTAGAGTGCTACGAATAACCTAGGGGGTCTATAAGATCCTTCTTTTTGTTGAAAATCTATTCCTGATAACATTTCCAACACATATGAGATTGTAGGCCACACTCTCCGAAACGAAACCATTCCCCAGATACGACCCAAGAAATAATTAGACAAAGAATCGAGTTTGGCCAAATTAGGCCGCGGCACATTTATTGGTTTAATATAAAAATAACAATTTTCTTTATATTGATAATAATAAATTTCATCATCACTTAATGAACACAAAATTATTAATCTGTCCAGTTATCAGAACTTGAGCAGCAAGTCACCAACATTCTAACATATACAAATCACGTCCCCCCTAGAAATCCAGGGTGACCCAACCACGTAAACAGTCCACGCAACTAGGGAGGGAGGGAGGGAGTGAGCTCATCTGCTGCTGCTCAAGTCTCAGGGGAAAAGGAATAACCCCCCCCCCCCACACACACACAGCTCTTATATAGACAATCCCAACTTCCAGAAAATGTCTCACATTCAAATTGGATCGTCCTGGAAGTACCATTAACATATTTAAAAGGGACAGTAACCTTTTCCTGATAAACCATGCTAAACAACAATTACATTTTATGTTAAAGCTATGAGGTGAGGTGGCCACAATATCAAGCAGATGGGCCCCAAATTGGGTCCCCCTTTTCATTCTGATGGTATGATGTACATGCATACTGTATATGGGGTATTGGGTACCAAATGTATACAAGTCAAGGGATATGTAATATAAAGAGGCCAATATAAAAGAGTACTTAGTAACAACTTTAATTTACCACAAAAGCACTTGATATTTCAGTGAAGAGATCCCTTTAGCAATGCTTCTAAGCTTTATTAAAATACATTCCACTTCAGAAAAAGCAGTTGTTACCAAGTAGTGTAGTCCCCTTATCTTATATGACCCTTGACTTGTTTACATTGATACCTTTATTAAAGGGTAACATATTTTGATAAAGCTGCGAAGTACTGCTATAAATCATTTCTTTACTGACGTCTCAAGTGCTTTATGAGTGAATTCAGGAAGCAGAAATACATTTTTGTGTTTCCTGTTGAATGTGAGCAAGCTAAAAATAAACTAAAATCACATGTTTAGGTGCAAAGTGTTGACAGTAGAATCTACTTCCTAGATGAGTTAAAAACTGTAGCTAAAATATTGAACAAAGTCATCGGAAAATAGCGAAAGGAACTTGTAACATGTTCAGCAAGCTGCTCACATAACAGTTGCTGACAGTTAAGGATCATTTCTAGGGAGGGACCCTGATGCTGAAGCTGTGTTCCCAAGATAGTTACTCTCCGTATTGTCTCAAAGAACAGAAATATACCACAAACCCCTTCAATATCTGAACGCAGCTTGGCAAGCTGGCATTTCACAGAGAGTAAATTAATAATCGATTGGACTTTAGGCTTTGCGAATCAAAAACTGGGTTTTATGTTCAGTCTATTTTCTTTTCAAATGATGGCAATAACCAGTATTTGACAAGAGAGCAATGTAATCATCCGGCAGAGCTGAAATACACAGCATCTGAAGCTTATTAAAGGTATTATCTTAGAGAAGTTATTCAACGCATATAGATGTGTTTTGTAGTAATGTTCCACAAAACCAGACTCGTCTCTTCAAAGCTATCATGAATATGTTTGTCATTCATTCTGTTGTATTAGTGTAAAAGCAGCATTTCCGTAGCATTCTTTGAGAAGTTTAAAAAAGGTACAGTCCAATAAAAGGGATATTTTTCTAACTTGAGGAAGTAAAACAAATACCCTTAAACATCTTTTGTGAAGTATCCTGATCAGGTTAAGTCATTTCCTTTTCCATGTCAGAAAAAGGGACACAAAACACTTTGCTTGTGTTGTGTGAAAAACAATAAAGACAGGAAAACAGTACACTCAGCATGCATCTTAGGCATACACAATAAGGTCAATTCACAAAGCTTGAATACCAGCCTAAGGGACTCAATTATCAGCCATGTGACTGTCATTTTAAAATTTTGTTGGATTCAATTGAAGATAACTATCACTTTTAGGAAACTAAAGATAATTTTTATCTTTGTAAATTGAGCCTAATGTATTTTTATATTTTTTGGTGGAAATTCCAATGAGTTCAAAGAGCATGAAACGTAGATGAAGAAAAAGATTTTCTTCTAGCTTTTGTGTACCTGCATCCTAACAGGCTACTATATTATAGCATGGAATGTTAGTGCGATTTTGGATACAATAAGGTGGGGCTATGTTAAGTTTTAATAGCTGTTGGTGTCTCCATTGGGAAGATTTACTACACTTCCAATCCAGAAGACATGGTAGGAAGTGGGAAGAAATACTCTGAGGCCCTGTACACACGACCGAGTTTCTCGGCAGAATTCAGCCAGAAACTCGATGGGAGACGTATTCTGCCGAGAAAACCGGTCGTGTGTACACTTTTCGCCGAGGAAACCGATGAGGATCTCGTCGGGCCAAAAAGAGAACATGTTCTCTATTTCCTCGTTAGTCAATGGGAAAAGTTGGCTCCCCGAGATCCTCGGCGGCTTCACAGGGAACTCGACGAGCAAAACGATGTTTTTTGCCCGTCGAGTTTCTCGGACGTGTGTACGGGGCCTGAAGGTAAAGCTGGCTATACACTGTAAGATTCTCTATTGATTTTCCCACCAACTTTATTTATTTTTTTACCACCAACTTTAATCAGCATGGATGGAGGAATCTCCCCTGCCAGCTATTGTATTCCTAGCACAATTACAAACAGGGTGCCAGATTCAGATTTCCTAAGGCCACCCATACACAGTTCAAATCTTTGCCGGTTCAGCAGGAACCGGCCTGAGATTCAAACCATTAATGGGCAGGCTGAACACACCAAGTTGATTGATTGATCAACTTGGGTACAACCAGCCTTACAAATTTGCTTTCGATTATAGCAGCTAGCGGTAATCACTGTCTTCTCCCGTCAGGGACAGCAACCTCCTCCCCGCCCCCCGCCGGGAGAAGACAATTGCTTGGTAGGAGGGATTCCCCTGTAAGCACTGTCTGTGTTGATGGGAGAATCATGGAAATTTATTTTCTGCATCCCTTGATTGCAGTAAAGGAATTTGCAACCTCTATGCTTTAGAGTTACTGACATTTTCACTGGACACACTGTGGCTTCAGTACCACTGCACTCCACAACATGGGGGCATCCCTTAGAAACAGGGAAAGAACCTAGAGTTGAGAATCCATATATACACTGTCCAATGGGAGGGCCAAACAAGCATCAATAAAAAATGCAAAAAATCTAATTTCTTGATACATTTTGTCCAAAATGTATTTTGTTACAAAGTCTTTGGTAAAAAAAACAAAAACAAAAACAAAAGTGAGTAATCAGTCACTGACATCTCCCATGACACTAACACAATGATCAGTGCTAAATATATACACTGTCACTGTACTAATGACACTGGCTGGGAAGGGGTTAACATCTAGGGCTATCAAGGGGTTAAATGTGTGCCTAACAATGTTTATTGTGTGTAATATGTGCTGTTTTACTAAGCAATGGGCCAGTATTTACTGGCATTTATGGCACATCACTGCTGCTTGATGAGAGCCCTGTGTTGTTTACCAACACAGGGCCCTCTTCTGTCATTCGCTGAGTGGCTTGTGCTGCAGTGAATGATAGCACAGTCTTACGGGTTCACGCATGTAAGTGAGAACGGATCTGTAAGAAATCAAAGACATACAGGTACGTTATTGAGCCTGTACGAGCAGGCTTTCCGCAATAAATGTACTGCGGTGGGTCAGCAAACTGTTAAAAACCTTGGACTCTTGGACTTTCATCTGACGCTCTCATTGGATTGTATCGAGCTATTGTATTCTGACAGCCATTACCCACAGCTGTCACAATGCCTGAAAAGTAGCTGCATCTGATTCAACAATTTTTCACCACACTCTTTTGATTTTCAAATGTCAGATGGGAGGACACCAACAGGACCGGTTGCCTCATAGATCAGCTGGTTTAGTAGGAACCAACCAAAATGCACTCTGTGTATGGCTGGCTAAAAGTAAAGTCCCATCTTAGTTGTCACAGAAAAAGATTTCCTGATTCTTTCTGGCCACCAGGACAGAAAGTGACACCAAATTTTCCAAACAAGAATACAGATAGCAAAAAGCCAGAAAGAGTTTTTAATTTCTTCCCAATTCTATTCAAAACTAGAAAATAACTACTGGCTGAAGTTCCAGGTAGTCTGAAAACACTGTGCCATATTTGAAAGATTAAAAAAAAAAGATATGCACAGAAAAATTATTTCTTGAGTTATAGAAAAGAGGGGTTTGTGGGACTTTAAATGAGGAAACGCCATGTCAAAGGAAATAATAATATAAGATTAAGTTACAGTACATGATTTATTTATTACAATCTTAAATACATGTCAGATATTTCGTATCAAATAGATAGGTAGTCACAAGGCTTACTCTAAATATGCTGCTCATAGCATGCAATACAAAAATAAAAAACAGACATGGCAGATATACATGGTAAAATGAATCAATTAAAAAACATATGAAATGTAGACAAGTGACTGTTGGCATCTAGTGGCACTCTACGCTTTTCCTGGCATTTCAGCCATTCTTCAGGAGTGTTATAAAGTAGTATATATACGGCCTCAACACCTGGTCCAGTATCTGCCAAGGATAAAGGGGGGTTCGGGCATGATATCTCCCCCGGGGTTGAGACAGGGAAACCCTCCAAGGACGGGGAACAGCGCCCAGAGCATAACACGGTGGTCACAGCTTGATCCAAAATACTATGTGTGCACATTGAGTGCATAGTGTTCCAAGAGGTGGTGACTAAGCTCCCAACAATAAGGGTGACCTGTGTATAGGATCAGGTGTGTAGTTCCTTGTGATTGAGTCAAGCAAAAAAAAAAAAATGTTTTTGAGTATAGTTGTCCATTTTTCGGAGATCCTTTTTGGTAAAAATAATAGAAATTGAACCTAAACATCCCACTTGCAGATGGGGCTGTCTTCAAGAAAAGTCAACTGAATTCGACAGCTATCCTTTTTGGCTGTATATTCTTCAGTAATTTGGCCCTTTTGTATGCTACTTGTGTCACTTATAAAATCATTAAAAGCTCGCTAGATTTCTGTAATTTATTGTCCACATTAAGAATAATATAATATTAAATGTAATATTTTAGCATTCATTTGAGTTTGCATCAAACGGATGTAGCTTTGTAATTAATTAATATTATATCCTGCGTAATGAACATGTTTACACAAAGGTCTATGAAACATCTTTGGTGGAGCATATAATTATTGGAGCGTGGATATGTGGAAATAGATGATGTAACTCCTGGTCAGGAGAAAGCTGGAAAACTGGTGAACCAGAAATCCTGCCCAGGGCAAGTTTATTATTTGGCATGTTGATGCTCACTCACTATAGGAATTTAGGTGCTTCCCAGTACTGAAAAATGTCCTCTGTAGTTGTTAATCCTTCATTCTTCCATACAAACCTGTACATATATGCAATTTGGGTATTATGGGCACAATTCTTCAAACTGACCTAAATGTTTGCCAATAAAAGCCATAGGGGCAAGAGTTTGCAGAAAACACACTCACCTGGGTGTGTTGTAAGGCAAAAGTGCCGATCTCACAGGATGCTAGCACTCATTTTGAAATCTGATTCAGCTGTACTGATTTCATAAAACTGATACAAATTAAAATGCTTGCATCCTAAACCTCATCATTTTTGCTGGCACCTTATTAAACAACCCTATCTACAACGTTCACTTATAATGAAGTTATTTAAAGCAAACTTATACTTTGCCCAGGCAGAGCAAAGCAACAAGGTCATTTCAATGCCAACCACCATAAATACTTATAGCTACCTTTCCTTCACTCCACCACTAATATGTATGCTTGGGAAAGTCACCATGTGACTTAAAGAGGTTGTTAAGCCACTCTGTATACACCATCAGCACTGCCTCCTGTTGTAGTATCCCCCCATCTGTGTGTGATTTATAAAAATAATATTCTGCAAATACCTATTTACACTGTCGAGATTGCAATCACATGACTGGCCAGCTTTCTCCTTTTCTCCTCTTAGAGATGCAGTGGGCGGGACTGAGATTTCCCTGCTGATGTCAGTCTGGAGGGGAGGAGTAAGGAAGGAGGAGAGGAAGAGAGAGCTGGCTGTTCATGTTATCGCAATCTCTGCTTTTAAATGAGGAATTTACAGCATTTATATTTATAAATCATTCACAGAGGGGGATACTGCAATGAGAGGAAGTGCTGATGGTGTATACAGGTTAGTGTTATGAGAGCAGCAGGAGGGGGAGAGGCTACTCACACACAGGCATAGAGGGGAGGGGGGAGGAGGACACAGGAATAGAGAGGAGAGCAGATAGCAGGCTGCTGATGACAGAGGCACGTAAACTGACCACAGTGTCTGTTCTAAGCAGCCATGATACACTGTGGTCAGTTTTCAGAGATGTGGGGAGAAACTAGCAGGATCAGCCAGGTTTTTTTAGGTGTAGGTTTTTTAAAGTAGAAGTGTGGGCCATCAAAAAAACAAACACATATACTAATCCACCAACTCTAAGACAAAGAACTGAGCGATCACATGACTGCTGATCACTCAGTTCTCAGCCTACACTGAACAGAGAGCGGTGACTTTCAGTTACTGCTTTCTGCTCTGCCCCTCCAGATCATGATGCATTGAGAGGCTGAGGCAGCTGCAGGTCAAGCATCTGGATAAATTCTGACCTCAAAGTCAGGATTCCTGCAGAGCCTGGACTGGCTCTGTGACATCAGCCAACAGCTGACTTTGGCCCCTAGGGAGCCATAAGTATACTGGGATTTCCCACTCGGCACAGACACACTACATTTTCATGGGAAGACTTGAGTCAGAGGATAGTTCATGACTGTTTTTTTTATTATTATTATTGAGGGTAATAATAGGGATGAGAGACTATGGGATGCCCATTTGACTTTAACAATAAATTCAGGGACAACTCTTCCTATATACAGTCTCTCTATATAGCTCCTCTGCTTTCTCCAGCACACATACCTGCTTGAAGAACCTAGATGGAACACTGTGAATACCTGACAGTCACTCAGTCAGATGAAGCAATGGCCCATTACAGGCAGGAACCCGAGGCTCCTTAGTTGTGTAGCAAAATTTCAGTGTCCAGCTTGCATCACTAGTGTGGCTAATTATCCCAGCACCAACTCCTCAGGCACTGCCAACCCACCTGGCTGCAGCTGCCCCTTTCACTAGCCCTCCAGGCTAATCTTTCCCCACAGTCCTCCAGACTGACACTCACCAGCCCACCCGGCTGAGGCACAGGAGATCTCCTAGACGTGCTGACCTGCTCCCGCGGTCCACTCTCCTTGCTCCTGTGCCTCCAGGAAGGGTTTTCTCTGTGTGTTTTGGTAGGAATCTTCCAGCACCCTAGCCCCAGGCCCGAGGTCACCCCCTAAGACTAAGGTGCACCCTCAAGTGCCACCTACAGCCTCCTCAGCATTCCATCTTACACCTGACTGTATCTGCTGGCATAGCCCATGTCTATTTATGAGGTAAGCTCTGCCCCCTGCTGGCCCAATGCTGGAGATTGGCCGAGGCCTGATAAATATACATGGCAGCCCCTCCTTACTGCCACCCTCCAGCTCTGGAAGTTTCTACAAACTTCCAGAACAGGATGCAATGCCAGAGAGAGCTGCCAGATAAGTCATCCAGCCCCTGAGTCACTGAACCCAGGCTTAGCGATGAGCTTAAAACAGATTTACCTACGGTAACAACAAAATATTTACATCTAGCACACATACCAGAGGGTGCTACATTGCATTGAGTGCTGAAAAAATAACAGGCGTCAAACACTTCTGGTACTGTCACATGGCGAATTCCTGATGACCCCACTAAAATTCAAGCTGTATACTTCCCTGTTGGCTCCTTCCCTCTAGGAATCCTTCGATTGAAATATCAAAGGAGCCGGGCATCCAATCAGATGCAGCCACTGTTCACCTATTCTGTTGAGGCTGTCAAAATATTGTACAATAGCCACAACTTGGATGGAGGAATCTGTCAAATAGTGTTTGATCAGCTTGCCTGCAAATCTTTATGTGTGTGGCCTGACAGGGAAAGCACAAAACCCAAGGGCTTTCAGTAACGTTGACTGCTGAAGCCGAATCCAAGAAGATGTATTTAATATTCAAGCATGTAGAGCTTTCCACAAGCAGGGAGAACAATACAGTACATGGTCATACATTCAAGATAATTGCTCTGAGTAGCTAGGGAAAGCAATACAATTTATATGTTTTACAAAAAGGTAGCTAGCTAGCTAGCTAAAGTGTCTTTGAAGTCAAGTCTTGATTGAAATGCAAAATACTTGTTTACATAGTTGTCAATTCCAAGGCTCGTTGACTGACCAGGCCTTCAAAAGCTAAGTTAGTATTCTTTGCAAATGAAGGTGTAAATATAGCCTTTGAACACAATCAAGACTATTGTTACACAATATGACCTCTAACAGAATATACAACCAATACATATTACACAATCAGGCCAGACTTAGTTTTGAAGTTCCCCTCAGTCTCTCCACCTTGCTGGGACATCAGTGTGTTCCAAGCTTAGCTCCCTGATAGCTTCTTTGGATTTATTTGACATTAAAGGTGTTGGAGCTACTGCTTTGTTTCTTTTTGGTCATTCATCCTTGTCACAAGTTCAGTCATGAGACCTGTGAGGGAATAAAAACAAATTAGACCTCATTCACATGGGTGTATATAAGTGTACACCTGTGTGAGGGTCTAGTTTCCCCACATGGGGATGCACAGGTGTTCTGTGTATCTGTGTTCAGGTAGTCCCCTTCATGTCATAGACGCAGCCGCTGCTCCCAATTTGACATCCGTATGGGTGCGGATGCGTGTCCTCGAATGCAGACAGTGCAAGTTTGGAGACATGCATTCGCACGCACCTCTACCCACACAGATGCCAAATTCTCATGTGGGCAAACATGGCCCTCACATAGATTTACATTCAAGTACACCTGTGTAAATGAGGCCCAAGGCAGCAGACCTTTGCATAGCGTCTCTTAACTCATTTAGCAGCTCAGGCAGCATGCAGGAGCAACTGCTTGACTCCCCTTCATTCAGTCACATGTCTCCTGACTGAACGGAAGAATACAAATTATTAGGAGTAGCCTGTCATAGCTGTTGATGTTAGAGAAAGGCAAAGATACACAATACCTCCCACTGAATTCCAATTATTTTAAAGTAGAGTGGGTACAGACAACAAATTAATCTGGTGTCCATTAATTTGTGTATTCACAGCCCTGTCAGCATCAGAAACTTACACCAAAAATTTAAGGACTATCTTTAGCGATCTTAATAGCTTTGCCATTAAATACTACGCACAGCTTTTGGGTTATATGAGTATAACTAGAGTACCTAGTGCTTGTGATAATAAGGTAGTATGCGGTTTAATGAAGAGCTATTAATGGCTGCTTTGAAAATCAGTAGCATCGGTAAAGAAATCTTTTAGAAAGAACCAAAAAGATTAAAAAAAAATGTATAATTGTGTTACAGGTGTATAGCAATAACTTCATAATCTGCTAAAGAGCAGATATTTTCTCATGAAGCAACAGGGATCTTCTGTGTTACAAATAGTTAAACATTTGGGTCTTGAGTGTTATGCAGTAGTTAATGCTTTGCATACCTTCCCAAACCTTTTATTTTAAACATATGCTGGTGGTACTATGCACCATTTACTTGTTTTCCACCCTAAGGCAATAAATTGATAGCCCTTCCATATCACTAGTTGCCATTCATCATGTGAGCTATGTGACTGAGTGAGTGAGTAAATAAAGATACTTATCTGACTCACAGATAATTTTTAAAGTTGCTCTTAGACATAACAGAAAAAGTGTATGTGTTTTGGATAGGGAAATGCATTATTTAATTGGAGGTTCGGAGTTCTACCTGTTTGTGTATTCCTAGTGCATTTTTGGCTTTACACATACACTATATTACCAAAGGTATTGGGGCTCCTGCCTTTACACGCACATGAACTTTAAAGTGATTGTAAAGTCTTGTTTAAAAAAATAATAATAATAAATAACATACATGTTATACTTACCTCCTCTGTGCAGTTGGATATTCACAGAGCAACCCACATCCGCCTCTTCTCAGGTCCCTCTTTGCTGCTCCTGGCCCCTCCTTCCTATAGAGAGCCCCCACAGTCAGTAGCTTCCTATAGGGGCACTAGAGCTGAGTCACAGCTCTGTGTGTCCATTCAGACATAGAACCCCAACCCAGCCCCACCCCCTCTCTCCCCTGATTGACTGACTGACAGCTTCAGGAGCCAATGGTGCCGCTGTTGTGTCTCCGCCAATCAGGAGGAGTGTCCTGGGTGGCTTAGACATTCGTGGACATCGCTGGAGAGAGATGGGGCTCATGTAAGTAAATAGGGGGGTGCTGGGGTGGCTGTTACACACAAAAGTTTTTTATCCTAATGCATAGAATGCATTAAGATAAAAAACCTTCTGCCTTTACAACTCCTTTAATGGCACCCCAGTCTTAGTCTGTAGGGTTCAATATTGAGTTGGCCCACCCTTTGGAGCTATAACAGCTTTAACTGTTCTGGGAAGGCTGTTCACAAGGTTTAGGAGTGTGTCTATGGAAATGTTTGACCATTCTTCCAGGAGCGCAAATGTGAGATTCACAGACATCGGCGCATCTTTGTGGCGGCGTAGCACATCTCTTTTACGCTACGCCGGCGCAGCGCACAGAGGCAAGCACTGGATTCACAAAGAACTCGCTCCCACTCGCTGTTAAAGATACGCTGGGTTTCCTCGGCATAAGCCAGCGTAGGTGGAATTGGGCGTGAGCCATGCTAATGAGGCGTGACCCCATGCAAATGATTGGCCAAGCGTCATAGAAGTACTTAAAAGGAACGGCGCATGCGCCGTCCCGTGGACGTATCCCTGTGCGCATGCTCAGAATCACGTCGGAATTACTCCCTAAGATACGACGGATCACTGCCTACGACGTGAACGTAACCTACGCCCAGCCCTATTCACGTACTACCTAAACGACGTAAAATACGACGGCTGTGTTCCCTGGTCCATACCTTAGCATGACTTGCACCTCCTGTATGGGGTTTAACTTTACGCCGGACGTACGACTTACGCAAACCGCGTATATTATGCGCCGGGCGCAACTACGTTTCGTGAATCTGCGTATCTACATCATTTGCATATGTGCATAGAAAATCAATGGGAGCGGCAAATGCGCCCAGCGTAAATATGCGCCTACGATACGCCGGCGTAGGAAAGTTACGTTGGTCGTAGGAAGCCTATTTTCAGGCGTATCTAGTTCTGTGGGCACAGCGCACAGATACGTCGGCGTAAGTGCTTTGTGAATCCGGGCCAATGTCTCCTTTGTGATTCCTAAGAGGGGAGAATGCAGGCATAGATAAGTAAGTGGATAAGGACTCTTTTACAAAATGCTTGTCCTGCTTGGATGTTACCCCTCCATTCTGATGAACTGTGCTTCCTTTGATAAGACCAATCCCTTCTAGTACAACCATTACTGTTAAATGACATAGGGTCCAATTCATAACAAAATGATGGTTTCTTTTCAATAGGTTAGGCACAGCACAACCCACATTTTACAGGCCGTTTTATATTGCAGGCTATGGTGTGGAGTCTGCTGTTATCCAGCTTAAAGTGGATGTAAACTCGTCAAGCATACTGTATAAGCCAATGACACCATAGTATTGTACCCACATGAACAAATGTCAAGCATGTGTTTTTACCTTAACATTTTTATTTCCTTTGGCTGTACGAGCCGCGCAAAACTCTCCAATCAGTGGGATGGTCTTTTTGCTGGCGCTCGGGAGGTGGAGTTGTGATGTCACATGACTCCCCTCCCAACTCTACACTCCCCCTTGCCAGGCAGATTGCACAGCATAATCTCACGCCCAGATATTGAAAAGTGCGCGCTCACAGCCCCCTCAATGCGTGCATGTCAAAGCTACTCGGCTTGAGAAGAAAGGATGAGCGATCGTAGGCTGGAATCATAGACACACTCGCTCTGCTTTCATGCTCATGTATAGGAGAGTCATCAGATGTCAGTCCCAGCACGGGGTAGTTGTGGCAGGACAGATTTATCTGTCGGCTTTTATCGTAGCAAAAAAATGGAAGAGGGTTGCTCAGTGCTGGATTAACTCTTCGTGGCAAGACTGGGCATAGATGACTTGACATCCTCTACTGGACCAGGGAGAAGGCTTAATTACATTTTTTTTGGGGTTTACAATCACTTTAAAGCGGGAGTTCACCCATTTGTTAAATTTTTTTTTTTCTCCCCTTAGCTTCCTGCTCGTTCGGTCTAGGGGAATCGGCTATTTGTATCAAAATATGAGCAGTACTTACCCGTTTTCGAGCTGCATCTTCTTCCGTCGCTTCCGGGTATGGGTCTTCGGGAGCGGGCGTTCCTTCTTGATTGACAGTCTTCCGAGAGGCTTCCGACGGTCGCATCCATCGCGTCACTCGTAGCCGAAAGAAGCCGAACGTCGGTGCGGCTCTATACTGCGCCTGCGCACCGACGTTCGGCTTCTTTCGGAAAATCGTGACGCGATGGATGCGACCGTCGGAAGCCTCTCGGAAGCCTGTCAATCAAGAAGGAACGCCCATTCCCGCAGCCCATACCCGGAAGCGACGGAGAGGATGCATCTCGTAAACGGGTAAGTACTGCACATATTTTAAAATAAATAGCCGATTCCCCTAGAGAAAACGAGCAGGAATCTAAGGGGAAAAAGTGCCCTCTAAGGGTGAACCCCCGCTTTAACTTTGGCAGATCATATACAGCAGTTGCTCCTTCCTCCTGCCATTTTTGTTGACTCTTAAATTCAGAATAGTTGCTTATACTGGCTTTGGAGTACCAAAGTCGGCAGAATACTAAGCTTATTTTAAAACAGATCACTGCGCTTTTTAAATGTGCAGTTTTTTTTTTTTACATAGTTATGACCATACTTTTGCTTTATAAATGTATCCCATTGTGTAGGAAGCTTGTAGAAGCTTTTTTTTCCCCAGCCAATATGACACTTTGCAAAACACTATATAACACTCACTTGTTTGGTGTATTAATTCCCCTGATGTCCGTTTTCGATTATAAAATGAACTTATAAAATTTTATGATGGCCGGTTCCATCTTTCTTGTGGGCATGTGAAGCCCACAAGCATTGATTTCCGGGATGCGTTGAATGCGCTTGTTCACGCGCATGCTCATTGTGTACGGCATCTCAGTATTTTGTGGCGGCGTGCCGCACTGACTCATGGGCATGACACTTAGCTCCCAGGAGACAGTGCGCCTCGGGGGAAAAAAAATATACACGTCTACTCCAGCAGGGGGGTGACGAACAGGAAGTGCCACAATACAGACAGATTCTACGGTAAATACAGCACCATTCATTTGAGCATCTGTTCATAGTGCTGATGGGGATAAGGTGAAGTTAAAAAATGGTGATGCTTTAAAAATATCTTTCTTCCTGCATCCTTAGTACAGTTTCCAAAAAAAAAGAAAAATGCAGCATAATGTGTTTTACATGCATGAGTTAGAAAATTAAAAATGCATAAGCCAAATGTATGTAAGATACAAAAAAAATGCTTCAATATGCATGAAAATGTACCTAAATATGCAGGTTTAACTGCAGATGTTTTGATGTCAATAAGCCTTAATGTATAAGAAATGACTGTGCTGGGAAAGGGTGGGATTTATACAGGAAGAAGAGCCAATGGCATGGGTAATGGAAGGTGTCTGACTATATATCATAGCATCTGTCAATGCTGATAGCACAACAGTGAAAGACAGCCAAGGCTCCAAAAAAGGCCAAGCTGCAGGGCAGCACTAATTGAATCCCCCTCTGTCCTCAAAGCCCCAGTGTCACTATTATGCGGTGAGTGCATAGACAGCTGATCTGATATAAGAGGGTATCTGTTGATCTAGGCTTTTCCCAATCTAATCAGACACTGCCACAAATACTTCTTCACAGATGCACAATTATTGCTGTTAGTGCTAAGCCTAAGGCCTCGTACACACGATAGGTTAAACAGAGGACAACGGTCTGATGGACCGTTTTCATCGGTCAAAACCGATCGTGTGTAGGCCCCATAGGTTATTTAACCATCGGTCAAAAAAAAGCCAACTTGCTTTAAATTTATCCGATGGATTAACCGATGGATTCTGATGGGAAAAAACGATTGTTAGTAGGCACAACCATCGGTTAAAAATCCAGGCATGCTTAGAATCAAGTCGACACATGCTTGGAAGCATTGAACTTCATTTTTTTCAGCACGTTGTTGTGTTTTACGTCACTGCGTTCTGACACGATCGTTTTTTTAACCGATGGTGTGTAGGCGCGACAGACCATTAGTCAGCTTCATCGGTTAACCAATGAAAACGGTCCATCAGACCGTTCTCATCGGATGGACCGATTGTATGTACGTGGCTTTAGGGAAATTCCTATCAATTTAGGTGGTGCTATCAGCAAAATTATTCTGGAACAGCTTAAAGTGAACCTGATAAGTCACTATCATGTCCTCCAATGTATATATATATATATACTAACATTACTGGTAATGGGCAGGTACAAATTTTTAATTAGTTATTTTGTGCTTTCAGAGGACCCTGGATCCTAAAGGTTATCTACAGGGTCCTGATTTTTCCACAGGTTTAGATCAAGTTGCACTCTCCTGCAGCACTAACTCCCCACACCTCACCATGTTTCAATAGAATATTGGCTAATAGAGTATCTGGCACTTGGCAGCTAACTGACAGGAGTGGAGCTAAGCACTAGGCTGGCATTGATCAAAGGCCTCGTACACACGATAGGATAGCCAGAGGACAACGGTCTGAAGGACCGTTTTCATCCGTCCAAACCGATCGTGTGTAGGCCCCATAGGTTATTTAACCTTCAGTCAAAAAAATGAGAACTTGCTTTAAAATTTAACCAATGGACTGGTAACCGATAGGTCAAAACCAATCGTTAGTATGCAAAAGCATCGGTTAAAAACCCACGCATGTTCAGAATCAAGTCGACGCATGCTTGGAAGCATTGAACTTCATGTTTTTTCAGCACGTCTTTGTGTTTTACGTCACAGCGTTCTGACACGATCGTTTTTTTTAACTTTAGTTCATACTTTTAGGTTGACATACCAGATTAAAGAACAATTCTAGGTATGGATATTTTTACATTTTGATTTGCTCAGCTTGGACCCATGTAACTATGCATATACCATACTTGTGGGATCCCTCAAGAAGCTGGAAATCACTGCTACTACAATGATTTCACTAGTTTCCACTCAGCATGGACACCATTCAGGGTTTGCTTTGCATTTTCTAAATGAATGTAAATAATTCTCTAATTGGACAACGTGGAGAGGCAGGGCGGTGATGTCATGCTCTCCATTTCATCCAATCAGAAATGGTGCCCAGTGGCATGTGACCTGGAAGCCTCTGGAGGGATTCCACCAGTATAGTATATCTAAGTTGGACCAATGTAACTATGTAAAAATATCCATACTTGAAATTCTTCTATGTGCTGGAGTTTTGCATTGTTATGGAGTGATTATTTCTCTGCAGTTTCCATTGGACGGTTTACTGAGCAACTATATGAAAATCAAAGGAGCTTCATAACCCAGGGATTAGTTGGTATAAGAGTATATAGTTAAAGTATATGTAAACCCTCACCTTGTAAAACAACAGTATAAAATAGAAATGAAAGGCAAAACATTTGTGTGTGTATATATATATATATAGACACAGTCGAAATTGTTGGCAACACATTTTACTTCTGAACAACATAATGCAAGTACATCATGTATATATTAAATGTACAATACCTGTGATGCATCTCATAGTGAACATACAATGGAAAAACAAACATCATACAGAATGGAACAGCTGTTCAGGATGCCTTGGGGCATGAATTAAAAACACAGTAACAGATATACAACTTTAAAAGGCACCTATTTAGATTTTTCACACTTTTGTTACAGTCCCTCAGGAAAAGGTGGTGCACAGAAAAAAAAAACATAACGTGTAACAATCTTCGCATGATTTGTTTTGTAGAAAGTGACAAGTCACTTAAAGATACAGGACAAAAAACATAAAACAGGATAATGATAATGTATTTTTTTTAACCACTTGCTTACTGGGCACTTAAACCCCCTTGTACGTTTTTTCCTTAAACTTCCCTCCTAAATTTGGGGTGCATGTTATACGGCGATAAATAAAGTTGCTATGGAAACATTAAAAACGTTGTACTGTACATAGGTGTACAGCTCAGAGTACTGTAGTAGGCTGGAGTATGGAGAAGTACAATTTACAAATCAATACTGTCTGTCATGTTTTTTCAGTGTGGGGCACGGGCGTTGCTAGGTAGCAAAAAGACCAGGGGCTTCAGCCCGAAGCTGGAACCCGGGGGGGGGGGGGGGGGGGGGGGCGGCGCGCGGTGCGACTCACCTGACCTACGCGCGCGTGTGTGTGTCAGTACACACACTAACGTGTGTATGTATGTCAGTTACACACTCCATGAGATCAGCATGTACGGAAGCTCGAAGGCACACTAGCATGTCTTTCAGGGTTGGTTCTGACACATGACCTACATACACCACTGTCCTGACCAACATACACTGACCTGTCCTGACCAACATACACTGACCTGTCCTGACCAACACTAACACTAACACTGACCTGTCCTGACCAACACTAACACTAACACTGACCTGTCCTGACCAACACTAACACTAACACTGACCTGTCCTGACCAACACTAACACTGACCTGTCCTGACCAACACTAACACTAACACTGACCTGTCCTGACCAACACTGACCTGTCCTGTCCAACACCAACACTGACCTGTCCTGTCCAACAACAACACTGACCTGTCCTGTCCTGACCAACACTGACCTGTCCTGTCTAACACTGACCTGTCCTGACCAACACTGACCTGTCCTGACCAACACTGACCTGTCCTGACCAACACTGACCTGTCCTGACCAACACTAACACTGACCTGTCCTGTCCTGACCAACACTAACACTGACCTGTCCTGTCCAACACCAACACTGACCTGTCCTGTCCAACACCAACACTGACCTGTCCTGTCCAACACCAACACTGACCTGTCCTGTCCAACACCAACACTGACCTGTCCTGTCCAACACCAACACTGACCTGTCCTGACCAACACTGACCTGTCCTGACCAACACTGACCTGTCCTGACCAACACTGACCTGTCCTGACCAACACTAACACTGACCTGTCCTGTCCTGACCAACACTAACACTGACCTGTCCTGTCCTGACCAACACTAACACTGACCTGTCCTGTCCAACACTGACCTGTCCTGTCCAACACTAACACTGACCTGTCATGTCCAACACTGACACTGACCTGTCCTGTCCAACACTGACCTGTCCTGTCCAACACTAACACTGACCTGTCCTGTCCAACACTAACACCAACATTGACCTGTCCTGTCTAACACTGACCTGTCCTGACTAACACTGACCTGTCCTGACTAACACTGACCTGTCCTGACTAACACTGACCTGTCCTGACCAACACTGACCTGTCCTGACCAACACTAACACTGACCTGTCCTGTCCTGACCAACACTAACACTGACCTGTCCTGTCCAACACCAACACTGACCTGTCCTGTCCAACACCAACACTGACCTGTCCTGTCCAACACCAACACTGACCTATCCTGTCCAACACCAACACTGACCTGTCCTGACCAACACTGACCTGTCCTGACCAACACTGACCTGTCCTGACCAACACTGACCTGTCCTGACCAACACTGACCTGTCCTGACCAACACTAACACTGACCTGTCCTGTCCTGACCAACACTAACACTGACCTGTCCTGTCCTGACCAACACTAACACTGACCTGTCCTGTCCAACACTGACCTGTCCTGACTAACACTGACCTGTCCTGACTAACACTGACCTGTCCTGACTAACACTGACCTGTCCTGTCCAACACTGACCTGTCCTGTCCAACACTGACCTGTCCTGTCCAACACTGACCTGTCCTGTCCAACACTAACACTGACCTGTCCTGTCCAACACTAACACTGACCTGTCCTGTCCAACACTAACACTGACCTGTCCTGTCCAACACTAACACTGACCTGTCCTGTCCAACACTAACACTGACCTGTCCAACACTAACACTGACCTGTCCAACACTAACACTGACCTGTCCAACACTAACACTGACCTGTCCAACACTAACACTGACCTGTCCAACACTAACACTGACCTGTCCTGATCCCACATACACTGACCTGTCCTGTCCCACATACACTGACCTGTCCTGTCCCACATACACTGACCTGTCCTGTCCCACATACACTGACCTGTCCTGTCCCACATACACTGACCTGTCCTGTCCCACATACACTGACCTGTCCTGACCCACATACACTGACCTGTCCTGTCCAACACTAACACTGACCTGTCCTGTCCCACATACACTGACCTGTCCTGTCCCACATACACTGACCTGTCCTGTCCCACATACACTGACCTGTCCTGTCCCACATACACTGACCTGTCCCCGGGCCCACATACACTGACCTGTCCTGACCCACATACACTGACCTGTCCTGACCCACATACACTGACCTGTCCTGACCCACATACACTGACCTGTCCTGACCCAGATACACTGACCTGTCCTGACCCACATACACTGACCTGTCCTGACCCACATACACTGACCTGTCCTGTCCCACATACACTGACCTGTCCTGACCCACATACACTGACCTGTCCTGACCCACATACACTGACCTGTCCCACATACACTGACCTGTCCCACATACACTGACCTGTCCTGACCCACATACACTGACCTGTCCTGACCCACATACACTGACCTGTCCTGACCCACATACACTGACCTGTCCTGACCCACATACACTGACCTGTCCTGACCCACATACACTGACCTGTCCTGACCCACATACACTGACCTGTCCTGACCCACATACACTGACCTGTCCTGTCCCACATACACTGACCTGTCCTGTCCCACATACACTGACCTGTCCTGTCCCACATACACTGACCTGTCCTGACCCACATACACTGACCTGTCCTGTCCCACATACACTGACCTGTCCTGACCCACATACACTGACCTGTCCCACATACACTGACCTGTCCCACATACACTGACCTGTCCTGACCCACATACACTGACCTGTCCTGACCCACATACACTGACCTGTCCTGTCCCACATACACTGACCTGTCCTGACCCACATACACTGACCTGTCCTGACCCACATACACTGACCTGTCCTGACCCACATACACTGACCTGTCCCCGGGCCCACAGTAACCTCAAGCCAAAGGGTTCATTCCACCCCACCAGGGGAGGGGGGCCAAGAGCCTAAATCAAACCTCCACTTGACTGCCTCAAGGCCTGCCCTTGTCTCACACTTCAGCATAATTCCTTCAAGACTTAAAGCGGAGGTTCACCCAAAAATCAACTTTCTGTCACTAGATCCAGCATACTGCTGACATCTGCAGTATGCTGGATTTTTTTTTTTTGTACATATCGTTTTAGCGGTCTTTCTTCTCCGGCTCTGAGCAGGGAATCCTGCGGGGAGTAGGCGTTCCTAAATCAAGCGCAGTTGATTGATGGGCTTGGATAGCGTGTCACGCCATCCGGAAAAAGCCGACGTGACTCTCGGCTGCTTACGGCACCTGCTGTGTAGAGCTGACTGCGCAGGCGCCGTAAATTGCCGAGAGTCACGTCGGCTATTTTCGGATGGCGTGACGCGCTATCCAAGCCCGTCAAACAACTGTGCTTGATTTAGGAACGCCTATACCCGGAAGGATACGCCGCTCGGAGCCGGAGAAGAAAGACCGCTAAAATGATATGTACAAAAAAAAAAAATCCAGCATACTGCAGATGTCAGCAGTATGCTGGATCTAGTGACAGAAAATGGATTTTTGGGTGAACCCCCCGCTTTAACCTGGGATTTAGAAATTAAATTCTGTTTGGGGAGTATAACTGACAACCATAAAAAAAAAAACATGTTAAGAACATTAAATACATCTATTCGTCGCAGAGATGGTAATTAGGGCTTACTTGGAGTTGGACTAGCAGCTGAAAATTACTGACCGCCCTGCGGCGCATGGCCGAGACGTGGTCCGACTCCTAAGTTGTCCGGGGCGGGTGGTGTGTCCTCCTGGGCCGGCTCTCCCCTGTAGTCATTCACGCTGGCTGGCTGCTTTAGCCGTCGACTGGCTTAGCCGTTCTCCACACCTTCTCCTCGGTCACACAGACTGTTAGCTGTGCCGTCAGGGAAGTCAAGCTTAGCGCGCTTTGTCTCCCCCAGCCATGCGTGACGCGTCATCACGTCCCGGCTGCGGATTTGTCCACTGTGATGTTCATCATAACAGCACAGCGCGCCTATGATGGACATCTCACTGGCCAATCCTGGGATCGCGGGCGCCAGGCGGGACCGTGATGTCGATGGATGCGTTGCACTCGCACGGCACAGGACAGTGAGCTTGACTGCACTTGACAGTTTTTAATGGGACCGGCCGATTCGGGGCTAATAATGTTAAAATAAATAGCCGAGACTCGGGGCTTTTCGGGGTACCATTCGGGGCTCCAGCCCACCAAGCCCCGCCCTAACGACGCCCCTGGTGTGGGGGAGGATTATTATGGGTAATGGTGAAGAGGAGGGGTTGGGTGATGACCCTTAGCCCCTGTTCACCTTGGCTGTGGCTTTGAAATCATGTGACTTCGACTGAAATTGCACGGTTTCAAAGCCGCATCTAAGTGTGACTTTGAAGACATCTGTGCGGCTTCATGCATGTACTACTTTTTGAAATCGGTGCGGTACAGAAAAGTCTGGATCGCACTGATTTGAACAGTGCCATTGTCGGCAATAGGATGCGACTTGTCATGCAATTTGACCAATGTGAATGGGGGCTTAAAGTGTATGTCTGGCCAAATAAAAAATGCACATTTCCTCATGCTTTGTCAAGCACAGAAACAATCCTGCTGACCTGCTAGAAAGGCAATGGGCTACTGACTTCCTATAGTGGGCTGACAATGTTGCCTCTGCTGTACTGAAATCCGAAGTAGGGTCTTCAGCCCTGTCCAGTTATTCCTTCTACATTACAGGCTGTCTCTTCTTCTCCCCGTCTCCATAACATATAGTCAATAATAGAGAACTCAGGCAGGGCTAATAACACTGGGAATTCAGTGCAGAGTGGCCAGCTCCAAGAGGAAGTAAAAAGCACACTTGGGAGGATCATTAGGTATGTTTCTGTACTTGAAGCATTTTTTAAAGGGATATTAGGAGAATGCAAATGTATTACACAGTTTGACAGATTTTTTTTTTTTTTTTTACTTTTTGATTTGACATACACTTTAAAAGTGCTTTTACTGGTTCTTGTGGACCCATTTCTCTGTTTATAAATAAAGAAATTAAAAAAAAAAAAAAAAAAAGTGCTTTTACACTTTAATTGAATTTTGCTCAAAGTTTGTCAAAGCTAAAGCTATGTACATTCAGCTCTATTGGGTAAACAGCTGAGCAGTAATGTCAGCACTAAGGGTCAAATACTTTCAAAATTGTTGTACTGAAAGGAATGTAAACAATGAAGTACACTTCATTGTTTAAACACGTTCCCCTAGTTTACCTTTTTTACCAACAATCTACAAATGTGGGATCTTTTTCAAGATTGAAATCCAAAGATTTTATTAGTGTTTTTCTTAAAATTTCTAGGCTATACATATGAAAAATGTAATACTTTCTGTAAAGTGCTACAGAAAAGGCACCAGTGCTTTATAAAGGTGCTTTAATAAACCTGCTATTAGCCCTATTCAGTTAGGTGAAGCGCAATGTGCGCTAACCATTAGACGTCAATTTGAATTCAATTTCTAGTGGTATGATTTCTGTCAAAAGAAATGTAACATGCTATTGTGGTTTATTATTGTGCATCACTCTTGAGTTTGGATGAGCTTATTTATGTTGTTACAGAAAGAAGTCCATGCTAGTTTCAGTTGATAGCCATAGCATAAAAATAAATGGAACCAGAAGTACGCTGTAAAGGAAGCCAATTATTACTTCTCTTTCTGGTCTGCAGAGCTTCTTGAAGAGCTTCATGCACCACCACGATATGACATTTATGGGTGTGTTAGATAGAAAGTTCCCCATGGGTGCTGTGGTTTCATACGCTGACTCCCACATCACTACTGTACAAAGTAGTGACATAGGGGTTGGTGGGAAGAACAAGTGGGGAAACATGTACTTGTATGTCAAATGTCCAGGTGCGGACTGACAACACTCAGGGCCCCTCGACCAAATAAAGAAAGTGTCCCCTGTCAGGACCTGCCTATGGCTTGGCTTGGTCCCTCATATTAACCCACCACTGACCCCGCCCCTACACTTTGCACAAAGTACAATTTCTGTCTTTTTTTTTTAATGGCACCTGCAGGGGAATCTCTCTCTAATAGTTTCTATTAGACAGTCTGTTAGAAAGGGTCCCCTCCAGGCCATATTAGAGTTTACAACAGAGTCTAATGGGACCTGGAGGTGGGGTCTCTCTCTAACAATGTCCATTAGAGACTACAAAGGAGTGTATTGGGACCTGGAGGGGGGGCCACTTTCTAACAGAGTGTACAGTGAACACCTTCATTCACTCTGGTCCTCACGGGACCCCCTCCTTGTGCCATGGGGTGGGAGCATTCTGTACACCATCTGTATACAGGACACCTCCGGGTAGCCATATTGCATTGCATTTTACAGATTGAAAAGGAAAGGTCAATTTCAATAACATTCAATTGTGTAACGACTTTTTTTTCTACAGTATGTGCTAATTATTTTCCCACAAAAGAAAAGTTACCCTTTAAATCTGAACTCTTGGGGCAAAAATGTTAATCTAAATATATTCTTCATTCGAAACAAATGATATAAACTTAACATTTTATTCGCTCCATAAGACGCACCTGACCATAAGACTTTTTAGAGGAGCAAAACAAGAAAAAATATTCTGAACCAAATGGCAACGGGTCATGCTGGGAGCTGGCCACAGACATGTGGGTCCTGCTGGCTTCTGGCCTATAGGTCATGCTGGGAGCTTGCCATGACCTGTGGGCCACAGGCCATGGCCAGCTCCCAGCAGGAGCTACAGGCCAGTGGCCAGTAGGACACACAGGCCAGCAGGACCCACAGATCATGGCCAGCTCCCAGCAGGACCCATAGTGCTGAGGGCTATTTTGAGGTTACTGGGTGGACACTGGGGCAGAGTAAATGGGGTGTATGGGGGGGATAGATGGGATGTGAGGGTCAGCTGGCCCTGGGGTTAACAGTGTCTCTCACCTCAGTCATAGCAGCTTCTAGTGCCAGCTCAGCAGGTTTGTGCACGGCTACCTCCAGCCCTGGGGGGGGGGGGGGTGATGTTCCTGTACTGGGGTCAAGCTAAGTTGCAGCCGGAGCCAGTCACGTTGGTCCCAAGTCCTGACTCCCTGGTGCTCCCTGCCTCCAAGATCCTGGGAGTTGTAGTTCCCTGGCTGTGCTGCACTGCTTCTCTACCCACTGGGAGCTTGAGCGTGCACAGAGTGGACTACAACTCCCAGAATGCAACAGTGTCCGTGTGCATCAGCTATTTGGCGGGTCAATATTCGCTCCATAAGACGCACAGACATTTCATCCCCATTTTTTCGGGGAGGGGGGGGTGCGTCTTAAGGAGCGAAAAATACGGTACTTTGTGTGCACCAAAAGCCTTATAAACCTAGTTATTGCCTAGTAAATTTTGCAATGACATCATCACTGTGCTGTACACAGCCTGGGCAGAGAACCGAGCTGTGGAAAGGACTCGGCAGGTCCACCCACACTACAAGTTGCCTGCAGAAAACTACAAGAGCGGAATGCAAGACCAATCACTCTGCAGTAAAGAGAGCAGCAGGGACTGGTCTTGATTACAAGAAGCTCAAACACAAAGAAAAGCTTTCACACCAGATTATGGACGAGATCTGAAAATAAATAAAAACGCACAAAGACTTAAGTAGCAATGCATATATATATATATATATATATATATATATATATATATATATATATATATATTTATATATACCTCTTGTATTTAGAAAATAGTTGCTGTCATTCTGCAGCCATACCCCCTCCCCCAATTCTACCTAAAACCCCCTACAAGGCCCTACTAACACTCTGCTTCCACCGGGTTTCACACTACCTTCTTTGTAAGTGTAACCTGTAATGCAAGAAGTGTGCACATAAATTTCCATACCTTTAATCCTAGCCAGCTATAGACCAGCAAGAGTGCAAAGAGGAATAGATGGATGAAAGTAGCAAGATGGCGATGGACCAGAAGGTAAGACGAAACCAAATGAAACATGGCCCCATGAACAAGAGCCTCTTGGTAGCTCACTAAAGCAACACACACAGATACTCTGCATACAGTACATGTGGCTGTTGACAACTGTTAGTCCAATGCAAGTAATTATACTAATTAACTCACGATGGTAGGTGACTAATTACTAAAATGTTGATTCATTTAATTTTCCATTAATTTTTATTGGTCACCATGATAGCAGTTATAGTTCAGTGGCAGTTTGGAACCAATATATAATAATAGCAGAAATGTTTTCTAATCTATATATACAGTCTAACCAGAGGGAAGGAAAAGCCAACAAAAAGCCAGATAATTTGGCAACTTTGTAAGTATATTTTGCAGAGATAGACAAATCCATTCCTGTAGCACCCAATCATTGGTTAAACCATATATAAATGGAAATACCAAGAGCTTAGAAGATAACATTTCACATCCTGCTCGGCGTGAGCTCGTCAGAACAACTTAGGAGCTCTTTCACAAGGGAGCAGTCAGTTACTTCCTTCGTACATTTGGCAACATTCAGTGCTAAACAATTATTTTACTCTAGGATCTAAAAGCTTGCTCAATTACTCCTTTTTGTCTTTGACTCTCTAAAAGAAAGCTGCAAATACAATAAATGTATGCGTCTAATGATTTTTTATTATTTATACAGTGGGCTAGACTGACAGCGCTGAAAATGGATTACATCAATTACATGCATAAGTACATGATGTACGCTAGCTGCAGAAGCTGCCCACATACTGCCTTTCTAATGACTGCTCTGTGCTATGTACAGCACAGTTACACACATCAAAAAAATCATTGTGTTAGCAGCTCCCACCTTTCACAGCTCCACTGTGTTTTATTCAATGCCCCCAGGTCTATTCAAATCTACAACATAAACAAAGGGTGGGGTATTTTTATTTATAGTATGCTTGAAGTGATACAATTCTACTGTGGGTTTTGTGGTTTGCATTGCATTTATTTTCTTATGCCTTCTATTTTGCTTGGGTGGAACTCTCACTTTGCCACTGGTGCATGAATTATGGCAAAGCTCCTCTAGCAGACATCCTGCTGTTCAATAAGAACACCCTTGTTGACAAGTGAAGTACTGTACACTCAATGGGGGGTGAGGGGGTAGAATAATCGTAGGCAAGCCCTGCCCATGAAGCTTGGGAAAGCCAGGCCCTGTATAAAAAAGTAAATCGGAGTAATACAGTAAAACCTTTTCTAGCTAATAAAAAAAAGTAAGAGTGGGCGGTTTCAGGTGTCTGCCCTTAGGGAGGCCATTTACATTTCAAGTTTAAGATTGAGAATAGTTGTAAATGCACATATTGGCAACCATAAAAGTCAGGGGTCAAGTCCTGGGGAAAAAAGTGTGGGAACTCCCACCCAAGATCCACTCCCCCACCAAAAAAAAAAATGATACGCTGATATGCATAATTACTAAACCACATGTTTTTCTTTTTTCGATCCACTGTACCTTAGTAATCCTTTATGTTACTGTCCGCTTCCTGTATATGGATTTATCGGGTAGTGTGCGAGTATTCCGTCACTTCCTCGATGCCGCAATGTCTCCTGGGAGCTTTTGCCATTGTTCCCAGGAGACATTGCGGTGGTCTGCCGTGAGTTATTGCGGGATTTAGAAAGAACAAGTTCTGCACCTGACAGTGACTCGAGCTGGGCATCACCGCTTAGTGAAGGATTGGCTCGGGTGGCTCGGCTGCTCTAGTCCTGCAAAGGGAACTGAGTTCCTGCTGTGAAAAAAGTGCAGGAACTCCGTTCCCACGCGTTCCCGCAGGACTCGAGCCCTGATAATAGTGTATTACCGAAGACAGTGAAGCAAAGCTGTCTGATACAGAACATCACCATTTATACCCTATGACCTCGCCCAGCCTTTTGCACCCATGGTGCTCGGGTACCCAGGGGTGCCTTCAGGTTTCTTCAGGGGTACATTGGAAAATGCCTAATAATTATGACAAAACTATACAAGCCAGCAGGTGGATGAAGCCTGCCTTTTAGTTGCACAAAGCCACAGGTTTTCATTGTGCACCGTTACAACATTCCAGTCACCGGTGTCCTAACAACCAATGATGTCATTGGTTGATAAGGAGGACATTGGGTGCCTGCACAGCACCCTTGTTTGAACCTCCCCTGCCCTCTCTGTGAGCACTTGGGTCGCATTACCTGAACAAGGGAGAGATTCATTGCAGTACTAGTCAATACCAGTGTGCAATGATGTATTTGCTCTGGAAGAATAAATTACCTCATGTTGGTTGTCCTACATGTGTGGATGTTACTGCGTTATGTAAAACGATTTCATATTTTACATTTTAGATGGGGTGCCTCAAGATTGTGCCTAATTTTAAAGGGTGCCTTGGCTAGCAAAAAGGTTGAGAAACCATGTCCTGGCCAACTGCATTATCTGCCTTTGGCTAGTGCCTGTAAACCAATGAACTCTATAAGCCACATCAGACAGCACAAGATTCACTTACATCCAATGAAGCCTGGAGCATGAAGGGCTTGAACTTATAAACCCTTAAGCCTAGAACACATGGGCCGAATGTTGAGCGACATCGGCCGGTTCAATAATAAACGTCTGACATTCGGCCCATGTGTATGGCAGCCTGTCTGACAATGGCTGAGAGCGATGACCGAAGTGTTCTGGTGGGGGGGCTGTCCCCATGTCAGAACACAACAGCTCAGTGGGGGAGATCGCTCTACTAATGTCGGATCATTAGTACAGCGGCTCCAACCATTCAACCTACTGGGTTGCGGGGGAAAAAAAACTGATAGTGTGTCCTAGGCTTTAGGCTGCACACAATAATTGTATTGTTTTATTTTCAACGGCCATATTGGATTATTAACGTACCTGAGTTTTCTTCCTCAGATTCACCAGCACCAGTGATGGATATAGAGGGGAATGGGCCCTAGGCAAAGCAATAACTTTACCCCCTATTTCTCCTTTCCTTCTGTTAACATTAATAAGAACTGCAGTGAACACAAAGAAGCTGTGCCATTTGCATTGTCTGGACTGGCATGGCCGACCCAATCAGGTGCACAGCTTCAATCAATTGTAATATCTTCCAAGTTAACTGCATGAGCATGAAGGTTGAAGTTGGGCTTCTCTGGACATTCACTGGGCTGTAGGTCCTTGCCTGCACTGACTTGCAGATGATCAATCTCTGCTCAGAAAGAGTTTACTCTGGTGTACTTCCCAGGTCTCTGGGCCTTGTTACTCTTTGACGATCCTCTTGGGTCCTCCTCATTCAAAAGAGGTAGCTGCCTTGGGCCCCATCATTGTTGTGGAGCCCAAAGCAGCTGCCTCATGCTTGACAACTATCCTAGTTTAAATTTCCTTATCCCTTGAAGTTTTAGTTCTGTGCTGTGTCCCGATATCTCAATATAAAGTTCTGTTGCTGCTGCCCAGCTCTGCCCTATTGCCATGTACAGATGACTCACCTACAGACCCTGTTTTTACATGTAAATAACCTGTATTGATATGTAAATAGTGGCTGCATTGATATGTAAATAGTCGCTGACAGTGGCTGGAGGGGGGGGGGGATAATGCCCCAATGGCCAGATAAAAACAATCAAAGGGCCACAACCAGAACCTGGGTTTTGAGACCACTGCTTTACAGAAGTGTTTATTCCACTAACTTTTTAGACAACTTTAATGTGAATGACTAGTTGTGCTATTATATTACTTTTTTTTATATTACTTTTTCCTATAAGTGAGATAAGCACTACATCATTTTAAAGAATATGTTCTTAGCGTGGAACATGTAACATGCTCCCACTCCTGCAGCTGCTGCCTCTAGTGACAGCAACTGGGGGATCTCCTCCTCCAGATCACTGACACCATTTAAAAAATGCCCTACCCAGCCGTGTCATTTATTCACAGAGTTCTGTGAATAGGAATCTACAAGTAACAATGGCCTTTGCAGATGTTAGTTTTCAATGAACTACCATGGTGCTGTTGGTAGTTCATTGTCTTTTCCTGTCAATGTATATCTGCCTGTCCATACGAGGTATGATCAGACAGATACACTGACCAGTCTGCAGAAGTCTTGCATTGCACCCGCCATCTGCTGATCGTGGGTGCAATGCTTTACAGGTTTCCTAGTAAGATAAAAAAATAAATGCATATTTGTTTATCTGCAAAAAAGGTGTGCATTTCTCTTTTTTTTAAAGGGTGAACTTTATCTATACCCAGTGGCGGCCCATCAACCCCTCAAAATGGGCACAGCAGCCAGCAGGTGTAAAGACACGGGAACTCAGCACTGGGGTGGTGGGAACCCCTCATAATGGGCACAGCAGGTGTACAGACCCAGGAACTCAACACAGGGATGGTGGGAACTCCTCATACTAGGCACAGCAGGTGTACAGACCCAGGAACTCAGCACAGGGATGGTGGGAGCCACTCATAATGGACACAGCATGTGTACATACCCAGGAACTCAGCACAGGGATGGTGGGAACCCCTCATAATGCGCACAGCAGGTGTACAGACCCAGGAACTCAGCACAGGGATTATGGGAACCCCTCATAATGTGCACAGCAGGTATACAGACCCGGGAACTCAGCACAGGGATGATGCAAACCCCTCATAATGCGCACACAGCAGCCGACAGATATACAGACCTCAGCTTGTTTGTGCCCCCCCAAAAATTTTGAGCACCAGCTGCCACTGCCTTTACCTGTTAAAATAACATAAGGTACATATTTTATTACAGAATCAGAGATTAAACTTTCCTATTTCTTCTTTTAAGGTGGCTATAGACTGTACAACCTGATTGTACAATCTCCTTTAGATCTACCATTAGCTTTGCAAGCTAAGGCTTGTCTGATTTGATACAAATTCAATTCCATAGTTTTGGTAAATGTAAAGGAAATTGTTCAGAGATTGTACAATCAGATTTCATAGTGTATGGCTATCTTTATACAAGTACATAGGAGGGAGGGTATGGAGACATCCAATCACATGTTTGCATGTTTTTTTTTGTTTGTGTCTTGGAGTGTTTCTGCTCATCGTGCATAGAGCAGTTCATTCATTTCAATGGGCTGCCCTATGCATGACAAACGCCCAATAGAAGCTCAAGAACTTTTTTTAAAGTAAAGCGTGTCACATTTTTTACCATGCTTTTTGGATATCCAGCATGTTTGTCACACAGCAAACACGTGTCTGCTACCTGCACTTGGAGTGCCATTAACATTATGCCCAGTTCAGCTGCAGTTGCTACTTTGCCTAGGAGTAAGCTTCCTACAAAGATCACAAAGAACTCCAGTATAACAGCTAAATATTAAAATAGTGTCCTTCATGTAAAGGGATGCTATGGTCTTAGCATACACTTTCAAGTGATATCAGCATTGTAATAATACAAACAATATAGCCTAAATAAAATTCCCTTTTATGTTGTGAGTGCTGCCTGTCTGTTGGCCTTCTCTTTCTGCAACTTCCTGGATTTCCTGCATGCTTTGCATCTTCTTCACTACTGTTTACTTTCAACTCCTAAGGACTACATATCCCACGGTACCTTACTGCCTGCAAGACGTGACCTACTAGACCTACCTCTAGTTCAGAAGGCATGCTCTGTGAAAAGTGTGAGACAGCGGTGCCTATCAACAGAGCATAGTGAATATCGGTCACAGACTAAGTAATTAAACCTACAAGATTGTTCCGATTAAGACCCCTTTCACACTGAGGCGGTTTTCAGACATCTTAGCGCTAGAAATAGCCTCTAAATAGCGCCTGAAATCCGCCTCCCATTCATTTCAGTGTGACTTTTCACACTGGAGCAATACGCTTGCAGGACGTTAGGAAAAGTCCTGCAAGCAGCATCTTTGGGGTGGTTTGGGAGCGCTCTATACAGTGCTCCCAAAACGACCTGCCATTGAAAAGAATAGACAGCTTGAAAAGTGCTTCGGAAGCGCCACAACACTTTTAACCCCTTCTTTGATTCTGGGTCATGAATAAGTCACGTGGCGTTGACATAACGCGTAGGGGGAGGAGCCGAGTGACCCTATTAGCGGTGTTCTTATCCCCATCAGAAAATCGAGTGAGGAGATCGTTTTTCACTGAGCTGCTATGCGCTTCTGATTCCTGGCTACATGTGAGTGCAATTATATACACATTTGTTTGGCATACTGCGGACTGGTGACAGCACCGCGCATTGATCATTTTCCTTTCTTTTTCGTTCATCTTGTACATGGATGCAACTACCTAATATTACACACCAGCAACTGTGAACGGTTATCAATTGTCTCTTGATGAAGGAGGTGTGTGTGAGTGTACCTACCAGCAATACAGACATTGGGGGTTATTTACTAAAGGCAAATCCACTTTGTACTACAAGTGCAATTTACAAATGCAAAGTGCACCTGAAATTGCAAGGAAAGTGCACTTGGAAGTGCAGTCGCTGTAGATCCGAGGGGGGCAAGGAAAATAAAAAAAACAGCATTTTAGCTTGCACATGATTGGATGATAAAATCAGCAGAGCTTCCCCTCATTTCAGATCTACCCCTCAGATTTACAGCGTCTGCACTTACAAGTGCACTTTCAAGTGCACTTTCAAGTGCACTTTGCACTTGTAGTTTGCACTTATAGTGCAAAGTGGATTTGCCTTTAGTAAATAACCCCCATTATGTACCTCAATATACAGGACTTTTAATCACTTAGGGGATGTCAGTTATCCTATTAGTATTGCACATCATTGTATATTAGTATTGTCGGCCACATATGCTAATATCATAGTTATTGCTAATTTACCATAATCTCTTCACAGGATTTGATTATATCAGCACGGAGCAATTTTTTCACAAGGATTTCATTTATCTATATACTTTACACTGTGTTATTGCACTTAGGGTTGGTTTTAGCACATCATTATATTCACACAATTGCATTTTTTGGGTCACAGATTGCCTTGAATGGTCGCAGCTGTTACCATTTGTTGATCCTTTGTTTGTTTGTTTGTTTGTTTTCACTCCATTTGACACATCGTAGCACTTTAGTATCTTTTTTACTTTCTATCAGTGGTGATTAAATACCATCAAAAGAAATCTCTATCTGTCTCAAAAAACTATTAAAATTTCATATGGGTACATTGTTAAATGACTGCGCAATTGTCATTTAAAGTGCGACAGTGCTGAAAGATGAAAATTGGCCTGGGCAGGAAGGGGGTGAAGGTGCCCTGTACTGAAGTGGTTAAAGGCTAAAAAGAGTATAGATTGGCTGATAGCACTCAATTACACTTTACTTTTTAACTGTACTTATCTAGTATTGTCTTGAAGCTAATTGTAAGGATCCAAATTCAGTTATTATTTCTATAGATGATTGATAACTGTATAACAGGGATAAACATGTACTGTATGTACAGTATTGTAAGGCACAGTTAAGAAAAATAAAATCATTTGAACTGACATGATAGTAATGTTATAAAGGAAAGCTGGCATTCAGAGAGTATGCTGATTAAAAAATTACACATTTCTTAGAATAATATCTGGATGATCACTTACGTCAAAAGTTCCCCATGGAACGTTAAGAAGAGAAAATGCAACAAGAAATGTTAACAAATCCAACATGTCCCGTCTTGCAAAAAATGTTGGTCTGACAAGTGAAATTTCCTTTAACTAATAAGATCACCTAAAATCAAGTTTAAGCTAGATACAACCAGCACAGATAATTTGGGAGAAGGCATTGTGCAATATTTTCTTTACTAAATTGGAGAATGTCACTAAAAGCTTGAATCCAAGTCTAATGAGACAGAACAATTCGTTCTACTGTGAGAGAAAAGATGAAAAGAGGAGACAAATATTCCATGTTGACATTGATCTTATTTAATAAATTATGTAGTCACAAAAGTGTTATTTTTTTTCAGGGGTTCAGTGACTTGAGGCACATACAGGTTGTCAAGGAAAGGTTGGCCTAGAATGTTTGAAGAACACCCCTCAAAGTACCAAGTGTGAGCGATCGTACTTCCAGACCTTGCATTGCATATACAATAGGGCTGCGCATCTTCACTCGTCTCACGATTCGATGCGATTACGATTATCAAGTCCACGATTCGATTCGATTCGATTCGGCGATGCATCACGATGCATCAAGATTATTACCCAAGTCCCCTTGTTTTTCAATTTTACATCAAAAAATTAATTCAATCAGTCAGAAATTGCACAAAAATATTTATTTGTATCTGCTATTTAAACAAATCATACCAAGTTCCCTGCATATCATATAGCAAAGTCTGAATGAACAAAACAGTGCAGCAGACAACAGTATTTATTTAAAACAGTACTGTCAGTGTCTCTGAAACATTAAACTGTTGTGCTGGCCTGGCTGGTGCAGTTAGTTTATAAGTTTTGCAATAGTTTTACCATATAATATATATTATATATTATATAATATTAAACAGTACCTACAAAAAAAGGAGCACTTCAGTTCCTGACTGTAAAACATCACAGTGAGTCAGTGAACCTATAACACAGTCAGTGACTGTGTTATAGGTTCACTCACTGTGATGTTTGCCAGTCAGGAACTGTCTGTCACACAGTGTGTTCAAGTTGTCTGTGTTGCAGAACTTCCTGGTTCACCGTGATTGTTTTGGCAGCAGCACCACCACCAGCACCACCACCACCAGCACCAGCACCAGCACCACCACCAGCACCAGCACCAGCACCAGCACCACCACCAGCACCACCACCACCACCAGCACCACCAGCACCACCAGCACCAGCACCAGATGGGTAGTACGTCTAGATCAGTGCTATAAGCTCTCAGAGTTGTCACTTTACAGAAAACGTTACCTGCACTGAGCACTCAGCGAGCACTCTACCACGATACATCAACTGAAGCCAAGCCATGCCACCATTAGAGGAAGCTGGAAAATCCTTGACAGAATAAATTTTCAACTGAATCTGAAAACCTTGGACAAATCTTTATGGGATCACAAACACACACCACAGAATACCAGAAAAAAAATAAACACACATCCTCCTCACTGAATCATAATGGTAAAGGGCAGGCCACAGGACGGGCAATGTGGCACAGCCACCATAGTCAGACATGATGTCAGAAGGTCGGTGTGTGTTTTTTTGGTTTGTGTGAATGTGTATTTGTGTGATCCAATAAAGATTTACTCCAGGTTTTAAGTTTCAATTTATTCTTTCAATGATTTGCCTTCCTCTGGTGGCTTGGCGGGCGTCAGTTGTCTTTAATCAAATAAATACACTTTTAGAATATTTGGCTGAGGTTTTAAGTTGAGCCCCCCTAAAAATTGACATTCAAAAGATAGACAGTACATCAAGTTAGAAAATTCAATGGAATGGACACATTTTTGAAGATTGTGTCCGACACAATCTTAAAAAATAATACCATTCTCCCCAGTGCTAGAAATTGAAAAGCTTGTCGTCACACAGTGACTTAACAGAAAATTTTACCTGCACTCTACCACGCATAGTCGCATACACCAACTGAAGCCAAGCCACGCCACCATTAGAGGAAGCTGGAAAATCCTTGACCGAAAAAATTGGCAACTGAATATGAAAACCTTGGACAAATCTTTATGGGATCACAAACAGTCACCACAGAATACCAAAAATAAAAAGAAAACACACACATGACACTGAATAATGATTGGTAAAGGGCAGGCCACAGCAGGTCAGACAGACAAGCGGGCAATGTGGCACAGCCACAGACAACATGAGGTCAGGTAGGTGTGTTTTTTTTTTGGTTCGTGTGATCCAATAAAGATTTACTCCAGGTTTTAAGTTTCAATTTATTCTTTCAAGGATTTGCCTTCCTCTGGTGGCTTGGCGGGCGTCAGTTGTCTGGAATTAAATACAGAATTCTTTTGGTTGAAGGTTAAACCCCTAAACAGAGTCAGAAATTCACAGAGCATGACAGACACATTGGGAAAACACCAAAAAACACGTCAGTGTAAAAATACAAAATGGATCGGACTGACAGTCGCATAATAGAAAACCATTCTCCATCTCCTCTCCACTCCAGTGCTGCTAAAAGCTAGAATAATATCATATATTCTGATTAATCATCACAGTGAACTTAGAATATATGATATTATACAATTACAAATATACATATTATAACAAAATGTTACATTCATTGATCGTTTGCAATTGCCACGACCTGTCGACCACTGCCAGTCACCTGCAGGCGGTCACTGCCAGTCTGACTGCCAGTGCCACGACGGCACCCCACCAGTCAGTCAGTCACAGTGACTGAGTGCGTTCCGTTGAGGACGAGAGTGGCATAACTGGCGTTAACCGTTAAGTAACTGGTCTTGTTGACAATGACAGGGATGGAGTTGGAGTAACTCGTCGTGAGGGAGGGGTGGGGAGGAAAAAGGGAAAGGGGAGGAAAAAGGGAAAGGGGGGGAGGAAAGAGGGAAAGGGGGAGGGAAAGGGGAAGGGAAAGGGGGGGAGAAAGAAAGACACAGAGACAGACAGACACAGAGACAGACACTCACAGACACAGAGACAGACACAGAGACAGACACTCACAGACACAGAGACAGACACAGAGACAGACACAGAGACAGACACAGAGACAGACACAGAGACAGACACAGAGACAGACACTCACAGACACAGAGACAGACACAGAGACAGACACAGAGACAGACAGTCAGACACAGACAGTCAGACACAGACAGAGACACAGACAGACAGACACAGACAGAGACACAGACAGAGACACAGACAGACACAGAGACACAGACAGACAGACACAGAGACACAGACAGACAGACACAGAGACACAGACAGACAGACACAGAGACACAGACAGACAGACAGACACAGACAGAGACACAGACATACACACAGACACAGAGACAGACACAGAGAGCGGTAAACGTAAAAAGAGAGAGAGAGACTGAGAGGGAGACAGAACGAGAGATAGGGAGACGGAAAGAGAGATAGAGAAAGACAGAAAAAAGGAGAGAAAGAAAGAAAAGAAAGAGAAAGGAGAGAAAGAATGAGGTAAAATTGAGGAAAGGACTAGTAGGACTAGGAGCCGGAGGAGAGGAAAAGTTCTCCTCCTTTCCTCCTTTAGTCTCTCCCCTTTCCTTCTCTCTCTCTCTCCCCTTCTTTCCTTCTCTTGGAGAAGGAAAGAGGGAGAGGGAGGAAGGAAAGAATGAGGGAGAGGGAGGAAGGAAAGAATGAGGAGAGAGGGAGAAAGGAAAGAAAGAAAGAATGAGGAGAGAGGGAGGAAGGAAAGAAAGAAAGAAAGAAAGAAAGAAAGAAAGAAAGAAAGAAAGAATGAATGAGGAGAGAGGGAGGAAGGAAAGAATGAGGAGAGAGGGAGGAAAGAAGGAGGAGAGAGGGAAAAAAAGGAAAGGAGGAGAGAGAGGGAAAAAGGGGAGGGAGAGGGAAAGGGAAAAGGGGAGGGAAAGGGGAAAGGGAAAAGGGGAGGGAAAGGGAAAAGGGGAGGGAAAGGGAAGGGAAAGGGAAGGGAAAGGGAAGGGGAAGGGAAAAGGGAAGGGGAAGGGGGAAAAGGGGAGGGGAAGGGAAAAGGGGAGGGGAAGGGAAAAGGGGAGTCTGGCAGGGGAGACAGAGAAATAAAAAATTTCAGTGGCAGAGACAATGCTATAAACAAAATCTATAAAATTAAAAACACTGCTCAGCATTTGGGAACATGTAGATTTTTCTGTAAGAACACCAATTGATCTACATGGTCTGGTTTGAGGGCGCTTCTTTTTGCAGTTACCACATCTCCTGCAGTGGAGAAAACCCGCTCTGCAGACACGCTTGTACCTGGGATACACAAGTATTGCTTTGACAGCCGAGAAAGGAGGGGAAATATGACCTCATGCTCACGCCACCAGTTCAAAGGGTCCTCAGTGAGAGGCAGAGGTGGGGCTTTACAATAGTTTTCCATTTCCTCTTCAGCCTTGGCATAGGGGGTCTTTTTGGGTTCTATTGTACCTTCAGTGTCAGTGAAAGACTGTCCCAGCAAACTCACGAGCAGCGATCTGGCCTTTTTGGGAGGAGATGGTGGAGATGGAGAATGGTTGTCTTCGATGGGTGAACTGTCCTCTTCTTCCAGAGTTCGTTTTCTTCTAGGCACTTGATGATCCTCTTGTGTCCTCTCACTCTCATCTGATGTAATCTGTGTTTGAACAAAAAAGAAACGGAAAAAAAACAATAAGTAAAAACACAAATGTCAATGCCTTTGATTCTGATGGGGTGATGAAAAAGCACAGGAAACGGACAGTACAGTTCCCGCACCGCATCAGATTCAGAAGCGTGGTAGTGCTACTGTCGTTTCAAGAAGAAACATGATGGAATTCTTCAAATTAATTTAATTACCTCCAAGGATGCAGCTTCCTCAGTGACTCCTTTAAATATCTCCAATCTTTCTTCATCTGTGAGGATGAAAGGCAGTCCCTTAAAGCGAGGATCCAGTGCAGAGGCTGTATGAAGGATCTTCTTCTCGGCCTCACTGCTGTACCTCTTCTGGAGATCTGTTCTAATAGAATTCTTGATCTCATGGATCATGGGTGTGTCTCCCATCGTGTCTGTCATGCTCTGGAGAAGTTGTGCATTTATAGGGGCAATGAGAGAAACTGTTGGATTGCGCTCTTCTGACATCAGCATGGTTGCATCCTTCATTGGCTTTAATGCACTCACGGCGTCCTCTGCATTTGACACATCTGTTTCGTTTAGAGTGCAGAGATCGGACTCTCCTCTTCTGACTTCTGGAGACAGCAAGGTGGCACAGACTGCAGGTTGTTGTTCCAAGAACCTCTCGACCATGTCGTATGCACTGTTCCATCTTGTTGCCACATCAGTTATCAGCTTATGATTCTTCAAGCCAAGACATTTCTGTTTCTCTTTTAGACAGTGGCTTGCTCTAGTGCTGCGGTGAAAGAATGTGGATATCCGTCGCACTCTGCCAAGAAGCCTAGAGAGTGTGGCCACTTTCAACGCTCGCTGGGATGCAAGATTCAGTGTGTGGGCGAAGCATTTCACATGAGGGAATTTTCCAACTTGAGCTGCAACTATCATGTTTGACGCGTTGTCGGTCACAAGCACTACAGATTTATCGGACAGCTGCCATTCTTCCACAACATGAGACAGTAGCTCTGCCAGATGAGCACCCGTGTGAGATTCATAAATGGCTCTTGTTTGCAGTACATGCGACAAAATCTGCCAGTCCTTACTAATGTAATGTGCTGTTATTGTAACATAAGACTCTGTCGTGACAGAAGTCCAGGAATCACACGTTATTGCGACTCGAGTTGCTTGGCTCATTGATGCAATTATCTGAGCTTTGGTTTCGTGGTAGAGTGCAGGTATGACGTTTTCTGTGAAGTAACTTCGTGACGGGATTTTGTAACGCGGCTCTATCGTCTTCAAAAGGTACCGAAACCCAGTGTTTTCCACAACAGAGTAAGGGCGCAGGTCCTTCGCTATGAAAGTTGCCACAGCTTTTGTTATTCTCTTCACCTTTTCAGAGTTAGGCGGCAAGGTTGACTGTAACATTGCATCAATTTTTGGCTGCTCTGGGTCCAATGCCTTGGTGGTGGTGGTGGCAGGTTTAAGTATTTCAGAGTGGAAACGGCTAACGTGGTTTCTCAGATTAGTAGTATTCCCTAGATATTTAATTTTTGTGTGACAGATTTTACACACAGCGTATGACTTGTCCAATTCGTGCTTCCCACTTTGTTCATAAAAGCCAAAATGTTCCCAGATGTTTGCTCTTAAAAAGCTAGGTGCATTTTTTATCTCTCGTTGCTTTTGGTCTCCTTCTGCCATTTTTATCTAGCATGCCATTGCCATCTAATTGTGAATTTGTGAGTAAAGATTGATAACACAACACAAGTCTTGGTTGACGTGATGATGAATGATGTCAAACTCTGTCAGTTTAAAAAAAAAAAAAAAAAAAAAAATATTGAGTGACTAACCCTAAAGCCTGCCACAAGATCAACAGAAAAAGTAACAAGTTTGTATGATATGTTAAAATCCTCATTGATTATTCTACCCCCACACGCAGTTGCTATTCGCACTCGCAGAGTCGCTCGCTAGTCAACTATCACCATCCATCATGTGTTAAAAATGCACCCTCATTATCTGTGCTACTGGTGCTGCCGCCGTGGTAGTCAGTCACTACTAAGTCAGTAACTCAACTGTTGTAGTTCTACTGGTCAATGGCTGCATTGGTCAGTGGTCACAGTCTCAGAGAGAGCGTGATAACGTGACCGGCTGTCGCTGACTATCTCCTTCTCCAATCTGGCACACTGGCATTATTTGAGATCACAAACAGCTACAACACATCAAACTTAACCATAATTAATTAAATGGCAAGGCAATGGTATGGTCAGGTCACTGGTGAATGAATGATTGTTGTGAATATTATTGACTTAAAACCTTTCAGGACTATTGTTCTGAAATTTTCTTTACAAGTTATGAAGTTAAAATCCATATTTTTTGCTAGAACATTACTTAGAAAACCCACAAACCGAACAATTATACACTAAATAAATGTTTTAGCAGTCAGAGAATAAAATGGCGATTGTTGCAATATTTTATATCACACGATATTATTGTGCAGACAGAGGTCTTTTAAATGCAACGTTCATGAATTAAAGACAGTTAGCCCAGTTTTTTAGTATAATGTGAAAGAATTTAGAATTACCAAACATCTCACGCTTTAAAATTGCACACATTCGTGGAATGGCAACGGTAGCGAGATCACAGGGTACTTAAATAAACATTTTTTTTCAGAGACTTAGTGTACTTCTTCACTTCTTACTACTGTAAGTGTACTACTGTCTGTGTGTGATGTGTGTGCCTGTCTCAGTGACACTGAGTTACCTACCTGATTGATGATGCGATGACGACGGTGGTGGTGGTACTAGTGGGGGTGGTGCTGGCTGCTGGTGCTGGGGTAGGTGGTACTACAGTGGCACTGGCGCTGCTGGAGCGGTTCTACCTCCTCTCCTGCTGTATGTGTGTCGATGAGGAGTCTGTGAGGAGGACAGGGCAGATGACAAGTTTATTAGTACATTAGTTAGTTACAGTACAACTACTACAGTCTGTGTACTTTTACTACTAGTGTGTGACGTGTTGTCATGTAATAATGTGTGACAGTGACAGACAGTCAGTTACCTACCTGATTAATTAATATGATGATGACGACGACACAAGTTTAAGTCTGTGGCATGAACGATTGAGCTGAGCAACTGGGCGCTGGTCCGGCGGGTCTCTCCTCCTGCCTGTGGTGGACTACTGAACTCACTGAGCCTGAGGAGTGAGGGAAAAAGGACAGGTGACATTAGTTTTTTTTAGGTACAGTAAGTAACAGCAGTGAGCGCAGTCAGTCAGGCAGTGTCACAGTGAGTGCCATGGTGTGTCTGTGTGACAGTCAGTCACCTACCTGATCATTCACAAGGTGGCACACACAGTGAGTGACACTGTCTGTTGTCTGGTGGCACTGGCAGTCTGGCTGGCACCTTGCGGGTCTCTTCTCCTCTCCTGCTGCCTGTGGTGGACTGTGAACTGAGCCTGAGGAGGAGTGAGGGAAAAAGGACAGGTGACATTATTTTTTTTAGGTACAGTAAGTAACAGCAGTGAGCGCAGTCAGTCAGGCAGTGTCACAGTGAGTGCCATGGTGTGTCTGTGTGACAGTCAGTCACCTACCTGATCATTCACAAGGTGGCACACACAGTGAGTGACACTGTCTGTTGTCTGGTGGCACTGGCAGTCTGGCTGGCACCTTGCGGGTCTCTTCTCCTCTCCTGCTGCCTGTGGTGGACTGTGAACTGAGCCTGAGGAGGAGTGAGGGAAAAAGGACAGGTGACATTATTTTTTTTAGGTACAGTAAGTAACAGCAGTGAGCGCAGTCAGTCAGTCAGTCAGGCAGTGTCACAGGGAGTGCCATGGTGTGTCTGTGTGACAGTCAGTCACCTACCTGATCATTCACAAGGTGGCACACACAGTGAGTGACACTGTATGTCGTCTGGTGGCACTGGCAGTCTGGCTGGCACCTTGTGGGTCTTCTCCTCTCCTGCTGCTGCCTAGCTTCGCTCCGTCTGTCTCCCAGTCCTGCGAGCCGGTTACTGGTCTGCTCTCCCTCTCCTCTCCCCCCGGCCTGCAACAGCCTGTGTGTCTGACTGTCACTGTGGTCACGGTGAGGTCGGTGATGTGCAATTGTGCACTGCGGTGCGGTGTGCGGCACTGGAGTGGTGGTGGCTGGCCGGCTGCGGCCTAGCTCCGCTCGGGTCTCCTCTCGTCCATTGAACTCGTGTGAGCCGGGTATCGGTCCCGTCGGACGGTCTATCTCCTTCTCTCCCCTTGCAAGGTAGCCTGTGTGACAGTGTCTGAGGCTGGTGGGGGCTCCGCTCCGCGCTGCTGCTGCACGTGTCTGTCTGATCTCACGACTCCGAGTCCGAGTTGGACACAAGGGGAGGGGGTTGACGTCAGCGGGAGGCGGGAGGCGGGAAAAAAAAGCGCTAAAACGCTTCGGACGATTTCGGCTCCACTCGGCTCCACGTGGCGGGCGGCAGGACGTGGCGATGACGTCATCACCATGCATCGATTATTTAAAGCTACAGCATCGATGCAGAATCGCCGGCGGTCGAATCGCGATGCATCGATCTTTCGATTATATTCAACAGCCCTAATATACAAGGCATGGTTGTTTTTGCATGCCTGGGCCATACCTGCCCATTATTGTACAATGCACATAATGATCCTTTGGAGAGCATACAAAGCACTGAGGAATGCTATCTGTGTTAACGCTGACTCCAAATGCCCTTTTTTATCCAGTCCCCCTTTACACAAACGCTTATGCTTTAAAACTTTATCTACTTATAGCTTTAAGGCCTTGTACACACGAGCAGACATGTCCGATGAAAACGGTCCGCGGACCGTTTTCATCGGACATGTCTGCTGGGAGCTTTTGGTCTGATGTGTGTACACAGCATCAGACCAAAATCCCGGCGGACAGAGAACGTGGTGACAAAGAAGACACCAACGTTCTCTGACACGGAAGTTCAATGCTTCCACGCATGCGTCGAATCAATTCATTTCAGGCCGCTGGTTATACGTCATAACCAGCGGACATGTCCGATGAGTCGTACTAACCATCGGACATGTCCGACGGACATGTTTCCAGCGGACAAGTTTCTTAGCATGCTAAGAAACTTTTGTCCGCTGGAAACCTGTCCGCTAGGCCGGAAAAATGTCCGCTAGGCCCTACACACGGTCGGACATGTCTGCGGAAACTGGTCCGCGGACCAGTTTCAGCGGACATGTTCGGTCGTGTGTACGGGGCCTAACATAAACCATCAAACAAGTCTGGGCAGCCTACCACGGGTAATTTTTGTTGAGATTGTAAATTAAGGGGAATGGTAATAGCCTTGATCCGTTAAGTGATTTTGTGTAAAGCACAATCTGGCCTATAGTGGCTCAAATGGCTAGAAAATTGCAAGTGTGTATGACCAGCATCTGTTATATAGAGTGCACATCAATAACCAGTGTAGATCATGTGATGTGCAATCTCTGAAGAAAATTTTGAATTATTGACAACTACGTGTGGTTAGAGCAGACCTATAAAATCTATTTTATTTTATCCAGTTAGGTTGGTGTACCTGCAGTAACACACAGCAACTGTTCAAATCGTTTTATTGAAGTCAAATCAGAAGGATACATATGGCCAAAACATTTTATTTTGGATAGAGCAGGGAAAGGCTTTATCAAGTTAATTCTTGTTGTCAGTTTACAAATGGGGAGCTTTCACTTCACATGTAGATGCATCAGGAACTGAAAGGAAAACTCCCCAAGGTGAGGGAAATTCCCATCTTAGGCCCCGTACAAACGGTCAGTTTGGTCCGATGAGAATGAACCGAAGTTCATTTTCATTGGACCAAACCGACCGTGTGTATAGGCTATCGGTCTGGTTTCCTTTAGTCCAAAATTTCTAAACATGCTTCAAAACCGAACCGATGGACCGCTGCCCCATTGGACCAAACCGATGGTTAGTACAGAAAAGCATCGGTTCAAAACCCGCGCATGCTCAGAATCAAGTCGACGCATGCTTGGAAGCATTGAACTTCGTTTTATTCAGCACGTCGTGTGTTTTACGTCACCGCGTTCTGACACGATCGGATTTTGAACTAATGGTGTGTACACACATCAGGCCGTCAGGCCACTTCAGAGGTGAACCGATGAAAACGGTCCGACGGGCCAGTCTCATTGGTTTGGTCCGACCGTGTGTACGGGGCCTTAGACAGTTGTTCTCATTGGGAGATTTTACTTCACCTCTTCCATTCATGACAACTTTAAAATTTAGGATTTACTTATACGTTCTGGCATGGTGGCGATGGTCATTTCCCAGGACCGATAGAGGGGTAAACACAGACTGAAATAAAAAAATTGCAGAGGGTCCAAATTTTCTCCACTCAATCCAAAAACTCTATAAAAAAAAAGTTTTGCCTTTCACGTGCTTTTTAAGAGATGAGTTCTGGTTGGTAGGGATGGGTTGCTGCACATTGTGCACTGTTAACACACTCCCTTATTATGAGCATCTGTTATTGAAAACAAAATGTTGCAGCGGCCTCAGACGTGTGTGCACTGACATTATCATGGGGACTGTGTGATAACGTTGTTTTCCAGGTTCCTTGTCAGCCTGGGAAACTCAACTCACACATGCAGCCTCCCACTCAGAAGTACGATGGGCACCACCTTCATAGAGATAGCACATAGACACCAGATGTTACAACATAGAGGTTTACTGCTGCAGCATGCCTTTCATGGGTTCTTTAAAAAAAAGTATCACGGACAGTAATTTTCTCTGTCACAATTGCACTAATACGGCTCCAATCACTTCAAGTATGGGTTCTTTAACAAATGCTGACCACTGTTCAAGTAGATAGAAATACAGTTTATTGGCAATGTACAAATAATTCACATATGATGAATGGCTAAGCTGCTTTAAACCTGAAGTTTAGATGTTAAAAAGACACTCTCTAAAGCTTTAGTGAGCTAACCTACCTGTCCTATAGAAATCTTCACTGCATTGATGCCTGTCCTCTTCCTGTCTATAATTTTTTTTCCAGTTTTGGGTCTTTTGTGAGTTTTCCTTCTCAAAAATATCATGACAGCAGGAGTCTAATTGGTTGCTACTAGACATGTGCACAGAGTTTTTTTTCGTTTTTTTTTTGTTCCGTTTCGTATCGTTCCGTAGGTTCGTTCCCGTTCGTTTTTCGTAAGACGTCCGTTTTCCTGTTCGTTCCCATTCGTTTTTCATACAACGCGATATTTTCGTATTCCGATCGTTTCGTATTTTGGTTACCGTTTTATTTTCGTACATGCGGGATGGTTCGTTATTCTGTTTAATTCATGTTCGTTACTTGTTAGACAATAATTTTCGTGAATTTTCGTCATTTTGTACTTTCGTAAATATATCGCGGGATTCGCCGCACTTTCAACACGTGGCTCATCCATATTAACTATTGTTAAGCCCCATACACTTGGTCAGACTTTTTTAACAACAAACATAAAAACGATCATTTACCGAACGTTCGTTCGTTTTTAAACTCCATCAGAAAACCATTTTTGGGTTCCAGGTTCAAAAGTCTGGCCAACTGATCTCTCCCTTCAGACGAAAATCCACAGAAAAGTTTATTTGGCTCTACTGTACTACTGTACTCAGCACAAAAGAGAAGCTGCTTCACTAACTAACTACACTCACTGTCCATTCAAAAAAACGAAAATGACATCTTATAACAAAAGATTTGCATTCTGTATTTTGAAACCAAATTACGAACAGAAAAAAGGAATTCAGAATACAGAATACAAATCTTTTGTTATAAGATGTCATATGAACATACAAACAGAAAAAGGATTCAAACAAAATACAGAATGAAAATCTTTTGTTAGATGTCATATGAACAATGAACATACGACTGAAAATCAAAATACGAACAGAACAAGGATTCAAACAAAATACAGAATGCAAGTCTTTTGTCATAGATGTCATATTCGTTCTTTTGCCGTTTTCGTTTTGTCGTATTTTCGTCAGATCGTTTGTTCGTATTTGCGGTTGTTCGTTATGCGACTCATTCGTAATCCTGTCGTTTTCGTATTTTGGTGCTTACATTTTTTCGTATGTACACATTATTCTGCGGGTACAAAAATGAACATTTTCGTACGAAAATAACATTCGTACGAACGGGAATGCACATATCTAGTTGCTACAGACAATCCCTGGAAGTCACAAAGAGTGTCATAGACACTTTAGAATACTGTCTTGCCTCTACACGACAAATGCTGGTGTTTGCTGATGTATCTTTTGGGAACAGGTGAATTCATTTGTTGTTGGAGGTATGGTGGGGGTGGCACTGAGATCGGAGTGCCCATACTGTACATCATGAATGACCCTCCCCTCCCCACCCCAGGTGACATTGATGATCCTATTACCTGGATGGTGTCAGGGAGAGGATACGAGGATGGCCCTTGTAATTCATGAGGAATTTGAGCAGGAAAGACAGCAAGGTAGGAATCACTTTAGGAGGATACAAATCTAGCCGTTACATACACTGTATGGTTTTTATTGAAGACGTATGGATCAGGATTCAGAACCACTATGTTTCTGTAATTTGATTAGAAAAGTAGATGAACTGTAATTTGTCCAGGAAATCACCTTTAAAAAATCCCCAAGTAGGCAGGAAGTTACTTCTGTGTGTATTCAGTGAGCTATAGTCATTTGGATAATGACCAAATAACTGACCTTGCTAACTGGGCATATCTCTATTTTTGCACATGTTGTATTATACAAATATAGTGCTACCCCCGCAGAAGCCAATTGGTAGATTGGGTTCTCTGTTCTATACCTTAACTCGGTGAACAACCTCAGTCCCTCTGACACACCAGGTTAGGCAAAGGGGATAATGCTCTACTATTACTAGCACATGTATAAATATTTTGCATGCACTACAGTTCAGTATCAGGAAGCAAACACCAGACTGGTTTGGAATAAAGAAATGTGTTGTATTGTAACTGATTAAAGTAAATCCATAGCAATAAGTGTATACATATATAAAAGTCATCTCTTAGACCCCATACACACTATACAACTGTTGTTGTCTTATTTCCTGATTACCAAAACCATGTAGTGCAAGGGCCTGCCTGATTGCATACAAATTGAAAGTGTTTAGGTTTGACCTCATATTACATGGTTTTGGTAAATCTAAAGGAAAAAATCGAAAGAAAATTGTATAATGTGTATCCAGCTTTAATGCAAGACACATCAACAAGTAAAGAAGGATGGAGGTCACCATGTTGTGGTAAGTAGTAATGCTAACTACTGGCTTCAAAAGTATCTATAACGTAAATGAATATGTGTAAGTATGACAAATCAGATGCTACTGCCTCAGAATAGTGTAGAAGGTCCAGTGCCCATTAAAACTGTAGGGAAACCCAAGAAGAAGGGTGAATAGGAAATATCGGCTACTGTAAACAAGTAGTGAAACAAGTGCACTAAGCATTGCAGAAATATTTTCCATTTTCAAAGGGGAATGAGAAATAAGTTGCAAGAGGTAAAAAACAGAAATGTGTGACGCCAATTCCCTGATGTGTTACCTTGTGATACTGCGTGGCACCATAGCCCAAGTGTGATGTGCAGTATGACCAGACAGTGTAGTTGAATCTCCTATCTAATCCAAGTGGGGATGCCCTATGCGACCAACATATCACCTAGATCCCCCACCAGCATCATGCTGGCGTGATATGTAGTGGGAGGCATCCACTGCCAAATAATTAATGGCGGCTCCTTTTTATAAGTGTCGCATAGGTTGAACTCAGGACCGTATGTAAGTCACTTTGGGTTGGATAATCTCTTTCCTCCCGACTCTTTTTTTCTCCCCAATATTTGGGCCTCAATTTAGACCATAATGTTGTCCATATACATTTTTTTCAGATATGTTTAGCATCCGCTCCTGATGAGTTGAATTGAATCCACAAAACGATTCGATCTTTATAGCATGCATCCTTTATTCCACAAATGGCTCTAACCACATCATGTCAAAAGCCTTGATTTCAATATACGGTTCCATCATATAATGTTTAATTTTACTATGCAACTAACTCAATGACAGGGTTTCTCAACTCCAGTCCTCAAGGCGCCCCAACAGGTCATGTTTTCAGGTTTTCCCTCAGATGAAATGGCTGTGGTAATTACTAGGGCAGTGAAACTGATCAAAACACCTGTGAAAAATAATAGAAAGCCTGAAAACATGACCTGTTGGGGCGCCTTGAGGACTGGAGTTGAGAAACACTGCTCTATGACACACTATAACATGTCTCACATTACGATCAAATGGAATGTGTTACTTTACTTCTATATATTAATCCATTTATAATGTGTCTTGTATGTAAGAGATGACTATTATATACAGTACGTATGCACTTATTGCTATGGTCTTCCATTGTTTATGCCAATAAATGTGCCAATACCTTTTTTTATCTATTTTGTTATTACTTACCTCACTCAAAGTCCCAAACTTCCTATTGCATTTCTATGCTAAGACCCAGACCTTGCTGGAATTCTACCCCTTGTTATGGGCAGCAAGTGAAGTTCTTGTTGAGTGGCTATCTGAGGAGACAGTCCTTTGCCCTAATTCTTCAGCTGGAAAGCACTGGGTTCTAGTCTCTATGGTGGTGCACATACATAGTTCTACGGGGTGGGCCATTTATATGAAAACACCTTAATAAAATGGGAATGGTTGGTGATATTAACTTCCTGTTTGTGGCACATTAGTATATGTAAGGGGGGGAAACTTTTCAAGATGGGTGGTGACCATGGCAGCCATTTTGAAGTCGGCCATTTTGAATCCAACTTTGGTTTTTTTCAATAGGAAGAGGGTCATGTGACACATCAAACTTATTGGGAATTTCACAAGAAAAACAATGGTGTTTTTAACGTAACTTTATTCTTTCATGAGTTATTTACAAGTTTCTGACCACTTATAAAATGTGTTCAATGTGCTCTCCAGTGACATGCAGCGAGTGCTACGCTGTGGGCTCTTGCTGAATGAAGCTAGGACAGCCACTGATGTTTCTTCATTAGACCCCTTTCACACTGGATACGACTATAGCGGAGCCTTAAAATCGCAGTAAAATAGCGGTGTTTTACCGCGATTTTAATGCTCCGCTATAGGCGTATCCAGTGTGAAAGGGGTCTAATGAAGAAACATCAGTGGCTGTCCTAGCTTCATTCAGCAAGAGCCCACAGCGTAGCACTCGCCGCATGTCACTGGAGAGCACATTGAACACATTTTATAAGTGGTCAGAAACTTGTAAATAACTCATGAAAGAATAAAGTTACGTTAAAACCAAGCACACCATTGTTTTTCTTGTGAAATTCCCAATAAGTTTCCCCCCTCACATATACTAATGTGCCACAAACAGAAAGTTAATATCACCAACCATTCCCATTTTATTAGGGTGTATCCATATAAATGGCCCACCCTGTAGTAAGGTCTCTTTGACATGATATATAGAAATTCACTCTATTCCTCTGTGATTAATGCGCGACCTAGTCACTCCCCTTGTAGAAGCACACTCACCTTCCTACACTGACCACTTAAAAAAAGGATGGCCAAATGTGGCATGCTGAAAAAAAGATTCTCCAACCAAGCTTGAAATCACAAAGGCAGCAACGGCCTCTCAGAAAATCCCACATAACAACTCCATGATATATTCGAAGGAAGAGAGGAGGCAAATATTGTGTAACATGTTGTATTTATTTAGAACATTAAAATGGTTCTAAAGACAGAAGGTTTTCCGGCTTTTACAAGCAGCCCCCCCCCCCCCCTCACCCACCCCAGCTCCCCTTATACCTACCTGAGACTGATCTTGATCCAATGATGTACACAAGAGCAGAAGCTCCCTCTCTTTTCATTGGCTCAGACACAGCAGCTGGAGCTCTGGCTGCTCTTATTCATAACCAGTGAGGTGGGAGCAGGGGGCCGGGACATGCCACGCTCTGTGTGTCTTGTAGACACACAGTCGGATCAGGAGGCACTTGGTGGGGGGGAGCAAGAAGCGCTGGCGGGAGACCCAAGAAGAGGAGTATCGGGGGCTCTGTGCCAAACCATTGCACAGAGTAGGTAAGTGTACCAAGTTTGTTATTTAAAATGTATCCTTCCTTTACAATCACTTTAAAAACAAAGAAGAAACCCATTCACATACAGTATATACCAATGCTGTCTCTCCCCACCTGGGTTGTACCAGCTTAAAAACAACTTAAAAAATGGAAAAGTGAAGAAAGGGAGAGCGCCATTTTTTATTTTAGGAAAACAAATGTAATTTTAGAACTTCTGTAAATATAATACATCTTACTAAGACTCGGATTCCTCATTGAAGAGATAGAAATCTAAATATAACTCATGGGTGCCAGTTATTCTTTAAAACCACAATAAAAGATTTGACAGGTTTTGGGAAGGTAATAAGTAGCTAATGGTGACTTCACTTTCTGCTTTATGAACGTATTCCTAATATAAAACAGTGAAAAGGACAGATCATAGCCTAATTCTAAATGTAGAAATATTTATATTGGAATTATCATTTTCTTGCCAGAAAGACTCATTTTGGATTGTTTGCAAATTGTAATCATTATTATTTGCCTCTTTCTTGTAGGCCTATTTTTAAAATGACTTTCCTTCCCTAATCGGTTTTGTGTGTTGATTTCCTGTTTAACACTTCTGTTTTCGTGTTCTCTCACATTAATTAAATGTTAACTGGAAGGTTTAAAAATTGAAAGCAATTTCTGTAATATGTATGAAAAGACTCTGAAGAAACAAAAACAGATCCTGCACTATATACTGTATATTACCATCTACAAAATGCCAAAATATATAAAAGCCAAGGAGTTCATACAAGAAGCATGAAAGGAGAACTTGCATTTATTGCAACATACACACTTCTCTGCGGGTGTCCTTCATTTACTTTAGAGAACCTGGAGTAGGCTATGGGCACCGTAAAGCTCTGCACAAACTATTGGCACTATATACAGTGAGGGAAATAAGTATTTAATCCCCTGCTGATTTTGTACATTTGTCCATTGATGAAGAAATGATCCGTCTATAATTTTAATGGTAGGTTTGTTTTTAACAGTGAGAGATAGAATAACAACAAAAAAATCCAGAAAAACACATTTAAAAAAAATGATAAATTGATTTTCATTTTAGTGAGGGAAATAAGTATTTGATCCCCTATCAATCAGCACGATTTCTGGCTCCCGGGTGTCTTCTATACAGGTAACATGCTGAGATTAGGAGCACTCTCTTACTCAGATTGTTACCTGTATAAAAGACACCTGTCCACAGAAGCAATTAATCAGATTCAAATCTCTCCACTATGGCCAAGACCAAAGAGCTGTCCAAAAAAGTCAGTAAGAAGATTGTAGACCTACACAACGCTGAAATGGGCTGCGAGGCCACCGACAAGCAGCTTGGTGAGAGGGTGACAACAGTTGGTGCGATTATTCGCAAACGGAAGAAACACAAAATTACTGTCACTCTCCCTCGGTCTGGCTGTCAAGGCAGCTGGGACCATAGTCACCAAGAAAACAATTGGCAACACACTACGCTGTTAAAGCGGTAGTTCACCCGAAATTTTTTTTTTAACATTAGATTCATGCTCATTTTGTCAAGGGGAATCGGGTAGTTTTTTTTAAAAACGAAGCAGTACTTACCGTTTTAGAGAGCGATCTTCTCCGCCGCTTCCGGGTATGGTCTTCGGGACTGGGCGTTCCTATTTGATTGACAGTCTTCCGACAGGCTTCCAACGGTCACATACATCGCGTCACGAGTAGCCGAAAGAAGCCGAACGTCGGTGCGGCTCTATACGGCACCTGCACACCGACGTTCGGCTACTTTCGGAAAATCGTGACGCGATAGATGCGACCATCGGAAGCCTGTCGGAAGACTGTCAATCAAATAGGAACGCCCAGTCCCGAAGACCATACCCGGAATCGGCGGAGAAGATCGCTCTCTAAAACGGTAAGTACTGCTTCGTTTTTAAAAAAACTACCCGATTCCCCTTGACAAAATGAGCATGAATCTAATGTTAATAATTAACATTTCCGGGTGAACCTCCACTTTAAGGACTGAAATCCTGCAGCGCCCGCAGGGTCCCCTTGTCTAAGAAAGCACATGCACAGGCCTGTCTGAATTTTTCTAATGAACATCTGAATTATTTAGAGGAGAACTGGGTGAAAGTGTTGTGGTCAGTTGAGACCAAAATCTAGCTATTTGGCATCAACTTGCTGTGTTTGGAGGAGGAAAAATGCTGCCTATGATCCCAAGAACACCATTCCCACTGTCAAACATGGAGGTGAAAACATTATGCTTTGGGGGGGGGGTTCTGCTAAGAGGACAGGACAACCACATCAAAGGGACGATGGACAGGGCCATGTACCATCATATCTTGGGTGAGAACCTCCTTCCCTTAGCTAGGGCATTGAAAATGGGTCATGGATGTGTATTCTAGCATGACAATGACCCAAAACACATGGCCAAGGCAACAAGGGAGTTGCTAAAGAAGAAGCACATTAAGGCCCTGGAGTGGCCTAGCCAGTCTCCACACCTTAATCCCATAGAAAATATGTGGAGGAAGCTGAAGGTTCGAGTTACCAAACGTCAGCCTTGAAAAGCTAATGACTTGGAGAGGATCTGCAAAGAGGAGTGGGACAAAATCCCTCCTGAGATTTGCGCAAACCTCGTAGCAAACTACAAGAAAAGTCTGACCTCTGTGATTGCCAACAAGAGTTTTGCCACCAAGTACTAAGTCATGTTTTGCAAAGGGTTCAAATACTATTTTCACTCATTAAAATGCAAATAAATGTATAACTTTTTTTTTTTTTTAATTGTTGTTATTCTGTCTCTCACTGTTAAAATAAACCTACCATTAAAATTATAGAGTCATAATTTATTTGTCAGTGGGCAAACATACAAAATCAGCAAGGGATCAAATACTTTTTTCCAGTCACTGTAAATCCTGAATAATAATAATAATAATAATAATAATAATAATAATAATAATAATGGGGGTGTTGATAAAGAGGTTTAAAGCCCTGACTCCCTGACCAAAAATACATATATTGCATTTCTTGTCCATATTTAAAAGTAGATGTTGGAATTCATATATTGTTTAGTAAGTTATGGTATAGAATAATTGTTTAGCTAAAATGCTTAATTTTTCTTAATACTTCTTAATTCTTAATAATTCCTAATTCTTCTTCTTGATATTATACTCTATTATGATCGAGCATACTGTCTAGCTTGTATACAGTATTTTGAACGCTTCCCATTGTCCTCTGTACACAAACCTATATTTACCATAATGACAGTCCCGGGCCTCAAGATTAGAGGGTGCAGCTCCAAGCATCAAAATATACAACTCTAATGCATTTATCAATACTCTATTTGCCTCTTCTAAACACCTTTGTATTTTGGTGTTGAAATTCAGCAGGAGACTCATAGGGGGTGGTGGGTGCTGGTAATGACATGAAGAATCACAAAACTTATTATAATTTTAGAAACATGAAACCAACTTCTACTTATTCTTGTTTCTGGCCCCATAACAGTTGAAAAGTAGTTTTGCATATGAAGCAGACCTCCATGTTGTTTACACGATTGTGATCTAACATTGAAGATTACCACAGATGGAATAAAGAGGAAGTCTTCCATTGGGGACACCTATTTTGATGACAGCTGTCAAAGAGAGGATTGCCTTCCTACTGAGGGATTTCCTTACACTTCTTGTTGTATCTACTGGATAGGAAATGAAGTGAACTCTCCCTATTGGAACACAGTAAATTAATAAATACATAACAGGGGGTTTAAACTTTCCCTTCTAAAAACTAAGGGGTAGATCCACGTACCTGGGCGCATTGATACGCTGGGCGCAGTGTATCTAAGGTACCCTACACCGCCGCAACTTAATTTTTTTTTTGAATCCACAAAGAATTTGCGCTGGAGGTTACAGCGGCGTAGTGTATCTCTGGCGGCGTAAGGGCGCAGAATTCAAATGGATGTAATGTGGGCGTGTTTTATGGCAATACGTTGTGACCCGACGTAGACAGGTTTTTTTAACTGCGCATGCGCCGTCCGTGGGGGTATCCCAGTGTGTATGCTCGAAATTAACCCGTAAAAAGCCAATGCTTCCGACGGTGACGTCATTCTACGCAAATCCCTATTCGCAAACGACTTACGCAAACGACGTACAAATTTCAAAATTGTACGCGGGAACGACGGCCATACTTAACATTGAGTACGCTTAATAACAGCACCTTTAACTATACGCCGGAAAAAGCCAAACGAAAACGACGTAAAAAAATTCGCCGGCCGGACGTACGTTCGTGCATCGCCGTAAATAGCTAATTTGCATACTCAACCCGGATTTCGACGGAAACGGCACCTAGCGGCTGCCGAAAAATTGCATCTAAGATCCGACGGCGTACTAAGACGTACGCCTGTCGGATCGATCCCAGATGCCGTCATATCTTGTTTTGTGGATACAAAACAAAGATACGACGCGGGAAATTTAAAATTACACCGGCGTATCAATAGATATGCCGGCGTAATCCTTTTGTGGATCTGCCCCTAAAACTCTAAATTCAAGGCACTCTTCGCTGACTGTTTCATGTGGCCAGACCCACGCTTTATCGGGGCATAGATTGTATATCCTGAATATTTCTTGGTGGAAAATAGAGTTGTGTACACACGGGCAAACATGTACGATGAAACCGGTCCACCGGACCGTTTTCACCGTACATGTCTGCCCGGGGATTTCTGTACGATGGCTGTACTAACCATCGTACAGAAATCCGCGTGTAAACAATACACGGGGCGTGTCCGCGGCGTCGCCACGACGATGACGCGGCGACGTGGGCGGGCCTGCCAGTAAAATGCTTCCACGCATGCGTCAAAGTCATTCGACGCATGCGAGGGATGGCGGGCGCTCGGACATGTACGGTAGGTCTGTACAGACGACCGAACATGTCCGAGCGGGCAGGATTCCAGCGGACTGTTTTAAAACAAGTCCAGGAATATTTGTCCGCTGGGAAAAGGCCCGGCGGGCAAATGTTTGCTGGAATTCTGTCCGCTCGGTCCTACACACGACCGAACATGTCTGCTGAAACTGGCCCGCGGACCAGTTTCAGCAGACATGTTTGGTCGTGTGTATGGGGCCTTATAGTTGACTAGACCCATCTTCCTTTCTCTCTGGGGTACTAAACTACGAGTGCAATGCACTTTTTGCTATTTAAAAAAGAGAGTTTGACTGTTAATAGATTTAATAACCAGTTGTAAACATATCTGTTTGATACCATATACTCCTGACAAGAGCTCATTACAGATCTCTAATTGAACTCTACCCTGCCCAACTATTCTTATGCTTGAATTGGATGTTTTACTTTTATTAGGTCATTTATGGCCACCAAAAGAAGCTAAGATGAACTGAACACTGAACTTTGGTATTTGGTAATTGGTCTTGGGAGGAAAATAGAGTCTTACTTTCAGTACCAGAGATTACTTTAAATCTCTGAAATTCAGGTATACTTATTGAAGGACATACAATAAGTCAGGGGTGGTTGGTATTTAAAGATAAAAAGATAAAAGATAAGAAAAAATTATGTTCTGCCCAAAAAAGATAAAAAAAGCCAAACTGGAAAACACACAGAAGTTGATAAATTAAAGGGTCACTAAAGAAAAAAAAAATGTTTGCCTAAAATTTATGTCTGCAAGGTAGACAGACAGAATAGTGTAATGATTCTGTTAAAAAACGAGTAAATACCTATTAAATTCCTTCATCTATATCACCTCCGGCATTCTAGTTTCTGTTCTCTCATTCACTTCCTGGTTTGCATCGTTTGTTCATGTAAGAACTACATTTCCCAGTATGCATTGTGGCACGCCCAGTAATTCACACCTCCTTGAAGTCTCTAACATGTAGAGAGCGTCCTGCCGCACAGATGTAGTTCCCAGGAGGGGGTGAGCACGTTACTGACCACCGCAGTAAAGCCTCCCTTCACGGTGGTGAGTAAAATCAGACAAGCAGGAAGTGAACAGAACAGAGAAGAAATAGAGCAACTTCTGAGCAAAAACGAACAATGAGGAAGTGAAAAGAGGAATGTCTGCAGGTAAAGGATGCTTATTATGAGAAAAAAATGTTTCCTTTACAACTCCTTTAAGCTTTGGTAGCCCAGACTACATTTGTAAAATTATTTCTAATCTGTGCTTTTTAAATAACAAACCTGGAAGTTCAGATACCAGAAGTTATGTAAAAATATGTTTTTACATGCATTCCCGGCTCTTTCAAATAGGGTGTGCTTTAAGTTCTGCTCCAAAAACCTAGGCGAAGGTGTCCTACTGTGACATGTAAGGGTCACAGCTATACAGTTCAGTTTCCACCTGGAAAGCAAGACTAACAGATATGACAAGAATTATATAACAAATACTGTATGTAACCTGATCTCAAAATCCCTACATTTTTCCTTCTGCTACCGATGGAAAATAGGCCTGTTATCCACGTTAGCAGATGTGTTCACATCACAGTATTTCTGGTTTATTAATACAACAAATATGCTTGCTCTCCTACTTAGAAATCTTAGTAACTACAAGATGCAGCAAGATGATAGATCAGCATGCAGTATTCATAAGTTGATATTCTATGCACAGCTTACAGAAAGTGAAATAGGTCTCTCGCAGTGTTGCTAGGGGAAGTCCTGGTTGTTAGGGAAATGGTGGGTTTTCAAATGTTCCACCATTACTTAAATTAGTTGCTGCTGAAAAGTACCTTGTGGGTTTAAAGCATGCAATTTAGAAGCCTGAGTTGTTCATAATTCATGATTAAACGGATGTATGTATAAGAACACTATGGTATACATTATATCTGCATGTAAGGTAATGTTATAAACCTTGGAGAAACGGAAGGGTATTTAGCACTCTACACTTTTGTCTAGGAGTTATTTCGAAATGACTTAACTTTATATTTGAAATACAACATCATTTTGGCAAGGTGTGTGTCAAGATACAGATATAGGCATAAAACCCAGCTTTCACATCTAATAGGAAAAAGTATCCAACCCCCAACTACAACACAAGCCCTGCTTATCAAAAGGCAATATATTTTACTTAGTGATGTTATGTATTAGAGCATAATGTGCAAACTTTTCACAGACTTATAAATCACAGCTACCCTTCTTTAAAGGAACACTAAGGCCCCGTACACACGAGAGGATATCCGCCGGACCGTTTCCAGCGGATAAATCCTCTGGCGGATTTGGATCTGATGGCTGTACACACCATCAGATCGAAACATCCGCGGTCACGTGTCGCACCGTCGCCACGACGATGACGCGGCGACGTGCGCGACGCTGGAAGGTAAACACTTTCACACATGCGTCGAATCATTACGACGCATGCAAGGGATGGGAGCGGAAGGATTGATCCGGTGAGTTTGTACAGACGACCGGATCAGTCCGCTGGACTGGATCCCAGCGAATAGATTTTGTAGCATGCTACAAAATTTTTATCCGCTGGGAATCCGTCGGCTGGATTTTTATCCGCCGGGAAATGTCCGCTCGGAAGTACAGACGACCGGATCTATCTGCTGGAACTGATCCGTGGATCAATCCCAGGGGATAGATCCGGTCGTCTGTACGAGGCCTTAAGGTTCATTTTTTATTAGATCAATTGATTGCTGTAAGTTAGAGCATTTAAATATCAGTTACCTCGTTTTTCCTTTTGACCTCCAAAATACAGTAATCCAGGTTTGAAAATGCCATTTCCTGTCACTCCTCTTCTTGCTTTCCACCAGCATCTGAGCCGTTTTGCATGGTGGAAAGCAGAATGTGCTCACCCCCTCCCTATGACTACAGCCCTGCGTGAAGATGCTCTCTTATCCCTCACAGGCATGGAGGCTAAGCCTAATGGGAACTGTAGTTCCCATTAGGCCGTAATGTAGCAAGAATGAATGCGCACCGCAAACCAGGAAGTCAGTGAGAATAATGATTCAGGAGTGCTGGAGGTGAATAAAACAGCTCGATTTCAACAGGTATCAAACTAGTTATAATGCAAAACATTACTTTTTACTTTATCAGCTACTGTTAGACTTTAATTTAAGAGGAAAATATTTTTGTCTTTACAACCCCTTTAACCACTTCCTTACTGGGCACATATATCCCTTCCTGACCAGGTGAAATTTCAGCTTGTGGCACTGCGTCACTTTAACTGACAATTGCGCGGTCGTGCGACGTGGTTTCCAAACAAAATTGACATCCTTTTTTCCCCACAAATAGAGCTTTATTTTGGTGGTATTTGATCGCCTCTGCGGTTTTTATTTTTTGCGCTATAAACAAAGATAGAGCGACAATTTTGAAAAAAAAAAAAATATTTTTTACTTGTTGCTGTAATAAATAGCCCAATTTTTTAAAAAAAACTTTTTTTTCTCAGTCTAGGCGATACGTATTCTTCTAAATATTTTTGGTAAATAAAATAAAATAAATCGCAAGAAGCGTCTGGTTTGCGCAAAAGTTATTGCGCTTACAAAATAGGGGACAGAATTATTATTATTTTTTATTATTTTTTTTTACTACTAATGGCGGCGATCAGCATTTTTTTCGTGACTGCGACATTATGGCGGACACATCGGGCACTTTTGACACATTTTTGGCGCCATTCACATCTATACAGCGACAGTGCTATAAATATGCACTAATTACTGTATAAATGTGACTGGCATTGAAGGGGTTAACACTAGGGGTTAAATGTGTACCTTTATTGTGCTCTAACTGTGGGGGGAGGGGGGTGACTGGGGGAGGTGACCGATCTATGTCCCTATGTACAAGGGACACAGATCGGTCTCCTCTCTCCCCTGACAGGACATGGATCTCTGTGTTTACACACAGAACTCCACGTCTTGTCCCTGTAGCCGCCGATCCCGAGGGCCTGGCGGACATCGCGGCCGCCAGGCACTCGCATCGGCATCTCAGCGATGCGGCGTGCGCGCGCAGGCCGTAAAAACACGGCCAGTTAGAGATTTAGAACCACCCTACGGCCGTATAAAGTCGTACGGCCGTCGGGTAGTGGTTAAAGCACAATAATGCTAATATATATACACATACCTCCCAAGCGTCACGGATTGTGCGGGACTTTCCCGGATTGATACATTTTTCCCACGCTCCCGTAATCCAGGCAATTTTCCCGCATAATGCAGCACTGGTGGAGGAAGGAGGAAGAGGTAAGAATCACCCTCCCCCTTCCTTACCATCTTGCGTGGAAGAAGTCGCTGAATGATGAAGGAGACGAGGACCCATTTACGATAACGATAACACCCCTCCCCCTTATTAACTGCATGTCCAAGTAAACCCCCCCCCCCCACCCCCGCTCAACAACTTTGAATGGCAAATGTGTTTTGTTTTTTTTCGGCGCTCTGGCGATAGAATTCAGGCGATTGTAAAAATAAATCTGCGCCACGTGTCAAATTTAATTGGTTCACAAAATGAATCTCTATAAATCTAAGCTGCTCCCCTAAAATGTAAAAAGTAGAACTCTTACTATAAAGTGGTTGGTGATAAAGAGGGCGCTGTAAAGTGATTAAATATAAGCACTCACAAATATTTTAAACTATATAAAAATAAAAATAAATTAAAAGTATATATAGAAACAAATCACAGATTCCACCTCAAGTGAATCAAGTGTAGTGCTACACAATTAGTGATATTAGATAGAAAAAAATGAATATAATAAATGTCCAATAATCAAAGAAACATATAAATAAAGTCCCAATGGTAGAAGAAATCCCAAATGAAGTGATTAAATTCCAATTCCATTCATCAACAAAAAGTAGATTCTTGCTGTAATATAATCACTTAGCCAGGAAGTGCAAACTTGTTCCTTCACCACACGCTAGGATACGACACCCAAAAGTGCACAGAAGGGGAATGTGCTTACCAGATTCAATGGATCTTTTTTTATTCTAAAAAGATCGCAAGCGCTTAGCAGGAGTGTGCCTGCACACTTTGCCATAGACAGGAGATGTGGGTTAATGACTCAAAGCCTCCATTTCAGAGATGGAACCTGGAGCAAAAGACCAAAACTTCCATAGTGCAAACCATTTAATATAAAGATTAAAACATGACAAGAAAAACGGGGGGCTAAATGGGCGCTTACATTAAAAAGTGCCCATCCCGGCACTGGGGCTGCAGACTCGTAGGAATAACACTGTTTGTTCCTCCACTTCCGTGGTGGCGTGCGTTCCACCAGTCTGAAGCTCAAGCCAGATCACAGGATGGGACGTAAAGGGTGCACGTGACCCAGGCTACGCCGCCGCCATACGTTTTATGGATTAACGTCTTCAGGGGGCACCCGCGATAGCAATTCCCCCCCCCCCCGCTCAACAACTGTAAATGACAAATTTGTGTTTTTAGTTTCAACCCCCCTCCCCCGCTCAACAACTTAAAAATTGACAGCAACCCCAACCCCCTGCGCTCAACAACTTTAACCCCGAGTGTCCCACATTCTGAACTTCACAAGTTGGGATAGAGGTAAGGTGTTTTGGGTGATAGCTGCCTGGCAGGTACATTTAAGCAGGTTTATCTGGGGGGCAGGGAGTGGCTAGTGTAGCAGTGGGTGTGACCACTTGTCTTTCAGTTCTTGGGCGCCTCCCCTGCTTCCAGGGGGAATGTTCTGGAAGAGGGGCCGGGCTGGGAATTGGAGTGACAGGGAGTTCATGTGAGGAGCCCTGACCAATCCACAACTAGGATTGGCAGGGGGCAGGCCTCTTACTTAAACTCAGGTCCAGCCCAAGAGGGGCCGGGCTGGGAATTGGAGTGACAGGGAGTTCATGTGAGGAGCCCTGACCAATCCACAACTAGGATTGGCAGGGGGCAGGCCTCTTACTTAAACTCAGGTCCAGCAGGGTGAAGTGAAGAATGGAGTGTTAGACTGCAGCAGGAGGCACACCCCCATCTGGGTGGGGGGGGGGTGCAGGTCTTGGCAGAGGATCTCGAGAGCTGGGAAGGAGCCTCTCCTTACACAGTCATGGAGAGGTGTCCTGGAACAGAGGAGCAGGGGAAGCAGTTGGTACGCATGGTCCGGGTAAATTCTTCAAGAAGGACTTAGGGCAGGAGAAATTCGGTGAGTGAGGCACAGTGGATATCTGGAAGAAGCATGCCAGGGGAGCTGGGTGCAAGACTATAGGAGAGACTGTGGGGTTTTGTGACAAATCGATGCACAGGATTTGCAAGTCGGGCTGGCTGGGATCAGTAGCCCACCTATCCTTTATTTCTGCTAATCAACTAGCCTTTCAAGAAGGGGTACTGCAGGCCCCTGGCCTATCAGAAATCAGCAAGTTCAGAAACAACCAGGGATTATTCAGAGTGATCCCTGGTGCAGTTCAAGATGATGGGGCGGAAAGACTAATGCCGTGACAGGGAAGTTTGTGCAGGAGGAGAAGAGTCCTGGGAGTGACAGTCTGCAGGAGTTGTGCAGAGGAGGAGTAACAGTCTGCAGGAGTTGTGCAGAGGTGCAAAGTGTAAAGTCATAGGGCCAGATTCACGTAGCGCAGCAGATCTATAGATCCGCTCGTTCTACGTGAATTAAGATCCGCTCCCGCAAGTTTAGGAGGCAAGTGGCTAATTCACAAACCACTTACCTCCAAACTTGCGACGACGGATCCTAAATCCCCCGGCGGAATTAAAATTCCGCGGCTAGGGGAGTGTACTATTTAAATCAGGCGCGTTCCCGCGCCGATTTAAATGCGCATGCGCCGTCCAGGGAATTTCCCGGCGTGCATTGCTCCCACTGACGTCACTAGGACGTCAGTGGTTGCGACGTGAGCGGGACTTGCGACGCGCGTGTTCGTGAATCGGCGTACGCAAACGACGTAGGAAAATTCAAATTCGACGCAGGAACGCCGGCTATACTTAACATTGGCTGCGCCTGATAAAAGAAGGGGTAAGTATACGACGGAAAACCGCTACGGAAACGACGTAAGAACACTGCGACGGGTCCGCGTACGTTCGTGAATTTGCGTATCTCGCTGATTTACATATTATTTATCGTAAATCAGCGGGAACGCCCCCGGCGCCATTTTTAAATTGAAAAAAAGATCCGACAGTGTAACACATTGTAACACTGTCGGATCTAGCCCTATCTATGCGTAACTGATTCTATGAATCAGGCGCATACATACGACCAGTTTACGTCAGAGATACGATGGTGTATCTGTAGATACACCGTCGTATCTCTTTGTGAATCTGGCCCAAAGTCTGTCAACGTTAGGGCCCATCATTTTTCTAAGTGCTCTATTCATAATATGGCAAAATGTAATCTGTTCTATGGGCATCCCATATCCTTTCCCCAACCAAGTTATATCCAACAAATAAACAAAACAAAAAACAATTCAAATGACTGTTCATTGTCTACTGGAAAGTGACGTATGGAAGTCTGGCAGTAGGGTGAATATGTGTGGATGATAGTAACTAGTAGCAACCATCCGCTACATAAATATATTTATACATATACATATACATATGTGTGTGTGTGTTTTTAGGCCCATTTTTGGGTTATAAGATGCAGTAATGTTCCTAGTGATGTAACAGTGAACTATTTATTCTATGTCCCTGGTGAAGCCATAATGACCAGTGTTGTCCTGACTCTGGTGGTCATACTTTGGAATGGGAACTACACACTTTCACCCTTTCACAGAAATGCAGGAAACATGTACCTTACTTTGCTTGCGTTCCGTTAGCACTTGGGTCCCATTATCTGAATGAGGAAAGGCTGGAATATGTGGCAGTTTTAGTGAGCAAAGGTGTATATGCTTTGAAAGAGTAACTCACATTTAATGTTGGGTATTTTCTTCATCAGCCGTTCATTGACTGCGCATGCTCCTTGATTGATGTCGGCATCAGGCAGAGGAGGACATTCGCTGTCATCACAACCACTTTTCGATTGGACGGATGAGTCCTGGCTTCTATACAGCGACACCCAGCGCCCAACACCATGTCTTTGGATGTCACCTATTGGCTTCCCTAATATTTGGACTCTGAGCCCCGGTGCTGTGAATCTTGCCACTTCCACCTGTCTTCTACTTGCTCTTGTGAGTGCAATTTACTCCCTCCAGAATAATGTCAGTTCTTAGTGTGGTATTATACAGTATGGGATGGTTGTCGCTCTCTCGCCCTGTATATACGGTATGGGACGGTTGTCGCTCTCTCGCCCTGTATATACGGTATGGGACGGTTGTCGCTCTCTCGTCCTCTATATACGGTATGGGACGGTTGTCGCTCTCTCGCCCTCTATATACGGTATGGGACGGTTGTCGCTCTCTCGCCCTCTATATACGGTATGGGACGGTTGTCGCTCTCTCGCCCTCTATATACGATATGGGGCGGTTGTCGCTCTCTCAGCCTCTATATACGGTATGGGACAGTTGTCGCTCTCTCGCCCTCTATATACGGTATGGGGCGGTTGTCGCTCTATCGCCCTCTATATACGGTATGGGATGGTTGTCGCTCTCTCGCCCTCTATATACGGTATGGGACGGTTGACGCTCGCTCGCCCTCTATATACGGTATGGGACGGTTGTCGCTCTCTCGCCCCTATATACAGTATGGGGCGGTTGTCGCTCTCTCGTCCTCTATATACGGTATGGGGCGGTTGTCGCTCTCTCGCCCTCTATATATGGTATGGGACGGTTGTCGCTCTCTCACCCCCTATATACAGTATGGGATGGTTGTCGCTCTCTCGCCCTGTATATACGGTATGGGGCGGTTGTCGCTCTCTCACCCTCTATATACGGTATGGGGCGGTTGTCGCTCTCTCGTCCTCTATATACGGTATGGGGCGGTTGTCGCTCTCTCGCCCTCTATATATGGTATGGGACGGTTGTCGCTCTCTCACCCCCTATATACAGTATGGGATGGTTGTCGCTCTCTCGCCCTATATACGGTATGGGGCGGTTGTCGCTCTCTCACCCTCTATATACGGTATGGGGCGGTTGTCGCTCTCTCGCCCTCTATATACGGTATGGGACGGTTGTCGCTCTCTCGCCCCTATATACAGTATGGGGCGGTTGTCGCTCTCTCGCCCTCTATATACGGAATGGGGCGGTTGTCGCTCTCTCGCCCTCTATATACGGTATGGGGCGGTTGTCACTGTCTCACCCTCTATATACGGTATGGGACGGTTGTCGCTCTCTCGCCCTCTATATATGGTATGGGACGGTTGTCGCTCTCTCGCCCTGTATATACGGTATGGGACAGTTGACGCTCTCTCGCCCTCTATATACGGTATGGGACGGTTGTCGCTCTCTCGCCCCTATATACAGTATGGGGCGGTTGTTGCTCTCTCGCCCTCTATATACGGTATGGGGCGGTTGTCGCTCTCTCGCCCTCTATATACGGTATAGGGCGGTTGTCACTGTCTCACCCTCTATATACGGTATGGGACGGTTGTCGCTCTCTCGCCCTCTATATACGGTATGGGACGGTTGTCGCTCTCTCGCCCCTATATAAAGTATGGGGCGGTTGTCGCTCTCTCGCCCTGTATATACGGTATGGGGCGGTTGTCGCTCTCTCGCCCTCTATATACGGTATGGGACGTTTGTCGCTCTCTCACCCTGTATATACGGTATGGGACGGTTGTCGCTCTCTCGTCCTCTATATACGGTATGGGACGGTTGTCGCTCTCTCGCCCTCTATATACGGTATGGGACGGTTGTCGCTCTCTCGCCCTGTATATACGGTATGGGACGGTTGTCGCTCTATCGCCCTCTATATACGGTATGGGGCGGTTGTCGCTCTCTCGCCCCTATATACAGTATGGGGCGGTTGTCGCTCTCTCGCCCTCTATATACGGTATGGGACGGTTGTCGCTCTCTCGTCTTCTATATACAGTATGGGACGGTTGTCGCTCTCTCGTCCTCTATATACGGTATGAGGCGGTTGTGGCTCTCTCGCCCCAATATACGGTATGGGATGGTTGTCGCTCTCTCGTCCTGTATATACGGTATGGGACGGTTGACGCTCTCTCGCCCTCTATATACGGTATGGGACGGTTGTTGCTCTCTCGCCCCTATATACAGTATGGGGCGGTTGTCGCTCTCTCGTCCTCTATATACGGTATGGGGCGGTTGTCGCTCTCTCGCCCTCTATATATGGTATGGGACGGTTGTCGCTCTCTCACCCCCTATATACAGTATGGGATGGTTGTCGCTCTCTCGCCCTGTATATACGGTATGGGGCGGTTGTCGCTCTCTCACCCCCTATATACGGTATGGGGCGGTTGTCGCTCTCTCACCCTCTATATACGGTATGGGGCGGTTGTCGCTCTCTCGCCCTCTATATACGGTATGTGGCGGTTGTCGCGCTCTCACCCTCTATATACGGTATGGGGCGGTTGTCGCTCTATCGCCCTCTATATACGGTATGGGACGGTTGTCACTCTCTCGCCCTCTATATACGGTATGGGACGATTGTCGCTCTCTCGCCCTCTATATACGGTATGGGACGGCTGGGCCTGTCCCCTCCACATCATTGTTGATCCATAAACGGGATTGGCAGTCTACGCAAAGGGAAGATGAGGGGATGGGTTGTGGCAGGAGAAAGCTCCTAGCCGTTCTTGCAGATCTTGGTACACTGTAAATAATGTCAAATTGTGTGTAAGGCCTCGTACACACGACCGAACATGTCTGCTGACCAGTTTCAGCAGACATGTTCGGTCGTCTGTACGGCCGACTGGACAAATGTCACGCGGATCGGACAGGTTTCCAGCGGACAAATGTTTCTTAGCATGCTAAGAAACATGTCCGCTGGAAGCCTGTCCGTCGGACATGTTCGGTCGTCTGTACGACTCACCGGACATGTCCGATGGGCCGCCATCCGTCGCATGCGTCGAAGTGATTCCAGGGTCGCGCACGTCGCTGCGTCATCGTGGCGGCGCGGCCACGTCACCGCGATGTCTGTCCGCGCGGATTTCGGTTTGATGGTGTGTACAACCATCAGACCAAAATCTCCGAGCGGACATGTCCGATGAAAACGGTCCGCTCGTCTGTACGGGGCCTAAGGCTCACACCTATGCACTTTTTGCAGAAACGCACTACAGTTCCTTTAAGGCTCCATTCACACCAATGCGTTTTTTCGCATGTTTTTTTAACATGGGTTTCTATGGAACATGTTCACTTCAATGCATTTTTGTGCCTCTGCAAAAAAGCCAGGTGCTTTATTTGCTCTTTTGGTTTAATAGACGGCAATAGAGATGCTGTACAAAAGTGCATTGTGCGTTTTTAGCGTGTTTTGGATGCGTTTTGTATTATTTAATTTGCCCAACAACAAATTGACCAGATAAAAAGAAAGAAAGCATCGAAAACTCAAAACGCATTAAAAGCGTTTCAAAAACGCATGTTTGGAAACGTGGAAAGCACAGCAAAAACACTGCCGTAACGCTCAAAAGCAACATGCATAGGTGTGAATGGTTTCCTATGGGACATGTTCACATCTATGCTTTTTTCAGACGCACTGTTTTTAAATGCAAAACAGTGTTTTTTTTACTTTTTCCGGTTTTGGATCAATAGAATTCAATGGGGAAGCTGCAGAATAGCATGTACGTTTTTGCATAAAAAATGCAAAATGCATGTGCAAAAATGCCCCCACAAAAACCACTGCAGAAACGGATCAACTACTTTACATTTTTTTTTAAATAGCACACTATAGGCCTGGTTCACACGTATGCTTCTTAAATTGACTACAGTCCATTTAACATGGGTTCCTATTGGACACGTTCACATCTATGCTTTTTTCAGCTGCTAAATTTCTGGAAATGGTCAGGCAATTCTTTAAACACAAACAGTGCTTTTTTGGTTCCATACACTTCAACAGAGAAGCTGCAGAAAGGCATGTAGTGTGTTTTTGCTGTGATTTTACTGCGATTTTGCTGTGATTTGCATTTTTTAATCTGCCTAACAACAAATTTGCCAAAAAAAGCATAGAAGAATCCAAAACACATCTAAAAACGCATGAAAATGCATCAAAAACACGTGTGCAAAAACGCACCACAAAAAGAACTGCAGAAATGGATCAACTACTTTGCATTTTTTTTAAATAGCACACCATATCCCTGGTTCACACCTATGCGCTTTTTGCAGAAGGACACTACAGTCCATATAACATGTTTTCCTCTGGGACACGTTCACCTCTATGCTTTTTTCCACCGCTACGTTTTTAGAAACGGTCAGGGACTTTTTTAAACGAAAACTGTGCTTTTTTTTGCTTTTTTGGTTCCATAGACATTAATGGAGAAGCTGCAGAAAAGCATGTAGTGTGTGTTTTTGCCGCGATTTTACCACGACTTGCATTTCACATTTACCTGCCCAACAACAAATTGGCACAAAAAAGCACAAAGAATGCAAATCGCAGGAAGATCGCGTGTACAAGAATGCAAAACGCACAGAAAAATGCACTGTAGAATGCACCAATCACAAACTGCATAGATGTGAAGGGTAGATTTAAAACATTTTGCAGCCATAATGTTTGAGTAATAAGACACTGACTCACCTGAACATTTGCAGGTAACTCTGTGGATGATCATGTCGTTCAGGAATCCTGGCAATGGTGATTCATTAATTCTATGAGTCGCTGCAATGAGTAATTTTTGCTGGACAGCTTGGTCTGCAATAAACAAGGGGAAAAATGTAAATAAAGGCATGGTAATTAAAAAAAAATGATTGAATTCATCTGTTCACATACTGTAATTAATGAATTAACTGTATACAGTTGCAAGAACCCACCCCCTCTCTGATTTGTCTTTTAAACCCTCTACAATTAATTTGTATCCATCACAATTTTTTTAAGCCCAACTACAGGATCAAAGTTACCCCTTTCTAAATAGCCGTTTTCACATACTATGATCATGAGATCATCCAGCGCTGAGCCTCTCCATTTACTTCCTGAATGGGTGCCTCTTCAAGGTAGGCACATCACTGCTGGCATGACAATGAAAATTCCAATTGGCTGGCCACTCGAGTTGTCCTTTCCTGAGAGAGAAGAAAGCTGCCATTGATACTTCTTATTCTGCAAATACTAGGTTTTTTTTGCTGTCATGTTTACCCTCTTTATTAAATACAGGGAATTAGACAACTAATATCTTTGGAAGGGAATTGGCAACGTGTCTTAGGGCCCTTTCACACAGGCTTTCTGACCAGGCCCGCATGTCAGTTTTTCAGGCGGAGAAGACTGGACACTTCATTCACCTCTATGGGGTAGCCGATGTCAGCGGTGACACCTATTGCTATTTGATCTGATCCTGTCTGTGAAAACCATAAGGTTGGTGACCCTATTTTCCATCCATCTGGCAGATTGGATCAGATGAAAACGGACCGGCGGTCCATTTTCATCCGATCTCCCCATAGAGGAGATTGGGACTCTGACAGGTCCATCACAGCACAGTGAGAGAAGACAGACCTGTCATCCGCCTGCTCAGCGGGGATCAGCGGATCAATCCCCCGATGAGCAAAACAAAGTCCGTTGGGTGGACCGCCGTGTGAAAGGTTCCTTACTCCGCTGTTCCAGCACCAAGTTTTAGCTGTGCAAGCCACTGGTGTTAAGCCAATCAGAAGCTGCTATTGCTGCAGCCATTTAAATCCCATGAGGCTCCCTGCACAGTGAGATCATGTGTTTCTCTGAGGGCCCGTACACACGACCGAGTTTCTCGGCAGAATTCAGCCAGAAACTCGGTCGGAGCTGGATTCTGGCGAGAAACTCGGTCGTGTGTACACTTTTCAGCGAGGAAGCCGACGAGGAACTCGGGCCGAAAAGAGAACATGTTCTCTATTTTCTCGTTAGTCAATGGGAAAAGTTGGCCCGCCGAGTTCCTCGGCGGCTTCCACACTGAACTCGACGAGGAACTCGATGTGTTTGGCACGTCGAGTTCCTCGGTCGTGTGTACGGGGCCTAAGAGCTCCTGCATTCCTGCACCCAGTGCCTTCCCAGGACTCCTGTGTATGCCAAGAGAGTTTCCAGCTTTCCTGTCCCGCTGTGTTCCTAGTGAGCTCTCGGCATTTCTGCACTTCCTGTGCTTCCAGTGGCTCTCACTCCTGCATTCATGTAATCCTATCACTCCAGTACTCCTGAGACTTTCACAGCACATCAGTACTGTACTTCCAAAGGCCCTCACTTGGTGGTCATGTGATGCTAACACTCCGGTGCTCCCAGAGACACTCACGCCTATATTGCTGTGATTCCAGTACACCCAAAGACTCTCACTCCTGTGTTGTGTGATTTCAGCACCCCAGTCCACCCAGAGACTCACACTCCTGTGATCCTAGTACCCCAGTCCACCCAGAGACTCACACTCCTGTGATCCTACCACCTCAGTCCACCCAGAGACTCACACTCCTGTGATCCCAGCAGCCCAGTCCACCCAGAGACTCACACTCCTGTGACCCTAGCACCCCAGTCCACCCAGAGACTCACACTCCTGTGATCCTAGCACCCCAGTCCACCCAGAGACTCACACTCCTGTGATCCTAGCACCCAAGTCCACTCAGGGACTCTCACTCCTGTGATCCCAGCACCCCAGTCCACCCAGAGACTCACACTCCTGTGATCCCAGCACCCCAGTCCACCCAGAGACTCACACTCCTGTGATCCTAGCACCCCAGTCCACCCAGAGACTCACACTCCTGTGATCCTAGAACCCCAGTCCACCCAGAGACTCACACTCCTGTGACCCTAGCACCCCAGTCCACCCAGAGACTCACACTCCTGTGATCCTAGAACCCCAATCCACCCAGAGACTCACACTCCTGTGATCCCAGCACCCCAGTCCACCCAGAGACTCACACTCCTGTGATCCTAGCACCCAAGTCCACTCAGAGTCTCACACTCCTGTGATCCTAGCACCCCAGTCCACCCAGAGTCTCACACTCCTGTGATCCTAGCACCCCAGTCCACCCAGAGTCTCACACTCCTGTGATCCTAGCACCCCAGTCCACCCAGAGTCTCACACTCCTGTGATCCTAGCACCCCAGTCCACCCAGAGTCTCACACTCCTGTGATCCTAGCACCCCAGTCCACCCAGAGACTCACACTCCTGTGATCCCAGCACCCCAGTCCACCCAGAGTCTCACACTCCTGTGATCCTAGCACCCCAGTCCACCCAGAGTCTCACACTCCTGTGATCCTAGCACCCCAGTCCACCCAGAGACTCACACTCCTGTGATCCTAGCACCCCAGTCCACCCAGAGTCTCACACTCCTGTGATCCTAGCACCCCAGTCCACCCAGAGACTCACACTCCTGTGATCCTAGCACCCCAGTCCACCCAGAGTCTCACACTCCTGTGATCCTAGCACCCCAGTCCACCCAGAGACTCACACTCCTGTGATCCTAGCACCCCAGTCCACCCAGAGACTCACACTCCTGTGATCCTAGCACCTCAGTCCACCCAGAGACTTACACTCCTGTGATCCCAGCACCCCAGTCCACCCAGAGACTCACACTCCTGTGATCCTAGCACCTCAGTCCACCCAGAGACTTACACTCTTGTGATCCTAGCACCCCAGTCCACCCAGAGACTCACACTCCTGTGATCCTAGCACCCCATTCCACCCAGAGACTCACACTCCTCTGATCCTAGCACCCCCGTCCACCCAGAGACTCACACTCCTGTGATCCTAGCACCCCAATCTACCCAGAGACTCACACTCCTGTGATCCCAGCACCCCAGTCCACCCAGAGACTCTCACTCCTGTGATCCCAGCACCCCAGTCCACCCAGAGACTCACACTCCTGTGATCCTAGCACCTCAGTCCACCCAGAGACTCACACTCCTGTGATCCTAGCACCCCAGTCCACCCAGAGACTCTCACTCTTGTGATCATTGAACCCCAGTCCACCCAGAGACTCACACTCCTGTGATCCCAGCACCCCAGAGACTCACACTCCTGTGATCCCAGCACCCCAATCCACCCAGAGACTCACACTTCTGTGATCCTAGCATCCCAGTCCACCCAGAGACTCACACTCCTGTGATCCTAGCACCCCAGTCCACCCAGAGACTTGCACGCCTGTGATCCCAGCACCCCAGAGACTCTCACTCCAGTGTTCCTGTGATCCCAGTACTCCAGTGCACACAAAGACTAAAACAACTGTGCTCCTCCATTACCCTGTTATTTCTACTGTACACCTCACTCTTGTGCACCAGTTTTTTTTGCTTGGTTCTTGCCTGTTCAGATGAGCCAGAGGGCTGCAACCTGGGGGCCATTCTATAGCAAAGCCCATCACCCCCTGCTGGGTGCTCTGGAGAATGCCAGGTGGCTCCTGAGACCCTGCACTTTAGCCCTTCTTGGGGGGCTCTGGTCTCCACTGGACAGGCAGGCACTCCAGGTTCAATCCCCAGTGTATCCTGTCTTCACAGTATTTAGTGTTGCCTCCTGTCATGTCAGCTCCTGCTTTCTCTCCACAAGTGTGTAAGGATCTATGAATTGAGAATGGGCAGGTGATTGAAAGGTCTGCCCCCTTTATTCATAAATCCTGTTCAATTCATAGAAGCTGTAGTACTGTATTACTTTTATGAATGGAGCAGCTGGGTGAAAAGAGTGGGTATAGTCAGGTACTCTTCAGGAGAACCCATGACAGCCCCAGTTAACCCCCACTGCACTTGAAGATTACAACATTGTTAGTGGGGTGGGGGCGTATGCACAGAGGAGAATTTCAACTTAAAGTAAAGGCATCAGCACAAGGGACACATCCTACTGACTTTAACTTATGTCCTGTGTGCTAATTTTTTTTTCCTTGGTTGTACTTAGACTTAAATCTTTGCTTAAATGGCTGCTATCGTCTGTATTATAGGTGTTTCAGATCTTTTTAGCAACATTTGAAACTGAGAATTAGAACTTAGTCACCTAGGCAATGCAAATAGGAGAAGTAGTCAGGACATCCTAAATAAGGCGTATATATTTACAGGGTACCGTATATTTTTTAGGTAGAAGGCTATTGTTTGACCCAGTGTCAGATGTAATTTACTACAATAACTGCTAAATGACAGCAACATAGAATGTAACTATTTTAGGGAAAAGTGCACAAAAACGTGTATGCCCTCTCACTTCATAAATGCCAATAGGATACAAAGCGCAAACAATTTAACGCTGGCCATGCACTAGCTGCTGTCAGAATACAATAGCCCAGCAAAGCGGATTTGTCCATCCATGCTGTTTGTGTAGATGAAGGAATCTGTTCAATTTCTTTAATTTTAGCCTGCAGACTTACCAAAAAAGTAAAAATAAAATCTATTAGTGTATGATCAGCTTAAGACATCTGGCTGTTCTCACTGATAGGCCTGCCTGTGGTATTCCAAACTTTTTCTGATAAGAGATGTCTTAATTTGGCACATATGCCTGAGAAGGCCATTTAGCTTTAGGGAAGGGCCTGTTCCTGTGATTCAGAGGTCAGTAATACCATTGTCTCCCCAGCCCTGGGCAAATCACAGCTGTGAAAGCAATGGAATGTCTGAATCTGATATACAATGGTCAGTCTTGATGACTATAGGTTTTAGTGCAAAGCAAAAGTAACCTTTAAAAGCCATTTATAACCGTGTATAACATACCTCCCACCTTTTTTAGATGAGAACGAGGGACATCTATTAGCAAAAGTATGTAGACATAGGACACATCCTCTACCACACCCCCTTAAAGGAGAATAGTACAAAAAAAATATTAGTTAAAACCACAAGTGCTTTTTTTTTTTTTTTTACTACTACTATTCCTTTATAGTGGCTTTTGGAATTTACAAATGCATCAATTCATAAATTGGATGAAAGGTTTAGCGCTGGGAAAACACTTTTTGAAAAAAATTGCATTTTATATACAATTATATAGATCAGACTAGGGTTGCCACCTCATCCCTTTAAAAGGGAACACATATTAATTACACAGGTTCTGTGGCTAATTAAGGTGGTAATTAGACTCATTTGGTGCCTTACCTGCATTAAATTAACCTCAGAACCTGTGTGAGGCTGGGTTCACACTACTACACTACTTTCATCCTACTTTGCTCTGCTACATCGGTCCTACATTTATCCTACATTGGTCCTACATCCATCCTACTTTCATGAACAGGATACTACTTTGGTCCGACTTCAATGATATTCAATGGGCCTGAAGTAGGATCAATGTAGGACCAAAAGTAGTACAGGGAGCATTTTCAAAGTCGGACCGACTTGTGTAGGACACTACAAGACGCTCTCATAGGGAAACATTGAACACAGAGCAAAGTAGGATGAAAGTAGTGTAGTAGTGTGAACCCAGCCTAATTCATATGTGTTCCTTTTTAAAGGGATGAGGTGGCAACTCTAGATCAGACCAAAATGAGGGACAAATGAGGAAAGAGGGACATTGTTCCAAATCAGGGACAGTCAGGAGCTGTGTGCTAAGATTTTCTAGAAAACGATGAGGCCCACACACTGTTGACCTAGGATCCCCCTCTGAACCTCTTAGCATTGCCTTTTGTAAGGCTGGCCATACACGGTGCAAATTTATTTCCTGCAACTACAGGTTACAGGAAAGAAATTTGCACGATTCCCCCATCAACACAGGATGTGTTGACAGGGGAATTAGTAACTGTCTTCTCCAGACAGGGGAATGCCATCTCCACCAGAAGACAGCGATTATCGCTAGCGGCTTGTGATAATCGCAAGAGATGCTGGCAGGCTGGTTGTACCCAAGTTGATCAATTTGGTATATTCAGCCTGTCCATTAACTGTTCAAATCTCAACCGGTTCCTGCTGAACAGTCCAAGATTCGAACCATGTGTGGCCAGCCTAAGAATGTTAAACACAATATTATATAAAGTGTTTAATGCCTCCATATGTGGGCTACAGATGAAACTCTTTGCATCTGATATCAAACTCACTGCCATCAACAGGATAGAGGCAAAGAGGGTAATAGACTGGGTACATGAATTTAATTTTCCAGAAACCAGATCTTGAGGAGGTTCGAGGAAAGAAAAAAAAAAAACCTACCTTAATTTCCCAATTTAATATATTAAAATATAAGTTGCTTAAATGTTTCAACAACTTGTGGGGGTTAAAGGCGTGTACTTTGGTGTTAAAGAAAACCTGTCATGAGAAAAATATGTGGGCTGCCATTATTAACCACTTTCTGAAAATGCTAGTGGCCTGGCTATCATGATCCGTCGACACCAACATCTTCAGTTGAATTATTCAACTGAAGATTATGCAAATGATCTAGTACCTGGTTGCCCAACTTTTATTAAAATGTCCCCCCTTTGAGTCACTAAACATATATAGAGATGGGGGGGGGGGGGGGGAGTATATGACAACCATGACCTGCATTTAGGAGGTAAAGACTGACAGTCATGTGCTGCCAGGGTTTGTGACTCAACTATTGAAGCCAGGCAATCTAAATATATATAAATATAAAAAAAAAAAAAAAGGGGGGGGGGGGAGCAGTTGCAGGACACTGATTTCTTAGAAACACCCCAGCATGTACGGTCAGCCCCTACCCTGTCCGTCTTTAGGCAATGCCTAAAAAAAAAAAAAAAAAAAAAAAAAAAAAAAGGACTTATTCAGGGAAGCCTACCCCCACATCCACATAAAACCTGTACCTGAGCCACCTCCATCAGATCCCCCACAGAGTTTACCTTTCGTACCACCTTCCCCTCTCATTAGATTGCAAGCTCAACAAGCAGGGCCCTCCCGTATTCTACAGGATTTATATAGCACCAACAGTTTGCGCAGCGCTTTACGTTAGGGCAGACAGTATAGTTACATTACAGGAGGAATCAGAGGGCCCTGCTCGTTGGAGCTTACAATCCAACTGTATTGTAATGGTATGGTCTCCCCTCTACAATGCAAACTGATGGCACTATATAAATCCTGACCAATAGCAGGTGTGCTTCAAATTTGATAAATATCCATTTTTGTTTTCTTACACAGGTCATAATTCCTAGTAAAGACTAATCTTAGACCAACATCTTTCAGACAAGACTGCAACCTAGAAATGAAGGGTTAATGAAAGCCATATAATACTTGTAGTTACCACAGCTGCACATAAACATCTGTAATGATTACTTTTACTAGCTCTAGGTTACGCAGTGTTGCAAGAAACAATATGCAACAGATTAGTATTGCGTAACTCTTCAGGCGATATCAGCTAGAGGCATGTTCACAAGCAGCCATAACAAAAGGCTGGAAACGCCTTGTACAGGAAGGTTTTCACATAAGACTATAAGTACGTCACCCAAAGGCATTTTTCAGAATGCATATACTGTATAGCACATGTGATAAGTGTCAAACGTACGCTTATAGAACATTACTTTAAAAAAAATGCAGGAAAAATAGGACTTCAAATAAAGCTGCAACCCCCCCCCTAACAATTTGGCAGAGGAGAAAGTGAAAACTGACAGAAGCAAGGTAAAATGAAATTGTTTGTGTGCTGCGCAGTCATAGCCCCGGGGGTGATGCCGTATCAGCTGTATGTGGCCCGTCACAGACTTTAGGCCACACAAGTCTCTCTGCCTCCGCAGTTACATATCTGAATCTGTGCACAATGTGTCATCTTAATTGCAGCTTTCATCTTTATCTACTGCTGCCTGACCATGCCCTGAAAGCAGACTACAGATTAGTCATGGTGTACCTTCTCCGTTTAGTGTGTTGCAATATTTACAGTCACGTTAAATCAAATCCTAAACGAAAATGGAGAAACCCTGAGCCCTAAAGCAAACACCTCCCTGTTAAAACTGTATACAACATTAACCCAGAATACCTCATAGAAAGCAAAACGAATGGCAATGAATGACTGAAAAGTACACACAAATATATAAAAAAAAAAAATTATATATATATATATATATATATATATATATATATATACATACATACACACACACACACATATATATACACACACACATATATACATACACACACATATATACATACATATATATACACACACACGTGTATGTATGTATGTATGTATGTATGTATGTATGTATGTATGTATGTATGTATGTATGTATGTATATATATATATATATATATATATATATATATATATAAATAAAATCTCAGGGCTGTTGATTAAACATCCCTTTTGCTTTAAATATATTAGTTACCACAGTAGGGGCATTTCTCCACACTTAACATGCAAACCCACTACTGTTGCAACCAAGGGTTAAACTCATCTTTGTTCAGGATTTGGCTCCAGCCCCTCCTTTCTTCCTCCCCATATAACAATGGCCTCCACGTGACAGGACACTGCTTGCAGACAGATCCACACATTCCCAAGAAAGAAAAAAAAAAAAGTCTTGAAGCTCTAAAATTCTACCCCAGTCCCCTTTTAAAAATTAGATATGCTGAAGTCAGAAACACATTATGTATTTTTAGCTGGTGCATAAAACCCACCCCCCTTGCTTAGATGTATGAAGTGTTACTGTGATTATACAATATAAATCATATTAAGTTGCTTCAAGAAGCACAGCCAATGGCAAAAAATAAATAAAAAACACAGTAAAATCTATAAATTTTGAATTGCACCAACAACTCTAAATATTTTACACTTCAGTGATTGCATTCTACAGGTATACTAAATTTATGCAGGAGGTTAGAGGGGGAGGGGGGGATTTTCAAGCCAAGAGGCATACCACACCCAGCTGAAAAGCCCATACCACCATTTCTAATGTAGCATTACAAGAAAAAAAAGAAAAAAACAAGCAGTACCGTCAGTCACCATGGTCAGCGAAGCACCAGTAATTTTTAGTAGTAAAAAAATAAATTTAAAAAAATCCCACAATAAGCTGAGCTCCCATTGTGCTAACCAGAACTTTCTTCCAGTGCCATGACTTGTCAGGCAACAATAGAAAAATACAAGAACCAGAGAATGTTTTAAACTTTTTATTTGCATATTGAAAAAAATTGTGCATTCCAATAATTCAAATCATTTTTGAACAAATAAAAATGGCACTCGATTTGACTGCATTATACAGCTCGCCGGACCTTGGTGCAGCTTTTCCCTTCAAAAAAATCACCACGTGTTCATTTGTGTAGCTCCATTCACGGTCTCCTTTTATCATGCACGGTCTTTCATGCCACCAGAACCAAAGCCAGCCAGACAGGCAGATGGAAAAGGCAACGCCTTCGTTCAGTGTTCAGTAGTTCTTTTTAAATTGAAATTTATTTTTTTATTTTTTTTAAATCTTTTCTGTTTGGTGGAACGGGGCAGCATAGTAAACGATTTCCAACCGCTTTGTATCTTAGTTATTTCTTACAAAGTTAAACAGCTAAAAGAAGAAAAAATAAGAAGGCAATGCTTGTGGAATGTACAGTGCATATTGGGAGGGGGGTGTGGTGGGTTTCATTAGGAATCAGCTTGTTTCTCTTGTTCAATCGCTGAAAAGGTAAAAAGAAAATATATATATATATATTAGTTACGATAAAAGCAAAAACAAACAAAAAGGAGGAAAAAAATATTTAAAATAAGTGAAGCTAAAAAATCTAAAATAGAATCAAAGTGAAAAATAAAAAAGAAAAAAGCAAAAAATAAAATAAAAAAAAAACAAAAATATACAAACAGAAAAAAATAAAAATAAGCTCATAAAAGTCATTCATCGGTTGATCACAAGAATGCAAATACAATCTTAATACTTACTTTCTTTAGAAGGAAGGGGGTTTTTCTCTTGTGTTTCGGTCTTCTTCAGCTTTGCCTTATCGAATTTCTCAATCTCAGCCATATCTGGTTTGTCAGACATTTTGTAGGTTGATCTGCACAAAAGAAAAAAAAAAAGAAATTATAGCGCCACCATCCTTGCATTGCAAAAAAGTGTCACTTCATATAAAAAGTACCTGCCACGCCCTCGCCTTCCTCATTTAATCGCCCCATTTAGCCCAACATTTCTGATTTTACCATTTGCAGCTCATTAGCAATAAATAAAATACACAACTTAAAAGCAATCTAGTTAAAAAATAAAAAAAATCTGGCATCTTTCCTGCATGAGCAGGCTGTCTTTCCTTTAGGCATCCAGGGAGTTGCTGATCAATAAGCTGGATGCATGCCAGCAGCCATGGGCACATAGCATATGTTAATGAGGGTGCAGCATGGCGGGGCAGCAGCCCTTTGCTGGCAGATGAAGTCATGCATTCTTCTTTTCTTACAAAGAGCTGCGGCTCCAACCCAAGGAACCTCAACCACCGCCCAAGTCTGCTCCATCCCCCGCTCTTTTCAGGCTCCCTTTTACAAAAAAGACCCCCATTTCTCACAGCAAAACCCCCCATTTCTCACAGCAAAACCCCCCATTTCTCACAGCAAAACCCCCCATTTCTCACAGCAAAACCCCCCATTTCTCACAGCAAAACCCCCCATTTCTCACAGCAAAACCCCCCATTTCTCACAGCAAAACATGCTGGCATGAGCAGAAAGACTGCTTTTAGGGTCACAGTTCCAAGACCATTCTAAAATGGCATAACTGCATATCCCTCCTACAGAGAACACATTTTTAATAAAAATGGCAGGCACCAATGCTTTGCAGCTACCAAAAACCTAAATCCCAGCTAATAAAAAGCAATCCAGATAACATTGAAATGTACATGCAAATACAGATCTGAATCCTCCAGCACAAGGACAAAGGGAGCTCACAGCTGCTAAGCAAATGCCCCCCAGATTAGTGCCAGGCTGCTGGCTAATAACAGGCAATAAACTGATTTCCAGCTAGCAACAAAAGAACACATTATGATGGAAAAATCCAAATCAGCAGGGAGTGACTTACCCAAGCTATGTCACGCACACAAGAAATACAAGCAGTTCCTCCAAGATGCAGCCTTGAGTGTGAAAGGGATGAGCTGTCCCTGCTTTTATATAACCTCCCCTATGCAAAGCAGCCATTGACATCACCGCTGGCTGTTAACACTTCACTTCCCCCACAGTCTCTCCCCACTGCCTTACAGGCTTCAACAAGAAAATATTTTACATTGTTACTTTTTTTTTTTGGTGCATAATTACGGCATCCACTTTTTTATGTTTTTATAATATGTAGCTAAACTCCAGACTGATTGTCAATATTTAACTATAAATAGATTATCCCTGGTACTGCGTTTTATTTATTCTATTCGGATTATTTTATTTTGATTATGCTGAATAATGCATGCATCCTGTAGGTTTTATATATGCGTGAACGGGCAAAAAACATTATTTTATTCGTTAACATCTTTTTTTATTTATTTTTTGTTTATAAATGTTGCATCCATCCTGCAGTTACAGAAAAGGGAAGTAGATATTACACTTCTTGTTCCCCTCTTGCACATACTGGGACATTCTGCTTAAATCAGTGGTCACCAACCCTGCCCTCAGGGCCCACTAACAGGCCAGGTTTTATGTATTACCTTGGGGAGATGCAGTCTAGAATACTGCAATCACTGAGCAGCAAATTATATCACCTGTCATGTATTATAGTTATCTTGAAAACCTGGCCTGTTAGTTGGCCCTGAGGACAGGGTTGATGACCACTGGCTTAAAAGACCTTTCCCATTTTTTTGTTTTAATCTGGCACAGATTACTGATGGATCCCACATGGGGTTCTTGAATTAAGCCTGGCTTACATTTTTTTTTTTCTGGGCAGATTGCTCCAGCATCGACAGGGTTAATCGATGCAAGCGCTATATGAAGACGTGTGGTAAAGAAGTACAGGAAATGTGTTTCCTGTTCTCGTATCAGCGAGGCTGCGCATGCAGACTTGCATATTAATCTCGAATTAATGGATTTTTTGCAAACCTATAAGTCCATATCTGCCGAGTGGCCAAAAATCAAGCGTGGCATTATGGAACATAGCGAAGCATGAAAGCAGGCGTTTAGTAGGCCTACAGGCTAAGGTGACATTCATCTTCTCATACAGGCGTGGTCGGTCCCTGAGTAGGATGCTAGCAGTGTCTGGCTAGCGCTTAGCGTCTCATAGTGGGAAATGATTAGTTTTCATTTGCTAAATCATTTTCCAAGTATGGTAATGCAGATTTAAATAGATCATTTGCCACCTTCCTCTTGAATACTTCCTCTGCACTCCACCCCACAGAGAACAGAACAAGGTTCCCTTTAATGCTGATGACACTATGGATGAGCCCATTTCTGTAGAATAGGGGAACTAAGTCATGACTGCGTATTATGCCATGGGTACTTTGTGAAATAATGCTAGCAGGGCCCCCCCTGACAAGACCCCATGATATTACCATGCGTAGGATTTCCTGACAATAGGCTCGTTATCATTTATAGAAACATTGGCTGTGCGTAGGCAGGCTGGTGCTGCTTATGGTCACAAGTACAACGTTATTTCTTGCGTATTGCTTTTGAACAGATGTGTACCAGAGCGGCACCATGATGTAGCAACAGGGGTTACATCATTCGCAGCAGGGGGAACCAAGAGCCCACACTAGGACGCCAGCATACCTAGAACATCCTGTATCAGTGTTCATGCTGCAGATCTTAGCTTTAGCATTTTAAGAACCTAATTTTTTTTTTGGTTTGGGGGTTTACTTTGACTCTACATGGAGTATGTATGTTCACGTTTCAGCCCTCATTCACACTGAACACAGCTTTATAACCATGCGACTTCATCTGAGCTCGCACGATTTCAAAGCCGCATTTCAGTCCAACGTTGGAGGCGACTTGAAAGACATCTGTGCGGGTTCATGCACAGATCTCTATTGAAGTCACCAAAAGTAGTGCAGGAACTACTTTTGGAAATTGGTGCGGTGCCGCAAAGTTGGCGTTGCAGCGATTGGGACGCTCCTATTGCCGGTGTTCTGTCGAGAAGTGCCCCCCATCGAATATTCCCGGCACATGCGCAGGACAGAGCCATACTTCAGCTGAGTTGCTGGAATGACGTTACCAGGGCACAAGCGCACATCATAGGAGGTATCTCTCGATGGAAGATACCATTTCACGGGCACAATTGAAACCTATACAAACAGCGGGGGGAGACCGTAGTTCTCACATTTTGCCTCGCTGTTACGGGGCAGCTTTACAGTGTGCTGATGGTACGGTTTTATCTGTGTTGCAGGGTGGCTTTGCTGTGTTGAATGGACAGTTTTGCCTGTGTGAGGGGGCGGGTTGGTTGCAACACAGACAAAACCAGCCCTTCAACACAGCCACAAGCTGCCCTTCAGCAACAGTGATGCACAATCTGAGAACTATGGTCTTCCCCCGCTGTTTGTATATATTTAAATTTTACCTTTGAAATGGTATCTCCCATCGAGAGACGCTTCCTACGATGTGCGCATGCGCCATGGTTACGTCAGCCCAGCTGATCGGAAAATCGGCTGTGTTGCTATGACGTACAGCCCATGCGCCGTTCCTATTGGATGGGGGGCACTTCTCGACAGAACACCGGCATTGCCTGTCAAATCACGCCGATGTGACCAGGGGCTAAGGGTAGGCTTCCTCCAGGTGCTGCAAATTCCTCCCACAATTAAATAAACATACTGGTAGGTTAATTGGCTACTTCCCAAATTGGCCATTTAGGGCTCTAAGACTCCTTTCACACAGGGGCAGTTTTCAGGTATTTTAGCGATAGAAATAGCGCCTGAAAACTCCCTACCCTGCCAACCCAGTGTGAAAGTCATCTCTCTCCAGGCTGCTAGAAAGTCCCAGGCAAATTGCACTTGATATCAATCCGCCTGAGACAGAAGCTGGTGGTACTGAGGAAACATCATCCTCCGCTGCCAGTGTTCTGTCGAGAAGTGCCCGGGACAACCTGCGCATGCGCCGCACGGCGAGACAGTGCCTGCGCACAATAGGCGACGGAGCTGCCAAGGCATGTTGATGTCGGTGAGGGGCGGATTTTCAAATGTTTGCAAAGATGGGGCCAGATTTTTAAAAGATGGCCAGTGCTGCAAAACAAAGTAACTACGCCCTGCAAACTCCCCCCTCAGTTGACTAAACTCGCCCCGCAAGTGTCCAGGAAAAATAGCATATAAATATTTGTTTTTCAGCACTGCCTATCATTTAAAAATCCGCCCCCAACATGCACAAATCCGCCCCTCAACGACATGAACATGCCTCACACAGAAATTTGTTCCATCGGCTATTGTGCGCAGGCGCCATCTTAGCTTTTGTGCTGTTCCATGCGGCACATGCGCAGTTCATTTCGGGCACTATCCGACAGAACACCAACACCAGCTCCATGCACTATGTTGCTTTGGGATGGCGTGTCAGCAACCCATTGATCCCGATCTGGGCTTGCTGACCAGGGACACAGATAAGGCCACCCCTCCTGTATTGAGCCCAGGCCCCATCAGTTCAAAGGGGGGGCTCGCTGGCTGCCGAGCAGGAGGCATTATTGCCGACTCTTATGGCTCATAGGGGGTCGGTATCTTTGCTGAGCCACCCCCCACCCCCGGTGGATTTTAGTAAAAATATCATTTGATATTTTTGAAAGGGGGAGCTGCCAGGTAGGCTATACGGGGCATCCTGATTTCTAACAACAGTCCTGTTGCTGACCATCTGGGATTGTTTTGATTAGCCAAAGGACAAGTCAGACTATCTTAAAGTTGGAGCAAAATCTTATCCTGTTTATTCAAGTCTGATGAAAGTAGGATCAAAGTAGGACCGATGTTGCAGGGCAAATTAGGATGACATTTGTACAACAGTAGTGTTGTACCAGTGTGAACCCGGCCTATGGCTCGGTTTACATTGCACACGACTCAGAGGCAGTTCATACTGCCCTATGCGAACCGCTGGGAGTGTCAATACACAGGTAATGACACCCCCAGATTGGTTTGCATATCGTAGTGCAAACTGTCAATTCAGATAGGAATCAATTCAGACACCCATGAGATCAGATTTTGGTGCAGACCAAAAAAAGGGTCCTACACGACCGAATGTAATGCGAATCCAGCCATACAATCTGTATGGCTGAATTTGCATCGTACAGACATTGCATGTTATTTGCACAGCAGTGCGGTGCGAATCACATGCAATGTCTGACATCGCACCAATGTGAACTGAGCCTAAGCCCTGGTTCATATTAATGCTACTTTGAAATTGTGCTACTTCACTTGAAGTAGCACAATTTTAAAGTAGCAGGTCAGCGCGATTTCAGGTGCTACTTGACTGACATCTGTGCCACTTTATGCACAGATGTCTATTGAAGTCACACCCAAAATTGCCAAAAGTAATGCAGGAACTACTTTTACAAATCAGTGCGACGCCACAAAGTCAGCGTTGCACAGATTGGAACAGTCTCATGGCCAGCAATAGGCTGCGACTTGTCATGCGATTTGACCTGTCAAATCGCATGACAAATCGCTCCAATGTGAACAAGGGCTTAAACCTAGAAGCTAATTGATTACTATGTACAGCTGCACCAGATTCTGTGTGGACCAGTTTTAGTAAACTTACCCCTTTATTGTGCAAGGGACATTTGATTATGACTAAAAAGCAGTGACTGATCATCTTTTACTAACACTAAATCAGCTAAATCAGCCCAAAGGGTGGCGCCATGCGCATGGAACTTCCCCTTTATAGTGCCGTCGTACGTGTTGTACGTCACCACGCTTTTCTAGAGCAATTTTTTTTAACGATCGTGTGTAGGCAAGGCCGTTTTAATGACAAAGTTAAAAAAAACGTTGTTTTTTCTAGAGCCTGAAAAATTTCGTTTTTTACAACCCGAAAAATGATCGTGTGTAAGCGGCATCAGCTGCGGATCACACAGGAACGCTGTGCGATCCTGTTCTCCATTTCAGGGACAAATCAGGGCCGAATCTTTGCCTGAATTCGGCCCTGAAACCAAAGGCACACAGCATTTCTGTGCAGTGCGTTCCGCAGCCGTCCTGGAGATATGTGAACCAGCTCCATAGAGAGCCAGTCACATTCTATTGCTATGTGAATTGGATGCAGAGAAACACATAGGTGTGAACCCAGCCTGAAAGGGGCCCTGTTCATAAAGTCTAAAGCAAGTAAAGCACCCTCTAGTGTACAGTTTAGGTAGATAAATTTAGCTGATTCAAGTAGCTTGTATGAGTCAGGGAAATTGGTTTGGGTTCAGCTTAGCGTCAGGCTGGAAGGCTCTGCAGACCAGGCCTCTATCGCCTCTCCCTGATTCTGGAGGTCCATGGAAACTTCATTAGTGGGTGGGGTTAACAAGGCAGGGTCTAAATATTGATGGCAGTTTTGACCAATCTCTTTGCAGGAGACCTGGTACCATAAGGAGACCTGCAGGAGACAGGCCCATAAATATTGAAGAGCCTGGCTAGTTGGTTGTTGTCTGGTGGTAGATAGAGTGCTGAAGTTGAGAGACCAGGAAGGAAGAAGAGGAATCTGAAAAGAAGGACCTTCACCACCCTTCAGTCTCATCTAGGAGATACCCTGTACAGCAGGATGCCTGAATTGTAGTCTTATCCAGAGCAGAAGGATTCATGGGACAGTGTGAGTCCCTCTACACCCCCAGGGCCTACAAGGGAGAGCTGCCAGATGCAAAAGCCAACATGCCTTCACAGGGGCAGTGTCACAGCTAAACCAAAATCCCTTGCCCTGGGACACTTATCAAGGCAGCCAGGTGGGCTGGTATTTTCAAGTGTTGGGACTTTGGGGACATAGAGCTGCTACAAGTTTGGGATTTTGTACGTTTCCCCAAGGGGACATAGAGCTCCTGGAAATCTTTCTACTCATCTATCAGAGATTGAATATAACGTTGGAGGGAGTACAATCCAGGTGGACCTGCATTTTTGTGTACATAGTGAATGGAGTTTGTCCTCAAGTTGTTCTACCAAGTCAAGTAGGGCATCTCATAATCCCTTATCCAGAACCAAGTTGTTTTTCCTCAATAAAACAACAAAAACAAGCCCATGGAGCGGTTACTGACTTTGTGTGAAAGTTGTAAATGTGTGTTGCCTGGCTGTGCATTATTATGGGAACCCAAAAATGCAGCGGCTCTTTTGGGGGTAGCACTACACAAGTCATAGATCATTCAGCCACAGCCTGAAGGAATAAAAATTGCTCAATTCCCCCATCAACACAATTACTGTTGATGGGGAAATCTCTCCCGCTGCGCTATTGTATTCTCACAGCCAGGTTTCCCCGCCAGCATAATACAATGATCACTGCTGGCAGCCATAACTGTGGCATTGTAAAAATCTGAAAGGCTAGTTGCACTGAAGTTGATTGATAGATCCTCCCCAGCATTATCAAGCAGTGTTTCTGCTGCTGTTGCTTGTGACAAGCGTAGCTGTAGAGACACAGGAGAATATCGACTTACCTGTTCTCTTTCTCCCTGGACATTTCATAGTAGCTCCAGCTCTTCTCCCCCTTCACCTATTCCCCTGTCCAGTAGGCAGGGCTATGAGTAGTTGTAATTTAGCTCCACCTGCTGGATCAAAAGATAAGAGAAGGGTGAGCAGTACCCTGAGTACTATGAAGGACCCTGGACTATGTCCGCTGTCAATGCTTCCCCTGTCCAGAATCAGCACTATCCAAGACTCTTTAGCCGACCCAGTCACCAGACAACACCAGTCTTGGAGTGGCAAACAACAAACTGCCTTTATTATCACACATGGACACACAGATAAAATAACTCAGAGAATTTGCCCCCCACCCTTTGAAAACAAGGCGGGTTAAACTGTCCAATGACAATAGTCAGGTGTGTTCAAACTTCTCATCAGTAAACAGTCTTATCAGCAGGGGGCTGCTGGAGAAGTCCCCCTCCCTCTTTCCTCACAGCAAACACACCTACACATCCCATAATAGTTGAAGCAGAAAGCCACAATAGAACAATAGAATACATTCACACCCCAAACTATCACAGCAAATAGTACACAACAGCATGAGACAAAACACAATATATACATTAATACAACATTGAGTCTGACTAGCACAGATCATAGTGGGGTTCTCAGTTACCATGTGCCCCTATTAGAGACACAGGGTGATTTACACATACAGTAAGAGGGTCCGGGGGAGATTGACATGGAGTTTCCAGAGCTCTCCAGGGTAAGCTGAGTTCCACAAACCCCCCACCCAAAGTGACCCCTGTCACACACTTTCCTTATGCTCTTTTGACCTTCTTTGAGAAAAGAGGCCATATATTTCTGGTAAGTGTGGAGTGTTTTCACCTGGGAGAGAGTGCGGTCTTTCCATCAGAGTGATTTTTTGCAACTTTCATCACCCTTTGGGCTTTTTTTCACCACAGCAAGCTCTTTATTGAATTTTATATGCATTTTTATATATGAACTTATTTATGTAATTTGCATCAAGCACTTTATTTGGGACTGTAGTTATACGTAACACATCTTATTTATATTAATCATTTATTTATTTAGATAGTTTCACTGCTTATGAATGTTTTGCACATGAATTTTGATACAATTATGAATTTATGTTATTTATTTTGATTCCAGCACAGCACTTTTTATTGGGACTTTTTTAATGTGTTTACTGATTTTACTGAATAGTTCCTACAAAGTGCTTTCGCGTATCTTTCTGCATTCTCTAGTCTAAAGCATACAATGTATTAGAAAAACTAACAAAGAAGGTAGAACCCTCTTGTAATTGCTGTTTGAGTTTGAATGGTGCAGAATAGGAACATTTTAGGAAAATATCTGATCATCGGAATCCCTGAAGGGCACAAGATCGGATTTTCTGATTTGACTCTCCACTACCTTCTAAAAACTGATATATCAGTTTGGGTGGGCTAAGTTTTAACTATGATGGGGCTTTCACTGGTGTGTTGAAAATTGTTACCATTACTACACATGAAGCATGTCTTTAGGACAAGAGGCATTCCTAGTAATACAGTAAATGGGGCCAAAGGTTGGGATAGTGAATACAAGTGTCTGCAGTTATCAGACAACCTTATCTGATATGGCTGTTTATGGTTGGATCCAGAAATTCTCAAACGTGTATAGGCCATGCCCAACCATTCAGACTTCCAATGACCAAGCTTAGGGGAAGAATTGATCAATCAGATTGGATTTCTTTTGGATAATTTATATTATATGCCAGCAGTTTATATGCTTTATATGCTATACTTCTTCTCCTCGCTGCAAAAGGAACAACCATGAACATTTTCTCAGTATAAACACATGTGTTTGAACCATGAATATTTGTTAGAAAGTTTTTGCCCTTGAGCCCTCAGCTGAATCGAGAATTGATCTTTATTAGAACATGGAAGAGAGCAGGCATTGGATTCATGCAAGTATAGCGGCCTGCTACTTTCTAGCTGGCTCTGCTTTAAATTTAGAGGGTAGTCTGAGAGTTAGCTGACTCAGACTGTATGATTTTTTACTAAATTTGGGCCTCTGTTCCAGATATGGCTGTACTGTGAGTGACCACTATTGTTGTCTGGGGTGTTGTTCTCACTCCATGCCGAGGGTGGCAGCAGTCAGGTCAGGGTGTTTTGGGTGTTCTCCTTCAGCAGCCATTCAGAGGGAGTTGATCGTCTCGCTGTGCATGCTGGAGAGGAGTACTTAAGGGACAGACGTCATTAGTTCGGGGTCGTCATCGCCGATCCTGGTCTGTCGTCCCACCACCCCATATGTGTGGCCCTCCTGGCCAGGGGTGCTTGTTGCAGTGTTCCTGGCTCCAGGACCACGTTGGTCTGGGGTTGTGATCTACTAAGTAGGCCTGGTAGTTTGACTGGGTCTACATTTGCAGAATGGTCCTGTGCTGTCCGTCCCGAGGGAGAAAGCCACTCAATGAAGAACCTGTCTTGGAGAGCACCAAGCAAGAGGCTGGTATTTCAGGAGAGGCCTTGAACTTCATCGAAGGATGCACTATTACTGAGAGGCTGAGTGAAGGTCACCTGTCAGTTCTGAGTTCACAAGAAGTTATTCGGGAGAGATCCGGGTTCTTAATCCTGTGCTGAGAGGATTCTAGACCGAATATATCTCCCTCTTTAGGAAGGTCTGTGGCAGAGACTTTGCTAAGGTTTCGTGTAACATCCTGGCTGCTAGGTTAGTGAGAGAGGCCTATCCAGGTGCATAGTACCCACTCTGGCTAGAATGGCAATGAAAGCTACGTTACTGGAAGCAGGAGTGTTTCCGAACAAAAGTTATACACCTGAACCTATTACCTATTACCCTTCCACCTCTTCAACTACCACGTTATTCCTTTTACCACGTTCGGCAAATAAAGCAAAGAAAAAGAAGCCTAGAGTTTGGACATTGAAGTTTTTCTCAACTCTCATCTGATACCCTACACGGCGAAGAATTAGAAGTAACATGCCGCCCAAAACAAACCAGCAGCTCCTTCGGGGGTAGTGCTACACAAGCTTGCTCAAGAAAATGGCACAAGAGCCTGTGCCAAATGCAGAAACCTATAGCAACCAATCTCATTCTAGATACTGGAATCAGCTTAGTTAAAAGATTTATCTCTTTGGTTACCATAGTTTTCTGCAATTTACATATCATTATTGCTCCTTCTGCTTTAAATAATGTGCTTGATAGTTTGGCAGAACATGGTCTATCCAAGCATGCCTCAGTCTGTTATTTAATTAGATGTATTGAGCATGGAGAGCAAGGTTTATCTCTATCAAATTCTTCAGCGAAATTAGTTGCACAGCCTGAAAATTGGCTTGTATGTACAGGCATCAACCCTTCCAGAATGACATGTAATAACAAATATTTGGTAGTGTGTTGACTAGCCCAGCCTACAGGGTAGATTGCCAGAGCAACAGTGGAATAGCTGTCTAAAATTACACAAAAACCATACATTTCGAAAGAGCTTAGCTGTAGACATGTTGTTTGTGGTGGAAACCAAATGACTGAAATTATAAGTCTTAGAGCCATGTCGCCTTATTTTTCTATCATAGACATAGAAATCATACACATTTTTCAGAATAAAATATTTATTCTTTACATAAAATAACAATAACCTATGGGCAATTTATAAATTTGTGATATACATTATGTGGGGTGTAATACATACCTACTTACAAATTAGAGGCTTAGCAGAAAGACTACTTAGTCACATACCTGCTATTAAGGTCTGCAATTAGAAGGTACCTTTTAGCCATGTTTACTGGATTCACAATTGTATTCATTACCTAAATGTGTTTTAATTATGTTCTACATAGTTTTCAAACACTCATGCTTTGGGTTGCTATACCAGTTTCACCAAAGGTAGGGAGGTGCTCAGTGTCAGAAATGTATGGAATGCCTGGGTAGCAAAGTGATCTTTATAAATGTATATTCTAATTGAATACTCTTTAAAGGCTAAGTTCACCTTTTTCAGAAAGTATCTTATGCAGTCAGTCAGTTTTAAAAGAATAAAGGAGAAATTTGTGAAATGTTCATTTAATTGTAATTTGGGCTAATCTAGAAGCCTAACCAAAAAAACTCCCACTTAGCAATCCCTACTAGTGAAACGCTGGGACTGAGCATCCAACAGTTTTCACATCTTAGCAACAAGGTAGGAAGTGGGGATTGCTGATTGGAAGTTTTTCGACCAGGCTTCCAGGGGGGGGGGGGGGGCAACACCCTATAAGTATATCTTGAGGCCGCTGCATATTCACTGCATGGGCTATTTTTCTGGGAAAAGTGAAACTTAACCTTTAGGTAAAATCACCTTACTTGCTTAAAGCTGTTGTCAAGTCTGTAAAAAAAAAAAAGACATCAGCTACAAATCCTGTAGCTGCAGACTTTTAAAAAATGGACACTTACCTGTCCAATGATCCGGCACCGCCCTCACCCGGGCTAGTTATTCACTAGGAACCGGTGTCCTAACTGTGGGCAGCTGACTGTCCCACTTTCAGCTTCACAGCTGGCTGCCCATTGTGCTGCGTGAGTCAAGCTGTGTTTTGTGAATTGTCCCATAGTCTTCTGGGACCTGTGACATGTCCCAGAAAACTGTGGGGAGGGAGGGGGTACCTGTCAAAACATAGTACCTGCTCCTCCCCCCCCCCCCCTCCAACATTACATGGCAAGTTAGGCAGAGGAGGGAGGAAGGATGTCTTAAAGCAAGCTTCCCCTTTTGGGTGGACCCTCCGATTTAACCACTTGGTATCTGCAATCTATAGATTAATATTCTCAGGCACAGTTTCCCAGATTCACTGCCTACAGGGGAAGCCAACTCACAGGGAGACTGGTTGGTGCAATAACGCGTATTATGCTGTGAAAATACAACTCTGAAGACATAGCCACACTGGACCAAAGAGCTTACAACTAATAAGGCAAGTAATATTTGTGCACACTGTAGACACCTGACAGCATACAACAGAGAGGGAAGGGCCCCCAAACGAGAAAGGCTATTGCTTGAGACACAGCAGCAGTCCCTACTCTGTCCATCCTCCACAGGAACCTATCCCTATGATAATCCAGCTGTCCCAGCCCTACACACTACGCAGAATGTGTGCCAACCCAAGGGGAACAGTGATATTTATTATCACTGCTCACACCAAAGATGCCTAGGAGGTCAGTCAGGGCAGCAGTATCCAATCAGGCAGCTGCTCCCTTGATGACATCTACAGAGGCCTCAGAGGAACCTGGGCTCCCCTTTGTCCTCCACCCTCTCTGCATGGCAGCCGCTGAATAGTACCACCCTTGCAGGGAGGCCAAACTTCACCTGCCTACATACCTATGTGAGTGACCATGCTGTCAATGACAGCTGCAGGTCTCAGACTAATTAACAGAAACTGGGAAGTTTTAAATTTTACAAAAAAAAAGTGCTACACTATGTTTGGATCTCCCCCATATTTACATTATGATGGCATGGAGAGTGTTGGAGGCTGGCTCTAACTGGGGAAACAAAAAGAGAAAGGAGTAAAGCAGGTTACCCTGTGGAGATGGAATACATACATAAAAAGCACTTTGAAACCTTCTTTTGATTTCGGGTCACAAAAAATCTGGTAAGTGAGTTTTTTATAATGGGATGTGGGGATTGGCACCTTGAAATCACGGTCACTGGAGTAATTCAGGGCACAGCGTGTATGAATTAAGTGATGCTTGGAATAGATTTGCACAGAAGACCTGAGTTCTTTTATATATGAGACACAATAATTGACACTTTATTGGGAGTACTTAAACTTTTTATTTATTTTATTGCAGTAAGAGGTTTTTGCACATGAATGTTTAATACAGATTCACAAATAGTAAAGTATGTTTTAAGGCGATGCATTTATTTATTCATTCATTTGCACGAGGCAGGAAGTGTCAAGTTTTTTTTTACCTTAGGTTTATTTATTTGTTATTTATTTATTAGTTATATAGATCACAAAGCACTGCACCTTTTAAAAAATTGTATAGCACCAATCATGTTGATTATTTAAAGTTTGCTAGCAAACACATTTCTTCAGTCTGAAAATGACATTGTGCCTCTTTTTGTACATTTAAAGGTCAAAAAGACTTATGCCGCATACACACGATCATTTTTCGGCCTAAAAAAAAACGACGTTTTTCGGCATGTAGAAAAAACAAAGTTTTTCCAACTTCATCATTAAAATGATGTTGCCCACACACCATCATTTAAAAAAAATTCTCTAGCAAAGCGCGGTGACGTACAACACGTACGACGGCACTACCATGCGGATGATGCCACCCTTGGGGCTGCTTTATCTGAATTCCTGTTAGTAAAAGACGATTCGCGCTTTTCTGTCTGTTACAGCGTGATGAATGTGCTTACTCCATTACGAATGGTAGTTTTACCAGAACGAGCGCTCCCGTCTCATAACTTGCTTCTGGGCATGCGTGGGTTTTTAACGTCGTTTTAGCCCACACACGATCATTTTTTACAACCCGAAAAACGACTTTGTTTAAAACGTCGTTAAAAAATGCAGCATGTTCGAAAAAAAAATTGTTGTTTTTCAGAACCCGAAAAATGATGTGAAGCCCACACAGGATCATTTTAAATGACATTTTTTAAAAACAACGTTTTTTTCATGCCGAAAAATGATCGTGTGTATGCGGCATTACATTCACCTGTAATATTGTGTATAACGCTTGTGTTGGTTATATGAAGTGATACTGGAGCACTGGTCATACAGCTTGTTGTAGCCTGTTGGGGCTTGGGTAAGCGATGTTCGTCAAGACCCTACCTTTCAGTTATTTTGATAGAAGGCCTCCCTGCAAGTGAAATCAATATGAAGGTAAATTCACACTACTTGTGGTGTGGGGAATGCGCTGCCCTCATTGGATGGTCATGGGTGCCACTAATTGTTAATGCATCTGGCAAATCTGGGTGCGTTCTCAGCCACCAAACCACATGGTACCACAGTACCCTGCAGTTTGGTGTGGCTCAGTTTTAAAAATCGTGCCTACCTTACTTTTTGCGCATTTCTGCACATTTGACAGCCCATTGGAATGAATTGGCTGTCAAAAATGCACCACACGCGGACACAAGGGAACGCACAAATCCGTCTGTACACGAATGCATGCGTTCTGTTGTAAATTAGCCCTAATACATTTCTAAAATTCGACATGGTCCTACTTTAGAGATGTGTGTGAGAGTAGTATTTTCCTGTGTGACATGACCACACAGCGTAACACATGTTTTGTAGCAATGTGTTTCCAAACTGCTTGGGAAATATGGTGCTAATGACTTTCAGGTCTCTTGTTGTATGTGTATCTGTAAATCAGAAAAACACAAGAGTTTTTGAGGTTGCTGTGGAAACTACATGCATGGGATTCAATGTCCATGAATTTGACAGGTTCAAGAACAGGTAAATTAGATACAGAAAACAATAAGAAAACAATCTTAACAACTATTAAATGTCCAGTCAGCCATATTCTTTCAGATGATCCCCTGTTGCTCACATTTAACAATGCAGATATAAGACTGTGGTTCATAGTTCATGCACAGTGATAATACAGGATATACAGTATAATGCATGTACATTTCTATATATATTGAGACAGCATTGAGACATGGAAGGTAAGAGATTATTAAAGTAGTGATGTTACAGAAGTAGTTCGAAGACAGACACACCTAGAGTGACTGTCATGTGTAATAACAGTACTACAAGATAACCTCAGAAAAACTGTTGTAAAGAAGAGATATGTGGGTAGCCTGCATCCTGCAATTGTGGTTTCCTATAGGTGTGTAAAAAGCTGTCCAATCAAGCTTATACACCCAGTCTATCTTTATTTGAACACACCTTTATAGAGAAAGCTCATATATGGTTTTATAACCCGTAAACAGTAGAAACACTCTTATCTATGTCACAAGGCATACAGGTGTGTATTGTCCAGACACTGTAGACTTAGTAGTAGTGTAGTGTAGTATTATCTCAGTTTTAGCCAGGCCATACACAGAGCAAATTTATTTCCTGCAACCATGGGTGTTGACAGGAGAATGCCTCCCGCCAAGCCATTGTATACTCCCAGCAGGTGAAAGAAAGAAAGTTACCGCTCCAGGTGGATTGTGTTAGGATGATCAGTGTAGTCTCGGAAGATCAAGGGTGCTGGCAATGCACAAGGCAACAAATGGAAAAAGAAAATATGGACAGCCGCACTCCAAAAAAAACCTTGATGGTTGTCTTTATTTAAAAAGGGAAACATGCACTACAAGTCACAGCATACCACACGGGAGTAAAACATTTGATGCGTTTCGCACTATAAATTAGTGCTTAATCATAGCTGTGATTAAACGCTAATTTATAGTGCGAAACGTGTCAGCTGTTTTACTCCCGTGTAGTGTGCTGAGACTTGTAGTGCATTTTTCCTTTTTTAGTGCCCTGATGTATAGTAAAATAGTCTTGAACAAATATGAATGAAATTATCAGCTGAAATATGTGATTTTTCTATGTCTATTTGTGATATAAACTCTAGGAAAGCTAGGCAAACATAGTTTATTTTGGCTGCTCTGTAGTCTGTGGAGCAGTTGTTGATTGAAATTGGCTGTTCTGGATCTCACAGGCTGCAGGATTGATTGCTCCCCTCTGCTTTCCATAGGCTTATGCAACAAAGAAGGTTGAGCAAGGCAAATGGACTCAAACCAATCTTTGGGAGGTTGCAAGTAGCCCAGAAGGAGGCTGGGAGGCTGAGATTTAGAGCAGAAGGGCTCTCTGTTCCCTGTGGAGGAATATCACCTGTCTGGGTGGAGGTAGCTACCCCCACAGGCACCAGTTCCTCTGATACCAGCTAATATTAATCAAGGTCCCAGCTGTGGCATAGCAGGGGGGGGGGGGGGGGCACTTTTCCCAATGTCCTACTTTTGAAGCTAGTCAAGGGAACCCACTTCCAAGGACCTAGTTTGGAAATCTCACTGAAGAGTGCCTGGTGGAAGTTAGAAGTAGTCTCGATCCCCTATGACATTGTGAGCCTCACCTCTGCCTCACTAAAGGATGTCTGGTTGAATTTATAAGAAGTCTAAATGCCCTGTGGCATTGAAAACATTAACCTCCCCCTCACTGAAGAATGTCTTGTGGATATTGGAAGGAGACATCCGGCGATCCTGGGCTCAGGGTTCTAGTGGCTATGTGCTGTATCCATTGGGTAGACAAGCTGGTGGTGTTCCTGCTGGGGATATCTTCTTCCCAAACTATTCCTGGGTTCTGGATTTTCAGCCTTCTGATTGCCCAATGGAGGATGATGTGATACTGCATATGCACATGGGAATCATCCTGGCACAGCCTGTGAGTCAGGAATGCACACTGAGCTGCATATCTGCGGTTTAATAGAAGATTGCGAGCTGGCAGGTAGGAGTGTCTTTTTTACAGAAAAAACATAGCATGTCTCTTCTGCAATAAAGAGCTGCCTGCGTGCAATTTTTTTTTTTTATTCTAGGTTTAGTTCCACTTTAAAGAGGAACTTCACCCGGGCATGTGAAAAATCTAACTCAGCAGCTACACATACTGAAGTTGCTGATACTCACCAGCCCTACAAAACCTGCCTGTCAGTTCCTTCACTGCACAGGATGGCAGACTGCTGAAAGACTGGTCCTGTAGCCTTATGGGATGTGTGATGTTATCTCAGTAGGTTGTGGTCAGGGGAAGGGTGGCTGGCTGAGGTGATGTCATCCTTGCCCAAGCAAAGAATGAGGCAGTGGGAGTGTGTACCATTAAAAAAGGTACCCCCCCACCCCAAGATAAAAAACTGATTTAGGGACACAGAAAGTGATAGGGACACTGGGTTTCTGGCAAGATCAATAGGTATTTTCTGTACTTGCAAAATATTAAAATATTACATTTTTGCACAAGGGTTTTGCACAGAGCAGCCCCAATCCTCTTTTTCTGGGGTGTCCCGACGGCGCTCCTGGCTCCTCCTCTTCATCAGGTGCCCCCACGGATAGCCACTTTCCTTGGGGGCACCCGTATCGGTGTGCTCACGAGTCCTGCTGCTGTGTCCATTGACGCAGGACTCAGGCCGTCTCCCAGGTCGCTGGATTTGACAGCAGAGGGAACATTGGCTCCTGCTACTATCAAACTATCCAATGAGGACCTGAGACAGCGACGGGAGTCGCTGAGCTTGTGCACGTCCCTGGAACGATCGGGTTCAGGTAATTAAAAGGGGGGCTCTGGGGGCAGCTGCAGCACATACACTGCATTAATTTGAAAAACCATGAGACTTTACAACCCCTTTAGGTGCTGAACATAGCTCATATTGAGAAACTCATAAATAATTGTAACCATTACAAGTGCAACCTCTAATTGGTGATGCCACATCTGACACTGTTTATTAAGCCAATATTTTTTTTTTAATTCTTAATATGTTGTAAGTTAAATTCACTTTATTTTGGCTACTTATACCCATCCCTTGTGTGTAAGAACAGGCATACAATTTTGCTTAAAGCTGTCTTGTAAAATGCATATTTTATACTATATTTAACTAGTTGCCTAAAATGGTTTTATGAGGATTTAATTTTAGTGCCTGCTTAGGAGATAAATACACTTAATCTCACTGAAAGTTCTAGTTATAGGGCTGTAAATGATGAAATAAATGTGTTTTGGGCTTTAAGAAAAGACAAATTATTTACAATTCTGCCAGCTTGCTGTGGTTTTGCCATTATAACACACACATAAAGCAGGTTTTTAAGTAGGGTAAGAGTAAGGGTTTATTAGCAAGGTTCGAAAGTTCGAAAGTAGTTTTAACAAATAAGGAAGAGAATTAGGAGATCAGGGATACATTCTTACTCAATCTGTGAGTGATTTAATACCCTCAACTTGTGAATATTTTTTTTCCATTTCTCTTAAAGCGGGAGTTCACCCATTTATTAAATTTTTTTTTTTCTCCCCTTAGATTCCTGCTCGTTCGGTCTAGGGGAATCGGCTATTTGTATTAAAATATGAGCAGTACTTACCCGTTTTCGAGATGCATCTTCTTCCGTCGCTTCCGGGTATGGGTCTTCGGGAGCGGGTGTTCCTTCTTTTTTTTTTTTTTATAAATTGTTTTTATTTGAAAAAATTTTCATCAAACATACACTTGGTGCCAAGGGAGCAAGGATACATACACAATACGGCAGCAAGGGAGCGGCCCCCACAATGGGACCACGACCAAATTAACCATCATACTACTATACAATATAACACATTTCCATTATATGCATCCAAGGACACCAGTGTGAGCAACTCAAATTAACTTGTTAGACCCTTCAGTTTATCGGTCCTCTATTGAGGTGAGATGAGATCGATAATAAGGAAGGTGCTAAACCATAGGAAGTAAAACCTGAGGAGAAGAGAGAGAAGAGGGGAGACAGAAGAGGAGAGAGGAAGAGAAGGGAAGGGAGGGGAGGGAAGGCTGAGATGGTGAGGAGTAGGTTTGTAATCAGAAGAAGAACATCTTAGTCCGCTTTTACGGGAGTGAACCAAATATCAATAAGTCAGATATCAGTTTTTAACCATATACCATGTAGTCCATATCTTCCACAGGGCATCAAATTTACGTCGCACCCCTCTTCTATTGGCCAGAAGAGACTCAAAAGTGTATTGTGTCTGTGTCATAAGGAGAACCTCTGATGCGTTTGGGGCCCTGTCAGCTTTCCACTGTTGTGCGAGCAATGATCTAGCTGCTAAGAGGATATGAGTCACCACCGCTCTGCAATCCACAGGGAAGATTTCTATCCCCACATGTAGAATCGCCAAGCTGGGACTGGGCCGAGTTAGAATACCTGTGATCCTAGATATATATTGGAAGATAGAGTGCCAAAAACTAGTCAAATGCTTGCAGGACCATAGCATATGGAATAGATTACCTATTCCGCCACAATTCCTCCAGCATAACGGGGAACTTTGGTTTCCAAATTTGGAGATTCTATAAGGGGTGAGGTACCACCTAAGTGCTATTTTCTGGGATAGCTCCCAGTGGTTGATACATCTAGAGGAGGAATAGATTGAGCTGAACGCTTTAGTCCACTGAGCTTCCGTGATTGTCATTCCTAGGTCGGACTCCCACTTCCTGAAGGGTTGAGATTTAACAAAGCGCAACTTGCTTTGGAAGAGGTTGTAGAAAAATGAAATACCCTTACGGGGTGTTGGGGAAGTGTGATAAAAACTCCACACCTCCCTAGCCATGAATATACGATACGATCCCAATGAGTTCAGGAAGTGGGAGATGCGAAGATAGGCATAATGGTCTGGGGAGCCCAGGTTGAACTTGTCTTCCAAGGATTTGAAGGTGAGAAGGGCATCCTCCAGGAACAAGTCCTGAACAATTCCAATCCCCCTTGCCCTCCAACTGGATAGGGAAAGGTTCGGGATGACCAGAGACAGTGTTTCCAACGGGATGGGGACTTCTATTAACTTAGAAGTAGGAAACTGAACCTCCCTCAGAGCCCTCCAGGCCATCAGTGAGGCCCGGATAGTAATCGGGAGGTCCCGCAGACCAAACAGTCTCCAGACATCTGCCAGGAGAAGAAGATCGAGGCCGGTGGCTGGACCCAGGGCCCGTTCGATGGACCCCCAAACTGAATCAGCCTGGGGGGTCATCCAAGTCACAAGTTGCGTCAGAATAGACGCTCTATAATAGTCCCTAATGTCCACCAGTCCCATACCTCCGGCCCTCCTATGTTTAGTCAGTAGCGGCTTAGAGCATCTGGGACGTCTGGAGCGCCAAATGAATCTGGAAAGGAGTGTGTTTAGGGCTTTGAGATATGTGGCTGGTAGAGGGATGGGGAGAGTTCTAAACACATAGAGTATCTGCGGAAGAAGTAGCATTTTAAATGCCGCCAGTCTTCCAGACCAGGACATTTCTACATTGGCGAGTCTGCAAACTTCTTTAGTTAATTTATCAATTAAGGGTGGGTAGTTGGCACTTGCTAAATCACTTGGGTCCGGGGTCAGCTTAAGGCCCAGATAGGAGATATGGGATTTAGCCCAGGAGTAGGGGAAACTCAATTTAAGTCTCGACTGTAAGGGGGAGGGAACGCTCAGTCCCAGGATAACCGATTTGGTAAAATTAACTTTGTAGAATGAGATCTCACTAAACACCTGTAGGGTATCATGAGCATGTCGTAGGGACACTTGGGGAGAAGTCAGAAAGAGGATGATGTCATCCGCAAACAGATTGATGACATGAGACCTATGCCGTATCTGAAAGCCCTCAATACCTGGGTGGGACCTGATCCTCTCCGCCAACGGCTCCATCAGCAGATTGAAAATTGAGGGGGACAGAGGACACCCCTGACGGGTGCCATTTGATATTGAAAAGGTGTCTGAGAGTAGGTTTGAGGTATACACCTGGGCACACGGGGAGGAGTAGAGAGCGAGGACTGCCGAGAGTATCGGCCCAGAGAACCCAAATGTCCCCAGGGTGCTTTTCATATATCCCCAATGTATCCTGTCGAACGCCTTCTCCGCATCCAAAGAGAGTAGCAGAGAAGGCGTCCGACAGGATCTAGCATGTTGCATAACCCCCAACACCCTCCTTGTAGCATCTGACGCCTGCCTCCCTGGAGTGAAGCCAGATTGGTCAGACTTAACAAGGAAGGGAAGGACAGATAAAATTCTATGGGCCACTATCTTTGCATATAATTTTACATCGGAGTTTAACAGCGAGATCGGCCTGAAGTTGGAAGGAGTGGTGGGGTCTTTACCTGGTTTTGGGATAGTAACCACATACGCCTTGAGCATCTCGGGAGGGAAGGAGGCAGAGGACACCGCTTTGGCATATAGGGTATGTAGAGCTGGGACCAGCTCGTCTTGGAACGTTCTGTAATAATCGTTCGGAAGACCGTCGGGTCCGGGGGACTTGCCTAGAGGGAGTGAGCTGATAGTCTTCCTAATTTCAGGCTCCGAGATAGGAGCATTCAGAGAGTCAAGTTGTGACTGAGAGAGGGACGGAAGGTTGACACTAGCCAGGAATTCCTGGATCTTGTCATCGGAGGGTTGTGGAGTGTCAGGGTCATCCCTGAGGTTATACAGGGACGAATAATAATCGGCGAAGGAATTCGCTATGTCTTTAGGATTGATAATTTTGTGCTTGTTGGTCGGATGGATCAGGAAAGGGATCTTAGCTTTAGTTCGGACTGCTCGGAGCCTTTGGGCTAAAAAATTTCCCGCCCGATTGCCCGACGAGTAATGGTTCAATTTCAGCCGTTGGAAATGTTTATCATATTGCTCAATAAGAAAGGACCTGAGCTCTGCCCGACGCTGCGAGAGGGTTTTCCCCAGTGCTGCATTAGCACAGGATTTATTTTGAGCTTCTAACTTTTTGATGTCATCTAGGAGCTGGGTCATTCTCAGTGTCCTCTGCCTCTTCTCCCTTGCACAGATCTGAAGTATCACTCCTCTAACCACTGCCTTATGGGCACACCACACAGTAGTTGTGTCAGAAACCGACCCCACATTATTTGCAAAGAATTCTGACAAACATTTAGCAATGGTAGTAGCATGAGTAGGCATTTGAAACACTCTCGAATTTGCCCTCCAAAGATATGCAGGACTGGGAGTGTGCCCCTCCGCCACCGTTATAGAGACAGGAGCGTGATCTGACCACGTTATATTGTGGATGGCGGAGGAGGACACTGCCTGTAAAAGCATCTTATCAACCAGTATGAGGTCAATTCTAGAATAGGAATTGTGCCTGGCTGAGTGAAAGGAATAGTCACGTTCGGTTGGATGATGGCACCTCCAAACATCAAAGACGTCTTCTGAGTGCAACAGCTGCTGGAGTTGAGGAGGGGGTCTTTTCAATGTAGAGGAGGAGTCCAGGGCACAATCAACTGTCAGGTTGTGGTCACCACAAATTACCAGGGACCCTCGTTTCACCGAGGCAATCTTAGCATAGGTCTTTTTCAGAAAACGGAGCTGATGGGAGTTAGGTGCGTACACATTAGCAATAGTGAAGGGTTTGTTGTTAATTTCTCCCACCACGACCAGGTATCGCCCCCCAGGATCTGCAAGAACTTGCTGTAAGCTGAAAGCCACTGAGTCTTTTATAGCTACCAAAACACCCTTGTTCTTGGCTGGGGTAGAGGCCATAAAAACGTGTGGGAAGCGTTTGTGTGAGAAGCGAGGCGGGTTGTCAGTGGAGAAATGGGTCTCCTGAAGGCAGAGGACATCTGCCTGGAGGGCCAGAGCCTCTCTCCAGACCGAGGCCCGTTTGGCGGGGTGATTAAGCCCATTCACATTAAAGGACACAATTTTAACCGCCATTTGGGAATAATAAACGAGAATGGAAACAGTACCTTGGTTTCATCCGTGGAAAGCAGTTCATCTTGTGGTGCGGCCAGCGTTCAGTGCTGAGTGGATCCAGCCTTCCCAGGGCGGTGGGGAGAGTAGAGGGTATATACAGATCTTTCCGGTGTAGAACAGAGTCCGACGTCCAGAGAGAAGGAGAATAGGTAAAGAGGTCAGAGTCAAAGGAGAAAAAAAACACAGAGTCCACTAAAAAAGCTTGAAAAAGCAAGAACCAGAGGGTAGAGTTTCTACCCATAATCATAATGAAGGGGGATCAAAAGGAACGTAACAACCTGAATACTCCGGATGGAGTGGGAACCTTGGTGTGGTTACTGAGCCACTACATTCTGTAGGGGGAAGGATCACTCAGTGCGCTTCTTGCCTCTTTTCTTCCTAGAGACTGTTTGCCATTGGTAGTGCTGATCAATCTTGGCAGATGGCATGGGACCAGGGGGTGTCTGAGCCGGGAGGATATCCAGGGATCGGAGCAAAGAGAGGCCCTCCTCTAGACTGGCAATGGATGTGTCTTTCCCATCATGAGTGACAGTAAGCTTCACTGGAAAACCCCATCTGTAGGGGATGTTGTGATTGCGCAGAGCTTTGGTGATCGTCACCAGTGACCGTCTCTTCTGCATAGTGAATTGTGATAAGTCTGCAAACAGTTGGAGCCCAGCAAACTGTTCCGGGAGTTGTTGAACTTTCCTGAAAGAGCCCATGAGCTGCTCTTTAACTTGGTAAAAATGTATCCTCATCAGGACGTCTCGGGGTACATTCTCAGGCAGGAACCCTGGTTTGGGCAGTCTGTGGATTCTGTCAATCTGCAGCTCTGACTCAGAGACATCAGGGAGGATCTGCTGCAACAGGCCTCTGGCAAATTTCTGTAGCTGGGCGGGGAGCACTGTTTCAGGGACCCCCCTTAGCTTAACATTATTACGCCTTGACCTGTCCTCGAGGTCAGCGACCTTTGCCCTCAGCCAGGCTATTTCATTATCATGTTCAGAATGGGCATCAATCAGTGAGTTGTGGGAGGATGCAAATTCTCCCATTTTTTCTTCAACGTGGGTGATTCTCTCCCCCAGCTCACCTACATCTGCTTTAAAATTTCTCATGCACTGCAGCATGTCCGCATGCATGGAGCTTCTGAGGGAGACAAGCATGTCTTTTAACGTAGTGTCAGACACTGCCTTCCCTGATGTGGGGAAGGCAGTGAAGGGGTCAATTAGCTCCCTCGTGTCCTCCAGGGCCTCAGCCCCTCCGCTCACCTGACTGGTGTTCGCCTCCAGGCGAGGCCTAGATTTGGCAGGGCTCCTGTCGGCCGGGGACGATCCGCCCGGAGAGTGCTGTGTGGGGCCTGGATGCATCACCGGGCTCGAGGCCGTTGATCGGGAGCTCCAGGGTGAGGTAGGGGATGCGTCCTCCAGGCCGGCGCCGGCGCCATCTTGTTTTAGGCCGCGGCTTTTGGGAGGATAGAATTCTTCCAATTTCCGGGGCTGGGACCCCTCTTTTCGCTTGCGGGTCATGCCACCCGTGTCTCCGAACCCTCCGGCGAGAATGGGGCAAGTGATGGGCGGAATATCCGCCGCTGTAGCTAAGTGCTAGGTTCCCTTGAACGGAGCAGCGCGGTCACACGTCCATACAGCCGCGCGGTAGCCACGCCCCCCCGGGTGTTCCTTCTTGATTGACAGTCTTCCGAGAGGCTTCCGACGGTCGCATCCATCGCGTCACTCGTAGCCGAAATAAGCCGAACGTCGGTGCGGCTCTATACTGCGCCTGCGCACCGACGTTCGGCTTCTTTCGGAAAATCGTGACACGATGGATGCGACCGTCGGAAGCCTCTCGGAAGACTGTCAATCAAGAAGGAACGCCCATTCCCGCAGCCCATACCCGGAAGCGACGGAGAGGATGCATCTCGTAAACGGGTAAGTAGTGCACATATTTTAAAACAAATAGCCGATTCCCCTAGAGAAAACGAGCAGGAATCTAAGGGGAAAAAGTGCCCTCTAAGGGTGAACCCCCGCTTTAAGTGACCACTGCTTAGCCATAATGTGCAAACATAGTCACAATGCTGTCTATCTTTAAATATTTCACAAATATGAGGCTACAGAATTAAAATGATATTTAATGCACAGCCTCTCCTTAAAGTCAATAAAATAACAATCTAACAGGGCTCTTTATCTTAGGTCCTAAGCTGGTCATACATTGATCAAAATGCACCAGTGACCAGCAGGGGCGTTCCGTCCATTAGGGGCGCCCAGGGGCCACCCCTCTCTCCAGGCCACCTCCTATATCAGATGGATAGATTCATGCATAGCATGAATCTATCCATGGCCACCTATCAGGAACCTGTACTCACCGAGGCCGAGATGCTGAGGACGGCTCACCTTTGCGACCCTGCGCAGTCCGCTCTCTGGAGTTGAGACAGAGGAGGGAAGGCACAAGGAGGCACCGGTGCCGGAAGCAGGTTGGTAGACTTGGTGCGTCTGAAGGTAGCTGAGCAGGCGTGGAAGACTGGAAACAACCGGAGATCAGGCAGCTACTGGCAGGAGGTCCAGAATTCACAAGCAGGAGACAAGGGCAAGTCCGGGTCACAGGCCGAGGGTCAAGGGCTGGAGAAGGCAGAGAAAGTCCGTAGGTACAGGCCAAGGTCAAAGGGCAGGAGACAGCAGCAATCCAAGATACGTTAGCCAAAAGGTCAAAAGTTCCGGGTGAGAGGAGAGTGGTCAGGAAGTCCGGGTCAAAACAAGGAGATATGGCAACAGGTAAACTCACTAAAGCTGATGACAAACCAGCAACCTGTTCAGGGAATGCTGCTGGTTTAAATAGGAGTGTCAGTCCTCTGATTGGCCCCAGGGCTGCCGCGTGCGCGCCCGTGCGCGCGTCCATGCACACGACGCGCCGCTGTACCGCGCACAGGTACGCGCCGAAGCGTCGTTCCACCACGCATGTGCGGGAATCTGTCAGAGACGGGACTAGTACCCTGACACCACCGCGGGTGCCCCCTATTCATGTGTCTGGCTCCTTTCAGGGCACCGTGTGCATGAAGTACAGCGGCCAGGTTTTTTTTTTAAGCACCTGAGCAGAGCCAAAGGCTCTAGTAGGCTTGGGCACAGGTCGCAGAGGATGCATCCAGAGCCCACCCAGGTGTGTTGCAACAGCGAATGAATATTTGCTGTTGCAACATTGATCTTCCTCGCGGCCAATTGGGAAACAGGTCTGATACCCATCACCCGATTGACTGAAAGGACAGGCAATCCTATTGGATGCCTAGGAGGTGGGGAGGAGACACACAGCAGAAGCGAGGAGGAGAAGAGCCACTGGCCGATGCCTGGATGCCCAGTCCCTGCCGATGCCTGGATGCCCGATCCCCCGCCATCACTCCTTGGATGCCTGATCCCCACCGCTGCTCCTCGAATGCCCACCGCCTAGATGGCGTAAGTGCCGGTTGACTGACTGGAGGACAGCAGGGGGGTTTGAGTTGCCGCGGGGGGTTCGGTTGTTTGCCGCCCATCCCAAACAAAAAGCCACCAGACAAATATTGATCAGGGTGCGGGCTTCCCTGCTCAACAAATGTCACTTGTCAAATCAATTTCTGTCAAAGTGACATTTTGCAACATTTTCTATCAATTAGTGACTGCAGCCAATCAGCTTTAGCCACTGATCAATGTATCCTGATAGCACTACCCCTTGCTGTCCTGGCAGAGTAAGGGGGGGCCTCTATTCACCTTAATTGTGTGGCTGAAGGAATCCGTTCCATTTTTTCCTTTAGCCAGCAGGCTGTGTATGGCCAGCTTTAGTTGTAGGTGGGGAAAACTGCTGTAGGAACTGCACTCTGCTCGCTAAAGGCAACAACAAATATTTTTTTCAGATACAATGGAGCAATAATCTGCACACATTTACAGCTTTAGGCTAAATTTGTCAGTGTTAATGATGGTTTTGCATCATAACCTCTGGCATGCATAAGACATAAAAGTTTTTTTGTCAACTGATTAAGGCAGGATAACAAGGCACAAAAGTCCCTGGTCTACAGTTACAATATGAGATATTTTGAAATGTACTGTATTTCAAAAGAATTTCCTAAACTGGTCTGTTTGTTGAAATTTTTTAGGGTAACAAAACATAACAAAATGCATTTCTACCTTTAAGTAGAAAATAAAACATTCATTTCCCAGCCTGTTTTTAGGCAGAGATTTCCTGAATCGTGTATAAAGCAGTACTGGCGAGCAGTGGCGACTGGTGAAGTTTTAGGATGGGGGGGCGCAATACCCCGCCCTTCCACATTTGGCCCCTCCCACTTCTCATAAGCCACACCCCTTATAGAATCCACCACTCCGTCCCCTGTATTCCACTTGCTTCCACTCAATGTCAGGAGTATACAGCTCAGCGTCACACCACAGAGTATATAGCCCCAGCATCACAAATCATGATATATAGCGCAGCCTTACAGATCGGTTACTGTTAGTAATGAAGGACTCAAAATGGGCAGGAGATTACCAGAGACTGCTGACATACTGCACAAGATTACCAGAGACTGCAGACATACTGCACGAGATTATCAGAAACTGCGGACATACTGCAAAAGTTTACCAGAGACTGCGGACATACTGCAGGAGATTATCAGAAACTGTGGACATACTGCACAGGATTACCAGAGACTGCGGACATACTGCAGAAGATTACCAGAGACTGCGGACATACTGCAGGAGATTACCAGAGACTGCGGACATACTGCAGGAGATTACCAGAGACTGCAGACATACTGCAGGAGATTACCAGAGACTGCGGACATACTGCAGGAGATTACCAGAGACTGCGGACATACTGCACAAGATTACCAGAGACTGCGGACATACTACACAAGATTACCAGAGACTGCGGACATACTGCAGGAGATTACCAGAGACTGCAGACATACTGCAGGAGATTACCAGAGACTGCGGACATACTGCACAAGATTACCAGAGACTGCGGACATACTACACAAGATTACCAGAGACTGCGGACATACTGCAGGAGATTACCAGAGACTGCAGACATACTGCAGGAGATTACCAGAGACTGCGGACATACTGCAGGAGATTACCAGAGACTGCGGACATACTGCACAAGATTACCAGAGACTGCGGACATACTACACAAGATTACCAGAGACTGCGGACATACTGCAGGAGATTACCAGAGACTGCGGACATACTGCAGGAGATTACCAGAGACTGCGGACATACTGCACCAGATTACCAGAGACTGCGGACATACTGCACAAGATTACCAGAGACTGCAGGAATTACTTGTCCTGCGACTTGGGACTTAAATGTTGCATGACAAGTCGTACCCCATGATTTCCAATGAGAACCGTTCATATCTGTGCGACTTCAAAGTAGTCCCTGCATTACTTTGGTCCCACTTTGATGCAACTTGAGGTCCATAGACCTCCAGAATACACAAGCATTGCTTTAAGTCACATCAAAATTGCAGTAGAATTGTGCAACTTTCAGACTGCAATAAGCCTGAAAGTCGCAAGATTCTGCCACAATTTTTTGGTGCGATTTTGTAGCGACTTGAAGCAATGCCTATGTATTCTGGAGGTCTATGGACCTCAAGTCACATCAAAGTGGGACAAAAGTAATGCAGGGACTACTTCAAAGTTGCACAGATATGAACAGTTCTCATTGGAAATCATCGGGTCCAACTTATCCTGCAACTTTCCAGTCCCAAGTCGCAGGACAATTTGCAAGCGGGGGGTGGTGTGGTGTTGACGGCCGATATTTTCCCTGCACATTAAGTATAAAAAAAGTATTTTTTTTTAATAACTGGGGGGGGTGGTCTGGTGGGGTAGTGTTACCGGCCGCTATTTGTGCTGTAATGAATTTTTACAAATGTAAATGTTGTTAATAAGTGGGTAAATGAATTATAAAAAAACTTTTTTTTTTTAATAACTGGGGGGGGGGCGGTTATTGAAAAAAACTTTTTTATAATTCATTTACCCACTTATTGCTAAATTGAATCAAATATAAAAAATAAACTGTTAATAAGCTTAACTGTTAATAATATTAAATATAAAAAAAAAACATTGATTGGGGGGGTGGGGGCTTTGTTGCCTGGCATTATTTTTGCTGAATATTAAATATTAAAAAAAAAATTGGATTAAGCAGGGGGGGGGTGGAGGGAGGATGCCAGCCGCCGAATATTGCATGCAAAGTCTTTTTTTTTTTTTAAAGCGGGGGGGGGGGGGGGGCGCCGAATATTACATAAAAAACTTTGTTGAATACGCGGGGGGGTTGGATGCTGCTGTATAAGCGGGTGGGGTGTTGTGTAGCGTCTGCCGATGCTTAGAGACTTAGAGACAGGCTTACCTGTTCCTCGGTCGGGCGCACTGAGCTCTAGCAGTCCCGACGTCACTTCCTGTTTTTCCAGTGACGTCGGAACACGAGCACAGAGACGGGCGGGTGCACACGGAAAGTGTATGCACCCGCCCGGCCATAACAATACACTCCATCGCACCGGAAGCAAGTGGCACGATGGAGAACGCCACAAAGGCATATTTTTTGTGCCAATGTAGCGCCGCGTCTGCAATCCCGTGATTGCACAGACGTGGCGCTACTCCAACCGCACATAAGGCCCTTTTTTGGATTTTTTTTTTCTTAAAGGGACAGATTTTTTTTTTTTACTGACTGGGGGATGGGGGGCGGCGCCCGGGCGCCCCCTATGGACGGGCCGCCACTGCTGGCGAGGCTACCACCACAGGTCACTTTTTGCCAGTACAATTCAGCTAGACCAAGCATACCATTGCTTTCTAGAGGGTTGTCTAAAATTGAAATGCAGTTGATTTCCTAGGTTAGGATGGGTCACATTGATGAATGCAGAGCAACTCTCCTATCAGTGTTAGCCTTGGATATCATTGGCAGTATTCCTGAACCTTGAAAAAATTTCAAAGGCAGGGAGGGCTAAAAACTCATCACCATTGTAGCACTGGTATTTTTTCCATGTAATGCTAAAGATTGCATACCACTAGAGGGAGCCAAATACCAATGTGAACGAGATCTATATTAACTTACACATGCAGAGCAGAAAATGTTTATTTTGTGAAGAGACTCACTTACCCATAATGCTCACTCACTTACCCATGAACACTAGGTGGCTGAACTGCATGCTGGGTGGGTAATAAAAGGCAGAGTGCAGCCATTTTCTGTCTCTTCTGGATGCATGGTCTGCCTGCAAGGATCTGTGAAGGAGTGTTCAGAAGAGGGCCTATATCGTGCAGAGCAGAAAAACATCCGTGGACTCTGCCTTACCACAGTGTGCTGGAGAGGCAGTGTGATCGGGTCTGAGGACCCAGGACCCTTGACGGAGCAAAGTGGATGTCTGGTTTGCTTGCGGAGCGGAGCAGTGTGACAGTACTGACTGGCAGCAGGACTGAGACAGCCGGAGTGGAGATTCACAACTTTCCAGACCTGGTGTGGTGAGAGGGCTGTCGCCCAGAAGTTATTTAACACCCTTAACACACTTAGGCCCCATACACACGATAGAATCCATGCGCTTGAATTTATCCGCGGATCGTTTTTCAGCGGATCGGCGGATTTATCTGTTGATCCGCTGTCACGTACACACTAGCGTATAAAAATCCCCGCGAACCAGAACGTATGCAGCGTAAACCACGTAAGACGTCACTATAAAGGGGAAGACCAAAGTCAACGGCGCCGCCCTCTGTTCCGCTTTTGCTAGTTCCGTGTGACCGCGTGCTAGTGAAGGTTTGGTTAGAGCCGATTCGTGCTTTTCAGTCTCCGTGTTTTGACAGGTGGTATTCTTGGGTTCAGTGCATGTGCTTGCGGGTTTGCAGTTGGCATTCGGGCACAGGCTTTCAGCACGTTTCCGCGTACTGTGCGCTCGTATCTGTGTGTCGTGCGGGCTTAGCAGGTTGTGCTGGATTTGGGGGTGCTTCTGTTGGAGTGTGTTCTTGACTGACCAGCCTGTCGGTTTGAATCCATGATGGAGCAGCATCGTCGATTCTCGCGAATTGGTGGTGTTTATGGGTTTGCTTATGGACAGGCTCAGCGAATCAGTTGTTTGGGCAGGAACACTGGGAGGAGGCGTTTCTGGACCAAGAATTGGTTGCGCCAGCGTGACCATTTTTCACATATGCCTCTGCTTAGGGAACTCCAGGAGAATAATCCTGATGATTTCAGGAATTTTCTCCGCATGACGGACCCCGTATTCAACCGTCTGCTGGAACTTCTGTCCCCCTATATCACGAGGCAGGACACTGTGATGCGGGAATCCATCACGGCCGAGCAGAGGCTTATTGCCACGTTGCGGTACCTGGCGACTGGGAGGAGCCTGCAGGACCTCAAGTTCTCCACAGGCATCTCTCCGCAGTCACTTGGGGTCATCATACCGGAGACGTGTACTGCCATCATACATGTTCTGCAGGAGGAGTATATTAAGGTAAGTTCCCTAATTTTAACATCACCATGTTTTTTTTTTAAATGTGTGATAAAGTCTAATTTATTTTTCTTCCATAATAACCATGAGATTTGAATCTGCTGTGTGTGGGATGTTCCCTTTTCTCCCCATGCATGTTGTTAACCTTAAAAAAATTTTATTTGGGCCTACCTGCATATTTTGTCCTTACCCACCATAAACCTGTCCAGCATGCTTTGCTAGGCCCAAACACACCTAGCCAATTTTTGCATTTGTGGCTAATCAATTGTAGCTCTGCCCCCCCCCTCCTCCCCCCTGAAATTAGTTTATTGCTCTATCATCAGAGGGATGTGGAGTCTGATAATTAAGTGGGCCTATATTGTTTTAACTAAATACTCACTTCACAATGATGTTATGAAATTAGAATCCTGTTTTTGAAGTTGCACAATGTGATGGTTTTTGTATTGTGATTGCAATGTTTATCTGATAAATTACTTAACATTTTTTTTTGGTTTGTCCCCACAGCTACCCTCCACACCACAGGAATGGCAGTCTGTGGCTTCCCAATTTGCCCAGCGTTGTGATTTTCCGAACTGCGGTGGAGCAATAGATGGGAAACACGTCCGCATTGTGCCCCCACCCCACTCGGGGTCCGACTATTTTAACTACAAGGGTTTTCATAGTATCGTGTTGATGGCGGTGGTGTCGGCACAGTATGAGTTTCTCTATGTGGACGTGGGGAAGAACGGCCGGCTGTCAGATGGGGGAGTGTTCTCACGGACTGAATTCTACGATCGTCTACAAACTGGTGGTCTGGCATTGCCACCAGATGAAGATAATGTGGAAGGACTTCCGTTTGTGTTCCTAGCGGACGAAGCTTTCGGGCTTGGACCTAACCTAATGCGGCCTTTTCCCCAGAGGACCCTCACCTACGAGAGGAGGGTGTTCAATTATCGGTTGTCCAGAGCTCGGAGGGTAGTCGAGAATGCCTTTGGGATTCTCTCCAACCGGTTCCGCCTGTTCCTGACAGCTATACATCTGGCGGAATATAAATTGAACACCATTGTATTTGCCTGCTGCATTTTGCACAACTTTTTACGCAGGCATTCCCAGACGTACCTACCCGACAGCGTTTCTGAGGCAAGACTACTCTCAGATCCTCTCCCTGGGCTGGTCACTGGTCGCGCTGGCATTGGCACCCAATCTGCTCGTGAGGTACGCAACAAATATGTTGAGTACTTCATGGGTCGGGGGGCCATTGCTATGCCAGATGATATTACTTTCTAATTCGGCCCCCAAAAGAAAGGAATATTCACAGAAATAATAAATAATTAGACCATTGGACTTTATACAGTTGTTTGTCATTACTGCTTTTTCTCGTTTTATCTGTCTTCCTGGTTCTCAAAAAAAATAGTTCACTTCTAGTGCCAAATGTAGGGTTCAGGTTTTAGTAAATAAACACAATTGTACATTATTCACTCATCTACAAACTGGGTATCCAGCATATAAAAGAAGAAAGCCACTCATTGTTTGTTTTTTGGACAATCTTTTTTTATTTTCAGCTTTTTCATTTTCCTTGCTGACTCAATCAAATGTTTCTTAACAAACATGTCAACTTTGATTTTTTGCCTAGATTTTTTTTCTTTTTATATTTTTGAGTTCTCGAATTCTTGGAGTTTTAACAATCATTATTCTCCTATATTTTTGGAGTTCACCAATGTATTTAAAATTGACATTTTTCCCACAACTAGAATATTTCACAATAGTAAACAGAACACAATTTTTGTGTGTGAAATTTTTTAGAAACAAATTTTTTTTTTTTCTTTGATTTTAATTTTATTTTTTTTTTTTTATTTTTTTTACTTTTTCGGCTTTAAGATTGAAGCCTTTATTTTTTAAAAAACATATAAAATGTGTAAAACATGTAAAAGACAAAAATGTTTCACTTGTACATCCCAGTCATGGTGTGAGTTCACACCTGAACACGCCAAAATTTGAAGATGCACACACCAATGGACAAATGTCAGTTCTACAACATCTAAACAACAACAAAGGGCGAAATGTGCTATCTGCCATCATGAGTGATCAATGTCTGTGTTATGTGGGAGCAAACCCTTCCTCCAAAACTACTTGAGAATGGAGGAGGGGGTTGTACCCACAAAGCACAGATAATCCAGATTCTGTGATGGCAGATAGCACATGTTGCCACACTGTGTGTGTGCATCTTCAAATTTTGGCGTATTGCTGACTAAAAAAATAAAACAGGTTGGGGGATGGGCGGGTGGGGGGGGGGGGTGGTCAGTCTTTGACCCGGCCCATCATGTCAATGATGTTTTTATATTTCAGTTCTATGGCACTCATTTGTTGGCGCATAGTTTCCAGCTCGGTGCAGCACTCTAAAAAGTATGATTTAACATTTTGTTCCATGAGATGCAATCTTTGGCGCATGTTGTCCATCTCACTGCTGCACTCCATCACTTGCTGTATTATGATTCCAGCACTGGCGGCAGAAAAATGATGACCAACATCTTCATCCCCTACAAAATGAAGCCAAAGAAATACAATGTCAGAAAAAGCCTGTCTAGATCTATATAGGGTTGCCACCTCATCCCTTTAAACCACAACACATATTAATTTTACATGTTCTGTGGCTGATTAAGGTGGTAATTAAACTCATCTGGTGCCATATCAGCATTACACTAGCCACAGAACATGTGTAATCCATATGTGTTTGTGAATAAAGGGATGAGGTGGCAAGCCTATCTACATCTGTTTTTCCATATCAAGCTGGTGTGACACTGACCTGATGGTGTGCTCCTTCCAACCTCCACATCTTCGACATCTTGAATCACTCCTCCTTCTTGCACCACTTCCCCATCATCCTCCACGACTCCTCCTTCCATCAATCCACCATCTTCTAAATTGTTAAAATCATCCTCATCAAATTCCCCTTCCTCATCCACAAGTACCAGATCCAAGATGACTCCATCCTCCTCTCTTCCTTGCACATCCTCCTCCTCCTCCACATCCTCCTCTCTTCCTTGCACATCCTCCTCCTCCTCCACATCCTCCTCTCTTCCTTGCATATCCTCCTCCTCCTCCACATCCTCCTCTCTTCCTTCCACATCCTCCTCCTCCTCCACATCCTCCTCTCTTCCTTCCACATCCTCCTCCTCCTCCACATGGCGAGATGTTTGATGTTGGCCTTGTCTGGCCCTCTCAGCCTCCTCAAACTGCAGGCGTCTTCTTTCCCCTTAAAAAAACAATGACAAAAAGGTATACTCATCAACACACAGATATTGTAGAGCAGAAATCGCATACATTGCTTTATTAAGGAAGAGGCTTTTTTTTGGGGATAAATTGGGTCTTCTCCCCCCCACTCCTACATTTTGGATGACTTCTATGGCAAGCTCTGATTCGGGCCCTTTTTGGCAAAGTGACACACATGGATGTCCCCCCCTTAAATTTTAACACGGACACCATACAAATTTCAATCATAATATTTAGGTGGAGACACAGGTGCTCTGGATTTCAGATATGAAAACACCAGCTTAGTAGCACTGTTGGCATTACACAGTCTTGGATTTGCATTTTCAACAACTCTATTTGTACACAATGTTTACAAACCATGTTTTTGGCCAGAGAGGCATGTCCAGGTGTTTTGTTCCTGGGCTAACATCGTATTTGGGAGAAATAAGCTGATGTCAAAGATGTTTACTATTAACAGTCGTTGCCCATGAAAAATGTTGGAGAACAACACCTTCTATTTCAACATGAGCTCAGAAGTACAACCAGGCCAAGGAGACAGATGTAGAAATGTACCTGACCAAGCTAAAATTCAAAAAAGGTACCCCCCCCCCCCAAATAATATAATTAACTTACTTTTCTTTAAGATTTTTTTGATCCTCTTGTACTGATGTGGCTCCCTCAGTTTCAAATCAGACCACCGCTTCCGTAGCTGCTCCTTGGACCGGGTGATCCCAAACATTCTCTTCATTTTTCTTGCCACCTTCTCCATTATTTTCCCCTTTCTGCGGTTGGGGGTCTTGTATGGCCCATATTTGCCATCATAGTCCTTCCTCCGCATTATATCCACCAGCTCTATCATTTCCTCAAAAGCCATATTAGTGGCCTTATACCGTTTGGGACGGGATCGGGACGTTCCTGCCTCTCTCCCCTCACTTCTGGCCTGAGAGCTCCGTGCATGGTCGCCTGTCATCGCCATCTTTCATCCCCACAGAGATTAGGGGCGTGGAAACCAGGAAATGTCCCGTCATGGGCGTGTACGAGGGCGGCGGTTCATGCATACGCGGAGTGTAGAGAATGAATAAAACGTAATTACGTAGGTTACGCGGAGATTCTTCGCTCGTTTCACAGAAGTTACCCACTTAACGCCAGATATTTTGAGTTAACATTGATTAGGGGGCATGGCAAAGGCGGTGTGTCACGCACACGCGGAGTGTCTAGAAAGGAAGCCACGTGGTTACGTACGTTACGCGGAGCTGATTATCACATTTGACAGAAGTTACCCACTTAACGCCAGATATTTTGAGTTAACATTGATTAGGGGGCATGGCAAAGGCGGTGTATCAGGCACACGCGGAGTGTCTAGAAAGGAAGCCACGTGGTTACGTACGTTACGCGGAGCTGATTATCACATTTGACAGAAGTTACCCACTTAACGCCAGATATTTTGAGTTAACATTGATTAGGGGGCATGGCAAAGGCGGTGTATCAGGCACACGCGGAGTGTCTAGAAAAATAAGCCACGTGGTTACGTACGTTACGCGGAGCTGATTATCACATTTGACAGAAGTTACCCACTTAACGCCAGATATTTTGAGTTAACATTGATTAGGGGGCATGGCAAAGGCGGTGTATCAGGCACACGCGGAGTGTATAAAAGGGAAGCCACGTGGTTACGTACGTTACGCGGAGATTAATTGAAGGTGCTTCACGAGGAGATAGAGATAGTAAGGTAAGAAAATTGGAACATGGGATCAGCAGAGGCCTAAAAAATATAGAGCCATGGGATTGGGGTTTGGTCTGTTGTTTGCACCCTTTTAACGCTACTTATGTTTCTTGTGTCCCCAAAACGTTAATTCCTTCTCACAATGCTTTCACACATCACTTTAATGTAGATGTGAAGAATGCTCTACGTATTTGTAGTTTCTGACAGGTGTATTGTGATCATGCAAGTATTGTTCTGTGTTGGTTGGCCAGAGGTTATTATGAAGTGTATTTATATGTCAGGAATGATGAGGGGCATGCTAGGTACACATGAAATAGTGCCTTGAGGAATGGTCAAAATATAAAAAATGGAGGATGGTTAGAGATGACACGTATTTAGGCAACTTTTTGGTAAAATGGGCTGCATATGAAATAATTTTTGGTCACAACAATGGGGCAGAGCTGGGCAGCATTTTAGCTGCAGGAGACACTGTGTTTGCATAGTAGTTTTGAAATCTGGTGCCACATATTCTTACAATGTGAATGCTGTGCATTTTTTTATGCTTCTTAATTTTTATTTTTACAGTGTGTTAATTGTGTTTTTTGTGAAAAAACATTCACCAAGGAAATGGACCAGATTGTGGGCCAAGAGGCGATCAGTATGCTTATAGCGAAGTTTCGGGAGACGCCCCTACTTTGGGATAGAAGACACCCCCTCTATAAAAGTCGGGCGCGCAGAAGGACAGCACTTGCTGACATTGCAACATATATGCAGACATGGGTTCCCGACTGCACAGGCAACATGGTCAAGAACAAATTGAACAACCTGAGGGCCGCATTCCGCACAAAAAGAAGACAACTACGGGCGCAACGATCAGGAGCAGCAGCAAGACAGTCCACGGAGCCAAGTCTGTGGTACTACCAGGAGCTGGAGTTTTTGGGGGAACAAATGGATGGCCGGCGATCAATGTCAAGCCTTCCACCCAGACAGCAGGGCAGCAGACCTTCCACGGATCACCCTAGACAGGAGGAGAACAGTGAGGGGCTGGCTGGCATGCGTCCAGAACTTCGATTGAGCACTTCTTCAGATGAGGTAGAGTATTTTACGCCAAATTTTTGGGCTGCTAATTATGGTTTAATTCTTGAGTTGATATTGTAAGCACAAACTAAAAAATGGCAGAGAAAATTCGGGGACTGAAAAATAGGGGTCCTGGATGACAAGTACAGGGATCAGAAGGAGAGTAGATTAAACATTAAAGTAAGCTAAAACAAACCAGTCTAGAGCCTTGAAAATGTGTGTGATTTGCTGGTGTCAAATTGTAAAAAATGTCCCTTTTTTGCCACAGGAAGAAGAGACCAGCCTGGATTTGACGGCTACTGAGCCCGAGATGCATGGCAGCCAGGAGGAAGGGGTCATTGCCAGCCAGGAGGAGGAGGCCGGGCCAAGCACTAGTCAGGAGGGCCCCAGGCCCAGGGCTAGCACAAGCCCACATGTCCCTCCCCCCCAGGTCAGGCAAGCAGGCCTAATGAGGCGCAGGAGGGAAGTGGAGGATAGGAGCCTTGAGATGATAAGGGAGGCAAGCGCCATAATGAGGGCCCCCCTCACCCGCACTGAGGCCTACAGTGCCTATGTTGCACACGAACTAGCAACAGGGGGGGAGGAAGATCAGAGGCGTGCCAGGAACCTATTTAATCAGGTCATTCTATGGATGCAGAGGGGCTGGCTGACGGATGACACCGAGATCAGTGACCCGGCCCATCCTGCCCAACATCTCTTACCTCCTCCTGCTGCCACATCCTCCCCATCTGCAAGAGGCCATTTCAGGATCCGTGGAAGATCTGCTGCAAGGAGGGTTAGAAGGAATAGGAGACGATGATTCCCGGCCTTCCATTTGATCCCCCAAAAACTTTTTGCTTTTTGGACTACCACAGCCTGGGCTCCATTGGCTCGCTTGCTGCTGCTCCTGGTTTTTGTTTTTTGTAGTTGTTCTCTTTAGTTGTCGGTATGCGGTCCTCAAGGTTTGCCATTTTGTCCTTGACTATGTTGCCTGTGCAGTCTGGAACACAAGTCTGCATGTATGTTGCTATCTCAGCAAGTGCTGCCCTTCTAGTTATTTTTTTGTTGAATTATGTTTGAAATAAATGGTGAGTTTATTTTCCTTGTCAAAAGTCTTTATTTGTGAGTTGTCAAAGGAATTATACAAACATTGTAGAATAAGAACACATTGTAATTAAGGAGAGAGTTCTTTCGCATGTTAGTTATTTTAGAGCTGACTTATAACAATAATAATACGTCCTTGCTAAAAAAGTTTATAACGATCTTACAATATTATATTTCCGTGGTGGGGTAACTTGAAGTGTAACTTGGTGTTATACCAACTATACTAATATTTCCACACACAGATCTGCTTATAGAGTATCGCAGTGAGAGCTTCAACATTGTTATTCTTCAGAGATATCTAAGGTGAGATATGTATCATAAACCTAGTTACGATACATATCGCCAGGACGAAGACAAAGACAGAGTCGAAACAAGACAAAAAGAAAAAAGGGAAATAAGGGAGATAAGCGGGAGAGGGGGACAGGAGGGAGAAGGTAGGGCAAGGGAGTCTGCAGGACTAAGCCGGGGGACAACTACGTTCAGCAAGAGATGCCGCTATCGCTACATTGGCTGGGCTACCATGGCATCAAAACCTCATTATTAAAAGTGTTAGACATTGTATAAGTAATCCAAGGTTTCCATTCTTGTTCGAACTTGGTAATCGTGTCCGTTTCAATGGCCGACATTTTGGCGTGAGTCATTGCTGTATTTGTTCTGGTGTGGACTTCCTCCACTGACAAATTTGGGGATTTCCATGCTTTGGCAATTGTTTGCTTCGCGGCTGTAAAAAGTTGTCTGATAAGTTTGAATTGTGTGTTTGATACATCCGCCGGTTTTAAATTGAGTAAGGCTATTTTAGGATCTAACGTGAAATTCTTCCCCAGTAAAGTGTAAGCTATTTGAAATATTTTCAGCCAAAATATTTGCGCTTTCGGGCACGACCACCAAGTGTGATAATAGGTTCCTATATCAGTGCATCCCCTAAAACATAGGTCTGAATAGTTGCGAGTAAATTTAGCAATTCTGGCAGGTACCAGGTACCATCTGGCGAGCACTTTGTAATTAGTCTCTGACGCTATCACATTTGGGGATGCAGTTTTGATGTTGAGCCAAATTTGATTCCATTCCGATTCACTCAGTTCTGTGTTCAGGTCCTCCTCCCATCGACGGACGTATAGAAGTTTCCCTGCGTTGGGTTGTGTGGTTATTTGGGAGTAGATGGTAGATATCAGGCCTCTAGTATGAGGATCTTTTGTACAAATGGTTTCAAAAATTGACATCTGAATTGGCGTAGCAGGTGCGTCTGCCAGGGGTTGAAAAAAGTTTTTTATTTGTAGGTACCTGAAAAGTTCCTTTTGAGGGATACCCTGTGATTCACATAGTGTTGGGAAGGGAATAATGGAAGAAGAGTTTAGAAATTTGTATTTTTGCGTGCAATCCCTTTTCACCCATTCTTTGAATGTGCCTGGGTATACCCACGCTGGATAGAATTCAGGGTTCTTGATAAATGAGAGTAATGGTGAGTGCGGGGATTGTAGACTGTACTTGGTTTTGATTTTGTCCCATAAGGATAGGGAGTGTTTAAGAATGGGGTTACTTACATGTTTGCGTAATTTTGGGGAGACCCAGAGCATATTGGAGATTGAGATAGGGTCGCTTTCTAGCGCTTCTATAGCCACCCATAATGGAGCTTCATGTTTTGCGTGGTACTTCACTAAATTTGCTAGTTGTGCTGCGTTGTAGTAATGCAAGAAGTTGGGGTAACCCAGACCTCCTTTGACTTTAGGTAAATATAGGGTTTGGGGCTTAATTCTCGGTTTGGAGGAGCCCCATATGAAGGATGAAACTCTTTTTTGGATTATTCTAAAATAATGAGCCGGGATGGGGATGGGAAGTACTCTGAAGAGGTAAAGTAGTTTCGGAAGGATTGTCATTTTGATAGCGTTTATTTTACCAAACCATGACAGTGAGAGTTGGGTCCAAGATTTCATGAGGTTTGTTATGTGTTTTAGGAGAGAGGGATAGTTAAACGAATATAGATCAGCTACTGCAGCTGTTAGGTGAATTCCTAAATACGGGATGCTTTTTGTTTGCCATTCAAAAGGGAGACCTGACCTAGCGGCACTTAATTCAATGGTGGACAATGATATGTTTAAGGCTCTGCATTTTTTAGGGTTTATTGCTAAACCTGAGAATAAAGCGAACTGGTTGAGGATAGGGAATAAGTTGGGGCCTGAAACCTGGGGCGACGAGAGGAAAAGTAGGATGTCATCTGCATATAAACAAATTTTGTGCTTGATACCTCCCAGTTCTATACCAAGAATTGTAGATTCAGTTCTGATCCTTTGAGCGAGGGGTTCTACAAGGAGGGCGAACAATAATGGGGATAAAGGACATCCTTGTCTAGTACCTCTTTGTACTTTGAATGTCTCTGATTTGTACCCCGCGTATTTAACGTATGCTTTGGGATTTTTGTACATTTCCAGAATCCATTGTATATAATTGGGTCCGAAACCCCATTTCCGCAAATTAAATTCTAGATATGCCCAAGAGACGGAATCGAAAGCTTGTCTTAAATCTAGGGAGACAAAGCACGCTGGGATTCCTCTTTTTTTAGCGATATGTGCAATTAAATTCGCCCTCCTTATATTGTCCCCCGCCTGCCTATTGGGCATGAATCCTACCTGATCACGATGGATCAGTGTTCCAATGAATTTGTTAAGACGGCGCGCTAATATTTTCCCTAGCAATTTAATGTCAACGTTCAACATAGATATTGGACGGTAATTTTCACTTAGAGTTGTGTCTGTGTGAGGCTTAGGGATCATACAGATAGTGGCCATTAGTGAATCTTGCCTGAAGGATTTCTGTTTTAATACGTCATTAAATGCATCTGCCAACCTGGAGGAGATTAAGTCCTTGAATGTTTTGTAGTATCTAGCTGGGAATCCATCTGGGCCAGGCCGTTTATTCAATTTTAGGTCGTCGATGGCTTCCGCTACCTCGTTTTGTGATATTGTTTCGTCCAACTGTGCTTTTTGGGCTTCGTTTAAATGCGGTAATTTGATCTGTGAGTAAAAGGTTTCAGCTTCCGATTCATTAAAAGAGGTTGTTTCCGAGTATATTTTCTTTAAGTGTTCGCTAAATTTCTTCACTATTTTGCTTGGGTTACTGGAGGTATAGTTATTTGCTATTTTTAATCTTATTGGGTTATAGGATTTGTTGGTCGAGTTTAGTGCTCTAGCTAGGTAAGTCCCCGATTTGTTGGCATATTTATAGAATTTGTGCTTAGACCTAAGAAGGGTTTTGTCTGCCGATTCTGTCAGGAATAGGTCATATTCAAAGCTCGCTTTATCGAGCCGCGCTTTGGATGTGGGAGTGTGGTGCTGTTGGAAGGCCATGTACGCTAATTCGTGTTCTGTTTCAAGGGTTTTTGCTAATTGAATCCGTTTGCGCTTAAGGTTTCCTATTTGTCTCTGTAGGGTCCCTCTCAGAACCGGCTTGTGTGCTTCCCAGAGTGTGAGTGGGGAGATTTCTGGGGTTGCATTCAGTTCTAAGTATTCTTTAAAGTTACGTTCAATTTCTGCGCAGTATGTTGGGTGTTTAAGCAGTATCTCCGGGAGATACCACGTTGGGTCATGATTCTTCGGAATTGCTGAAGCTACTGTGGTAAATACTGCATCGTGGTCCGACCAGGGAATGGGAATGATGCTGGATGCGATCACCTCCGGCAGCATTCCTGTAGTTAAAAATATGTGATCTATGCGGCTAGAGGATTGATGAGGGTTGGAGTAGTAAGTGTAGTTGCGTTTTGTTGGGTTAGTTTCTCTCCAGGAGTCCACCAGGTTGTGTTTGGCTAACAGATTGGAAAGATTCCATTTGGATTGTTTGTTTAGGGGGGAATAGGGTGTTTTGTCTAGGAAAGGGAGGAGGACCTGATTGGAGTCTCCGCAAACAAATAGGGCTCCCCTCTTATGTGTATTAATTGTTTGAAAGAGGTGCGACATAAATGCCAGTGGGTTAACATTGGGTGCGTAATAGGACACTATGGTCACTGCCGAATCCATGATGAATCCAATCAGGATTATGTAACGTCCCTCTGGATCTTTAATTTCTGACGTCAGTGTGAATGGTGCTGTTTTGTGGAATGCGATTAAAGTACCCCTCTTTTTGACAGAGGCTGAAGCCGAGTATGTTTGTGGATAGGATGCGTTGAAGTATTTTGGGGTAGTGGAAGGGGTGAAATGAGTTTCTTGTAAGCAGATTACGTGTGCTTTTTTGGACTGAAAATACCTAAAAGCTTTTGTGCGCTTTTGTGGTAGGTTTAAACCTTGGACATTAAGAGACAGTATGTTCAACGGGGCCATGGCAGCCAAACCAATATGCCTGTCTTACCGTGATTCCATGAGTTGCGGTCTCCCGACCCAATCCGTGCAGACATATAGGGAAGAGGGATAGGGGAGGGTTGCAAGAAAGAAAATGTAACAAGAGAAAGAAAATAAGGTGCGTTAGTACATGTTACTTTGATAAGCAATAGCATTCTACCGAAGCAGTCAAGTAAGTCCCGTGTTGGGGAGAAAATGTCCCCAACAGGGGAGAAGGTGCCCTCGTCTAGTCCCCGCATATTAGTGCGAGGACCAGAGGGGAGCTCAGTGAGGCGCATGTAGCATCCGTGTCATGGAGGCCCGCGTACTAAAATATTTTGTTGTATCCATATGGGTAACTCTAATATAATGCAATAAATAAACATATTATGAGCTGAACTAGCTAGATTAACGTTTGAGCATACCTCTTGACGTGTGGGGGACAGGGGAGGCAATCTTATTAGCAGCAGCAGGTTGTGCTGACTGTGTCTCAACGTTCTAATGCTAAATAAGTAAAATGTGAGTGTTCTTGGAGAATGTGCGTGGTGTGTGACCGAATGAGTTAAACTAAAATCTTGTTTTGTACAGGAGAGGGTGAATTGGTCATTTCGTTATTATCGCCTGTAAGCAATTATGACCAGGCGTTTTAAGGTTATTTTGTTCTGGGAGTACCCAGGGTGGGGATGTGACTAAAATTAGCTGTGGGCACAGGTGGCGTGCCTTGTAATTTATGAGGGGTTGCCTAAGTGATCCCTTTTTCCCATTGAGGGTGCAGGGAATGGATAAGTTGGTTGCTTAAGCTGTGTAAATCCAAAATAAATATTAAGGTATGAACAGAAATACATTTAAATTGTAACATTCAATCCTTTCTGGGGTATTGTAATGCTGAAATGGGAGAAAAAAAAGAGAGGTTAGTAGATTTATGCAGAATTAATTCAGTCCATTGTGTCCTCTTGGTCCTGGGTCTGTGTGACAAATCTGCCCCTTTTGTGCGTCTGCTGTAGGCCGTTGTTGTGGTCCTGCCGAGGTGGGCTGCTGTGGGAGGATGCAGATGCTGGTCTTCTGCGAGCCGAATTAGTTGACAGAGGACCTTCCATCACCTTGAAATCCATCAGGGCTTGGCGTAGCTGCTCTGGGTTTCTACAGACAATTTTAGTTCCTTGTATTGTAAAGCGCAGGGAGAAGGGGAATCCCCACTGGTATTTTATATTATGACGCTGCAGCTCCAGCAGGAGAGGTTTCATGGCCCTTCTTTTGGCTATAGTTAACTGAGATATGTCTGCAAAGATCTGGTATTCATATCCTTGAAATGACAGGTTTTTTTTCTCTCTGGCCGCCTCCATTATTTGTTCCTTAGTCTTATAAAAGTGGAACTTTGCTATAATGTCCCTAGGAGGACCGTCTGCTCTTTTTGGTGTCAGTGCTCTGTGGATCCTGTCCATTTCCAACCTTTCTACCGCTATTCCTGGCACTAGCTCTTGACATAGCGCCAATGCGGTGGCTTGTAAGTCTATGACTGCCTCAGGGATTCCCCTGAACCTAATGTTGGACCTCCTGTCGCGGTTCTCAAAATCTTCCTGTCTATTCTGCAAAATTTCATTTTCCTCTTTAAGCATGTCTAATTCAGTCATGCATTCTTGTGTGTATGTCTCTATTTCTTCCAATTTGGATTCTAAAACTTCTGTTCGATTTCCAATTTCTCTAATCTCTTTTGTGAGGCTAGTAGTTATTTGGTCTGAGGTAATTTTTAGGGCTTTGTGAAGCATTCTTTCAAACTGCTTCAATAATGCTGAGGGGATTGTAGAATCCTGTTTATTAGCTGACAATGTGTCTTCAGCCTCTTCCTCCTCACTATCTGTGCCCAAATTACACTGTGCTGCCATCAGTTTAGCTGAAAGTGTCGCTCGTTTCATCCCCTTTCCTGAGGTGATTTTGTCTGTGGAGCCTGGCGCCTTTTTAGCTGCATTTGCGGTCTGCTGTGCTCCGCTAATGGAGATGGTTTTATTCTTGCTCCTGGCTCCCCCTAACACCATTATGCCTTCGGGGGGTATCCCTCACCTCTCCGGGATATATATCCGTGTTACCGCTCGTTTGTATCTCCGGTTACCGGGGTTATCTGCGGGTTTTTCTCCTACACGGAGCGGAGCTTCAGCCTGACATGTCCGTCCCGCTGGGCTCCGCGCATGCGCCCCCGGTGAGTTTATTTTCATAAATACCTTGTCTATTGTTTTTTTACACTGTGTTGATTAGGCATGAAACATTTTTGGTAATATGTGTCATTTATAAAGGACACCAACTCCTTGTGGGGGGGGGGACATTTGGTGTACCAACTTGGTGAAACAAAAAAGGAAAAACACACGCATAACAAAAATGGTGACATAACCTCACCCAAAAAAATACACAACAAAATGTGCATGAAAAAACAATGGTGCCAGAAATTGCACAAAAAAAAAATTAAAAAAAAAAAATGTGCATGCAAAAACAATGGTGCCAGAAATTGCAACCAAAAAAAAAATATAAAAAAAAATGTCCATGAAAAAACAATGGTGCCAGAAATTGCACAAAAAAAAAATTAAAAAAAAAAAATGTGCATGCAAAAACAATGGTGCCAGAAATTGCAACCAAAAAAAAAATATAAAAAAAATGTCCATGAAAAAACAATGGTGCCAGAAATTGCACAAAAAAAAAAATTAAAAAAAAAAAATGTGCATGCAAAAACAATGGTGCCAGAAATTGCAACCAAAAAAAAAATATAAAAAAAAATGTCCATGAAAAAACAATGGTGCCAGAAATTGCACAAAAAAATAATAAAAAAAAAATTGTCCATGAAAAAACAATGGTGCCAGAAATTGCACAAAAAAAAAATAAAAAAAAAAATGTGCTTGAAAAAACAATGGTGCCAGAAATTGCACCAAAAATATTAATCAAATAAAACACCAAACAAAAAAAAATTCCATTTAAAAATTAAACACAAAACATAGACATGTGGAGGACTACAATAAAGTTACAACATCTGGATAGATAGCATTAGCAAGAAAACGGGTTTATTCTAGCAAGAGAACGCAGAGAAAAAAAGAGGCAAGAAACAACACAATAGAGCTTTAACAGGACGAATGTGCCATATCAGAAACAAACGAGAGTTTTACCTGAACGAGTGCTCCCATCCCCTTATTTCGTCTGAGCATGCGCGGGATTTTTATACGCGGATAATGTGTACTAACCAACGGATATATCCGTCGGATAGCTTCACAGCGGATATATTTGTTAAGCATGTCAGCAAATATTTTATCTGCTGAAAAGCGATTCGACGGAAAAATATCCGCGGATAATTATCCGCTGGAGTGTACACACCATAGAATATATCCGCTGAAACCCGTTTGCACGGATTTATCCGCGGATGGATTCTATCGTGTGTATGGGGCCTTTAGACTCATTTCACAGTGTTGCTGGGACCTGTAGTCCTACTGGGAGGTCTCATTCAAATAGACTGAGTTCAATCAGGTTTAAAAGCCTATGCTTCATTGAGGGCTGACTGATGATTAAGTTATACCTACACCGAAGGCATCTACAAGTGTGTTGTATAGCAGGAATTGTTATCACTCTTCAGTTATGTTACTTCATTACTTGTTAAACCATTGGATTACAAACACTGCAGTATAATTGCTAGCCGAAGAAAAGAAGACCAGAGACTACACTTCTCACTGGGAGGGTTTGTGCTTTGGATACAGTAAGACAAAAGGCTGCCTTATACCTCAGGGGAAGCTCTTGAGAAACTGTATTGTGCTGTGTTGATATCTTTGCATTGGTATGTTTGGTGCGGGCCGTACTGGAAGTGGGAAGGTGACCAGTGTCAAGGCATTGTCACCCTGAGCACTAGTCCCACTTGGAGACGTGCCGCAGTAGAGGCTCAAGGGACCTTTAAGTGTTAATAATTTGTGTACACTCATTGCACTATTATATTAAGTTGTATGTTGATGCAGTTATTATAACTACTGTCTTTATACTAGTTCCAGTAAACTTACATTTTGGTTGATCACAATTGGTGTGAGGCTTGTTCATTATTCTAACAGGTGGAACAACGGATGCCCAGATAACGGTAAAGGTACAATATATACACATTGTTATGTGGGGTTGTTCCGTTTAGTGAAAGTTTCACATCCACACTGTTACACAGCTGTGTCAAGCGGGTTGAGACAAATTATTTGGGGGTAGGAGAGCAGAGTACAGGCCCAATCAATTACCAGCAGCTCCTTCGGGGGTAAGTGCTACACCATTATTGCCTGTTGGCTCCCAACAACTGATCTTTTTCTGAGGATCTATTTAGATTGCTTCTTTCTGCACTGTGCCATGTTAAATTGGTTGTAAAGTCAGAAGTTTTTTTATCTTAATGCATACTAATTGAATAGAAAAAAAATGAGACTTTACAACTCTAGATGGCAGTAATCATTTTGTTAGAGAAGAACATTTTTGCTTCTCAGGTTGGAACCGAACACCTTTCCGATGAAGTGGCGAAAGCACACATTCACTAACATAGGCAGTGGTGGGGGGGCATTAAAATGCAGCAGGATAATAGGAAGAGCAGGAGGGGTAATACGAATCAAGAGGTAACAGGAAAGGTTGGGGTGGCACAGATCTTCACAGAGAGTCATGGGATTGCAGACCCCATAAGATACCCAAACAACAACTTGAAAAGAACATAAGCTAATGATAAAAAACAACAAATATCAGAAAATGTTAGGCCCTGGCCCTTTATTGGGGTTGATAACAAATAAATTAAACAAATATAACTTTATCAAAATAGTTAGTACTTAATAATTATAAACATAACTTTTAAAATAAATAACCCAAACACCAAAAGCTCAGTTAACAAAACTCGAAGCTAAAATGAAACCAGTCTGTTAGTGTATTTAACTACAGTGTTCACCCAAATGTGGGTGGAATTACCCTCAGAAGAGACAATATTTAAAGATAGGTCCGGTCCATGATAGAAGACTGGCAGTTGTGCCCGGTGACTTTGTGACTAGAGACAAGTATTAGGGAGACCTGAACCAGACAAAGGGGATAGCTAGAAACTGCTGAGTACAAGGAACTCCCTAGCAAAAGCCTTAAAACTTAACTTAGGCTTAAACTATAAGGGGTGCCAGCGGTTCGCAGTATCATTGGGCCACCTATTTTTTGTGTCCCTAACAGTACAGAGAGAAAGAAAAAGGATCAGGAGGCATGAGCAGATCAATAGCGTGGGTTCTGCTTGTAACTAGGATTAAAAAGTAGAATTACTTGTCAGCGGGCTCCTCAAATGTTTTTGCCCCCTCACTAGTTTGTAGAAACTTATATCAAAGTATCAGTGCCTCTTGGATGCCTTTTTTTTCATTGGTGTTCCCCAACTCTGTCCAGGTCTTATGATGAAATGATTCTGCATTCTCACAAGTGAGAGCGATAACACCTTGCTCTTGCAACACACCTGGGCACTTATTTGTGCTGGTAAGATTCACACTAGGTGACTAGTGTGACTAGGGTATTATTAGACAGGGGTTTACTAGCTTTATTTTGCAAGTGGTCAGTAACACAGTTGGACAGGGAGAGGAAATGCTGCTATATGTAGTCTGTTATATTCACTCTGTGTTACTTATTGCTAACCTCTGCAGCCGTGCTACTTCTCATCAACCTCTGCACTGTATGTTACTACTGCCATCCAGGGCCGGTGCAAGGATCTTTGACACCCTAGGCGAAGACTCCCCGCTGCGCCCCTGACATCACTTTACTCTGCCCTTGCAACACATGTGACCTATCTGACACCCCCCTTATCTGACCCCCCTTACCTGACACAATGACCCCCCCTCACCTGACACACTGACACCCCTTACCTGACACATACACTGACCCCCCTTACCTGACACATACACTGACCCCCCCTTACCTGACACACTGACCCCCCCTTACCTGACACACTGACCCCCCCCCCGTACCTGACACACTGACCCCCCCCCCGTACCTGACACACTGACCCCCCCCCGTACCTGACACACTGACCCCCCCTTACCTGACACACTGAAACCCCTTACCTGACACACTGACCCCCCTTTACCTGACACACTGACCCCCCCCTTACCTGACACACTGACCCCCCTTACCTGACACACTGACCCCCCCCTTACCTGACACATACACTGACCCCCCTTACCTGACACACTGACCCCCCTTACCTGACACACTGACCCCCCCTTACCTGACACACTGACCCCCCCCCCCTTACCTGACACACTGACCCCCCCCCCCTTACCTGACACACTGACCCCCCCCTTACCTGACACACTGACCCCCCCCTTACCTGACACACTGACCCCCCCCTTACCTGACACACTGACCCCCCCCCCTTACCTGACACACTGACCCCCCCCCCTTACCTGACACACTGACCCCCCTTACCTGACACACTGACCCCCCTTACCTGACACACTGACCCCCCTTCACCTGACACACTGACCCCCCCTTACCTGACACATACACTGTGACTGGCCCACCTGACTCTCACACACACCACACACCACACAGACAGCACCCCCACTCGGCACTCCACAGACAGTGTAATGTAGTTCGGAAGGGATCCGTCCTCCTCCTACCTCGGCTGTTTGTGGCTTCATCGTCATCGACCATCATCCAGTCTCTGCTCAGGGGCCAGGCTAGCGCCATCCTCCCGCTCCACAGTGTCCCCGCCGAGACCAGGCCAGCGCCATCCTCCCGCTCCACGGAAGTCAGCTGCTCCTCTCAATGCTCCGGGCTCCCATCTCCATTGAGCCCCGCCCCTCCGCTGCACACACAGACACACAGCGCTGCACCAGAGGGACAGGCTAGAGCAAAGGAGTCCCGGAGCAGCGCTGTGTGACCGGTCTAGAAGATGTAACAGTGCAGCGGGGCGCTCAGCGGGACACATGAGGGATTAGTGGTGGCGGCGCACAACGAGCGCTCAGGAGAGGAGAGCCGAGCTCACACAGAACAGGGGCTGTGGTTGCGCCCTAGGTGGTAGTGCGCTCCAAGCGGCTGCTTACTTCGCCTAGTGGTAGCGCCGGCCCTGCTGCCATCTGCACTTTGTTCTACTATTGAGATCTGCACTGTGCATTACTACTGTCCTCTACATTTTGTATTCCTTAACAATGACCTCTGCACTTTGTGTTACTACTAACCTCTGCACTCTGTGATACTACTGACCTCAGATCTCTGCACTCTATGGGCCAGATCCACAAAAACCTGACGTAACTTAAAAAATCCAATTTAAGTTACACTGCCTTAAAGTTTCTACCTAAGTGCCTGATCCACAAAGCACTTATCTAGAAATTTCAGGCTGTGTAACTAAAATTCCGCCGGCGCAAGGCGTTCCTATTCAAATGGGGCGAGTCCCATTTAAATGAGGCGCGCTCCCGCGCCGGCCGTACTGCGCATGCGCGCCGGCCGTACTGCGCATGCGCGAAGTTACGTTACGCCGAGTTTTGAGGATCGCGACGGCTTAAAGTTGCGTCGGGGATAAAAAAAATGACAGCGGCATGCATTCCTGAGGGAGAACTCCATGCCCATTTTCAAAGAAAAAAACGGCATGGGTTCCCCCCCCAGGAGCATACCAGGCCCTTAGGTCTGGCATGGGTTGTAAGGAGACCCCCCCACGCCGAAAAATTGACGTAGGGGGTCCCCCTACAATCCATACCAGACCCGTATCCAAAGCACGCTACCCGGCCGGCCAGGAAGGGAGTGGGGACGAGCGAGCGCCCCCCCCCTCCTGAGCCGTGCCAGGCCGCGTGCCCTCAACATGGGGGGGTTGGGTGCTCTGGGGCAGGGGGGCGCACTGCGGGCCCCCCCACCCCAGAGCACCCTGTCCCCATGTTGATGAGGACAGGACCTCTTCCCGACAACCCTTGCCATTGGTTGTCGGGGTCTGCGGGCGGAGGCTTATCGGAATCTGGGAGTCCCCTTTAATAAGGGGGCCCCCAGATACCGGCCCCCCACCCTAAGTGAATGGATATGGGGTACATCGTACCCCTATCCATTCACCTGTAGGCAAAAAGTAAAATGTAGTAAACACACAACACAAGGCTTTTTAAAATAGTTTATTATTCTGCTCCGGAGGCCCCCCCTGTCTTCGTTATTAGCTCAATTACCAGGGGGGGCTTCTTCTTCCGCTCTCCGGGGGTCTTCTCCGCTCTCCGGGGGGGGTTTCTTCTTCCGCTCTCCGGGGGGGGCTTCTCCGGACTCCGGGGGGCTTCTTCCATCTTCTCCCCTCTTCCGCTCTTGACTCGGCGAACCCCGGTTCTTCTTCAGCTCTCCGGTGCCTTCTTCTTCAGCGCTGGCTGCCTGCTATGTTTGTGTGTTAGCTCGATTTCAAACAGGCAGCCGGCGCGGTCTTCTGTGGCGTCATCTTCTCTTCTGGTCTTCTGTTCTTCCGATGTTGCCTCGTCGCCTGTTGTCGCTGTAATGATGGAAGCGCGCCTTGCATCACATTTATATAGGCATCACCGTCCCATCATGCTCCGGTAGGTACCCACGTGGTGGGTGCACGTGGGTAGGCACCCACCACGTGGGTACCTGCCGGAGCATGATGGGACGGTGATGCCTATATAAATGGGATGCAAGGCGCGCTTCCATCATTACAGCAACAACAGGCGACGAGGCAACATCGGAAGAACAGAAGACCAGAAGAGAAGATGACGCCACAGAAGACCGCGCCGGCTGCCTGTTTGAAATCGAGCTAACACACAAACATAGCAGGCAGCCAGCGCTGAAGAAGAAGGCACCGGAGAGCTGCAGAAGAACCGGGGTTCGCCGAGTCAAGAGCGGAAGAGGGGAGAAGATGGAAGAAGACCCCCGGAGTCCGGAGAAGCCCCCCCCCGGAGAGCGGAAGAAGAAACCCCCCCCGGAGAGCGGAGAAGACCCCCGGAGAGCGGAAGAAGAAGCCCCCCCTGGTAATTGAGCTAATAACGAAGACAGGGGGGGCGTCCGGAGCAGAATAATAAAATATTTTAAAAAGCCTTGTGTTGTGTGTTTATTAACTTTTACTTTTTGCCTCCAGGTGAATGGATAGGGGTACGATGTACCCCATATCCATTCACTTAGGGTGGGGGGCCGGTATCTGGGGGCCCCCTTATTAAAGGGGACTCCCAGATTCCGATAAGCCCCCGCCCGCATACCCCGACAACCAATGGCAAGGGTTGTCGGGAAGAGGTCCTGTCCTCATCAACATGGGGACAGGGTGCTCTGGGGTGGGGGGGCCCGCAGTGCGCCCCCCCTGCCCCAGAGCACCCAACCCCCCCATGTTGAGGGCATGCGGCCTGGCACGGCTCAGGAGGGGGGGGGGGGCGCTCGCTCGTCCCCACTCCCTTCCTGGCTGGCCGGGTAGCGTGCTTTGGATACGGGTCTGGTATGGATTGTAGGGGACCCCCTAAGTCGATTTTTCGGCGTAGGGGGGGTCCCCTTACAACCCATACCAGACCTAAGGGCCTGGTATGCTCCTGGGGGGGAACCCATGCCGGTTTTGTTTTTTACAAATTGCCGTGGAGTTCTCCCTCGGGAAAGCATACCAAATGCCGTCGCTGCAATGGGCCTTTACAAGGTGTGACTAACTTTACACTTTGTAAAACGAGCCCTAATTTTACACTTGCAAAATAACACTTACGGCGCAAAAAGGAAGCTAGAAAGCTTTGTGGATCGCCTTAAGTGCTAATTTGCATACTAGCAACGGCATTTCGACTCGAAATGCCCCCAGCGGCGGATGCGGTACTGCATCCTAAAATTAGGCAGTGTAATTCAATTACACATGCCGGATCTTCTGTCTAACTTTGGAAAAAGCCTTTTGAGGATCGTTTCCAAAGTTACACACAGACTGAACAGCAGTTAAGTCGGAGTATCTCTTTTGAGGATAACCCCCTATGTTACTACTGACCTCTGCACTCGATGTGCCTACATACATCCTCAGGATATATGTTCTTCTGTTTCTATAGCTCACCTCTATTCATCTCTTTCCTAAATGACTTACTCCAATAGCCTACAAGTTCTGCCATTTTCTGTATCACTTAGGGCTCTTTCACACGTCCGTTCAGTTTTTCAGATCAGTTTTTTTTTCATCAGTTGATCCGTTTTTCCATCAGTTTTTCGTCAGTTTTTCGTCAGTTTTTCATCAGTTTTTCATCAGTTTTTGCATCAGTTTTTGCATCAGTTTTTCCATCCGTTTTTTCATCCGTTTTTTTTTTTTTTTGGGGCTTTTTACATAGAAAAACGGATGTTAGCGGAACGGATGATAAACGGATTCGTCCGTTCCGTTTTTTAGACGGAAGAAAAATAGGGTTTTCTTCCGTCCGAAAAAACGGAACTGAACGCAGACGGATGCTAACGGACGTTAGCGGATGCTCATCCGCTAACGGACGCTAGCCCATAGGGAAGCATTGCGGTCCGTTAACGGACGTCCAAAAAACGGACGAACGGAACGGACGTGTGAAAGAGCCCTTATTTGTATATTAATAAATAGTAAGCTCTTCTACCTTCTTTTTAGATTGTATGCTTTTCTCTTTACCTTATAAGCAAGCATGTTATAAGCTCTTTTGAAGAGGCCACATAAAGACAAGTGAAATATCTCTGTGTCTCTAAGTTTATTTGGACTGTACAACTCTGACCGTTGACTGCCATGAGCTGTACTTCAATAATATATTAATAATGACTAAAGCATCTGATAATGTCTGTTTTACAATCCTGGATTGTATTCAGCCTTGAGTCTAAGATTGTGCAGGCATGTCTATTTGAACGCCTTTTATTTATTGCAATTATGCAGGTGCAAGCTTATCACACACAAATTAAAGACATGAAATCATTATTCTGCCTGGCACTTACAAAGCTAAATAGTACTTTCCTATCAGTAGGGAGGCCTTGTGCCCAGCCTAGAAAACAAATAACAAAAACACACTGCTGTGTTCTCTACAGCAGCCTTCTGTGGAAACTTTACATTCAGGTACATAAATAGGCTGATTTTAAGCTGTACAAATCTACCCACCTTAATTATTTTTATTATTTTTTCTTATTGTCCTCTTTTCAAGTAGGAAGTTGGGGTCTGCACCATGCCATAAACCCATATGTGGATTTTTTTAAATAGGTTTGCTATAGTCCAGGTATTTTGTTTGACCCAAGATATTCCTTCTGTGACATTGGCAATATTGTGTTATCTGTTTTGCCAAACTGTAAGAGCCCATTCACACAGGTCCGACTTTGGATCCGACTTCAAGTCGCCTCAAGTCACCCTGCATGAAAAAATCAATGTAAGTGAATGGAGCCGTCTTAATGCACACTACTGCAGTCGCTCCGACTTTAAAATAAGTTCCTGTACTACTTCAATCCGACTTCTAGGCGACTTGTACCCATTGATTTCAATGGAAGTCACCTCCAAGTCAGATCCCCGTTCATAGTGAGGCGACATTACAGGAAGTCGCCCCAATGTAAATCGCAAACCCCTCCCTCCCACTGAGCTGGTATTTGGTATGAATCATGAGGGGGAACTCCACACCAAATTTGAAAAAAAAATGGCATGGGTTCTCCCTCCAGGAGCATACCAGGCCCTTAGGTCCGGTATGGATTTCAAGGGGAACCCCTACGCCAAAAAAACGGCATGGGGGTCCCGCCAAAATCCATACCAGACCCTTATCCGAGCACGCAGCCCCGGCCAGTCAGGAAAGTGGGTGGGGATGAGCGAGCGCCCCCCTCCTGAACCGTACCAGGCCGAATGCCCTCAACATGGGGGGGTAGGCGCCCCCCACCCCAAAGCACCTTGTCCCCATGTTGATGGGGACAAGGGCCTCTTTCCGACAACCCTGGCCGTTGGTTGTTGGGGTCTGCGAGCGGAGGGCTTATCAGAATCCGGGAGCCCCCTTTAATAAGGGGGCCCCTAGATCGCGGCCCCCCCACCCTACCCCTACCCATTCACCAGGGGGAAAAAGTGTCAAGAAAAAAAACACTAGACAGGTTTTTAAAGTAATTTATTAGGCAGCTCTGGGGGTCTTCTTCCAATTTCGGGGGTCTCTTCCGACTTCTCCACTCTCTCCGGCGTCTTCTCCCGCTCTCCGGTTCTTCTCTCGCTCTCCGGTGCTTTCTGCCTTCTGCCGGGCTCCGCTATCTTCTTCCAGCTCTTTTACTAGTGGCGGCCCGGTCTTCCCCGGCGTCCTCTTCCCTCTTCTCTTCCGATGTTGACTCGACGAGCTTTCCCGCTGTAATGCCGGGTGCACGGTCTGCAACGATTTATATGGGCATGGGGCGTGGTTACCGGGTGATGTCACACGGTGACCCTGCCTCTTATGATGTCACCACCCAGAGCATGATGGGACTGTGATGTCATAAGAGGCGGAGTCACAATGTGACATCACCCGGTGACCACGCCCCATGACTATATAAATCGTTGTGGACCGCGCACCCGGCATTACAGCGGGAGAGCTCGTCGAGTCAACATCGGAATAGAAGAGGGAAGAGGATGCTGGGGAAGACCGGGCCGCCGATATTAAAAGAGCTGGAAGAAGATAGCGGAGCCCGGCAGAAGGCAGGAAGCACCAGAGAGTGCAGAGAAGGCACCGAAGAGCGGGAGAAGACGCTGGAGAGAGTGGAGAAGTCGAAAGAGACCCCCGAAGTCGGAGGAAGACCCCCGAAGTCGGAAGAAGACTGCCTAATAAATTAATTTAAAAACATGTCTAGTGTTTTTTTTCTTGACACTTTTTCCCCCCTGGTAAATGGGTAGGGGTACGATGTACCCCATACTTATTCACATAGGGTGGGGGGGCCGGGATCTAGGGGCCCCCTTATTAAAGGGGGCTCCCAGATTCCGATAAGCCCCCCGCTCGCAGACCCCGACAACCAACGGTCAGGGGACTACATGGGGACAAGTTGCTTTGGGGTGGGGGGGCCATGTTGAGGGCATGCGGCCTGGTTTTACGGTTCAGGAGGAAGGGTGCTTGCTCGTCCCCATCCCCTTTCCTGACCAGCTGGGCTGCGTGCTCAGATAAGGGTCTGGTATGAATTTTGGGGGACCCCCACGCCAAAAAACGGCATAGGGCGTTCCCCTTGAAATCCATACCAGACCTAAGGCCCTGGTATGCTCTTGGAGGCGGAACCCATGCCGATTTTTTGTTATTTAAAATTTGGCATGAAGTTCCCCCTTCTGGAGGCGACTTCAAGTCACCCCAAGTCGCGCTGTGATTCATACTCAAGTGTCCAAGTTGCCTCCCAAAGTCGCGCTGGAAGTCGTATTGCCCCTGTGTGAATGGGCTCTAAGCTATTACTGCTAAACATTTTGGTTCTGTCTCTTTGTGTTGTAATTACTTTTCAAGAAAGTGTAAGTAAAACAATTCTAAAAATGTCTATAATTATCTACATAGCACATATGTGTGTACATCTTCCCCTCAGTAACGGTACAAGACAGGGGTGCCCTCTGTCACCTTTACTTTTCATTCTCAGCCTGAAGCCCCTTGCTGCAGCCATCAGAGGCAGCCCTGACATCCACGGGGTGCACTCTCTTGGCAGATGACGTTCTCCTGGCACTTACACATCCACACACATCCCTTTGCTCTCTACATAACATTCTAACTTTGTTTAGTTCTATTTCAGGCTTTAAAATCAATTCTGCCAAGGCAGAAGCTCTACATATTAATATCCCCTAATCCCAACTTACAACTCTTCAACAAAACTTTGATTACCACTGGTGTCCACACACTTAAATATATGGGTGTTCAGTTCACGTCTTCTTATTCCACTTTATGTCGGGCTAACTTTCCCCCCTCTGTTCACGGAAATCAAACGTCTATTGACCCATTGGACCACCCTCCCTCTCTCCCTTCTCGGTAGAATCAATATTCTCAAAATGTCAATACTCCCCAAATGACTATATCTATTTGATATGTTCCCAGTATTGACTGTTGCAACTGAAATCGCTTCAGAGGAGGTGTCTCCGTTTTATATGGAATAATGCTTCCCATTGTAATGCGGGATTGGTGGTCCTGGCTCTGAGGGGGTCTGGGTGCCCCAGATTTTATAAAATATTATTATGCCTCACTTAACGAGTACTGTCCTCCTGGGTGTCCAGGAAGGCTCAGAATCAGTGGTCTGGGATTGAGATGAGTGTCACTGCACCGGTACACCCGTGTTATGGCCATCCTCGGGCAAACTTATGCCCCAATTAAGAAATATATGTCTGGCTCCCATGCTATTTACTTTGCCAATATGAAGACGATGCTCTGAGCGATACTGTCTCTTTTCCTCCTGCTCACCACTTCTAAACGTGATTTTCAATCCAGACATCCCTGATAGTCTTTCCTATGATTGAATGCTACCCTGGACTCAGGCAGGAATTTTCCAGTTATGCCAACTTGTCAATCCAGTGACGTGTAATCTTCTGACTTTTTCTTATCTGCAAAAAAAATAATAATCCCCAAAACACTTTTCTATTCCTATCTGCAATTGAAACATTTTTTTTCCCACTAGATCCCCATCCATGTCATTAGAGAAACCAACTGATTTTTAAATGTTATGTGCCAGAGGCCCATATGAACCCCAGTTAATCTCTACCATTTATACAATTCTACATGAGGCCACTCCCTTAACTGAGTGTAGTCACAATTATATGAGAAAATGGTCTCGGGCCCTACAGCATACTATATCCTTGATAGATTGGGAGAAAATCTGGGAGTCCACATCCAAAATCTCTCCATGTGTGATCCATAAGGAAACTGCGTCTAAGATCCTTTTATTCTGGTACAGGACCCCAGATATCCTACACGCCCGTAACCCAAAAGCCTCTAGGCAATGTTGGAGATGCAATAATGCTGTGAGTACCCATTGCCATATTTTCTAGAAATGCCCCTCTATTAACCAGTTTTGGGTTCAGATTCAAAACCTTCTGCAAAAACTGTTATGCCGCATACACACGATCGGAAATTCAGACAAGAAAAGTTTGATGTGAGCTTTTGGTCGGAAATTCCGACCGTGTGTAGGCTCCATCGGAATTTCCGACAGCAAAAATTTGAGAGCTGGTTCTCAATTTTTTCCGAAGAAAAGTGCAATTCCGACGCGCAAAAAAACACGCACGCTCGGAATCAATTTGACACATGCTTGGAATCATTGAACCTTATTTTTCTCGGTTCGTTGTAGTGTTGTACGTCACCGCGTTCTTGACGGTCGGAATTTTGTGTGACCGTGTCTATGCAGCACAAGTTTGAGCCAACATTCCGTCGGAAAAAAATCCACAGTTTTCTTGTCTGAATTTCTGATCGTGTGTATGCGGCATTAGAGACCTCCATCCCTTTGAACCCTATACATTATTTGCTAGATCTCCCTTTCTCAGGTATCTCCAGGGCTGAAAGGAGATTGATGTCCTTTATATTGTGGGCAGCTAAATGGGCTATCCCCAGACTTTGGCTACCTACCTCACCCCCCACGTTTTCACAATTTTATGGGATGAATCTGATTATTGCTCTGAAGCAAACAGCTCTATACAGTAGGTAAATAGATTTCATGCAATGTATTGTTCTGGCTTTAATGATGATGAAAGTTATGTATAGTACAGTCTACGGTGCAATTCCTTTTCCTTTTTTTATTTTAAGGTATGGTGTGATATATTTGCTTACTTGAATCCTTGTCGAAACAAAATCAATTATAGTTCATACCACATCTTTAATACTCATCATTTTCATGTTTATATGACAGTGTTTATTTGTAATACTTGAAAAGTTTTATTCTCTACATATTTCTGTAAACTATGCAAAAATCCTATGAATAAACAATAAAAAAATTAAATAAATGTGTGTACATCAATGCTTCTATAGGAGAATTTACTAGTAAGTTGTGCTGGGGGTGGAATCTGTAACTGCAGATTTCTACCTGGTACAATCCGGGAGCTGTAGTACTGGTGCCATCATTACTAGAGTTGCCACCTCATCCTTTTAAACTCAAACACATATGAATTACACAGCTTCTAAAGTTAATTTAATGCAGATAAGGCACCAAGTAAGTTTAATTACCCCCTTAATCAACCTCAGTACCTGTGTAATTAATTAATATCCTGACCACAACACCATCTGCCTGGAGTTTGCATGTTCTCCCTGTGCCTGCGTGGGTTTCCTCTGGGTACACCAGTTTCCTCCCACACTCTAAAGACATGCTGGTATGTTAATCGGGCCCTGTCTAAATTGGCCCTAGTACATGTATGAATGTGTGTTAGGGACATTAGGTTGTAAGCTCCTTGAGGGCAGGGACTGATGTGAATGTACAATGTATAAATGCGTAAATTGATAGCGCTATATAAGTACCTGAAATAAATAAATAAATAAATAATATGTGTTCAGTTTTAAAGGGATGAGGTGGCAACCCTAATTATTACTCAAATATGGCAAAGGTCAAAATTAAGAAATTACTTGAGTCACAGAATAGGGTTGGGAATTAGTCTTGCAGCTCCTATTGGGTGGGAGGAACCTGATGGGGAAATGAGAGACTAATTCCGCATAGGCCTTACTTACCTTACTTCTAATTGACATCAGTGGGCTGGTTCAAAAGCTGCTATTAAACCCAGAGGCAACATTTATTATAATGCGGCTTACCATTTCTTACATGTGATGGCTGTATTCATTTTCCTTTTTTGGCTTTAATTTTTCTATTTTCATCTGGTGATCTGGCCAGTAAGTCTGTTGTTTTTTTAAAAAAAGAATAAGCTCTCCAGCAGACTGTATCAGTTGAAAACATGAGGCAATCCATTTAACACATTTAACACTAGCAATAATTCGATTTTGTTTAACCACTTTCCTACTGGGCACTTTTACCCCCTTCCCGTCCAGGTCAGTTTTCAGCTTTCAGCGCTGTCACACTTTGAATGACAATCGTGCGGTCATGCAACATTGTGCTCAAATGAAAATGTTATAATCTTTTTTACACAAATAGAGCTTTTTTTGGTGATACTTAATCACCACTGGGGCAGATTCAGGTACCGCTGCGCACTTCTTACGGAGGCGCAGCGTCCCATTTTTTTTCTCATTTAAATTAGGCGCGTTCCCGCGCCGAACGTAGTGCGCATGCTCCGTCGGGAAACTTTCCCGACGTGCATTGCGGCAAATGACGTCGCAAGGACGTCATTTGCTTCAAAGTGAATGTAAATGGCGTCCAGCGCCATTCACGATTCACTTACGCAAACAACGTTAAATTTTTAATTCACGACGCGGGAACGACGGGTATACGTAGCATTGGCTGCCCCTGCTAATAGCAGGGGCAGCCTTACGCAAAAACCGACGTACGTAAACAACGTAAACTGCGTACGCAGGGCTCGCGTAGGGTTGTGAATCGGCGTTAGTATGCAATTTGCATACTATACGCTGACCACAACGGGAACGCCACCTAGCGGCCTGCGTAAGAATGCAGCCTAAGATATGACGGCATAAGAAGCCTTATGCCAGTCATTTCTTAGGCTGCAGTCGGCGTATCGAGGTTCCTGAATCAGGAGCATTCGATACGCCGGGGCAAGTAAGCAATTGCGCTGCATAACTATGGTTACGCAGACGCAATTGCTCTCTGAATCTGGGCCATTGTTTGTTTTTTTTGCTAAACAAACAAAAAAGACCAAACATTTAAAAAAATTAAATAATGTTTTCATAGTTTGTTATTACATTTTGCAAACAGGTAATTTTTCTCATTCACTGATGTGCACTGATGTGTACTGATAGGCTACACTGATGGTCACTGATAAGTCGGCACTGGTGGGCACTGATGAGGCTGCACTGATGGGCACTTATAGGCGATACTGAAGGCCACTGATAGGCGGCACCGATAGGCAGCACTGATAAGTGGCACCGTTGGGCACTGACAGGCAACACTAATAGGTGACACTGGCAGCACTTATAGGTACGGATTGGCACTGGTAGGCGGCACTGATAGGTAACATTGATTGGCAGTACTGATGGGCACTGATAGGTGGCACTGGTGGGAACTGATTAGCAGCACTGGTGGGCACTGTTGGGACCAATGTCCCTGTAACAGAGGCCAGTAATCGTCTTTCTTCTGAGAGTGTGAGGAGAGAAAGGCTGATAACTGTCTTGTGTTTATATCCTGTGATCAGCTATCATTGGTAAAGGGCTGCTGTGATTGGCCCTTTACCCTGGTCTGTAAACAGCAGAGCCCAAAGAACTCGACGATCTCACGTCGCATAGGATGCATTAAGGTGAAAAAACTTTTGTCACTGAGCAGCCCCCCAGCATCCCTGTTTTACTCACCTGAGCCCGTTCGTTACCATGCCGGAGACACTCTCGCCTCTGTTTCTCTCCTCATTGCGCAGATTGATAGCAGTGGCAGCTACTGACTCCCGCTGCTGTCAATCAAATGCTGTGACCAGGGAGCGGGAGAGGGGGTCCGGTCTGTGTCAACAATAGATGCAGACTGGGTGCCTTTGGTTCGAGCACATACAATGCTTTTCTCTGGGGGCACTCGCCAAAGAGGAGGGACTTGGAGCACCAGGGGACCCCAGAAAAGGAGGAAAGTGGCTGCACAAAGCAGGTAAGTGTAACATGTTTGTTATTTTAGTTTAAAGAAAAATCAAGGAATTGTACAATTATAATGGAATGTGTGGAAACCAAACACACCCATGCATTGCACTGGGTTTTTGTTCTCAGTTCAGAAAACAGAATTGGTAGGCTTTTATGATGAAAGTTATGGCTGTAAACAAACACTGAGAAGTACATTTCTGAAGTTTTATTAAATCAATCAAAATTAAATAAGTATCGTTTTTCACGGGGTCATGGTTAGTGGTATATTGTCTTCCATTTAGTTACAGCATCTGAACAATTCTCTCAGATATACATTTGCTAAGTGTACATAAGACCAACACTATACAGGATATTTTGATTTGTTAGAAAGTCTCTGTTTTATGTATGGTGTAATAAACACTCAATGGGGGTTATTTACGAAAGGCGAATCCACTTTGTACTATAAGTGCAAAGTGCACTTGAAATTGCACTGAAAGTGCAGTCACTGTAGATCCAAGGGGGACATGCAAGGAAAATAAAAAACAGCATTTTAGCTTGCACATGATTGGATGATAAAATCAGCAGAGCTTCCCCTCATTTCAGATCCACCCCTCAGATTTACAGCGACTGCACTTCCAAGTGCACTTTCAGTGCAATTTCAAGTACACGTTGCACTTGTAGTTTGCACTTGTAGTGCAAAGTGGATTTGTCTTTCGTAACTAACCCGCTATGATTCCACCTCCACCTGAATTGAGCGAATTGATACATTATGGTTCCACCTCAGCTTTACATCCTGAACATTGTTCGCTGAGGAACTTCCATCTGTGTAATGTAAGCTTCCTCATTTTACTGTTATTCCATTTCCTTTTACAGTTTATGTCTAGTTATGCACTAACTTCTCTTTTCAGAAAGTTTTTGCTGAACTTTAGTAAATCTAAATTGGATCAACTATTAAAGTCCCGTAATCATACTCTACTTTGATAATACCAGCATAACATGATTGGTGCATTATTTATTAGCATGACATTGAGGGTTTTTTTCAGGCCGTTTTATAGTTTTATGTGCCAAAGTAATACTGTACTTGTATATATATTTTTAATAACTTCTGTTGAAGTGGAATTAGAAATATGGGGTCCTTTATGAAGAAATCCTGCAAGGTACAAGCAATATCAACTAAATTGTGTAACAATAATGAGTCCTGAGGCCAAAGAAGACATATAAAGTATGGCCCGGATTCACAAAGACTTACGCCGACGTATAGACTGATACGCCGCGTAAGTCCATGGATGCGCCGTCGTATCTATGCGCCGTATTTTTGAAACCTGATACGCCTGAATTCTGGCTCCATCCAACCGACGTAAGTCTCCTACGCCGTCGTATCTTGGGCGCATATTTACGCTGGCCGCAAGGGGCGCTTCCATTGTTTTACGCGTCGAATATGCAAATGACCAAGATACGCCGATTCACGAACGTACTTGCGCCCGTCGCATGAGTATACGCCGTTTACGTAAGGCGTACGTCCGGCATAAAGTTAAACCACCAAATAGCTGGTCTAAGTCATTTAGGGTATGGACTTCGGAACTGCAGTCGGATTTTACGTCGTTTACGTAAGTCGTACATGAATGGGGCTGGGGGTAGGTTACGTTCACGTCGTTGCAATTGAGCCGTCGTATCTTAGGGCGTAAATTCGGCGTGATTCTGAGCATGCGCACGCATGTGCCGTTCGTTCGGTGCTTCATTTACATGGGGTCACGATTCATTTTAATACAACACGCCCACTACCTGCCTACTTTGAATTAGGCGGGCTTACGCCGGCCCATTTACGCTACACCACCGTAACTTAGGGAGCAAGTGCTTTGTGAATACTGGCCTTGCCTCTCTATTTTATGTTGGCGTATAGCATATGAGCTGCGCTACGCCCGCTCAAATATACGCCGCTCTACCTGAATCCGGCTGTATGTGTTTACAATGTGCAGTTACATGTGTAGTGGACTGTGGAGGGTCAGCAGAAGACCCACCCTGGCTGTGCCCAATTTCATTTACACACATGTGGCTGTAAAATAGGCTTAATTGAAGGTTAAAGCCATGTAAACATTCATCATGTGTAGGGTTGCCACCTCATCCCTTTAAAACCGAACACATATTAATTATGCAGGTTTTGTGGCTGATTACGGTGGTAATTGAACTCACATGGTGCCTTATGTGCATTAAATTAGCCTCAGAGCTTGTGTAATTCATATGTGTTTGGATTCAAAGGGATGCCATTCCAACTTTAGGTGGCTATATTGAATTTTGGTTGGTTCCATATGAACCAGCTGAAAGCTGCTTATTGAAATCAATGGGAAAGCGCGGTAATACCGCAGTATTAACCCTTTTTCGGCCGCTAGCGGGGGTTAAAACCTCACCGCTAGCGCCCGAATATCATGGTAAATACGACGGTATAGCCGCGCTACAAATAGCGCGGCTATACCGTCACCGCGGCTGCACGCCTCAATGTGAAAGCAGCCTAAATGTGTATGGCCAGCATTATTATTTTACCATACTATTAATATAATATACATTGCCTTGAAAGCGTATTCATACCCCTTGAAATTTTCCACATTTTGTCATGTTGCAACCAAAAACGTAAATGTATTGTATTGGGATTTATGTGATAGACCAACATAAGTGGAAGGACAATGATAAATGGTTTTCAATTTTTTTTACAAATAAATATGTGAAAAGTGTGGCGTGCATTTGTATTCAGCCCTCCTGCGTCAATACTTTGTAGAACCACTTTTCCCTGCAATTAAAGCTGCAAGTCTTATTGGGAATGTCTCCACCAGCTTTGCACATCTAGAGTGTGACATTTTTGCCCATTCTGCTTTGTAAAATAACTCAAGCTCTGCCAGACTGGATGGAAAACAGTGAACTGTGAACATAAATTTTCATGTTTTGCCACAGATTCTGAATTGGATTTAGGTCTGAACTTTGACTGGGCTTTTCTAACACATGCTTTGACCTATACCATTCCATTGTAGCTCTGCCGGTATGTTTCAGGTCGTTGTCCTGCTGGAAGGTGAACCTCAGCCCCAGTCTCAAGTCTTTTGCAGACTCGTACACATGATCAGTTTTTCCGACAGGAAAAACACGTTTTTTTTCCAGCAGGAAAACGGCTGAAATTTGTCTTGCATACACACAGTCACTCAAATCTTGGCTGAAATTCCAAACGTCAAGAAAGTGGTGACGTACAACACGTACGACAAACCAAGATCAATTACATAGTTACATAGTTACATAGTTACATAGTTAGTCAGGTTGAAAAAAGACACACGTCCATCCAGTTCAACCACAAAAAAATAAACAAACAAAATAAAAAACACAATACAATCCCATACACCCAACTCCATACCCACAGTTGATCCAGAGGAAGGCAAAAAAACCCAGCAGAGCATGATCCAATTTGCTACAGCAGGGGAAAAAATTCCCTCCTGATCCCCCGAGAGGCAATCGGATTTACCCTGGATCAACTTTACCTACAAATCTTAGTACTTAGTTATTTTATGTACATTTAGGAAAGAATCCAGGCCCTTCTTAAAGCAATAGTTACAATGAAGTTCAATAGGCAGTTCGGCTCTTCTGCTTGATTCTGAGCATGCACCTTTTTTGTCGTAATTGCATACAGACGAACGCGATTCGCGATAGGATTTTTTCCTGTCACGAAAATTAAGATCCTGCTCTCAATCTTTTCTTGGCAGGAAAACTGACAGAAAAAGTGTAATGGAGCATACACACAGTCGGTTTTCCTGACAAAAACCTCACAGCGCACTTTTCCTGTCAGGAAAACCGATCGTGTGTACAAGGCATAACAGTTTTTTTTCTAAGATTACCCTGTGTTTGGCTCCATCCATCTTCCCATCAACTCTGACCAGCTTCCCTGTCCCTGCTGAAGAAAAGCATCCCCACAACATGCTGCTGCCACCACCATGTTTCACAGTAAGGATGGTGTGTTCAGGGTGATGTGCAAAGTTAGATTTCCATCACACATATAGCATTTTGCTTTTAGGTCAAAATTTTCAATTTTGGTCTCATTTGACCAGAGCACCTTCTTTCACATGTTTGTTGTGTCCCCTACATGGCTTCCCGCAAACTGCAAACTGGACTTTTTATCGGCTTTCTTTCAACAAAGGCTATCGGAGAAGTTTTTACATTTTAGAATGGGGTGCCTTGAGATTGTCTATAATTTTAAAAGGTGTCTTGACTGAAAAAAGGTTGAGAAACACTAATTTACACAATAAACGGTGTGAAAATTCAATCACGTAAAAACAAAATTCCTGTTTAATTATTTCATCTGCACATGATTGCGCAGTTGAAACAAATAGTCACACAATTTATTTTGCTAAGATTTCTTTACTAAATCAGCCCATTTGTTTCATTCTACCTGTTTTTGGAAACAAGTTGACATCATGTTGTTCAAAGGTTTATGCGGTCTTTGCAATAAGCACATTACCTTCATAATAGGCTCTGTATTCAAAAGCCATAAAATAAAAACGTTGGTAGTTACCAAAGGATTTACGTGTCTGTGCATATGTGCAATATAAATAGTGGGTTTCATCATTCTTCCTGCAGGCAAATCATGGCTCAGTATTTCAGACCTGTGTCTCAAATGGCAAACCTTGTTACATGGTGAGGAAATACATTCATTAATTCTTAATATAGATGAATCCCAGGTGGATTGTCTGAGAGGCTAATTCTGCATATGTGAAGGGGATGTCTCTGACAGCAAGCTAAATATCTGAAATTAAAAAAACTGTCACATTCTCACGGTATCCCCAATGGTGGCAGAAATTGTGGGCCTTAGGCCCTTGATGACAGCGAGAAGCGCCCACAATCTCTGCGATACGTTGGTACATGCAGAATTTCAAAGGACCTGGAATAAAAACTGGTTAACGGACTTATCCCCTTTGTGCTCCCTTTGTGCGGAATGCACAGCTGTGGTCATTGCCACATTTGTAAATATGTCCAACAGACAGATAGGTTCCCCAGTTCAGGTGGAATGAAAGATTTCAAAATTGGGCAGTATATCAACTGCTCGACAACGAGAGTAGTCTATATGATTGGGTGCCCTTGTAATAAGATCTACTGTATGTAGGCAAGACTAAAACGGAATTACACATCAAAATTGGTGAACATATCACAAGCATGAAAAAAAAAGATGATGAGTGACCGCTTGATGATGCATTTCACCCAAGACCATCAGGGGGATCCAAAGGGCGTAACAGTTAAGGGGAAATATGTGCTAAATATATCTACAAGGAGGGGGATTTTAACACCATTCTCCTGGATATATAATGGATATATATATAGATATATGGGACTAGATTCAGAAAGATCAGCGGATCTTTCTGCTGGCGTAACGTATCTCAGATACGTTACGCCGCCGTAACTTTGGGCGCAAGTTCCGTATGCAGAAAGAACTTGTGCCCTTAGTTACGGCGGTGTAACGTATGAGTGGCGGCGTAAGCCCGCCTAATTCAAATGGGGATGTTGGGGGCGTGTTTTATTTAAATTTCACTTGACCCCGCGTATTTGAATTTTTTTGTGAACGGCGCATGCGCCGTTCATGAAAAAATCCCAGTGCGGAAGCTCAAAATTACGCCGCAAAGCCTCATTGGTATCGACGTGAACGTAACTTACGCAAAGCCCTATTCGCGAACGACTTACGCAAACGACGTAAAATTTTCAAAACTCGGCGCGGGAACGACGTCCATACTTAACATTAGCTACGCCTCATATAGCAGGGGTAACTATACGCTGAAAAAAGCCTAACGTAAACGACGTAAAAAAAATGCGCCGGCGGGACGTACGTTTCTGAATCGGCGTAAATACCTAATTAGCATATCCCTTGCGTAAATAAACGGAAGCGCCACCTAGCGGCCAGCATAAATATGCAGCCTAAGATACATATAGTCTTACACCAGTCGGATCTTAGGGAAATCTATGCGTAACTGATTCTATGAATCAGGCGCATAGATACGACCCCGCACACTCAGAGATACAACGGCGTATCCGTCGTATCTCCTTTCTGAATCTGGCCCATAATTTACAATCTTTAACTCCACATGGGTTGAATAATGAATGCAACTTGCAATCCTTTCTGGAGGGATGAATCAGTATCTGCTATTCCCGTGAGAGACAAAAAAACTTTGATTATTGAAGAGCTATTATATAGTAGATAGATATCGCTGTGTGTGGAAGGGTTAAAATATACATCTGGGAATTGGTCTCTTATATTTCCTTCTTTTTAGGAAATTGTTGATTCCTTACTATCTGTTTACTTTATTTTATCATTTTTTTGAGAATAGACATTTATTTCCTGAAGCTTAATCCGCTGTGATTTCTATTAATCAGTATTTTGTTACATTACCATGTGAAAATGCCATGCCCCTCTGTATGACTAGCGAATGGACACAATGTACCCAGCAATATTTTATCATTTATATTCCGCACGATGGATGATAGTGAGGAATGTTAGGCATGTGTGACATCTAGTGGAAAAAACTGAACATTACATTGTCTGAAAAGTATTTAAGCTGGAGTCAACAAGCCCCTCCTCGCTCTAAGGAAGTTAGCGATAGGCTAACGAAACATGTCAGTGTGTTAACTTCGCGCAGGTGATGCTTCTGGCGGGAAAGCAGCTAGTGGATCAGACTTAATGGTGAGAGTGCAGTGATTTATCTGGAACCGTTGTTATCTTGCTATTGAACTTGAAGGACCCACTTGGAGGCACTGCATGGCCAGGGCCGGACTGGCCTACCGGGAGACCGGGAAAATTCCCGGTAGGCCGCCTGCTGTCCATCAAAAAATTGTCAGCTCAGATGCCTGTGGGCCACAGCGGCGGCCGCCATTGCGGCCGCACTTTTTAATTATACGCCTGCCCGGCCCCTCTCCAGTGTCATGTCTCTGTCACATCACATTGTCGTGTATGTACAAAAAGCAGCGGCGGGCCGGCCGCCGGCGGGTTGCGGCCGCCATGCTCGCCGCTGCACTTTCCTTCCTTTTCGCGCTGACTGCCTGGAGCCGTGGAGCGGCGAGCATGTCACGTGTCTGAGGGAGGGGAGGAGCCGAGCAGGAGAACAGCTCGTGTTCCATCTACCCGTGCGGCGCCAGCACCGCCCAGTGCAGAGTCACGTGTGAAGGCAGAGCGCCCGCAGAGGAGATCTCAGGAGAAGAAGTGAACGCTCGGCCACCCCTGGAACATAAGGTGAAAATCCATACTGTCTGTATCTCGACTCTCTCTCTCACCATATAACGGTGCACCCCCCCCCGCCCCCCCCCTCCTCTCTCTGTCACCTACCTTTGCTGGCCCTGGAAATTGTAAACTAATTTCAGAGAGGGGAGGGGGGGGGGGGTGCACCGTGCAATGGTGGTGTGAGAGAGATTATACAGTTTACAAAAGTGAAGAAAAGGTAGGTGCAGAGAGGGGGGGGGGGTTGACCATGCAATGGTGAGAGAGATTATACTGTCCAGATTACAATTTGCAGGGGCAGCAGAGGTGACAGAGAGAGAGAGAGGGGGGGGGTTGCATGGTGCACCCCCCTTTCTCTGTCACCTCTGCTGCCCCTGCAAATTGTAATCTGGACAGTATAATCTCTCTCACCATTGCATGGTCAACCCCCCCCCCCCCTCTCTGCACCTACCTTTTAAATGCCAAAAAAACACAATAATCTGCCTGCGCTTAGGACCGTGAATTGGGCTGCTGCCACCCCTGGAAAAAAGTGGCGGCTGGTGCTCAAAATTTTTTGGGGGGCGCAAATGAGAAAAAAAAATGTGCCCATCAAATGCAGCCACTGTGCCATCAATTCGCACCACTGTGCCATGCCATCAAACGCAGCCACTGCCATGCCATCAAACGCAGCCACTGTGCCATCAATTGTCACCACTGTGCCATGCCATCAAACGCAGCCACTGCCATGCCATCAAACGCAGCCACTGTGCCATCAATTCGCACCACTGTGCCATGCCATCAAACGCAGCCACTGCCATGCCATCAAATGCAGCCACTGTGCCATCAATTGTCACCACTGTGCCATGCCATCAAACGCAGCCACTGTGCCATCAATTGCCACCACTGTGCCATGTCATCAAACGCAGCCACTGTGCCATCAATTGTCACCACTGTGCCATGCCATCAAACGCAGCCACTGTGCCATGCCATCAAACGCAGCCACTGTGCCATCAATTGTCACCACTGTGCCATGCCATCAAACTCAGCCACTGTGCCATCAATGGTCACCACTGTGCCATGCCATCAAACGCAGCCACTGTGCCATCAATTGTCACCACTGTGCCATGCCATCAAACGCAGCCACTGTGCCATGCCATCAAACGCAGCCACTGTGCCATGCCATCAAACGCAGCCACTGTGCCATGCCATCAAACGCAGCCACTGTGCCATACCATAAAATGCAGCCACTGTGCCATGCCATCAAACACAGCCACTGTGCCATCAATTGTCACCACTGTGCCATGCCATCAAACGCAACCACTGTGCCATCAATTGTCACCACTGTGCCATGCCATCAAATGCAGTCACTATGCCATGCCATCAAACACAGCCACTGTGCCCTTTAATTGTCGCCACTGTGCCCATTCATGCCGCTGTGCCAATTGTCCCCACTGTGTCACTGTCCAGACATCCATCCACCTCGGAGCTTTATATTATAACCTGCTGGGACTTGTAGTTCTCCATCGTCTCAGGTGCATGCAATCCACCATCTTTGTTATGTTTTTCTCACTGCTGGGACTTGTAGTCCCATTGATGGTGGATTGCATGCACCTGAGCCCCAGGAGACGATGGAGAACTACAAGTCCCAGCAGGTTAAACATACAATAAGGCTCTGAGGTGGATGGGTGTGGATTGCATGCACCTGAGCCCCAGGAGAAGATGGGGAACTACAAGTCCCAGCAGGTTATACTATAAGGCTCCGAGGTAGATGGGTGTCCGGACATCCATCCACCTCGAAGCCTTATATTATAACCTGCTTGGACTTGTAGATCTCCATCTTCTCCATGAGCCCCAGGAGAAGATGGAGAACTACAAGTCCCAGCAGTCTTACTAAAATTACAGGCTCCGAGGTGGATGGGTGGGCATCAGGCAGTCCACCGCTGATTTTGAGTCAATAAAAAACGAGGCGATGGGATGAGGCAATGCCGCAATGGCATGGCTTACCTTCCCAGCTCCGCTGGGGCAGTGTAAACGACGGAGCTTTCCCACGTGACGTCACTTCCGATTTTCGTCTGTAAGACAAATCCCGGAAGTAACAACAATAGTAATGCTCCCGGCACCCATAGTGGATACGGACGCATGAGAAGCTATTCAGCACTGTGCAATGCGCCCAAAGGCAGGATAAAAGCCCGCAAATGAAGCGCCACGTCTGCAATCTAAAGATTGCAGTGACGTGTCGCTTCATAGGGCAATGGTGGCCGGCGCTCAATCTAATTTTATTAAAGGACTTCTTTTTTTTAAAGGGGCCATTGAAAAAAAAAAAAAAAAGTATTATTATTTTATTTTTTATATTTTGCCTACAGGAGGGGGGGCGGCGCCCGGGCGCCCCCTATGGGCGGGCCGCCACTGCTGGAAACCAATCCCCTAAAAGGGGTAGGTGAACGTGATAGAATGTATATAGTCCAATTGCAGCCTCAGGTCTAAGGCTATATGATGTCTGACCGGTAAGACCGCATGAAGGAGATCACATAAAAACATAAAACACAATAGTCTCTAGTGGGAGAAGTTCTATTGATTCCAGTCAGGGCTTATGGATGCAGGTTCTTGCAGTGAGGAAAGGTGTTCCTATACAGCTGATACAGCATTCGTGGTGGTCCCGGTGCTCCCCCACAAGGGTCCCCACTCACCAGATCCAACTCCCCGCCAGGGGTACACAGCATGTAGTAGGTATAGTGGAAAACTGGAAAGCCTATACTACATCCTGTGTCATATCTTTACATAATACACTCTTCAAATGTGCTTTCAAATGTTTTTCCTTTTGATGAAAAAGAAAATAATGACGTTATGCTGTGGGGCTGGTATGAAATTATTTCCAGGGCTGGTTTTCATTCCCAGTCCGGCCCTGTGCATGGCTATTTGGATGCGGGGCACTGTATGGATGAACTAGATGGAAAACATTGGTTGTGAGATCCCCCTTCTTTGTGTATATTGTCCCTCTATTGTGCATCCGCCTTTCCCAAGTGTATCTCCTAGTTGTGGGCTTACCTTTAGCAATACATTCACCACACCTGAAGAGCGATGCAGTTTGCAGATTCTTCATTAGATATGTGCATTCCCGTTCGTACGAATGTTATTTTCGTACGAAAATGTTCATTTTCGTACCCGCAGAATAATGTGTAAATACGAAAAAATGTAAGCACCAAAATACGAAAACGACGGGATTACGAATGAGTCGCATAACGGTTTCAAAATACAGAATGCAAATCTTTTGTTATAAGATGTCATTTTCGTTTTTTTGAATGGGCAGTGAGTGTAGTTAGTGAAGCAGCTTCTCTTTTGTGCTGAGTAGTACAGTAAAGCCAAATAAACTTTTCTGTGGATTTTCGTCTGAAGGGAGAGATCAGTTGGCCAGACTTTTAAACCTGGAACCCAAAAATGGTTTTCTGATGGAGTTTAAAAACGAACGAACATTCGGTAAAACGATCGTTTTTATGTTTGTTGTTAAACAAGTCTGACCAAGTGTATGGGGCTTAACAATAGTTAATATGGATGAGCCGCGTGTTGAAAGTGCCGCGAATCCTGCGATATATTTTCGAAAGTACAAAATGACGAAAATTAACGAAAATTATTGTCTAACAAGTAACGAACATGAATTAAACAGAATTACGAACCATCCCGCATGTACGAAAATAAAACGGTAACCAAAATACGAAACGATCGGAATATGAAAAAATCGCGTCGTACGAAAAACGAACGGGAACGAACAGGAAAACGGGCGTCTTACGAAAAACGAACGGGAACGAACCTACGGAACGATACGAAACGGAACAAAAAAAACGAAAAAAAATTCTGTGCACATGTCTATTCTTCATACATATGAGTAGTATTGACTTGCATTTGTACGAGCACCCTCCCAGTTTACTACAGAACTAACCAGCGGACCCAAGCTTACCTGGCTGATTATCTCCAACATCCCGCTTATATTCTTATAATCAAAATTAATGTAACACCCTCCTAATACAGAGTAGGCTGCTAGATAAATTTAGTTAGCTCCACGTTAAGAGTGGAGAAGGTGTTGAATACTTGGGTCTGTTCAGTGACTCACAGGCTGCTGTTATGCTACCTTCTCCTGTCTTCCAGAGACTTCTTGAAGACAATCACTGGAGAGGTGCACCGAGAAGGTGGATGGAGAGCTCATAAATTTTCTGAGGCAGCAAGTTGCAGATTTCCAGGGTCCAGCCTTTTGGAGGAGAACCCTGGGGCAGAAAGGGAGATACTGAGGGGAAGTCAGAGAACCATTTTTAAAAGACATCTAAGTCCCAGCTAGGCTTAGGTGGGGGGGAGGGGGTGCTACCTGGTCTAGAGACTGAGCATAGTCAGAGGAGAATTGGTGTAGGAAGCCCAGCCATTCTGGGGACTCAGTGAGTATTTGATCCTGCTATACAGAGGAGAAGTGACTGTGTGGTAGTTTATCTCACAAGCAAGTGTAGTGCAGCCAGGAGCTGTGCAATAAAACCAGGAGCATACAATACTACTAAAAGTGTACACAGTACAGCAAGGAGTTGTACAAGACAGCCAGAAGTTCTACAAGTCAAGAGAATACAGTGCAGCCTGAAGTTTTGCAACAAAGCCTGCATTTTTTTTACAGAGCAGCCAGAAGCCTAGCGATCTTGATGTTCTACAGTTTTGGGGTATCCCATGCTCCCCATCCCTATCCATGTACCTTTTCCAAAATTAAACCCCTAGACTGAATTTTGAGCCAAAGGGAAGAATAGGCCCAAAAACCATGGGCTCTTGTGTGGGTAGCACTACATTAACAAACATGACGATTTGCCAGTGGAAAGAGTAAGTACACCTCAACATTTACCACCACTTCAAATCTATGAATTTAGAATCAGGTGCTTCAGATTATCTGGCAATGACAAGAACCCTCTTGGGGATTATGCCAATAGGACTTGTCTTATTTTAACCTTAAATATCTAGGCATTGGTGTTCTCAAACCCCCCCCCCCAAAAAAAACAATGGTCTCAGAAAGAATGTTGTGTATGCCAGTTAGTCTTGCTAAAGATTTAAAAAATATTTTGAATCAGTCATTCCCCTGTAAGGGACACAAACTTCAAGTGGAATAGATTTCAAGCATCTGGTAATTTGCCATGTCCATGACTGGTCGACCCATCAAATTCATTTGAACAGCTGCGTCTTTAAGAAGTCTCCAAAACCCCAAAAAGTTCTGTGTAGTATATTTGGGTAATTCTTGCAACAGTTGGTGTTAAAGTGTGTGCATCTAAAAGGAGAGGTGTGCCAGTAAAAGACCATTGCTGTCCAAAAACAATATTAGAACAAGTCTATAGTATGCAATTGAACATATAGGCAAAGACAAGGCCTTCTGGAATAGCATTCTTTGGGTTGCAGAATCAAAGATAGAGTTGTTTGACCACAGTAACAATAGGCATATTTGGCACAACCAGAATTCAACATTTCAGGAGAAGAACCTTATATCCACATTAAAATGTGAAGAACCTTATATCCACATTAAAGTGCATATTGGTCTACCAACCCTATCGACCACATGCCAATTTTTTCAGCTGTCATGTCCAGGTCCCACTATGACATGATAATACACTTCCTGCATTTCAGTAATAACTCGTAGTGCCTCCTCCCCCAAATCACCCTGACTGAAAAATTGTATAAAACTCGCCCTTTAATTGATTTTTTTTCTAGGTTTATATCTCTGACCAGAACATCTCTGTGGACTAATTCCTGGTCCATTTCACAAACCGGTTGGAATTAAAGCAGTATATCCCAGTAAGAGGGCCAGGTACAGCTTGAAAATCAACAAGCACTGTGAAAGCTCCACTGGATATGTGCATGCCTTTCATGTGTACATAGTTACATAGTTACATAGTTACATAGTTAGTCAGGTTGAAAAAAGACACAAGTCCATCCAGTTCAACCACAAAAAATAAAAAAACAAAATAAAAAACAAAATAAAACAAAATAAAAAACACAGTAAAATCCTATACACCCAACTCCATACCCACAGTTGATCCAGAGGAAGGCAAAAAACCCCAGCAGAGCATGATCCAATTTGCTACAGCAGGGGAAAAAATTCCTTCCTGATCCCCCGAGAGGCAATCAGATTTACCCTGGATCAACTTTACCTACAAATCTTAGTACTCAGTTATATTCTGTACATTTAGGAAATAATCCAGGCCTTTCTTAAAGCAATCTACTGAGCTGGCCAGAACCACCTCTGGAGGGAGTCTGTTCCACATTTTCACAGCTCTTACTGTGAAAAAACCTTTCCGTATTTGGAGGTGAAATCTCTTTTCCTCTAGACGTAAAGAGTGCCCCCTTGTCCTCAGTGTTGACCGTAAAGTGAATAACTCAACACCAAGTTCACTGTATGGACCTCTTATATATTTGTACATGTTGATCATATCCCCCCTAATTCTCCTCTTCTCAAGAGTGAATAAATTCAGTTCCTCTAATCTTTCCTCATAGCTGAGCTCCTCCATGCCTCTTATCAGTTTGGTGGCCCTTCTCTGCACTTTCCCCAGTTCTGTACGAAGGTAAAGACTCCCAGCTTCAGCTCCCTCAGTGTGGTACATGGGAATAAGCAGGAACATTGTCTGGGAGTCGGCATTCCCACTCCTTCAAAAGGGGTATCACATTTACATGGACAATTACTATACCAGTTTGCCCCTTTTTCGCCACCTATACCTTGAAAAAACATTGGCGGTACAGAAAGAAAAAAACAGGAAGGGCTTCCCACAGCGTCTAGTCACCACAAGGCTACAAAGGGGGGAATCGGCAAGCCTAAAGAATGAGGAAGTGTTGGCCGTGAAGTGGAGGGATAGGAAAGATGTGTACATCATGTCCACCATCCACAATGACACCTCGGTGGAACATTGTCCCGATTGTCCAGAAGACATTGTCCCCCTTCAAAAGCCTTGCTGTATCCACGAGTACAATAAGTTCATGGGGGGGTGGATTTAAACAATCAAATGCTGCAGCCCTATCTATCAACACAAAAGTCCCTCTTCTGGTATAAAAAAGTCACAATTTACTTCTTCTGTTTGGCCATTCATAATGCATACATCACCTATCAAAAATCAATGGAAATACCCAACCCCTTCAATCCGCGCCTGGCGCCATAATGCATTCCATGCTGGAACGCAGCACGGCGACCACACGATGACGTCATCACCCAGCCTGGAACGCGGAAGTGCCGAGCGCCATCAGTGCTCTATTTGGCACACATGCCTCTTACCTTTAAATAGAACGGCGTGTAATACACACGCCGTTCCATTATTGTGAGCCATAGCTCAGCCACGCTACAAACACCGGTGCCATCGCTCCCCATGCTGCATACTAATCCAGGCTGCAAGTCCAGCATTATCTACTACTACCTTGACTGCATCAGATTGCCATTGCTGGGGACAACCTAAGAGATCTTCCTTGCTGACACCCTACACTACGGGATCCCTTGCTGCTACACTCAAGCCCTACAAACGGATAAGTAGCAATTGTTTCACGTGTAGTGCTATAGAAAGATCTACTGCGTATATTGCTTCTAAAACAATAGCTGTAATTAACTCTGGCTTGTAGCTATTAACAAACTGCTCGGGATTAACTGTTGTGCCTTTTGGCTGCTTGTTGAGGAACATCTTAAAGGGACATATACTCTCAAACTAGCTGAGCTATACTTGCCTCTCTTACGCAATTATTAGTTGCCTTCACAATTCCTATTTACAATGTGCTTGACATAAGTTGTTACTTGTTTATGGGCCCATGCCCTAAGTTACTGAACATGTTCACCTTAACTTTTCTATGCTAAGGGTTGGTGGTATTTTATACCTCCTCCCTTAGTGGCCTAATGCACTTTTCTATGTTAAAGTTATATGATGTAGAGAACCCCCAAACTCCTGTTCTCTGATTGGAGTGACGCCTGGGGTCCCGTACTGATAATCACTTGCATTCAGAAGTGCATTTGAATTTTCACGTGTATCGTACCCTTTTAAAGACTAACAGGTAGATTCAGTAAGAGTTAGGCCGGCTTATCAGTAGATAAGCCGACCTAACTCAGAATCCACGCCGACCTATGTTTAAGCGTATGCTCAAACAGAGATACGCTTAAACTTATCTAAGATACGACGGCTTGCGCTGTCCTATCTTAGATTGCAATATTTCGGATGGCCGCTAGGTGGCGCTTCCATTGCGGTCGGCGTAGAATATGTAAATGAGTTGATACGCCGATTCACGAACGTACGCCCGGCCGCCGCAGTAGTTTTATGCCGTTTCCGTAAGGCATTAGCAGGCCTAAAATTATTCCATCTATTAGGTGGAATAACAATGTTAAAATATGGCCGCCGTTCCCGCCGCGAGATTCAAATTTTTACGTTTACGTCCACGTCGAAATCAATAGGCCCGTGCGGCGTACTTAGCCGCAATGCACCCTGGGAAATGTACGCGCCCGGCGCATTCGCATTAAGAAAAGCGTAAAAAACGTGAGGTCAAGCCTCATTAACATAAAACACGCCCCCTCCAAGACATTTAAATTCGGCGCCCTTACGCCCGCCCGCTTTAGGCTACGCCGCCGTATATTAGCAGGCAAGTACATTGAGAATCATGTACTTGCCTAGCTAACTTACGGCGGCGTAGCCTAAACACGCTAAGCTACGCCGCCGTAACTATAGGCTTCTCTACCTGAATCTACCTATAAGGTTTGTTCGCATGTTGTAATGCGTCCAGTCTTAGTAGCTCAATACATTTCTTTATGTGAGAGAGAGATGATGTAGAGAACCCCCAAACTCCTGTTCTCCGATTGGAGTGACGCCTGGGGTCCAATACTGAATTCTCACATAGGGAAGTGCATTGAAGTCCTTGCTAACCGCAGTTGTGGTTCACTTCCGTTCACCAGAGCTGTTACAACCCCTTCCTCAAATTTATCAAAGATATTGTCACTGCCCTGATCTATCAGCAAGGATCCCCCCAGAAAGCATTTGCTATGATTGTGCCACCAGACTGCATGAGTGGTATTTCCCTGGCAATATTCCACCACCAGAAACCAGAAGAAGACACCCCAAAAAATGTTGGGTGTGCAGCAAAAGGAGTTAGGGGAAGACACCAGTTTGTCCCCAATGTCCCTCCCAAACTGGCCATTGCATCAGAGAATGCTTCAGACGCTACACTCTCGTAAACTATTAGCCCAAATTTCTATTAGACATTTCCCTGTTTTCAATTTCTGTGCTGATTATTTCCCTGGTGCCTCAACCAACCATATTACTGCCTTCCATGTGAACGGACCCTGGTCTGTTTATCAACTATGCCTCTGCCTGCCGTCTGCATTGTTTATCCGCCATGTTTCTGCCTTTAACGTGAACTGACCCTGGACTGTATCAACTTTGCCTCTGTCTACCGTCTATTTCTGCCTTTTACCTGAACTAACCTCGGCCTGTTAACCATGTTTTTGCCTGCCACTTGGACTAATCTTTCACCCTGGTACACAGGGGTCTGACATATGTGAGGGGCCCCAGAATCGTTGAGAAAAACTTTTTTGGGTTTTCTCTTTGTTTTGTAATTCCCAGAATAGGGTCCAGGAGCTTCAAAGTGATTTGGGTGGGAGAATCCTCTACCCCAAACCCCATTCTTTCCTGACTAAAACCCTAAGCTTGATGGTCCTGCCTGTTGCCTGGACCAATACTTTAGTTGTACTGACCATATCTCTGCCTGCTGCCTGTACTAACTCTGGATAGTATTCCTGCCTGCTGCATGGACGATCCTTTCGCTGCTGACCACATCCTGCCTGCTACCTGGACCAATGCTAGGCTGTGTTGACAGTATCTCTACCTGTACTGACTATGGACAGTATTCCTGCCTGCTGCCTGTTGCCTGTTTTGTTGTCGCTGTCCACGTTCCTGCCTGCTGCTAAAACCACAGGTAATCTTTTGTATACCCTTTGCTCAGCAGAATTTATTTTGGTTTGTAATTGGTATGTACAGTACATGCTATGTGCGGCTTTCACACTGGGGTGGTTTTCGGGTGCTTTAGTGCTGTAAATAGCCTCTGCTAGGACTCTGAAAATCACCTCCTATTCATTCAAATGTGACAAGGCAGTGCGCTTGCGGGACGTTACAAAAAGTCCTGCAAGCAGCATCTTTGGGGCGGTTTGGGAGCACTGTATTTAGCGCTCCCAAACCAAATAACTTGTTAATATAACAATTTTGTGTAAAATTAAATAAATTTAAAAAAAAATCTTCATTTTCCCAAGAATTGTAGGAAAAAATGACAACTTCAAAAACTCACCATGCATCTTACTAAATACCTTGGATTGTCTACTTTCCAAAAATGGGTAATTTAGGGGGTATTTGTACTGTTCTGGTGTGCTAGTATTTTAAGAAATGAGGTCGTCAGTACATCAATTTTCAATGACTGGCACCATAGCTTGTAGACTCTATAACTTTCACACAGAATAAATAATATACACCAATTTGGGTTATTTTTACCAAAGATATGTAGCAGTATAAATTTTGGCCCAAATTAGAAACATTTCTTATTTGCAAAATTTGACAATAGAATTTTTTTTGCGAACTTTATTTGCTTATATCACAAAATATAAAAAAAAACGCCAAAAGAAAGCTGTATTTGTGAGAAAAAAATAATAAAACATTTGTTTGGGTACAGTGTAGCATGACTGAGTAATTGTCATTCAAAATGTGAGAGCACTGAAATCTGAAAATTGGTCTGGGCAGGAAGGGTGTATAAGTGCCCTGAATTGAAGTGGTTAACAACAGATGAGTCATCAGCTGTCAGTGGGGCTCCCCACTGACAGCTGAATATAAAAAAGAGATCTTCTGGCAATAGAAAAAAACAAGAATAAATAGCGTGGGGTATCCCCCAATCCATACCAGGCCCTTAGAGTCTCGTATGAATTTTGAGAGGAACCCCAGGCCAAAATGAAAATAAATAAATCCATACCAGACCCTTTTACTAGCATGCAGCCCGACAGGTTAGGAATCGGAGGGGATGAGCAAGTGCCTTACCTCCTGAACCATACCAGACCATATTCCCTTAATATGGGGGGGGTGCTTTGGGGCAGCTCTGCCCCCCAAAGCACCTTGTCCCTGTGTTAATGGGGACAAGGGCCCCTATCCCACAACCCTGGCTGGTGGTTGTGGGGGTCTGTGGAGAGAGGGCTTATCAGAATTTGGAAGCCTCATTTACCACGGAGGCCCTCAGATCTCGACCCCCCCTTTATGTGAATGAGTAGGGGTACATAGTAAAAATTACAGTAGGCAGCATTTGACAAGTCCTTTATTTGAAAAACAAAAATAAAAAACAATGTCCCCTGATGTAGATCCACCGTCACCGCCGACCAGTAAATAGAAAAAACAAAACGGCACACTCCTAGCGATGGCTCCCATCATCTATCTGCTCTGCTGTCTGACAGTTCTTAAATAACTTAGGGACGGGGTTACTGCTGATGTCACCGGGTGACCCCACCCCTTGTGACATCATTGGCCCAGCATGCCCCTTGCTGAAATGCCTCGAGGAGGCGGAGTGACCCTGTTACATCACCAGGTGGCCCTACCCCTTAGCCTACTGTAATTTTTACACTACACTTTTTTTTTTCAGAGTATGGGTACTTTTTACCCCTACTCATTCCCATCGGGGGGAGGCTGGGATCTGGGGGCTTCCAGATTCCAATAAGCCTTTGGCTCCTGTTGCTGTCAGTTAAAACTTGTGAGCAGAGAGCAGGGGCAGGTCCAAGCCAGGCTGTGTGTCTGAAACAGCCCAGGTCAGAAGTTAACATGCAAAATCAATACACAGAGCAGGTAAGTATCACATGTTTATTATTTTAATAAAAAATAAAAATAAAGCTTTACAATAATTTTAACTCTTTCTACTCTATCCACTAAAAATGGTGAGTTTGGTACTTTAATTTATATATGGGTCCCATTTCTCCATCCCTAAATCTCTTTGGTTTCCACTCTATCCAAAACTAAAAAATAAAAAATTCCTTTAAGTTATTGTTAAGTGTGCCGGAGGAACTCTGGAAATACTGTATGTATTAGTTTTGAGCTAAACCTACAAGCTACTCACTTTAAAAAAAAGTTATAATGAACCAGGAAAAACACTACATTTTATGGGTTACTTGTAAATTTTAACTTAGAAAATATTGCCATCTGCTGTACAAAGGAGGTAATAGACAATAAAAGGCTTGTAAATATTACACCTAGGAAAAAAAAGCTAAGGCATGAGTTCTCAGGGAACATGCAATGTCATTTTCAGTGGAACCTGGATGATGATTACATGGCATGCTTGTAGGCTCAGCCTGGCCCTCCGAAAGGCCTGGAAGATCCTCCTGTTCCCTACAAATATAGCACCACTGCCCTATTCTGTAGATACCAGTTCACTAGGCAATTAGTTACAAAGCCTTTTAGAAATTTTGCATTCAGCAAATATGTCAAAGATGCACAGGCATGTAATATTTATACATTTTTATGACCAGCAGTAAGCGCCGCCTGTGGCTCATCAGAAAAGCACTGGGATTTTTACGCTAAAGCTTTTTAGCACCTGCAAATGTTTGTGTGCATTTACATTTAGTGTGGAAAAGTTTGCTGACCCTATAATGAGGTGATCGTAAAGACTATACTATGCAGCTATGTGTTACCCTGACTCATCCAAAGAAATATTGCTTTAAAGAATCAATATGTGTGCAGCTTTCATAATGATGTAGCTCCCTGGTGTTTAGACAGGGTTGCTAACAAATTTAGTTTGCCAGGTAGCAATTGTTCTGGCTGATTGATAGAAGATCCACTGATTCCTCCCTAAATTCTGGAATTGCAGCACCTTTTCTCTTCTGTCACTAGGTGGGAAAGTATCAGCAAGTCCCAGCAGATTAGCGGGCTGACACTTGAGGAGTACACAGCGGGATAGCTGTGAAAGAGCTCAGGGGATCCAGTGATGACTGGGATCAGGAAGTCTAATGAGAGACTGGGAGCTCAGTGAGTGAAGATCTACAGTGGGATACTGTGAGATAAGTAAAGGACTGTTCTGTGTTACCAAGAGTTATGTACAACTACCTTTAGTGACTGTTGCAAGATTAGTTGCCATAGGAGACAGCGATCCTACCTATACAGAAGTGTTATCCGGCTGGAGGCCTTCCACTGTATAGCTGTCTACCTATAGAAGTCTCGGAGGCTGCCAATTATCATTGCATCCACTCAAGGGTGTCCTGGCCCTAACCCCCCTTCCACAGTTCTGTTAAGAGACAATAAATCTCTCGTTCGCATTCAAAAGTGACTGGCGGCCATCATTTCATCTTGCATCACACCCACCATACCTGGTAACGCACTCTACAAGGAAGGATGTCAGATCGCCCTAACTCTTGAGGTCACCATTAGGCCTCTGGAGCCCCAGGACCTTGCTACAATATGCTTTGTGTTATTCCACAGTGTATGCATGCTTTTTTCCGTCCTATAACTGTTTTGCATTATTGTCATGCCTACCCCTAACACAGATGGTCAGGCACTATAGCTGGCTTCTGTGTTGTTCACCTAGGTGCTGCTAAATTTCCCATAAAACAAGCAGGCCTACCCGCACTCGGTTGCCCCCAAGACTTATACACAACACTATAATGTCTGGCTACCATGTTGGGGTAGGAACAAATTGAGCACAGAAAACAGGTACTCAAGGTTTTGAAAACAGGCAGAGTTGTTCAATGACAGTACAGGTACAAGGCAGACAAGGTTCAGAATAGTCAGGGTCAAATCCATAGTCAAAGGCAGGCATAGTTCAGAGAATAGTCAATATCTGATCCAAGGTCATTAACGAGGGAATCCAACTAGCTGCAGGGTAGACAAACAGAGTTTTGAGCACATGTTACAAATGTAATATCACAAGCATGAGACTTCGGCTGGCTTAACTCAGGTTTGGTCTCCACCCAGAGACTGGCCACATAAATCCCCTTGTAGGTGGAAAAACGGGCAGAGAGAATGTATCACAACCAAAACTAGGATGCTGTAATGAGACCAGCAGCTGTTAAGGATCAGGAGCGCTACACGTTCCTGACAATTATTGCTTCTAGCATTGCACCGGTTTACTTGTTCTGGTAAACTTAGTGTCTATTAACATAATTTACCATGTCAGAATGGTAAATAGGAACTGAGTGACAGTGGCAACCAGTACTACTCTAGAGGGAAGCAAGCAGGCAACCTAAAAACCCTACATTAATGACCATCTAATTCCTGCCAGGATTTCTGCCACAACGATTACCCAATTACACAGGGCCAAGTCAGGATTTGGATGATTGGGTCAGAAAATTGTGGGGTCTGATATGATCATTTGGGATCCCACGCATTCTGTACACCCACTCAGTAGGCAGAACTAACCATTAATGCCCTAGAGGAGGAAAAAATAAGTTAAAAGCGGTACTTAAGTCCGCTTTGTGATTTTTACCTACAGGTAAGCCTATAATATCAGTTTAGGAGATATTCATCCTGGATGCAACCGGTGACATCACCGGCACATGCCCTCTTAAGGTCCAGCAAAGCATGGATGATTCTCGCTTAGTGAGGAGCCATAGGATCACCCCTAATGTCTCAGAAACATTCAGGGCATCAACCAGAGGTTATCTTCCTCTGAGAGGAGGTCTTCAGACTGCTTGGGTCACAGTAAGTAAGCCTTAGAGAATTCTCAGGAAAGAGACTGTTGCCTGTGCACCCCTTTTTTGTTAGAGGGATTGTTCCAGGTTTGCTGCTAGAGTGCGCCTTAAAGAAGGCCTCTGTGTTAATTAGCTGTGGAGGAAAACTCTACCATGTTTGCTTAGCTGCTACAAGTGTCCTTGTTTAAATTATTTAGTTCTGGGCATCCTAAATCTTTTCCCAATCCTTATCCCAGTTCTACAAAACTATAAAATCAATTTAAAAAAAGACACTGAGTGAGTGGCTGAAAATACTCTGTGCCTGGCTGGTTGCTCCATTAAGGGATCAGAACCTGTGATCAAATCGCCTGACCAAGTCAGAGGTTCACAACACTTTAGCTGATGGCCTTGGTGTGGGCAGACATGCAACACTTTTGATGAGTACCTGACAGGAGCCAAGTCTAGGTTCAGATGGATAACATTCCATTGGTGTATCTCCAAATGGCTAAATTTGGCACTTTGCAGCCACCTTGGGGAGAGGATCCAATGGTCGTCCCCCCTAATAAAGGTGATACGGTTATAGCTGTTGCCCAGTCCCAGGGTGTCACAAACTACGGTGAACGAGAGTGAACCACAACTGTGGTTAGCGAAGATTTCAATGCAGCTCTCAATGTTATGTGAAATTTCAGTATTGGACCCCAGGCGTCACTCCAATCAGAGAACAGGAGTTTGGGAGTTCTCTATATCATATCACTTTCACATATAAGAATGCGTTGAGCTACTAAGGGTGGATGTATTACAACATGCGTCCAACCCCTAGCGTTGAAAGATTGCGATAACCGTGAATGAGCACAACTGCATTAAAGATTCCAATGCACTTCTCTATGCAAGTGATTATCAGTACTGGACCCCAGGCGTCACTTCAATCAAGGAACAGGAGTTTGGGGGTTCTCTACATCATATCACTTTACATAAAGGAATGCATTGGGCTACTGAGGATGTAGCCATAGAATAGCTTTGATCCTTAGCATGAAAAAGTTAGAGCGAACATGTTCAATATTTTTGGGCAGAAAGCCGTATACATATAACAATACATGTCAAGCACGTAGCATTTGAGAATACTGTATGCAAGTAGCATTGGCGTAAGAGAGGCAATTATAGCTCAGTTGGTTTCAGAGTGTATGTCCCTTTAAGATATTGTAGCGCTCAGCTGAAGACACACTAAATAATCCCAATCAGCAGCATAGCATTAAATAAGGCAATTTTAAATACAGTACTTGGAGAGGCTATGGCCCAGATTCTCAACCGAGATACGACGGCGTATCTCCAGATACGCTGTTGTATCTCTGAGTTGTGCCGTCGTATCTATGCGCCTGATTCTTAGAATCAGTTACGCATAGATATCCATTAGATCCGACAGGCGTAAGTCTCTTACGCCGTCGGATCTAAACTGCATTTTTTTTTGACCACTAGGTGGCGCTTCCGTCGAATTCCGCGTCAAGTATGCAAATTGGCTAGATACGCGAATTCCCGAACGTACGCGCGGCCAACGCAGTAAAGTTACGACGTTTACGTTAGGCTTTTCCCGGCGTAAAGTTGCCCCTGCTATATGAGGCGCAGCCAATGTTAAGTATGGCCGTCGTTCCCGCGTGGAAATTTGAAAAAGTTACGTCGTTTGCGTAAGTCGTCCGTGAATGTGGCTGGACGTCATTTACGTTCATGTCGAAACCAATGACGTCCTTGCGGCGTACTTTGTAGCAATGCACACTGGGAAATTCCACGGACAGCACATGCGCCGTTCCGAAAAAACATCAATCACTTGGGTCAAAGTAGTTTTGAATAAAACACGCCCCCCTGATCCAAATTTGAATTGGGCGGGCTTACGCCGGCCGATTTACGCTACGCCGCCGCAACTTACGGAGCAAGTGCTTTGAGAATACAGCACTTGCCCGTGTAAGTTGCGGAGGCGTAACGTAAATCAGATACGTTACGCCTGCACAATTTTACGCTGTTTTTATCTGTTTAGGGTGTCCCAGCAATGGAAATCTGCATTAGGTTGATTCAGGTAGGGATTCAGCGTGGCATTGTCTCCAGCTTAGGGATTGATGGTACCTGTAGTTCATTTGTAGCCAGGCCGGCTACGGCCGACAATAATAGAACCCCGTTTGGATGGAGAGTGGAAGCCTTTAGAGGCAGCAAAACAGGTGCATATGGGATTAGTGGAGATGATATGGCGCACTTTCGCGGTGGAACGCACGCGGCGCCGGGCGATGACGTCATTGCGCGATAGCCATATGCGTTTCAGCGTGGAACGCAATACGGCAACCAAAGAGCGCATGTTACACAGGGAGAGATCAAAATTACTACCAGAGGAGGGGCGTGGTCTAGCCGGGACTGAAGATGGTGGCTTAGTTTGACAGCTCCCGTTGCTGCGGACCTGAATAAGCGAAATAGAGCGTCGGTAAGCTGATTTTGGTTCAAAAAAGACTGGATCGGGAATCGGTATATACCGGAGCACACATTGTCTAATTAGCGGAAAGATCCGGTAGGAATTGACTGTTTGGAAGCCCCTAGTTGTACCGCTCCGGTGCTACATTGCCTAATATGATGGAGACCATGAAGGGGTTAACGCATCACCAATCTGGTCCTGAGGGGACATTATCCCTTAATGTTGATGACAATACCGGGGCTGTAAATGATCTATCACAAAGACCCAACTTGAGCGACCTCCATTCAGTTGCGGAGGACATTAAAAAAACTTTAGCTGCAGCCATAGCTGAGCTTAGTATCGATGTACGCGCAGTTACAGCGCGAGTATCAGAGGTGGAAAAAACAACTGCGCAACAGAGCGCAGTGATGAGACATGTTAACCGCAAAGTGGATGCTCATACCTTGCACCTCAGAGACCTCCACCGTCAAGTGGAGTATTTGGAAAACCATAGTAGACGTCACAATCTGAGAGTTAGGGGTTTACCAGAAGCAGTAGAAAATGATCAATTAACTCATGCGATCACTGGCATATTCAACAACCTTCTGGGTCGCCCCCCCATGACTGTAGTCAAAATGGACAGAATCCACAGAGCCCTTAGACCCAAAGGCAGAGCTAATGACCCACCGAGGGATGTAATTTGCTGCCTGAGTGACTATCAACTCAAAGAAGAGGTATTAAGGAATGCAAAACTCAGGATGAAATGTATGTTTGAAGGCGCATTGATTCAAATCTTCCAGGACCTATCTCACATAACACTCCAGCATAGAAGAGATCTGAAGCCCCTTCTGGAAGCCCTGCGCAGCAGGAATATAATTTATCGCTGGAAATTTCCATTTGGTTTGTTAGCCACTAATCAGGGTCATTCAGCCCTATTGAGAGTGCCTGAGGATTTGCGTCCCTTTTGCATTGCGATGGATATCCCCTACATGGATGTACCTGACTGGTATGCTGATTTTAGGTTTAAATCTACTAAAAAAGACAGTATGCATGAGGATTCAATGGATGCGGCTCCCACAAGATTTAGAAGACGTCGTTCACAATCTGCGGACAGACTGCCCATCTCTTCTAAGGATCCACCCTCCGATCTCCATTCACCAGCCTCATCACGCTACAGAAAATCTAGAAGAGAATACTGAGGACTTTCTGTTGTTCATTTTTTCCTTCATTTTTATTGTTTTGCAGGTCTCATTTATGACACATAAGTAGCTGATTCCTTTGACATATATACCTTTGCTTTCTTTGTTTCCATCCGGGTGTGTTTAACACCTCACACTTTTAGTCAGCACACTATTATCCAGTTTGTTGGCCATGTACTATATGTAATTTATACTACTGTTGAGTCTATGCCTGCAGGTAGGAATGTGTGTGTGTTTTTTTTTTCTACCACTTCCCTTTTTTTTAAGGGTATGCTGGATACTCTATATATACTCTTTTTTCCTCTTCCTGCTGTTATTTCTCTGGCTGGAATTGTTTGATGGTTTTACAGGGGTCATATGTATCTCTTTTTCTTTAGGATTTTTTTTTAGCCCATGTTAATATTGCTTATTTTCCTTGGTCGCTGGTAGATTGTCATGACAATGTAACTAGTATACAGTGAGGATAGAATTCTCTCCCTTGTTATTTAAATGGTGGAAATGTATTTGTTTGCCTCCCTTTTTTTTTTATGTTCTCTAATGCTACGTTTCCACTGAGCGGATCGGTTCGGTACGGTTCGGTACGGTACGCTATTTTGGGTGTTTCCATTATGAAAGCGTGCCATAAAACCGAACCGTACCGCACCATTCAGGGTCCTGCTTCTCATGTGGGTCCATAGAAAATGGAACGGTACGGTTAGGGCGGAGCTACTGGCGTCACACAGTACTTTCCACTGATTGGTGGTCAGAAAACATCAATGCTGACGTCAAAGCAAAGCGCCAAACAATCACCACGTCGCCTTATTAGTCCATATAAAGGAGAAGGATGCCAGCAAACAACAGCAGGGTCTGGTTATCTGAGGAACTATCTACGTTCTTAGCAATCATCGGCGATGGCGTTATTCAGAGTGAGCTTGATGGATCAGTGAGAAATGAAAAGGTCTATAAAGATATTTCTCAGCGGATGGCAGCCGAGGGATTTGAACGGACGTCGGGCCAGTGTAGGGCAAAGCTTAAAAAGCTTAAAGCACAATATAAAAAAATTAAGGACGCCAACAGCCGTAGTGGAAACTGTCCAACTGCTTGGAGGTGGTACGACGCCATGGACGCCATTTACGGTCATCGGCCAGCAAACCAAGGCAGGTAGGGAGGTCTGGACTCTGCAACTGTAATTCTCGAATCTATGGTAGACCCCTTTGGTAAGTTTTTTTTTTTTAAAAACTTTGCATAGGATATCGCTCTGCTTACCATTTAAAATATAATATCTAACCATATGTTTATTTTCAGAAACAGTTGATGGACTCTCCACTGATGCATCAAACTTATCAGAAGATGGACCTTCAATGTCTTTCAGCAGCAACAGCAGCAGTATTTCCTCAAGCCAACCACAGAGTAGCCAACCACAGAGTAGCCAACCACAGAGTAGCCAACCACAGAGTAGCCAACTACAGAGTACTCCCAATGCACCAAGGCACAATGGTAAGACATGATGATAATAAAGTAATTTTTAACTGCATTTTCTTAAACTAAAACAGCAGTGGGGCAGATGTGCAGGAGGTACAGTGTTGGAATAGATAAGAAGGGGGAGATCAGCTGTGGGGGAGATGTGCAGGAGGTACAGTGTTGGAATAGATAAGAAGGGGGAGATCAGCTGTGGGGGAGATGTGCATGAGGTACAGTGGTGGAAGAGATGAGAAGGGGGGGACCAGCTGTGGGGGAGATGTGCAGGAGGTACAGTGGTTGAATAGATGAGGAGGGGGAGATCAGCTGTGGGGGAGATGTGCATGAGGTACAGTGGTGGAAGAGATGAGAAGGGGGGGACCAGCTGTGGGGGAGATGTGCAGGAGGTACAGTGGTTGAATAGATGAGGAGGGGGAGATCAGCTGTGGGGGAGATGTGCATGAGGTACAGTGGTGGAAGAGATGAGAAGGGGGGGACCAGCTGTGGGGGAGATGTGCAGGAGGTACAGTGGTTGAATAGATGAGGAGGGGGAGATCAGCTGTGGGGGAGATGTGCATGAGGTACAGTGGTGGAAGAGATGAGAAGGGGGGGATTAGCAGGAGGTACAGTGGTAGAAGAGATGAGAAGGGGGTTCAGCAGTGGGCAGATGAGCAGTGCTGTGTATTGGTGTAGCAGATGAGCGGGGGGAACAGAGGTGTGGCAGTGAATCAGTGTGGTACAGTCTAGTGGGGCAGATGAGAAAGGAGCTTACAGTATTGGTTTGGCAGATGTTACCAAAAGCAATATTTAGGTCTTTTGTATATTACAGGTGAAAGGAGAAGGTTCCAGTTGGATCTGCGCACAGTTATGGAGGATATGCGGGCAGCAGAAGAAAGGCAGCTGGAAAGAATGGATAACCTTTCTGAGAGGCGGTTTCAAGCACTACGTCAGGATGCACAGGAAGCTATGCGCCAGGAGGCAGAAATTGCCCGGCAGCAGATGGAGCAGTTGGCTACCTTCAACCAGGCCTTCCTCGGTGTCCTTGGTCAGCTTGTTCAAGTGATTGGAGCCAATCGTCAACCCAGGTCACCACCCAGACATTAGTGCCTTTCATGCAGCACAGGACCTGTACCCATGTTTACGTTTAAAAATAAAGTGGGTTTTAAAGGTTAGATTTTTTTTTTAATAGGCTCCTTTGAGCCATCAGCGATCACACAAGATTGGACACATTTGCTCCTTGCTGCACATGGCTTTCTTTGTGCTGCTGCTCTGATTCCCTTCTGCCTCCTTTGCGTTATCACCCCCCTTGGACGGTGGAGCCTGGATTTCAACAAAGGGCACCCCCGATCGCTTAATTTCTTCTCATTTTTGCATTGTAGATGTAATTGCGAATATACTTGGCATTTTTGGTTTACCTTTTCCTTTAATTTCCTTTTTAGATGTTTTTTTTCTTGGTCTGAATTTCTCACTTCCTGTTCCTTCTCAGTAAACCTGACAACATCATCTGAGCTGTGTTTAGTCAGTCAGCACAGCTTATTGAACAGCTTACTAAGGAGGAACAGGAAGTGAGAAATTCAGACCAAGAAAAAAAAAAAAAACATTTATTGGTAGTGAAATTGAAGAAAAAAACTACAATGCAATAGCTTAGGGATATGCAATTAGTGGATATCCAACTGTTTCAGAACTACGATTCCCATGTGGCATAGCAAGACTCTGACAGTCACAAGCATGACACCCAGAGGCAAAAGCATGATGGGACTTGTAGTTCTGCAAAACAGCTGGATTTCCGCTAATTGCGTATCCCTGCACTAGCTTAATAAAAAACAAACCTTTACAAGCTCTTTATTGTAAACAATGTTTCTACATTTTTTTTTCTTGGTCTGAATTTCTCACTTCCTGTTCCTTCTCAGTAAACCTGACAACATCATCTGAGCTGTGTTTAGTCAGTCAGCACAGCTTATTGAACAGCTTACTAAGGAGGAACAGGAAGTGAGAAATTCAGACCAAGAAAAAAAAAAAAAACATTTATTGGTAGTGAAATTGAAGAAAAAAACTACAATGCAATAGCTTAGGGATATGCAATTAGTGGATATCCAACTGTTTCAGAACTACGATTCCCATGTGGCATAGCAAGACTCTGACAGTCACAAGCATGACACCCAGAGGCAAAAGCATGATGGGACTTGTAGTTCTGCAAAACAGCTGGATTTCCGCTAATTGCGTATCCCTGCACTAGCTTAATAAAAAAAAAACCTTTACAAGCTCTTTATTGTAAACAATGTTTCTACATTTTTTTTTCTTGGTCTGAATTTCTCACTTCCTGTTCCTTCTCAGTAAACCTGACAACATCATCTGAGCTGTGTTTAGTCAGTCAGCACAGCTTATTGAACAGCTTACTAAGGAGGAACAGGAAGTGAGAAATTCAGACCAAGAAAAAAAAAAAAACATTTATTGGTAGTGAAATTGAAGAAAAAAACTACAATGCAATAGCTTAGGGATATGCAATTAGTGGATATCCAACTGTTTCAGAACTACGATTCCCATGTGGCATAGCAAGACTCTGACAGTCACAAGCATGACACCCAGAGGCAAAAGCATGATGGGACTTGTAGTTCTGCAAAACAGCTGGATTTCCGCTAATTGCGTATCCCTGCACTAGCTTAATAAAAAAAAAACCTTTACAAGCTCTTTATTGTAAACAATGTTTCTACATTATAAAAATTTTGCTTTTACAAAATATGTATGAAGATGATTTTTTTTGTGGAATAAAAAACAATAACGACTTCTCTGAGTATGTCTGATTTTATTTAGCATTTAGCAAAAAGTAATTAAAGATTTTAATTATTCACGGTAACAACGTTAACGTTAAGGTGCCTCATCAGAGCCTGACGTATTTCGCTGCACTCTTCTTCCATATCCTGTGCTGCTATTACTGGTACTGGCTCTTCTGGAGATGTATTCCAATCCTGGTCAAAGTCTTCTCCATGGCTTTCACAAAGATTGTGAAGAGTACAGCACGTTAGGACCATGGATTTTGTAAGTTGAATGTCACTGTCATTCCTCTTCATAAGACACCTCCATCTACCCTTTAGTCTTCCAAACGCATTTTCCACTACAACACGTGCCCTGGATGTTTTCTTGTTGTAGATTTGCTGCTCTGTTGTTAGGCGCCCATTGTCAGAAAATGGTTTCAGGAGCCAATTTTGTAAAGGATAGGCAGAGTCCCCAAGCACATAATAGCCAACATTCACCCCACAAATGTTCTTAGTGCTAACAGGATACAGGCCTCCCTGGCCAACCCAATCCCAAAATGTTGACAATCGGAGAACCCGAGCATCATGCAAACTCCCAGGCTTTCCTACATTCACATTCCAGAATAGTCCCTTGCCATCCACTACTCCCTGGAGGACGATGGAATGCCAGCCTTTTCGGTTGAAGTAGTCAGTGTGGTATTCTTGTGGTGCTATTATTGGTATGTGTGAGCCATCAATAGCACCAACACACTGTGGAAGGCCCCACCTGTTCTCAAAGTACTCAGCCATGTCTTTGAGCTTTTCCCTGTTAGGAAAATGAACAATTTCAGGAGCTAGCAATGTGCACACAGCCTTACAGAAGTCCTGCACACACCGGCACACTGATGATTTGCTGACACCAAAAAGATGACCTATACTCCTATATTCACTGTTGGTAGCCAGCTTCCACAGTGCAATGGCAATTCTTTTCCTTACAGGCAAACAGGCTCTGAAGTTGGTGCTTTTCTTTTCCATCACTGGACGTAGCTTGGCACAAAGGAATGAGAAGGTTTCCTCTGACATCCTTAAATTCTGCACCCACTGTCTGTGGGTGAATCCTGGGACGGTCACATTCCACCACTCATTGGCACGAGGGAATGCCCAAATCACTGGTCGGCGGCGCTGCTTTGCCAAAAGGAGAAGCATCTGTAAAAAATGCAGTGTGTCAGTGTGTATAGGTCAGTGTGTGTGTGTGTGTGTGTGTGTGTGTCTCAGTGTGTGTGTGTGTATAGGTCAGTGTGTGTCAGTGTGTGTGTGTCAGTGTGTGTATAGGTCAGTGTGTGTGTGTGTGTCAGTGTGTGTATAGGTCAGTGTGTGTGTGTGTGTGTCAGTGTGTGTATAGGTCAGTGTGTGTGTCTGTGTGTCAGTGTGTGTATAGGTCAGTGTGTGTCAGTGTGTGTGTGTATAGGTCAGTGTGTGTCAGTGTGTGTGTGTCAGTGTGTGTATAGGTCAGTGTGTGTGTGTGTGTGTCAGTGTGTGTATAGGTCAGTGTGTGTCAGTGTGTGTGTGTATAGGTCAGTGTGTGTCAGTGTGTGTGTGTCAGTGTGTGTATAGGTCAGTGTGTGTGTGTGTGTCAGTGTGTGTATAGGTCAGTGTGTGTGTGTGTGTGTGTGTGTCAGTGTGTGTATAGGTCAGTGTGTGTGTCTGTGTGTCAGTGTGTGTATAGGTCAGTGTGTGTCAGTGTGTGTGTGTATAGGTCAGTGTGTGTCAGTGTGTGTGTGTCAGTGTGTGTATAGGTCAGTGTGTGTGTCTGTGTGTCAGTGTGTGTATAGGTCAGTGTGTGTCAGTGTGTGTGTGTATAGGTCAGTGTGTGTCAGTGTGTGTATAGGTCAGTGTGTGTGTGTGTGTCAGTGTGTGTATAGGTCAGTGTGTGTGTGTGTGTGTGTCAGTGTGTGTATAGGTCAGTGTGTGTGTCTGTGTGTCAGTGTGTGTCAGTGTGTGTGTGTATAGGTCAGTGTGTGTCAGTGTGTGTGTGTATAGGTCAGTGTGTGTCAGTGTGTGTGTAGGTCAGTGTGTGTTTCAGTGTGTCAGTGTATGTGTGTGTGTGTGTTTCAGGTAAGTCAGTCAGTTGTGCTTACCCTATAGCGCTGCCGTCTTTGTCTTAGCAGCACAAATGTATACTTCTCCTCCCGGCTACACATCCAAGCTAAAAGTTTTCTTCTCTTTTCGGCTGTGTTTCTCATTGCCGCTCGCAACCTTCTCTCATACAGTGCGGTATGAATTTTGCCTATAAAGAACCAAAAGGCTAGCAGAGAAAAGACGAGCTGCTGAATGACCTCCATTGTTGTTGTTGTTGTTTGGCTGACGCTGAGTGACGCTGCATCACGTTTCTCGTCGCACTAGTGTGACATCATGAGAGGCATTTTTTCTAAAACCTGTATGGCCCTGGCGGTCCGATTTGCAGTGGAAACGCTCACCAGAATAGACCGGACCATTCAAACCCGTTCCATTCTAAACGACCCGAACCGATCCGCTCAGTGGAAACGTAGCTTAAGGTCCACCTGTGTTTATGATATATATACTATGTATCTAAATGTCCTGAAGTTATTTACACATTGTTGATATATAGTTAATCCCCAGGACATTTCATTCATTCATGAGTGTTTTTGATGTGTCTTTAGGCTTACTCTCTCTGTTTCTTTTATGAGCATTTACTAAACTATGCTGGTCTGTAGTGACGGGTAGTATGGTGATTCTGTGCTCTATCTTGGTTCTGTTTCACTCCAACCCCCATATAGCAGAACTTACTGTCTCCATTCCACCCTGGTTTGCGACGGGAAGGCTCTGCTATTTTTCTTGTAGTTTTTACTTCCCTTAAGGGTTGTTTCTATTTATTCATATTTTGATATTACTCTGACTGTTTATAGATACTTCTAATTTTTCATTTTTCTTTTTCTGTTTTTTATTTTTTTATTTTAATTACTCATAGTTAGACTTTGAATACAGCTACCCCTCATTCCCACTACTTTTCCTGTGTTCCCTTTTTTTTTTTTTTTTTAACCCCATGGCTCTTCCGAATAAAGTCTCTTCGAGCCCGCTTCAAAAAATCAAATTTTTTTCCATGAATGTACGGGGCCTTAATGTGCCGGAAAAAAGATCCAAGTTGCTATGGTTACTGAAAAGGTCAAGGGCTGACATTTTATTAATCCAAGAGACTCACTTTAAAACAGACAACCTTCCGACATTTAAAGACAAAAGATTTCCCCAAATCTTTAATGCTACTAATCCTGATTCTAAGACGAGGGGGGTCTCGATTTTGGTGTCTAGAAACTGTCCTTTTCAGCTAACAGACACCAAAATAGACGCCGAGGGCAGATTTCTATTCATCAAAGGCTCTCTATACAACAAACCTGTCACCATCGCTAATATATACGCACCCAACAAATTGCATACCCCATTTTTTGTTCAGACATTAGAAACGCTTGATTCTTTTACAACTGGCATGCTAGTGGTTGGGGGAGATTTTAACCTGGCCCTCAATCCCTTATTGGATACTTCCTCTGGGTCTTCAAAGATTTCATATAAAGCTCTGATAGTGATTAAAGATTCATTACACAAATTGACGTTGCATGATACGTGGCGCACTTTATACCCTAACTCTAAGGATTTTACTTTCTTTTCAACCCCCCACAATACGTACTCAAGGCTTGACTATTTTTTAATTTCTCAAAAAGACCTGGATACACTTGTAGAAGCCACGATAGAGCCAATGACTATATCAGACCACAACCCAATAACTATATCCCTAACCTTTAAAGACAAGCCTATTGTCCCCAGAATCTGGAAGCTTGATAATTCTCTGCTTAATGACGCTACATGTGTAGAATTACTGGGTTCTAGAATTACCCAATACTTTGAAGAAAACGGATCGACTGATGTTCATCCTCTAAACATATGGCTTGCCCACAAGTGCGTGATTAGGGGAGAATTGATTTCTGTAGCTGCAAGGAGAAATAAGATAAGACAGGCCTGCATCGATACTCTCACGAATAGGATTCATTACTTGAAAAATAAACATAAACAATCACTAGCTCAGGATACCCTTACAGAACTTCTGAAAGTCAGGGAAGACCTTCTGTTGTTGTTAGAAAAAAAGATTAAACGAAATTTGCATTTATCGCAGAAGATTTTTTATGAATTTGGCAACAAGAGCAGCAAACTTCTGGCTAGTTCCCTTGATTCAAAAAATAAAAAGAAATATAATAACATATATTCTATCTCTGATTCTAGTGGTCGGATATACAACAATTCTACGGATATTGCAAACCAATTCCATAAATTTTACTCCAATTTGTACAATTTACCCTCTATTACCCCTTTAAAAGATTCACCTTGCAGAAAAGATTTGATTTCTAATTTTTTGAAATCATATAGTCCTAAGCCTATTGATTCGAAAGTTGCAGACGATTTGGAGAAACCTTTGGAGCTCTCTGAGACCCTTTACGCCCTTAAGCAACTAAATACAGGCAAATGCCCGGGGTCAGACGGTTTTACAGTGAATTATTTTAAAACCTTTGCAGATACAATTATCCCAAATTTTTTAAAAGCCTTCAATTCTATTCCTGCTCCCCCCTCTATTACCAAGAATTTATTAGAGGCTCATATAGCAGTCATCCCTAAACCGGATAAGGATTTAACGCTGGTTTCCAACTACAGGCCGATATCACTCTTAAATGTGGACATAAAATTGTACGCTAAAGTTATTGCCAATCGCTTGCTACCCTTGTTGCCTAATATTGTCTCCCTGGATCAGGTGGGATTCATCCCTGGCAGAGAGGCAAGGGACAATACTACGAAAGCAATCCTTATTCAAAAGTGGCTTCAAAATTCTAAATCACCGGGATTTTTACTGTCCCTTGACGCGGAGAAGGCCTTCGACAGGGTAGCCTGGGACTACATGCACGAAGCACTAAAAGCTCTGGGTATAAAGGATCGTTTGCTTCAATTTATAGACTTATTATACTCTACACCCACGGCCAAGATTAAGGTTAATGGAGGACTGTCGGAGGCCTTCTCTGTGTCAAACGGCACAAGACAGGGATGCCCACTCTCTCCGTTAATATTTGTGCTCATATGGGAACCGTTTTTGTGCAAACTAAGGGCAAATACTGATATTAGGGGTGTCACCATTAAAGATAAAACATAAAAAATAGCAGCGTTTGCGGATGATATCCTCCTGTTCTTGTCCAACCCCATCACCACAATACCAAATTTATTGAAGGATTTTTCCTTGTTCCGCAATATCTCTAATCTGAAAATTAATTTCGCCAAGTCAAGAGCCTTGAACATCTCTTTACCTAGTCCCACGGTTGACTTATGCAAGCTAAACTTTCCCTTTAAATGGGAGACAGAGTGTTTGACTTACTTGGGAATTAAACTGACACCTAATGTGTCGGATTTATACCATAAAAATTTTGTACCCATGCTCGAGAAGGTCAAAACTGATCTACTTAAATGGGGTTCAGGATTTTTCTCCTGGTTTGGTAGAGCGGATATAATTAAAATGAACGTTCTTCCAAGATTTTTATATTTGCTGCAAACTATACCAATCAATATTCCTGGTGCTTTTTTTAAGAAATTTCGACAGATGTGTTTGAAATTTATCTGGAACATGCGACAACCTAGGATCAGATGGGATAAGCTGATTATCCCCAAATTATTGGGTGGGTTAGGTCTACCAGACCTACAAAAGTATTATTGGGCATGCCATTTGACCCGAATTGTTGATTGGCATCTTCATTATGATATTAAGGATTGGATTTCTCTAGAGGAATCCTCCTGTTTTTACCATGCCCCATTTACACATCTCCCATGGATCAATCCTCGTAAGCTCCCGCAGAGGATCGCCTCCCACCCCATAACAGGAACCACATTAAAAATCTTCAGATCGCTTTCTCGTCTATATGTGGTCCCTTGACCCCATTATTATACAACCCAGAAATACCTTTGGAAAACACTGCCGTTATCACCGCTGCTCAAAGGCGGACTGATGTGTTAAGGGCTGGCACACTTTACGAAAAGAGTACTGTCATATCTTATGTCTCCTTCCTTGCTAAACACCCCTGCTCTAAAGTATCTCTGAATGATTTTGAGACTATCATACAATTCTTACAACGACACAATAACTGCAATGACTGGCACAGACCTAAAACTCCATTTGAAAAGATATGCCTTCAAAACTCCCCCCAAAAGCATTTAATTTCCACGATGCACGCATTGTTTTATTCAGACTTTGATCTCAAATCGGATGTGGCGAATCTCAAATGGGAAGAGGAATTAAAAATATCTTTTTCGGTAGACCAATGGGAAACTATCTTCAGAAGGTTACATAAAGGTTCTCTTAATGTGCTAACCCAAGAAAATGGATACAAGCTATATTCAAGGTGGTATAGGACCCCTCAGATTGTTAGCAAATACAATTCAAATATATCCCCTTTATGCTGGCGATGCAAATCTGCTCCCGGAACACTGCTCCATATATGGTGGGAATGTGTAGAGATTAAACCTTTCTGGGAAAAAGTCCACGACTTGATATATGAAATCACTACCTTTACCCCTGATCATACCGCACAACAATATTTATTGCATCACTCCACCTTACCAAACTCTGTATACAGAGATTCAATAATCTTGCACCTTATCAATGCTGCTAGACTGTGCATCCCTGCTAAATGGATGCAACCTACTCCTCCCTCTATCTCTGATTGGTTGCGTAAGGTTCAACACATTGCAAATATGGAAGATCTAATTTACCAATCCTGTAATCCCTCCGGAAAATTCCATAGCAAATGGGCGTGCTGGTTACAATTCACAATGTCTAGTAGATTTAGATTTTTGTTGGACAACTAATTTCATATAGGGTTCGAATAATTTTTTTTTTCTCTTTCCTTCTCTCTTAATGTAAGAGTCTGATAGTTTATATAGTTGGATTGATGTTTTTTTTTTTATTTCCATTCAACATCTATATTTTTTTTTGATAAGTTTATTGGTTCTTGACGGAAGAGCTCATTACACTACCCTCATATTCCCGGTTCCTATGTATGTCTTTCCCATTCACGAGTCACGATATGTACTCGTATATGTTTCCTACATGATTGTACTCCCCCCCCCTATTCAGGGATTACATGATTCTTCACTGTTTGATGTTGCATTTCTGTATTAATGTTACAAAACAAGTTGTAATGTGCATATGTATTTCTATTTATTTAAAACCTAATAAACATATTCGAAAACTAAAAAAAAAAAAAAAAATTACTACCAGAGACCAACAAATTGCTGAGTGCAGGGGGCCCATCTTGTCCATTTGATCTCTGACTTGGCAAACATTTGCCGCACTGGAAATACTGACCATCGTCATCGATCGTTAGAGCGAGAGCAATAATTCTAGTCTTAGACCTCCTTGTAGATCAAAAGATGCAACCTATAGAATTTTTTAAACGTCGCCTATGGAGATTCTTAAGGGTAAAAGTTTGACGCCATTCCAGGAGCGGGCGCAATTTTGAAGCGTGACATGTTGGGTATCATTTTACTTGGCGTAACATTATCTTTCACAATATATAAAAAAATTGGGCTAACTTTACTGTTGTCTTAGTTTTTAATACAAAAAAGTAATTTTTTTCCCAAAAAAGTGTGCTTGGAAGACCGCTGCGCAAATACGGTGTGACAAAAAGTATTGCAATGACCGCCATTTTATTCCCTAGGGTGTTAGAAAAATATATATATATAATTTTTGGGGGTTTTAAGTAATTTTCTAGCAAAAAAAAAATGTTTTAACCTTGTAAACGCCAAATCTGAAAAACAGGCTTGGTCCTTAAGTGGCTAGATAAGTTATTATGTTTCTAAATGGTTAAAAGTACTAAGATATAAAGTGTAATCTGTTAAATCTCTAGTCTATGATGAATTTACTATGAAATCAGATACCACTGGTTGAGAACTCATAATTTTACATGGTCTAGTATTCCAACAAGTTAATTGTGATGTGCTGCTGCCATCTGGTGGCAATATGTTTTAAGCTCCTAGGTTTTCAACTTAGGTTTACATTATTTCTCAAAAACACCTATATGATAATACCATCAGAGCCTGATTTCCAGGAGCATGAATGCGATTTTTTATTTCTATCGATCAGATTATGAAATGACATGGTGGAAACAGAGATATGATTGATGATTTATAGTCCTTAATGATGATCGTTTCTTAAAGCGGTTGTATACCCACAAAAAAAAAAACACCTTTATGGCAAAAGCATAAGGAGCTAGTATGCACCGCAGAGGCTGCATTTGCATCCACCAGAGAGCTTCACCTATAGAAGTGGGTGCACACATCTGAATGCAGACCCTGTGCATTCGGATACATGCATCCCTTCCTGTCTGCATGTCTAATTTTGACATTCGACTATGTCTATGCAGCTGCTGCATCCGAATTGACTTTGACTGGACTGCTTGCGCAGGGATGCACAGAACACCATGTACCCCTACGCCCTACACGGTCATTACACTGGGCATGGACACATATGCTCCATGAGAATGAGTCCCAATTGTCATGTGGGCCAGATAACAGGAAAGAAGATATGTCTGGTAATTAAAAGAGAAGTATGGGAATTTTATTTATGAAACATACTTACCTAGCTAGATGTTGCATCTGTCCCCAGCCGGCTCTAAGGCTGAGAACCAAGTAATCAAACAGCCGATCACTCAGTTCTCAGGGCTCCCTGAACAGAGAGATGGTGGCTGTCAGTATCTGGCTCTGCCCCCCCCCCCCAGTGCTCACTGACAAACTGGGCTATGGAGGAGGCGTGAATGGCCGGCTCAGGCTCTCAGCGGCTCACTAAGAGATGGAGCTGGGTGCCAGTCCAGGCATATGAGCAGATCCCAACCATATGGCTGCGATCTTTCCCTAGGCTGGACTGACTCTGTGACATCAGCTGAGAGCAGGCTTAAGCCCGCTGTCAGCTAAAAATGAGTCACAGGAGTGCAAAACAATCTGCACCAATGTGATCAACAGAAGAAGTACAACCAAACAGGCTTTGACTGTATTTCTTTAATAACTCTATCATACAACCTGTCTCTCTGCTCCTGTTTGGCATTACTTGCAACAATTGATAATGTCCCAATTTATTTTGTGAACTCACCCTCCAGGGCTCTTCCTCAGTCCAGGCTTTAAATCCAGGCTCTCTCTCCCTGAAGCTGGAAGGTCCTTTAGGCACCCTCTTTCCTAGTCCAGATGCCTCCACAATTCCCCTCTCATAGTCCAGGGCCTCCAGACACCTGCTTCCCTAATCTGGGACCTCCAGGCACCCACTCATCTAGTCAGGTATCTCCCTTGTTCCTCACCTATGCATGGGCCTTTGCCACACCAACCACCATTTCCTAGTCAATGGCCTCCTCTGCACCCACCCCCCTAGTCCAGGGCCTCCTTGGCAGTCCTCTGCTATTTAAAGGCCTCCTTTACAGCCCACCCCAAAATAAGAGCCTCCTCTGCACCCTGTTCTCCGAATCCAGGTCCTATCTCAACACCACTTTTCAAGTCCAGGGCCTACATTCCCCAGTCCAGGGTCTCCGTTGTACTCCCTTCTTAGTCCAGGGCCTCCTCTGTATTCCCCAAGTCCAGGGCCCCCTCTGCACTCCCATTCAAGGGTCTCCTGTGTACTTCCCTCCTAGTCCAGGGCCCCCTTTGCACCCTTCCACTCCATCACCTCCTCTGCACCCCCCCACTTCAGCACCTCCTCTGCAACTCCCCAGTTCAGGGCATCATCTGCACACCCCCAGCCCAGAACCTCCTTTGCATCCGCCAAGTCCAGGGTCTCCTCTAGGCCCCCCAGGTCAGGGTCTTCTCTGCACCCCCCCAGGTCAGGGCCTCCTCTGCACCCCCCAGGTCTGGGCCTCCTCTGTACCCCCCAAGGTCAGGGCCTCCTATGCACCTTCCAGCCCAGATACCCCTCTGCACTCCCCAGCCCAAGGCCTCCTCTGCACCACCATCAGGGCCTCAGGGCCTTCTTCACATTCCCCAAGTCCAGAACCTCCTCTGCACCCCCCCCCCCCCAGTCCAGGGCCTTCTTTGAAGCCTCCTCTTCTCTAGGATGCCTCACGCAGAAAAGACATAGGCTGTTTGGGCACTGGGCAGGACTAGGAGGGAGACCTGAATGTCCATTAGATTTGATTGGGCGGACACCCCCCAGCCCCCCTAATTTTGTCCCTCTCATGGTTTCCAGCAATGTGAGAAAAGCAAATTGCGGCTAGACTGACAACATTTGTTGAGAGGGGCAGAATGCTGCCTGGCTGTCTCGTACCTAATTAGGGAAGATATCCAGAAGAGTTGAAATCCTACGCTTTCCCTCCTGATCTGGAACCTTTCCCTATCACTAATGCTGTTCCTAAAAAACGGGGGTTCCTTTTCCTCCTCTACCCCCTCACATAAAACATGCCAAACCCGGGAGCTAGGGTCTTAAATAGGCTCTGCCTGAGCCAGGATGACCGCTGGAGTCACATGGGGGAACAGCATTAAACTGGATTGCTTCTCCAGTGACCCCTGAAACCATGTTCCACATGACTTCCCCTCAGCTGCAGAACCGCTACGGTTGAGCGGCACCTGCAGTGGAGAAAACAGACTGCACCTGCCTACATGAGTGTCTCCAGATTATTATTTTTTCATCATTGATGACTGTAGGTACATCATCTTTATTGTGAGAGGGAAACCCCCCTGCAAGTATCACTTATTTTACACAGAAACTGTTCTTGTTTTCCTGGTCTTGTTCTGGCAAAGAATATTATGACACTGTGTAATAATAGGCTTGTAAGACATTACTGTGTTTCTACTGAGGATTAGAACAGAATATTGTATTGAGTCCATGTTTCCTTTTTTTTATTTTGTGTTTTGTTGTAGGGTTGGGGATATTTTTCGAAATTTTAAAATTAAAGGGAGGAATACGTAATATCCTGCCGTTTAAGGTACGAAGATAAGGATATTAAAAGGAAGAGAGGAACTGAAAGGGAATATACATGAGTTTATAAAGTTTAATCTGTATATATGGAAATGTGTAGGGAAATGTGATTACTCTATTAATATTGGAAATTGATGAGAAATTAACTATGTATGTACATAATGGTGGATGTGTAATGTAATGTAATACTTTACCTCCCTTGAGTATAAATAAAGAATATACAAAAAAAAGAACAGAATATGTGCCAGAAAAAAGTAACTTTGCCTCTGCTGCCTATTTGTACAGGTCTGCTGTGCCTAATGGTAAATCTGACTCATGCACACTAGCAGACTAGAATACTGCAATCAATGAGCAGCAAATTATATCACCTGTGATGTATTTCAGTTATATTGCAAACCTAGAGTATGCTGTCCAGTTCTGGGCACAAGTCCTCAGAAAGAATGTACTGGAAATGGAGCGAGTGCAAAGAAGGGCAACACATTTAATAAAGGGTCTGGAGGATATTAGTTATGGGGAAAGGTTGCGAGCACTGAACTTATTCTCTCTGGAGAAGAGATGCTTGAGAGGGGATATGATTTCAATTTACAAATACCATACTGGTGACCCCACAATAGGGATATAACTTTTTTGCGAAAAGAAGTTTGACAAGACACGTGGCCACTCATTAAAATTAGAAGAAAAGAGGTTTAACCTTAAACTACGTAGAGGGCTCTTTACTGTAAGAGCAGCAAGGATGTGGAATTCCCTTCCACAGGCTAAGTCTTAGCAGAGAGCATCAATAGTTTTGAAAAACTATTAGATAAGCACTTGAACGACCACAACATACAGGGATATACAATGTAATACTGACATATAATCACACACACAGGTTGAACTTGTGTCTTTTTTCAATATCACCTACGATGTAACTATTTAAAGCGGTTCTCCCATGCCAAATCGTTTTTTTTGGGGGGGGGGGTAGTTCAAAGGACCGTAGGAAGGGTTAAATAAACTCACGTTTCGTTGGTTAAACGTCCGCTCCTTTCGCTTACAGTCTGCAATAATCAGTTATATTCATATGTGTGCGCCGTCGCCATCTTCACTGTGGGCATTAGAATCCCACCAGCAGCGACTTCCTGCTTTCGCTGACGCTGTAATCCCAGCATGCACCGCGCGATCTCAAGCATGCACACTCTTAGCAGGGAGCAGCGGCGTCAGCGTCTCTGTTCCCCTAACAACGGCTGGCGTTCCCGTCCCGCCCCCTCAGATGTAAACACAGCCCTCCTTCCTTTGTTGATATCGCACGTCACTTCCTGCTGTAGAAATCGCGCGATATTTGTTATCACGGCTGCGTGAAGACAGGGAGCTCCTAGAGTGCTCTGCTCAAACGGGAAGTGATGCAATGCCTGTATTATTCCCGCAACGATGCAGACCGGAAGCCTCAACAATTATACAGGTACTGTACAGATTTAGAAAACGAAAACATAGTTTTTTAGCGTTTTGGCTAGCGCAAGTGTAATATAACTAATGTTGTAATTAGGGTGGAGCTCCGCTTTAACTATGTAATGGCCAGAATAAATATTATTAAACTGCTTAGGGAAATTTTTCCTCTTGGTGCCGAGGAAAGAGGGAGAGCAGAGCACCTCTATTCAAGTATTCACCTGCCAACTGGGAAGCGAGCCTTGGACTGGGGACACCTGGGGGGCCAAGCAGCACCTCCCAGATCACACTTTACCCGCTGATCACAAGAAGCTTTCAGGAAGAGATTCTACAGCGAGCATGCTGTACGATTGTTTTATCCTCCTCCTTGATGTATCCTGGACAGGGAATCACTGCAGTTTCAAAGCTGTTTTTCCATCCAATCCAAGTTCCACGTCCTGCTCCTCTGAAATAATATCTTCAGACCCACGGGATTAGAGACAGAAGAGAAGAGTCTCCATAGTGTAGTAATTAAAAACTCTTTGGTTTATTTAAAAAAAGTAACATGACAGTTTAAAAATGGCATAACAAGCCAGCAACAAAAAACATGTCAAACACAGGGTCTTCCGGTCATGGCCGAACTGGAAGTGAGAGAGCGTCGAGTCAACATCGGAAGAAGAGCGGAGGGAAGAGGACAATGGAGAAGACCGGGCAAGAGCTAGCAAAAGAGCGGGCAAAAAAGCAGAAGAACCCGGCAGAAGACAGCGGGAGAAGAGCCGGAGAGCGTGGAGAATAGGTCGGAGAAAGCGGAGAAGTCGGAAGAGACCCCTGGAGCTGCCTAATAAATTATTTTAAAAACCTGTGTAGTGTGTTTTATTTTTGACACTTTTTATTCCAGGTGAATGGGTAGGGGTAAGATGTACCCCATACTCATTCACATAGGATGGGGGGCTGGGATCTGGGGCCCCCTTATTAAAGGGGGCTCCCAGGTTCCGATAAGCTCCCCGCCCTCAAACCCTGACAACCAACTGCCAGGGTTGTCAGGAAGAGGCCCTTGTCCTCATCAATATGGCACAGGGCCCCACCCCCTTTCCTGACCTGCCAGGCTGCTTGCTCGGATAAGGGTCTGGTATGGAGTTTGGGGGGACCCCCACACTGTTTTATTGGCGTGGGGGTTCCCCTTAAAATCCAAACCAGACCGAAGGGCTATTATCGCAACCTCCTTGAAAGATAGCAGAAAACCGGGTAGATCCTCTTCATCTGCTCTGGCTCTCTCATCAGATGAGCCTTCTGAGGGTGAAAAATCCCTCTCTGGAGATGAGGATCATGTTCAGTCTGAGGACTCAGAGGATGAGGGGATTCCTGCTACCTCTCTGTCACTAAAAATGCAGGTGCAATATTATGCAGAGATGGCGTGTGCCACTTACAAATTGCCTCCTGTTGAAGCTTCTAGGTCCTCTGTTTCCTCTTTGGGATCTAAGAAATCCCTGCAGGCTGCATGCTTCTTTACAGTTCATCCCTTGCTGGATAAACTGATGTATGATGACTGGGTTCACCCAGATAAACTGCTTTCTCCTCCTAGGCAGTTTTCCCTCCTTTATCCTATGGAGGAAGGTTTCACTAAGAAATGGGGGGTACCTGCTATAGATGCAGCTATTTCTTGTGCAAACAAAAACCTTACCTGTCCTATAGACAATGCACAGGGTTTTAAAGATCCAACTGATAAAAAGCTGGAGTCCCTATTAAAAGCCTCCTCTGCCATTGCTGGGGCTGTAGTTGCAGCCATTGGTGTATGTCAGTTCCTCAAGTAACAATTGAAGCAGATTAACCTCCTCCCTACAGAGGAGATTGAGGTTTATGAGGACCTTCCTAAGGCCTTGTGTTTTGCGATTGATGAGATTATGGACTCTGTTCAGCAAGCATCCTGCATCTCCTGCAGGTACACATGCGCAGGTCCCTTTGGTTAAAACATTGGGAGACAGAGGTTTCTTGCAAGAAATACTTGGCAGTGTTTCCCTTTGGGGGAGGACGCCTGTTTGGGGATGACCTGGATAAATACATCCAAAAGATTACCGGAGGCAAGTCTACTTTGTTGCTGGTTAAGAAGAAGAGTAAATGTCCTTCATTTAAGCTTTCTCATTCTCCAGGCAGTGGCGACGGCCTCCCCCATCTAACACTAGGGGAAAGGCCCAGGGCCAAGACCAAGTGAAGAAAATGACTTGGGGTTCAAAGTCTAAACAGACCCCCTGGCACTGGGGTAACTACATAACCCATTAAGTAATTAAGGCTCTGTGTCCCATGATGTATTCCCAAGAAAAGGATTTTGCAGGTAAGCTGTATTAAAAAATCAGATTTTTTTGTGCTCATTAATGCAGAGTGTTTTGGTGTTTAGTTCTGATTGGTTCACTAAGTTTCCCAGAACTTTAAATTGCAACTCACATTTTAGGCATCCTCTGCAATAGGAATTTCAGTTTTGGTAGGATACTCCACAAAGGGTTAATCGCTTCTAAAGGGATGCAGACCCTGAAGCTTTTCTCATTAGAACAGGAAGAGTACACTAGGTGACTTTAATGACCAAGTTAAAATCCCTGCACTGTATCTATAGGGCAGGTCACAAGAAGGAAGGTTAGGAGGACCCCCAAAAATCAAACAGCTCCTGAGGGGATCATTGTTATACTCTTATTATTCTGATTACAGAAACATGCTTAGGATTTGATACATACACCACTGCTATACTGTTAATAAATAAAAACGTATATTTTAGATTTCAAGGTATTAGCCATCTATCCTGTGGGCCAACCTAATATAGTTTATTTATTAAATGCTTTAATAATTTTTTCTTTTACTTTTTTACTCTGTGGAGCTGATTTGGTAAAGACAAATATATTACATTTGCAAGGGAATTTTGCCTAGAATACCCAACCACGTCCAAGGAAAAGACAACATGCTTTTTTGCTTGCACTAAGCTTTGGGGAAAATCCTCTTGCAAAGGGAATTGTTTTTTTTCCTTAGTAAATTAACTATTAAGGTGACTCTGCTGAAGCTATGAGCAAAAGGAAAGCAGATAAAAGCAACAGGCAGCAGTAAATTTAATTTTTGTTCTTGGGATTACATACACTTAATATAATTCCAATGCATAGAACTGCCCAGGAGGACATTAATTTACAGGACACCTATGATAAATGTCATACATATTAGTAAATATTAGTAAATTGTTCATGTAAAAACATTTTTTTTTATGTAGGTTTACTGAACACCCCACTAAATGAATTGTATTTGAAAGTACTGTTTATGACACACAGTCCTCACAGAAAGAAGTTTGAAATATACGCTGATAGAAAAACTAAGTTTGCAATGAATAACTAGACTGTAAATAGATTTCTAAATAGTTAGGGGCTTTTTACCTTTGTTGTCTTTTTGATCTTACAGCATGTGATTTCCATGGGACTTTTGAACGTTGACATGTTTTGGGCAAATCTTAAAAGATTTGAACTTGTCTGGAACTTGATCTACTTTGTCCTGATCTGTTTATTCAGTGTAATACTGGCTTCATGTGTGGCACTTGTGTTGCTTTGAGTCATATTTCAACCAAATACATTTTCTAGTTTAGGAGAAACAAACACATTTTAAGTGGAAGGTTATAGCTTATAATTGTCACTGGTTTGGAATAAATGTCCCTCTTTTGGAACAAAGGGCCAGATCCTCAAAAGGGATACGCCGGCGTAACTGCTGTTACGCCGTCGTATCCCTGTTTCTAACTATGGAACTGATCCACAGAATCAGTTTTTCATAGTTAGGCAGAAGATCCGGCATGTGTAAGGGACTTACACTGCCGGATCTTAGGATGCAGTACCGCATCCGCCTCGGGTATGCAAATTAGCACTTACGGAGATCCACAAAGCTTTTCAGCTTCGTTTTTTCTCCGTAAGTTTTAGTTTGCAAACGCAAAATTAGGGCTGCTTTTACAAAGTGTAAACTGTTTACACCATGTAAAAGCAGACCCTTCTGTCCAGCGACGCGATTTTTTTTTGTTTTGAATTTTTTTTTTCCCGCCGTATCTTTTTTTTTTCCCGACGCAACTTTATTGACCCGTCGCAATCCACAAAGCTTGGCGTAACGTAATTTTGCGCTATGCACGTCGGGAAAATGACGTCACGAGCATGCGCAGTACGGCCGGCGCGGGAGCGCGCCTAATTTAAATGGGAATCGCCCCCATGAAAAGAGGGCTTGCGCCGGCGGAATTTAAGTTACACAGCCAAAATTTTCTAGGTAAGTGCTTTGTGGATCGGGCACTTAGGTAGAAATTTTAAGGCAGTGTAACTTAAATGGTAAAATTTACATTACGCCGGATCTTTGTGGATTACCCCCAAAGTCCCTCTGTCCTTTTTCTCCTCATTTGTCCCTCATGTTGGTCTGATGTATACAAATATAGTATATGTATATAAATATATACACTCTTTAATCATCAAAAAGTGTTTTACAGTGCTACATTTATCATCCCATTTTGAAGTGTTCTGTTTGTACATTTGAAAAGCCATTATAAATGAATACTATTGTTAAAAAAGCACTTGTGGGTTTAACCAATTGTTTTTGTGTATATAATGTAAAGGGGGCGTGTTCTTTGCCGACATCCTTTTTCTGGTAGGTGTCCCTGTTTCCCATATCAGGAGGTATGGTGGAAGTATACGTTATACTTTTCATTTGGTTGCTGGATACTTGTATACTGGAAAAAGCTGTGAATAAAAGTCGATTACAAAATTGCCAGGAGCAGGTTTATTCTCAAAAAATGTTATACACTAGTCATAAATGTATCTTAAAAATTGAACAGTAGATTACAATACGTAAATAATAAGAATGTAAAGTTGATATTTTATTTTAACCACTTAAGGACCGACTAACGCCGATATACGTTGGCAGAATGGCACGGCTGGGCACAATCACATACCTGTACGCGATTGTTAAGTGGCCAGTCGTGGGTTGTGCGCACGGCCGCGACCCGGTCCGAAGCTCCGTGACCGCGGCCGCTGGAACCCGTGGACCCGATCGCTGCCGGAGTCCCGCGATCGGTCCCTGGAGCTGAAGAACAGGGAGAGGTATGTGTTTAAACATACCTTCCCCGTTCTTCACAGTGCCACTGTCATTGATCGTCTGTTCCCTGATATAGGGAAAGGCGATCAAAGACGTCACACGTCCAGCCCCGCCCCCCTACAGTTAGAAACACATATGAGGTCACACTTAACCCCTTCAGCGCCCCCTAGTGGTTAACTCCCAAACTGCAATTGTCATTTTCACAGTAAACAATGCATTTTTAAATGTGTCAAAATTGGCCGATGTGTCCGCCATAATGTCGCAGTCACGAAAAAAATGCTGATCGCTGCCATTAGTAGTAACATTTTTTTTTTTTATAAAAATGCAATAAAACTATCCCCTATTTTGTAAACGCTATAAATTTTGCGCAAACCAATCGATAAACGCTTATTGCGATTTTTTTTACCATAAATAGGTAGAAGAATACGTATCGGCCTAAACTGGGGAAAAAAATGGTTTTTTTTTATATATATTTTTGGACGATATTTATTATAGCAAAAAGTAAAAAATATTGCATTTTTTTCAAAATTGTCGCTCTATTTTTGTTTATAGCGCAAAAAATAAAAATCGCAGAGGCGATCAAATACCACCAAAAGAAAGCTCTATTTGTGGAAAAAAAGGACGCCAATTTTGTTTGGGAGCCACTTCGCACGACCGCGCAATTGTCAGTTAAAGCAACGCAGTGCCGAATCGCAAAAAGGGGCCTGGTCCTTTACCTGCATTTTGGTCCGGGTCTTAATTGGTTAAAATAATCAAAAAAATAATCCCTAAATTCTCACACACTTCTTATTCTTTTTGCCCTACACAGATATCAAGAAAGGTATTCAAATCAAAGTATTTTAAGTGGAAAGTTTGTTTGGCATTGGGACATTTTCACCAATATTTCCTTTTGGAATGTTGTACTGAGAATATTTGACACAAATCAATATGGAGCACCCAGCAATGCTTACAGTGGAAAGCTAGCTCAGGTATGGCGCAACATTGGTGACAATATCTTGTCCTCTTGTTTATACATTATTATTATACATGATTATTATACACGATTATACATTGTGACATACAGTAATTTTGATAAAATTAAAGCCTTTTATATGCACATTCAAAGGATATAGTTGTTATTCCTTCCCCATTAGTAGCAGGATAGTATTATTTTCTTTTGTGGGCTACTAAAATTCTTTAGAGAAAAGGGTAGGTACCATAAATACAGGGCTTTAATTGATAATGTAACAACTACACCAAAAAGAAGTAATGCACAATACCATAGCCATGCTTTTTCTTATGAAATACAGCAAGAGGTCTAAACATTTTCTTTAAACTAAAACAAAACAAAAAGCAATACAAATCAGTACATACATTTATCCATCTATCTAAGTAAACATACTTTCTCTAAACCTACAGCATCAGATAAAGTTACATGGCAGCTCCTCTTTTAAGCTGGCCATACATTGGTTGAAATTTAGCTGCTTCAGCAGGGACCAGCCAAATTTTGATCCGTGTATGGCCTCTGTGGTTGAAGAAAAGTCTACTGATCAACTTTTTCTTAACCACCCTGTTTGAAAATTTGCACATGATCGGCACTGCTGGCTATAGTTGGCAGCGCTGATCCGTATGTTTTGGGCTATTCACTGCAGCTGTGGGAATGCTGTATTTTTTTTATAAATAGACCTCTTTGTTTTTACCATTAATAAACAGCCAATCAGCGAACAACACCTATGGAATCAGTGTAGAGATTATTGTATCGACTGATGTTTTCTGTCAGTAGCACATTTTTTACTTTTTGCCAGAATAAGCTTTTTGCATGTGGATTTTTGGGCCATTCCAGAATAGAACTTTTGCAAATTTTTTTCCTCAGCCTGAGATACTGGGAATGCTGTAGAACAGGCTGTAGCAAAACTATGACTATAACATCCTGATTTTCATCCAGTAGTTTTTGCATAGCCAAATAAAATGCTGTTCTGAATTTTCCACTTTTCACATAGTTTTTTGTGAGAACAAACAGTGTTTTTTTGCTTAAATTTATGCTCTCTGCAATGTTATCAATAATAGCTTTTCCTGGCTCCCAATCTCTTTCCTCTAAGCAGAGAAGTATGTGTTTGGCTCCTCTGCTCTCCAGCTGGTCACATAGTTCATTAAAGACCCAGTCATTGACAGCTGGGTCCTTCTCATCATACGTGATGAATGCATCATATATAGTGTCTGCGCTAGAGACTTTGTTATACTTTAATCTTGCCATACACCAATGATATATATACCATATATCCCAGTAAAACAAATTACTCATAATAGGCAATGCAGTCAATGGCACAATTAAAACAAATGACACAAGAAACAGTAGCAATTCTGTGAGATCCATATTACAGGCATGTATATCAAATAAGATAATTCCTTGCTTCTTCCAATTATCTGGAGTGGCACAGGTGACATCGGTGGCCAGCCGTGGAATATTAACATTGTTGCTATTAATCCAGTTTATGAAGTCAATAATTTCACAGGTACACTCAAATGGATTTCCTTTCAGTCTTAAAACTTTTAAATAGTTATCATTACCAGACAAAAAAATTGATCTATTTATATGTTGAATGTGATTGTAACTTAAATCAAGGGTAGTGAGGCTACGGAGCTTAATAAGAAACGCATCTGTCAAAGTTTGAATGTAATTATGATTTATGATTAGAGTCTCCAGTGAATTTGTATAATTGTACAAGTGTGCCATTATCATTGTAATCTTATTGTGACTTAGGTCAAGAACCTTGAGGTTTTCAAAGCATGTCAGGTTTTTCCAACCGAAAAAAACTAATTCATTATGATGTAAGTAGAGCTCAGTAAGACTTGCAGGCAGTTGGCACACTGCTTCCTCGGGAATGGAGTAAAGTCTGTTGTAGGAGATATCGAGAACTGACAGATTTGTAAAATTATGGAAAAGACTGTAGTAGCGTTTGTCACCTTTTTTCCATAATACATCCAGACGGTTTCCAGCAAACCGTAATTCTTTCAGGGAGGAGCTATAAACCGGGGACTCGGTTAGAGTTGAGATTTCATTCCAGCTTAAGTTAAGAACTGCAAGTTTTGCCAGATTTTCAATGAATTTAAGGTGATGAGTTACACCTTGTACAATGAAATAGTGCTTGTTATAACTCACATCTAATACCTCCAATTTTTTCAATTCCTGAAAAGCATTGATGGAAGCAAAATCCAGTTTATTGAACGATAAATCCAAGTATGCTAGGTTTTGCAAGTATCTAAATTCTGTCCCGTTTAAATTTTGACCCATGCCATTCGAAGACAAATTTAGACATGCTACATCAGAAAATGGATTGAATGCTTCGGGGTCAATAACAAAGATACTGTTCAGACTTAGATCCAATGTTTTGCCATATGCAGTACATTGAGGTTTTACCAGAGAGTTAATTGGAGTAATTATTTCTGGGGATACTCTACTAAAATGCTCTACACCATTGTATTTTATGTCAGTTGGCTGATTGTTGTAAAATGCTTGTAGGCCTTGGCTTTTTAAGGTGCTCTCTGAAAAAGGTGTTATTCTATTTTCAGACAAGTAAATTATTGCTAGGCTTGGAAATGTTTTAAACACTTTAAAATCAACCTGACAAACAAAATTAACAGATAGGTTTATAATGTTTAATTTGTTTAGCTTTGTAAGAGGAGCTAAGTTTTTGGATGTGATGTCTTTGAAAACATATCCTTGTATATGCAACTCTCTGAGGGAAATTAATTTTGAAAAATTGTCAGAAATATTAATATTATTTGGATATGCCTGCAGATTGTAGTTATATGACAAGTCAAGTTTTTCTAAGGTTGGCAAGTAAGAAAAAAAGTCTCCTATTGCCATTTCAGTCATTAAGTAATTTAATCTAAGATTTAGTTCTTTCAACTTAGTCATGTTTTGAAACCATGTTTTTGATACAGTAGTAAGTGAAGTACTTCCAAGATGGAGCGCGGTCAAGTTTTTTAAATATTGGAAAGCAAAGTCATTTATTTCAAGAAAGCCTTTTCCAGAGCAGGGTTCACATGGATATGCAGCATTATAACATCTTGGACAATTTCCACTTAGAAGAAGAACTTCTAAATTGAGTAAGTTTTTGAAATCATCTCTGTGAATAACTTGTATTCTGTTATTGCTTAAGTAAAGTTGTTTCAATGATGATGGCAGATGCAGAGGCACACTGGTTAAATTGTTAAATGAGAGGTTAAGTACTGTTAATTCCTTGAGATCAGAAAATGTTCCATTTTCAATATCAAGAACACCTGGGCATGCATTGCCATAGTAACAGTTATGGCCTAGGTAAAGTTCCTCCAAATATCGGAATTTTGAGAGACTTGTTTTGTTAATCACAAAAATGTTGTTATACTGGAAACTTAGTGTTTTAATATTTTCAGGTAGTCCCATGGGAATTTCACAGAGATAGTTGTGATCAATGAGAAGATGTTCTAGCTTGGTTAATTTGGTAAAGGTTTCATTATTGATCTCCAGACCTCTTTTGCATATATTGGGATTATTAAGTCGCACCTTTGAATAGTGGTTCCAGTTAAGGTCTATTTTTGTAAGATTATGCCAGTGCTGAAAAGAGGGATTATAAATAGTATCAATAAGGTTTTGACTTAACAGAAGTTCCACAGCATTTGATGTGTAGTTGGTGGGAGAAGGTACGGTTTTCAGACTTCGAGCACTGCAGTCAAAAATAACAGATTTGGTATTTTCAATAATCGCACATGGAATAGTTCTGTTGGTCGAAATTGTTCTGGAAAATCCAAAGTCGTAGTTTATTAGTAACACACACAAAAGATTCTTCAACAGGCTTAACATTTTGTCCTGAAAAAAGTAAAAATATTAGATAGAGGTTTTGCAGTTATCACATTTAACATTTGCTTTTTCAATCAGTTTAATAAACATTAGGGAACAAAGAATAGTCATTAGCCTGTTAGTCTATTCTCATTTAAATATTATATTTGAGGAAGTGAAGAGAAGAAACAAGTAATCTTAGGTCGCGTTCACACGATCAGTCCATCCGATGACAACGGTCCGAAGGACCGTTGTCATCGGTTAACCGATGAAGCTGACTGATGGTCTGATGTGCCTACACACCATCGGTTAATGAACCGATCGTGTCAAAACGCAGTGACGTAAAACACAACAACGTGCTGAAAAAAAGAAGTTCAATGCTTCCAAGCATGCGTCGACTTGATTCTGAGCATGCGCTGGTTTTTAACCAATGCTTTTGCATTCTAAAGATCGGTTTGGACCTATCGGTTAGGGGTCCATCGGTTCAATTTTAAAGCAAGTTCTCTTTTTTTTGACCGAAGGATAACTGACCGATGGGGCCCACACACGATCGGTTTGGACCGATGAAATGGTCCTTCAGTCCGTTTTCATCGGTTTTGACCGATCGTGTGTACGCGGCCTCAAAGAGGACCTTCACGCTCCTTAACCCCCAAAAATTCCTTAATACAAACTGTCCATGAAAATTTTAACACTTGGCAACCCTTCTTAAATTTTGCCATGTGCAGGAACCACGTCTCAATCTCATTTTGGCAGATAGGCATTAGATAGAAGGCTCTGGTTTTCTATTACCATGAGATTAAGGTGATTCCTGTAGGTTTGTGTTCAGGGTACTGGTGAATTTTTGTACAGATTTGGCAAGAAGAATTTTATTTAACCATAATTCATTGTATGGTCTTTGAAATGTGGCCAGCAGACTAAAAAGGGCTAAATAAGGAGACTTTTTGATAAGCCTGTGCCCTCACTATAAAAAGGGGGGGCAGAGAACCCAAAGTGTTAGTGTATTAAGAGGTGCTGTAGATATAAAGCTAGGGACAGATGAGAGATCCTGGATGCAGACATATGTTTCTGGAATCTGCCATATGCACATAATCGTTCAAGTAAGGGAGAACTAATTCTGATTGCTAGCTCTTTGGCCAATTAACCTCATTGATACATTTTTGCTTCCATTATTGGGGAATTTTTTGTCTTTAATTGTATTTTATGGCTGATTTGAGGTTAGAGGGTACTTTTAGCTGCAGTCTTGTCCATGGCAAACTTTTTCTTTCTTGAGGCTGCAAGTCTTTATTAAAATTGGCTGATTTAGGGGGTGGTATTTTGGATCTTTATTTTATTTAAAAAAAAATCATATGTTGATAGGGTTTCAGGTTTGGGGATCTCATGCAGCAGCTTTCATTAGTTACTGATCATTTGTTTTTGGAGCTGCCTTTTATTTAGAAAAAAAAGGGCAAGAGTACCTAGACCACCTCAGATTTTATCACTCATGTTCACTCCATCCCACTATTCCTTTAGATAAAAGAAAGATAGCCATACATCAGTGAAAGTATATGTGAACTCTTACCTTGTAAAACAACCCATTCAGTTTAAAATAGAAATGAAGGGCAAAACATTTGTGTATATACACAGTATATAACAAATTATAAATACTTTTTTTTTAACCACTTAACATCCGCCCGCCGTCAAATGACGGTGGGGGCGGAATGCTCTATTGTTCCGACAGGACGTCATACGACGTCCTGTCTTTTAAAGCCTCTAGGGCGTGCGGGCGCATGCACCCGTCACGTCGCTGGGAACACTGTGCGCGTGCCTGGCGGCTGCGATGGCCGCCGGGCACCCACGATTGCCCAGTAACTGTGCAGGGACGTGGAGCTCCGTGTGTAAACACAGAGCTCCACGTCCTGTCAGGGAGAGAGGAGACCGATCTGTGTCTCTCGTACATAGGGACACAGATTGGTCACCTCCCCCAGTCACCCCCCACAGTTAGAACACACCCATGATACACATTTAACCCCTTCCCCGCCCTCTAGTGGTTAACCCCTTCCCTGCCACTCACATTTATACAGTAATCAATGTTCACTGTATAAATGTGAATGGTCCCAAAAACGTGTCAAAAGTGTCCGATGTGTCCGCTATAATGTCGTAGTCCCGAAAAAAAAAAACGCAGATCCCCGCCATTACTAGTAAAAAATAAAAAATCATTATGTCCCCTATTTTGTAGGCAATATAACTTTTGCGCAAACCAGGTTATTGCGATTTTTTTTTTTACCAAAAATTTGTAGAAGAATACGTATCGGCCTAAACTGAGAAAAAAAATATATATTTTTTAAAAAAATTGGATATTTATTATAGAAAAAAGTAAAAAATATTGTGTTTTTTTTCAAAATTGACGCTCTTTTTTTGTTTATAGCCCAAAAAATAAAAACCGCACAGGCGATCAAATACCACCAAAAGAAAGCTCTATTTGTGGGGAAAAAAGGACGTCAATTTTGTTTGGGAGCCACGTCGCATGACCGCGCAATTGTCAGTTAAATCGATGCAGTGCCGGAAGCTAAAATCTCGTTTGGGCAGGAAGGGGGTGTATGTGCACAGTAGGCAAGTGGTTAAATAAGTGATCACATAATCTCTGCTCTCAGCTACATAAGGGGCTGGAAGAGGTGGGGGTGGAGAAACAGTATTACACTGACCTTCCCATTGATTAGCTGAAAAGTCTGATCATTGGAGAACAGGCAGGATGTTCTCCTAGCATAGCCAGAAAACTGATCACACTGAAATAGATGTGCTGTCATGCCTAGCGTTGTCAGTTTGAAATAGAAAAGCAGAGGGCCTAGCAGGATAACCAGGTATTTCACACAAAATAATCATTACAAAGAGAACAGGATACTGTACTTTTTAACAAAAAGTACATGGTACAACAGACACATATCAGAAATATTAAATGTTGGGGTAACATACTCATTAAGCCAATTAGTCCTTATTGAAATAATCCTGCTGCTGTCCAATTTTACAGTACTGTATCCTCTGCAGTATCTATTTTTTTTTTTAGTAAAGCCATAGCTTGTTGTTTTTGTCCCTAGTAAATTTGGGCCTAGCCTTTCTATTTAAAACTGTCCTGCTGCTAGACAATTTTTACACCGATGTATCAACTGTGGTCTCTTAATTTTCAAAGTCGTTCTAAAGCCTACATTTTTTTTACCTTAATGCATTCCAGTACCCTTAAAGTTCCAATACCTGTATCTCTCCCCCACCCATTATACATACCTGACTTCTCACTCAATCCAGTGCTGTGCCCATCTGTAACAACTCTGTCCTCTCTTTCCACTTTCACAGGCTTTGCTGTGGCAGTAGGAGCAAGTCTCTCGCTGCTGTCAGTCAAATTTTGTGATGACGGTGTGGGGGTAGGGCTGAACTCTGTCTGTATCTATGGAAACAAGCAGCATGGCTTGGGATCAAGCCGGCTGGTGTGTCACAATAGGAAGAGGCTTCCTGTGGTAGCACACCAAGAAGAGGAGGAGCCAGGAGGGCTGGCAGGGACTCCAGAAGAGGAGGATTGGGGATGCTCTGTGCAGTTGTATTAAACAGAGCAGATAAGTATAACATGTTTGTTATGAAAAAAAATCGACTTTGCAATTAGTTTGACAGAAATTGGCTAGTTTCAAGACAGTATGGAGCAGGGACAGCCTCAGAGAACTACTAGCCAATTTATAAATGATTTAGATGGGTGCTACTGTTGTATGTAAACCAACCTGATTGTAAATAAAAAAAAAAAAAAAATCCACAGCCAAATATGTGTTCCATGCTGTTGTTGAGACTGTCTGTAAAAATCATACTGTGCGCTTTAGGCATCTGCCAAGGATGAAATTAGTGTAATTTCAATGTTGTCCTCTAAACTGCAATAAAATACATTCTCTCCATTGTATGATATATATATATATATATATATATATATATATATATATATATATATATATATATATATATATATATATATATATATATATATATAAAACTTTTTTTGCATTGGTACATGTGCCTAATGACAGTGCCCCGCTTCCCATGTCTTTGTTGGACAGTAGTTAGCTTACTAGCCCTATAAAAGACCATCATTTAATCAGAAGGTTCGATCACCAAAAACTTAAAGCGGTGCTTCACCCATAAAAACGACTTTCCCCTATTACACTGCCTCCCCGCATTACAATACGATTATGCCTTTAATTTTTTTTTTGCTGCTGTACATACCTGGGTACAGCTATTCACCCGTGTCCTCCGGGTTGCGAGTCCCGCGGGAGTGGGCATTCCTAACATGGCGGTGATTGACGTTTTGACTAAAAAATGAGCTCCCCCCCGTCGCGTAAGCCGCGTCACGACTGGCGAAAGGAGCCGAACGGCGATGCGCAGGCGCAGTATAGCGCCGACTCGCCGTTCGGCTCCTTCCGCCAATCCTGACGCTGCTTACGCGACGGGGGGAGCTCGTTTTTTAGTCAAAACGTCAATCACCGCCATGTTAGGAACGCCCACTCCCGCGGGACTCGCAACCCGGAGGACACGGGTGAATAGCTGTACCCAGGTATGTACAGCAGCAAAAAAAAATTAAAGGCATAATCGTATTGTAATGCGGGGGGGGCAGTGTAATAGGGGAAAGTCGTTTTTATGGGTGAACCACCGCTTTAATTCAGTCTATGGGTTTGATTCACACAATTTTCTTTGGACCCTTGGTGCATAGAACACAGGCAGGTACACCTAAAGCCTCGTACACACGACCGAGGAACTAGACGGGCGAAACACATCGTTTTCCTCGTCGAGTTCCTTGTTAGGCTGTCGAGGAACTCGACAAGCCAATTTTCTCCATTCCCGTCAAGGAAATAGAGAACATGCTCTCTTTTTGGTTCGTTGAGTTTCTCGATAGTTTCCTCAACGAAAATGTACACACGACCGGTTTCCTCTGCAAAAAAATATCTCCCAGCAAGTTTCTTGCTGGTTTTTGCCGAGAAACTTGGTCGTGTGTATGAGGCCTAACCCTAATAAGGATCTCATTTGATCCATGAAAAAACTGTCATCTTTACTTAGGACTTCTTATACAGTACAAAATATAAAATCTTTTATTGAAGTTATTTAAAAGTTTAGCAGTGTGAACAGAAAACTCCACCAAGTCATAGTAGCAATGCATCAGCTTGAAAAAAGAGACAAGAGTGGCTCAAAATATTATTTTTTTTATAGCTGAAATAAACAAAAACTTAACTAATATATAAACACCATGCAAACAATATGCTTGGTGGGATTTGAACTCTTCCTGGAAGTCCACTGTCCTTGTCATGTATTTTCTTTTTTTCTTTTATTTTCATCGGAGAAGGCATGTTCAAGTCAAGCAGACAATAGTACAAGACTAGTACAACAAATAGCTGTATACCAGTGTATACAGTGTGAATATCCAGTAACTATGTGAGGAAGATTGAGTACAAATGTACACCAACAGGACTTCATAATGTACATGTCAAACCTGCATTCAACATTTCTTTTCAGTGACCTAAACAGAGAGGAGGATCCCTTATAAACTGGTCACCATTGGATAAATCATAGGTCTCTTGTACAGTATCTTTATGTACTGTACTGTATATCCTTCTCCAGGCATATTTGCATTGTGGGCTTTTCATTAGATTTCAGGTATGTAAGGTTTTTGTGGCCTGGGTATTTACAGATATCTTTGTTTAACCACTTCCAGGATGGCTCTCCTGCGTTAATCGTTGTATATGTACGGCAGCTCCTTTTAGAGCCATAGCAGGCAGGGGACCCGATGCGTGTGGCCGGCGGGCACGATTGCCGCTGACCACCCGCGGTCGCAGGGACGAGAGCCAGAACGGGGAAATGTGTCAAAAGTCCCCGATCTGTCCGCCACAATGTCGCAGTCTCGCCAAAAATCGCAGATCGCCGCCATTACTAGTAAAAAAAAAAAATTATAAAAATAAATCTATTCCCTAGAACTTTTGCGCAAACCAATCAATATATGCTTATAATATAAGAAGAATACATATTGGCCTCAACTGATGAAGAAATTTGTTTTTTAAAAACATTTTTGGATATATTTTAATAGCAAAGAGTAAAAAAATATGATTTTTTGTTAAAAATGTTCGCTCTTTTTTTGTTTATAGCGCAAAAAGGTGATCAAATATCACCAAAAAGCTCTATTTGTAAGAAAAAAAAGGAAGTCTATTTTGTTTGGGTACAGCGTCGCACGACCGCGCACTTGCCAGTTAAAGTGATGCTGTGCTGTATCGAAAAAAATGCTCTGGTCATTAAGGGGGTAAAACCTTCCGGGGCTGAAGTGGTTAAATACTTTTAGGGCCTGATCCACAAAAACCCAGCGTAACTTATTTTTTCCCGTTTAAGTTACACCGCCGCAAAATCTCTACCTAAGTGCCCGATCCACAAAGCACTTACCTAGAAATTTTGAGCGGTGTAACTTAAATCCGTCCGGCGCAAGGCGTTCCTAATCTAATGGGGCGAGTCCCATTTAAATTAGGCGCGCTCCCGCGCCGGACGTACTGCGCATGCTCCCGACGTTATTTTCCCGACGTGCTTTGCGCGGTTTTACGTTGCGCCGGGTTTTGAGAATCGCGACGGGCGTAAAAAAAAAACAGTTTACACCTTGTAAAAGCAGCCCTAATTTTGCGACGGCAAACTAATACTTACGGAGAAAAAACGAAGCGTAAAAGCTTTGTGGATCTCCGTAAGTGCTAATTTGCATACCCGACGCTGGATTTCGACGAGAAATGCCCCCAGCGGCGGCTGCGGTACTGCATCCTAAGATCCGACAGTGTAAGTCCCTTACACATGTCGGATCTTCTGCCTATCTATTGGAAACTGATTCTGTGGATCAGTTCCATAGATAGAAACAGGGATACGGCGGCGTATCAGTAGATACGCCGGTGTATCCCTTTTGTGGATCAGGCCCTTAGTTACTATGTTTGACTGGCTAATATGACATAACTATAACTACATAAACCAACTTGAACTAAATACATGGGAAATTGGAAAGACTTCCTTAATTTGTGTGAGAGTTTAAAAAAAAATAATAACTGTAGGGTGTTATTGCAGGAATCAGTTAACAAACCTCAAAATTATACAAAAAGCACTACATACATACCATAACACAACCAAATCCTTCCCCTTTTTAAAAAAAAAATCATCTGAGAAACCCTGGATGCATTTAAGAGTTTATTGGCACTCTTAAACACTTCAGCCCCGGAAGATTTGGCTGCCCAATGTCCGGGCCATTTTTTGCGATACGGCACTGCGTTGTTTTAACTGACAATTGCGCGGTCGTGCAACGCTGTACCCAAACAAAATTTACGTCATTTTTTCCCCCACAAATAGAGCTTTCTTTTGGTGGTACTTTATCATCTCTACGGTTTTTATTTTTTCCGCTATAAACAAAAGAAGTGCAACAATTTTGAAAAACAAAAACAAAACAATGGGGGTTATTTACAAAAGGCAAATCCACTTTGCACTGCAAGTGCACTTGAAAGTGCAGTTGCTGTAAATCTGAGGGGTAGATATGAAATGAAGGGAAGCTCTGCTGATTTTATTATCTAATCATGTGCAAGCTAAAATGCTGTTTTTTATTTTCCTTGCATGTCCCCCTTGTACCTACAGCAACTGCACTTCCAAGTGCACGTTCAGTGCACTTTCAGGCATAGTGGATTTGCCTTTAGAAAAATAACCCCCAATATCTTTTACTTTTTGCTATATTAAATACCCCATTAAAAAAAAAAAAAAAAAAAAACATTTCCTCAGTTTAGGCCCTTTTCACACTACAAAATAAATCCGTTTTAATAATCCGTATTAAAATCCGTCAGATTATACGTCCTTTATAACATATCATTAAAGTCTATGGGATTTTTTTATGTTCCGTAAAGATCCGTAATAGTCCGTTATAACGTACGTACGGACGTTAGTTATTACGGAATATGTGACGGGTCTTGCACTAATTTTTTTTCCGTTGCAAGTAACGGATATATTAACGTCCGTTATATTTTAACATTGAAGTCTATGGCGCACGGACGTTAGTAAATGTCTCCGTAAATGTCCGTTATGTTAACGGACGTTAATTTTACTGAGCATGCTCAGTAAAGACTTCTGGAGCTGGACTTCAAGAAAGGGTGAAATGGTTTTTATTAACGGACGTTAGAAAGGAATGATATAACGGATGTATACGGATATATACGGATAAACATTATCCGTTTTCAATAAAGGAAGAATAGTAAAATATTTATCCGAATGTATCCGTTATTAAATCCGTTAATAAACGTCCGTTAATAGGTGTAATAACAGTAGTAACGGATATTATAAAACGGACATACAATCCATAGTGTGATAGAAGCCTTAGATCGATATGTATTCTACATATTTTTGGTAAAACATATAAACAAACACAAGGATAAATCAAGCGCTCTCCAGAAAAAGTGAAGTATAAAACTAATTGAGGAGATGAATAGATGTGGAGGGAGAGAAAACTAAAAAAGGAATGAAAAAAGACTGAAAAAGACACCAATCTTTAATGTTAAAAACAGGTATTCATATCAAGGTGTCACTCACAAGGTATTAAATAACAAAAAGCTTATCTGTAGTAGTAATCTTCCGTTTAGGACATTCAGGGTGAAGCTGCTCCGCTGGTCCTGGAATGGTGGGATGGACGCCCTGATCAGTACAGCACTACTGTTGCCAGCAGGAGCGGGACAGTGAGGGTCTAATGCTGGCAAAGGAGAAGGGCGTCTAGGTGTTTAACACCACCATCCACTGCTATAGCGGGATGGTGAACCGATGCTGAGGAGGAAGGGGGACAGGCGCTCGATGGAGCGCAGCGGTATGACGTCACTTCCGGGTGTTTGGTCACGGGGAGTGAGTGACACCTTGATATGAATACCTGTTTTTAACATTAAAAACGTGAATACTACGCTTAGAGGGCGCTGCTTTTTGTCTTCTTATATTTTTGGTAAAAAAATCGCAATAAGCATATATTGATTGGTTTGTGCAAAAGTTATAGCGCCTTAAATAGTGGGTAGTTTTATGGCATTTTTATTATTATAATTTTTCTTACTAGTAATGACGGCGATCTGTGTTTTTATCAGGACTGTGACATTATGGCGGACACATCGGACCAACATACAGTATCTTGCCTACTAAATGGGTGCAATTTTAATCCTGAGATTCATTTTGTGCAGCTAAACCTTGTCACCCTTACCCACTCTGTTGCTTGAAAGGGAAGATTCCCAGCAGAAAATCATATTATTGGAAGCTGCAGTCCCTTTCAGAAGCACATGACAAAAGCTTGCATTCCTTGGCTGCACTGATTTATTTTTTACATTCGGAATATCTACATCACCATGGACCACATTTTATGTATATATTTCTCTTATTTTTCACATGTGTAAAAAAAACAACTAGAAAACTAGAAAAAAAAAATTGTGAAAGCTGTAGCAGCAATTCAAAGAAACCACCAAAATGATCTTGTGAGAAGGAAAATCTAGGAATCTTAGTAATAGAATAACAAATGAATACAGTACACACTGAAATATTAACAATAATACATATGTTACACTCAAGTAAAATAAAACCCTATTAAAGTAAAGTAGATTCCGGGTCTTATGCCGCGTAAACACGATCGGAATTCCGACAAGAAACCCGTGGATTTTTTTCCGACTGAATTTTGGCTCAAACTTGTGTTGCATACACACGGTCACACAAAATTCCCACCGTCAAGAACGCGGTGACGTACAACACTACAACGAGCCCGAGAAAAATGAAGTTCAATGATTCCAAGCATGCGTCGAAATGATTCCGAACATGCATTTTTTTTTGCGCATCGCAATTGCATACAGACAATCGGAATTTCCGACAAGAACTTTTCCCGTCTGAAAATTTGAGAACCAGCTCTCCAATTTTTGCTGACAGAAAAAGTCCGATAGGGCCTACACGCTGTCAGAATTTCTGACCAAAAGCTCACATCAAACTTTTCTTGTCGGAAATTCCGATTGTGTGTACACGGCATTAGTGTTTGCTAGCACTCCTACTGTTTTAATAATAAAAAAAAAAAAATCTGGAAGGAACAGCAGATTCTGAGAACCTCTCACTGATTTATTAATGGCAAAGTTAAGTGTGCTGTAAACTGTATAAGAACAGGAAATTCATAAATTCAAAAATTTGATTGGTAGCTAAGGGCTAATCCATATCAGTGCTCTTTGACTAGTCATTAAACAAGCCATTAGCTCCTGAGCATAGGGAAAAACCTCAATCCAATGTCAATAATTCAGGGAAATAAACACTTGAGAAAAAGTTACCAATTTTGAAATTGGGCCACACAAAAAGGGTAGTATACAGCAGTTTAAAAGCAGAAATATTTTATATTAGTGATTAAAAAATATCCAAATATAAGCTTTTCTTCTATTGGGCTCAAAGTTTTACATTTAACATTATAACATTTTTGACTGATTATTTTGTACAAAAAAAAAAATTAAAGTATGTTCATTTTATAAAACAATACACGCATCTCTCAGCAATAAAGAACACTCCAGAGTGTATTTATACACAGTTCCAAAAATACATCGGTTTTTATATATTAAGTAACTACAATGAAATGAATAAACTTACCAGATGGTGATGCCCAATCCTAGACTAAAACGAGCCCAGTGTTTCAAATTCCCAAATTGTGGCAGAAAACTTCATGTGACGAACTAGGAAAGAAAAAAGGTTCCTCGGTAATCTAGAATATATTTTCTTAAACAGTTGAAAGCTGTGCTTAACTATAGTACATCTGCATTACAGGAAGTAATAAAGCCAGTGACAAAAGTCCAGAGAAAACTTCAGTTGGTAAAAAGGGAACTTTACACGTAACTCGTGATGAGCTATAATTATTAGTATTTGTTGCTGTCAGTTTATTTTCATACTGAAAGCTGCTTTGATTTTTCAAGTTTGCAACTTGCTACATTCTTCTAGTAGAAATACTGTATATATTGTGAAAATGTGTAAGCAGTGGAGGAGTACAAACACAAAGAATATAGTTGTAAGCGCCAATACAAAGCTTAGCTGTAGGGTCCAAGAAAACAAAAATATAGTTGCCAGTATAAACTGGTCAAACATGTGAGAATATGGATCAGCTTACTTAACCACGTAAGACCCGGACCAAAATGCAGCTAAAGGACCCGGCCAGGTTTTGCGATTCGGCACTGCGTCGCTTTAACAGACAATTGCGCGGTCGTGCGACGTGGCTCCTAAACAAAATTGGCGTCCTTTTTTTCCCACAAATAGAGCTTTCTTTTGGTGGTATTTGATCACCTCTGCGGTTTTTATTTTTTTGCGCTATAAACAAAAATAGAGCGACAATTTTGAAAAAAAATCAATATTTTTTCCTTTTTGCTATAATAAATATCCCCCAAAAATATATAAAAAAACATTTTTGCACATATTGCAGCCATGTCCCCCCACATATATCCAGCCGTGTCCCCCCACATATATCCAGCCGTGTCCCCCCACATATATCCAGCCATGTCCCCTTATATATTGCAGCCATGTCCCCCCATATATTGCAGCCATGTCCCCCCACATATTGCAGCCATGTCCCCCCACATATATCCAGCCATGTCCCCCACATATATCCAGCCATGTCCCCCCACATATATCAGCCATGTCCCCCCATATATTGCAGCCATGTCCCCCATACCTAGTAGATGATGATGCCGCCGCCGCCGCCGCATTAATCAGCGTGCGGGGAACATTACAGGCAACTTTCGTTTGAATAGCTGTCCATTCCTTGCCGCGCCGTGTATAGACACTCCCCCTTGCTCGGGATTGGACAGGTCTGTCCAATCCCGAGCAATGGGGAGTGTCTATACATGGCGCGGCGGGGAATACAGCTATTCAAACGAAAGCTGCCTGTAATGTTCCCCGCACGCTAATTAACGCGGCAGCGGCGGCTTTGCGGTATGCGGCGGGGGACAGGTATTCTATTCAGGCATCGGGGGCATTTGCGGGAGTACTGGTATCGGTATCAGAACAACCCTAATTATCACAGCAAAAAATGCATTTAAAATGCATTGTTTACTGTGAAAATGACAATTGCAGTTTGGGAGTTAACCACAATGAGGCAATGATGGGGTTATGTGTGACCTCATGTGTGTTTACAACTGTAGGGGGGGTGTTGCTGTAGGTGTGACGTTATCGATTGTGTATCCCTATAAAAGGGATCACACAATCGATGCCGCCGCCACAGTGAAGAACGGGGAAGCTGTGTTTACACACAGCTCTCCCCGTTCTTCAGCTCCGGGGACCGATCGCGGGACTCCAGCGGCGATCGTGTCCGTGGGTCCCGTGGTCCCGGAGCTTCGGACCGGGTCACGGGCACGCCCACGACCCACGGCTGGGTACTAGCACAGGACGTACCTGTATGTGCCCAGCCATGCCATTCTGCCAACGTAAATGTGCAGGAGGCGGTCCTTAAGTGGTTAAAGGGGTTGTAAAGGTTTGTTTTTTATTTTCTAAATAGGATCCTTTAAGCTAGTGCATTGTTGGTTCACTTACCTTTTCCTTCGATTTCCCTTCTAAATGTTTTTTTTCTTCTTTGTTTTCTTTGTCGGAATTTCTCACTTCCTGTTTCTCCTCAGTAAGCTGTTCAGTAAGCTGTTCTGGCTAACTAACCACCACTCGGATGATGGTGGAAAGCTTACTGAAGGGGAACAGGAAGTGAGAAATTCAGACAAAGCAAAAAAACATTTAGAAGGGAAATCGAAGGGAAAGGGTAAGTGAACCAACAATGCACTAGCTTAAAGGAACCTATTTAGAAAATAAAAAACTAACCTTTACAACACCTTTAACCACTTAAGGACCGTCGCACGATGATATACGTTGGCAGGATGGCACGGCTGGGCACATGGACGTATATATACGTCCCCTTTAAGAGCCCAGCTCTTTTTCCCTGTTCCCTGATATAGGGAACGACGATCACTAATATCACACGTCCAGCCCCGCCCCCCTACAGTTAGAAACACACATGAGGTCACTCTTAACCCCTACAGCGCCCCCTAGTGGTTAACCCCTTCACTACCATTGTCATTTTCACAGTAATCAGTGCATTTTTATAGCACTTTTCGCTGTGAAAATGAAAATGGTCCCACAAATGTGTCAAAAGTGTACGATGTGTCCGCCATAATGTCGCAGTCAAAAAAAAAATTGCTTATCACCGCCATTAGTAGTAAAAAAAATATTAATAAAAATGACATAAAACTATCCCCTTTTTGGGAAAAAAAAATGTTTTTTATATCTTTTTTGGGAATATTTATTATAGCAAAAGGTTAAAAATATTGCATTATTTTCAAAATTGACGCTCTATTTTTGTTTATAGCGCAAAAAATAAAAACTGCAGAGGTGATAAAATACCACCAAAAGAAAGCTCTATTTGTGGGTAAAAAAGGGCGCAAATTTTGTTTGGGAGCCACGTCGCACGACCGCGCAATTGTCAGGTAAATGACGCAGTGCCGAATCGCAAAAAGGGGCAAGGTCCTTAACCTACATATTGGTCCGGGTCTTAACTGGTTAATATGGACTTAAGAAACATTATCATGATCAAAAATAATATTTCTGTGCTGACTACTAGGATATAACATCAGATATTACATTGGGTCAAAGATTAATAAATCTGTACTTATTCTTTCAACATAAGATGGTAGAAATACTCAGGGCCTTTTTTCAGCGGGAATGCGGGGGAACGCAGTTCCGGCACCTCCAGAACAGAATGTATGTAATGGCGAAGGGGTGCTGTGGTGTGTTGGAGGGTCTATTGATGTTGTCTGCTTAGAAATCTATTGTTGCTGGAGGGAATCTATTTTTGTGAAGTAAGGGAGTCTATTGTTGCTAGGGAGTTCTTTCTTTTGCTTGTGAGGGGTCTATTGTTGCTGGGGCGGGTCTTATGTTACTGGGAGGTCGGTTGTTGCCGGGAGGGTTGTACTGTTGAGGGAGGGGTCTATTGATGCTGGCTACTGGGAAATCTATTGTTGCTGGGGAGGATCTATTGTTAAGGGTGGGGGAATCTGTTGTTCTGGGGGGTGGATCTTTTGTTGCAGGTGGTAAATCATTGCTGGGAGGGATCTACTGTTGAGGGAGGGGTCTTTATTGCTGGGCAGTAAAGGGTCTATTGATGCTGGCTTCTGTGAAATCTATTGTTGCTGGAGGGGATCTATTTTTGTGAAGGAAGGGAGTCTATTGTTGCTAGGGAGTTCTTTCTTTTGTTCCTGAGGGGTCTATTGTTGCTGGGGCAGGTCTTATGTTGCTGGGAGGTCGGTCGTTGCTGTTAGTTTTGTACTGTTGAGGGAGGGGTCTATTGATTCTCGCTACTGGGGAATCTATTGTTGCTGGGGAGGATCTATTGTTGCGGGTGGGAGGTCTATTGTTCTGGGGGGGGTCTTTTGCTGCAGGGGGTCAATCGTTGCTGAGAGGGATCTATTGTTGAGAGAGGGGTCTAATGTTGCTGGCTGCTGAAGGGTCTATTGATGCTGACTGTTGGTAGTCCATTGTTGCTGGGGGTGGATCTATTGTCGCTGGGGTGTCCATCATTGCTAGATCTATTTTACTGCCTTTCTTGTTATCATTAACGAAATCCATACATAATACTTGGCACCATAAAATGATACTTTCTCTAAAGAGGGTGGTACCGGGAGGTGGGTAAGGGGTGGAACCAAAGAACAGTGCTCGGAGGTGGGTAGGGGGTGAATTCAAGAAGGGAGAAGGGGGGAGGAGTTCCTACACCTATTCTCTGTGAAAAAAAGCCCTGGAAATACTAAACAGCTCTTTTTTTTGTAGATGTTTGCTTACAATACAATTTGATACAAGTAATGGAATTTATTAAAAATAGTACTTTTAAAAAAGGGATTTCTACGATATTATTATACAGGATATCGCTAACAGTTTGCGCAGCACTACAATATTAAGGGGGACAGTACAATTACAACACAATTCAAGACAGAAGGAATAGGAGGGCCCTGCTCATGGAGATTACAATCTAAAGGGAGGGAGAGGTATTGCAAAAGGTAATAGCTGCAGGGGAGGATGATCTTATGGATTTGACTTAAGTACTGTATAGTTTTTAGGTAAAGGTGGGGTAGACTTCCTTGAATACATTTGTTTTCAAGGATTACCTAAAAGATTTATAAAGGTGTAGGAGAATCTGTGTTTAATCATGTTATCAATTGCAGCAATATTAAAAGGCTTTAATCTTTATTAAACAAATGTGTAATGGACCTAGAGCTGGATATATCTACTGTAATATCTTAAGCTTTAATTAGAGTCCACTCAGCGAAGTCCCACTTTTTATTTTCCACATTTCCAAATAACACTGGGGGGTATTTACTAAAACGGGACAGTGCAAAATCTAGTGCAGCTCTGCAAAGAAACCAATCAGCTTCCAGGTTTTATTGTCAAAGCTTAAAGGGGTTGTAAAGGTAAAACCTTTCCCTTAGTGCAGTCCTCCTTCACTTACCTCATCCTTCCATTTTGCTTTTAAATGTCCTTTTTTCTTATGAGAAATCCTCACTTCCTGTTCTTCTGTCTGTAACTACACACAGTAATGCAAGGCTTTCTCCCTGGTGTGGAGAAAGCCTCTTGAGGGGGGAGGGGGCGAGCAGGATAGTCAGGACGCCCACTAACACACAGCTCCTTTCTCTATCTGCAAAGTAGAGAGCATCCTGACACTCCTGCTCGCCCCCTCCCCCTATCAAGAGGCTTTCTCCACACCAGGGAGAAAGCCTCCCATTACGGTGGTGAGTTACAGACAGAAGAACAGGAAGTGAGCATTTCTCAGAAGAAATAAGGACATTTAAAAGCAAAATCAAAGGATGAGGTAAGTGAAGGAGGACTGCACTACGGTAAAGGGAGCTATTTAGGGGGAAAAAAATTATCTTTACAACCCCTTTAATTGAGCAAGCTGAAGTAAGAAGATGATTGCACAGCTGCACCAGATTCTGAGTGTTAAGCCTCGTACACACGACTGAGGAACTCGACGGGCGAAACACATAGTTTTCCTCGTCGAGTTCCTTGTTAGGCTGTCGAGGAACTCGACAAGGCAAGTTTCTCCATTCCCGTTGAGGAAAAAGAAGACATGTTCTCTTTTTGGCTCGACGGTATCCTCGACAGTTTCCTCGTCGAAAAATGTACACACGACCGGTTTCCTCTGCAAAAAAAAAATCCGAGAAACTCGGTCGTGTGTACGAGGCCTTCCAGTTTTAGTAAATCTCTACCATAGTGCTCTGCCTACACAGGGGCTATTTTATTAGACAGCTCTGTTTTTTCCTCTTTACGATGAACCTTTCCGCTTAACTGGTTATGCCAGTCACTATACTGAACTTCTGGTCTGCTCACCTGCTGTCTGCTTTAAGACACACTGGTGTATTTGGACGTGGACTACATGTCAGGGTTCAGCTTCCTCTTGTAGCACACAGGAGCAAAGATTGACTAGAGACAAACTCTCTTTTGTTGGCAACATCCAGCTGATTCCACCCAATTTAACACCCCTTTAGAGATCCTTCCCTGATAAAAAATGCATTATCTACAACTTTACACAATGACAGACTGTACATCTGTCACACCTTATATATAAGTCAAAACCTTTCTTTAGCCGGCCACACACTGGTACAACAAACATTTGTATCAAAAATCAAGTCAGTACATTCAATAATGCCTTTAGAGACCTGACGAATCATACTTTTTGGAATCAGTGGAATTTCTGAACAAAAAGTCTGTCATGGCTGATGCAAATAAATGCTTTGCTTCATAACCAACTGAGGGAAAGTGTATGGATTCTCATTCCTGGAGAATGACAATACATACAGTACAATAAATACATGGTCCGGTTTCTCTCTGTTTTCTCTTTTTGCTTTTCCTTCTCGACTTTTTTTCTCACCCTCAGCAGACTGCTATCTCTTGGGAAAGCAGATGGAACATACCCTTAATACTTGAAATAATTAAGAAACAACAGACAACTTGTTGGATGATAAAGGCCGCGAGTGTTTATTATTGGTTTCAAAGGTAAATAGTTAAATAAATAAATAATTTAAATATCTACGGCCAAGGCTGGCAATAAAAATTACCCAGCTTACGCAAAGACTATAGCACCAGCTGATAAACATATTTATTATTATAACACATACTCATGTAACATAAATAAAAGCTAGTCCCCCCTTTGATAAACAAAGGTGACCCTACCACATAACAAACACTGCGACAAAGTTATATGAGGAAAAAAAAGGGGGGGGGGGGGGGGGGAAAGAACACCACAGCTCCTAAGTCTTCTGAGGCGAATGAGCCTGAGCTGATCGGAACCCCGTTTAAATAGCCCAGAACCAGGATGGTTCTGGCCAGTTCAAACCGGATTTTCCCGGGCTTTCTACCCCAGGCTACAGAGGCCATCTGTCGGGCAATGAGCCTGCCAAAATTCCCCTGCAGTAAGAGGTCAACTGCAGGGCAAAAAGAGCCCGCCAATTCTCCTGAGGGAAAACTGCTCCCTCAGGGAAATTGGACCCATAAGGATCCATCGCTTTCCCATGAGGAAAAGGGGGGCAAAGGCTGCCTTCCCCCTTGTCCTATCATTCTCTTTACCTCAGCTGGTTATAGCCTCTGCTTGGAAGAACCCAAACTTTGAGAGTGCCAATGGCCTTCTCCCCTGTGCAGATCTGGTGTGAGTGCCTTATTTAAGGCCAGTCTTTCTCTTCAAACTATGGTTACCTTAAAGTGTGTTCGCCACTTTGCTTGTTCAGGGCAAACTGACAAGTTCTCTTGATAAGCCACCTCTAACCCACTGATACCTTGGCTGTGGCACTTCTGGGTATGGGGTAACATCTGACCCTCCTCCCTTCCTTCCAGGATGCAGTGCTTAGGGATGAGGGACCAGTTGCCAGGCCTGAACAGTGATATATCATGGAGGAGAAGATGTCACTGACCCTGTGTAAATGTCATATGGAGAGGAAAGAATGTCAATATGCAGGTAAAAGTTTAAACGCTGACCAAAACAGAGTTTAAAGGAGTTGTAAAGTCTCAGGGTTTTTTGCCATAATGCTGCAGCTGCCCCCCAGTACCCCCCTCTTACCTGAACCTGATTCTTCCAGCAATGAGCACGAGCCCAGCAGCTCCAGCTGCTGTCTCAGGTCCTCATTGGATAGATTGATAGTAGCAGGAGCCATTGGCTCTAGCTGCTGTCAATCAAATCCAGTGAGAAGGGAGCTGGGGGCAGGGCCGAGTCCTGCTGTCTGTGTCAATGGACGCAGCAGCAGGACTGGGGAGTGTGCCTGCACGGGTGCCCCCATGGAAATGCGCTCTCCGTGGGGAAACTCGCCGAAGAGGTATAGCCAGAAGCGCTGCCGGGATACCCTAGAAAAGGAGGATCGGGGGCCGCTCTGTGCAAAACCCTTGCACAGAGCAGGTAAGACATGTTTGTTATTTAAAAAAAAAAAAAAAAACATTACAATCACTTTAAGGCAGGCAATATATGATACATTTTTTCTTCATTCAACCAGTGGGTTCAATGGAAAAAAAAATTGTTTCCCCCATTAACACACTTGGTTTTGATGAGGGGAATCCCTCCCACAAAGCAATTTTATTTTGACATTTGGGAGAGTTCCCCACCGTTAGAATACACTCATCGGTGCTGTTGGCTTTGGCCGGCAGTACTGATTGAGTAAAAAACAAACGACATGCTGATTGTACAGAGAAATCAATTCTCCTGAACCGGACAAATTTCAACCCATCGATGGCTGGCTTTACACTGGTCTAACTCGGCACTCTCATAGGTGATAAGGGTAACGGAGGAGAGCAGGAAAGATAAGTGTCAGTCGGGGGCAATCAAGAAAATGTGTCAATTTAACCTGGAAAATGTTAAAAGAAATTCAGCAGCTGGAATGCATTCATGTTCCAGCATTAGTCAATATTAACTTTGCATGCACACACATAGTGAGATATGGGGTTCTTTTTCTGCTACAGATCTAAAACGTGGTAGTGCATAACCTTTGCTTCCATACATATCCAAAAACAAGAAAAAACAGGCTCAGGTAAACAGCTTTTTATCTTTTTCTTAGACTTTAGTTAATTACAGCTCGGTGGTATTCAGCAGTCCCCCAATTCATGCTATCTCACAACATATCCACATTCAGTATTAAACTACAATAACATGAAAAAGAGAGCACACTAAATTGCACAGAAAATCACCTTTGTTTAAATAGACGATAAACTGATTGCACAAAGTTAGTGTTTTAATCCCAAGAACAAAAATGTAATATATTGCAGTCTACCAGTCCATATATATGACAGCTGCCTTTGTTTTTTTTTGTTTTGTTTTTGTTTTTTAGGCTAAGAATATTTTTTGCAAGTGCAAAAACTATTGATCCTGACAGAAACCCAGTGTAACTTTCTATGCACAGAAAACCCTAAACATTGTTTAACCTTTACAATTATCTTCTAATAATAATCTTCTTGAACGACAGAACACCAACCTACTATGTTATGTAGATGAGGAAAGGGGGAACTGTTTGTACTCCAAATCAGTGGAACAGCTTGAGATGGCAATGTTGCTTCTTCACAAATACAGTGAGTGCTGTCACCCTAGGACAGTATGTGTGTTACTGGCAGGGTCGCCAAATGAAAATAAAGAAAAAAGGCCTAAATAAAGAAAACAAAAGTAGAAGAGAGAAGTTCCAAGCTAGTCCTTTATACAGCTTAGAAATTTCTTCAGTATATAAGTATAAAACAACACTAAAATCTTGCGTGAAAAATGTTGGAGCACTTGCAGAGTGCTAGAATGGGCGGGAGCTTCCACGTGCAGTGTCACAGGAGCACAGAAGGACCTCTGGGAAGTCTCTATTGAGGGATCAGCTGATAAAGAAGGCGAGGCCGTGCCTTTCAAACGTGTTCCGATTGGCCAGACAGTGCGTGGGCAGCTCCCCAGTTTGACAGCCCTGGACCACTCCCACCCAGAGACGCGCAGCCAACGTCTCCATGAGGTTTACCGAGGCTCCAGCTGCGGCTAACACATGGCCAGGGCAGCCATCAGAAATTTTTGGTCCCCTTACACAGCTTTTTGGACCCTGAGCCTGAACACCAACATTCTCCAGGGCTTGCTCACGGGCCATTCTACCGAATCCACACACCGGCCACCTCATCTGTATGATTGGGGAAAAAGGGGTGTGTTTAGATGAGACCAAAATTGAGCTCTTTGGCATTAACGTGACCTACTGTGTTTGGAGGAAGAAAAATGCTGACTATGACCCTAAGAACACCATCACTACAGTTAAGCACAGAGGTGGAAACATTATGCTGTGGGGCTGTTTCTCTGCTAAAGGTATGACTGACATTGCCACATTGAGGGGCCAATAGACGGGGCCATGTATTGTAAAATCTTGGATGAGAATCTTCCTCTCTCAGCCAGAATAAAAAAGATGGGTCATGGAGGGGTCTTCCAGCATGACAATGACCCAAAACATACCACCAATGCAACAAAGGAGTAGCTCAATAAGATGCACATTAAGGTCATGGAGTGGCCTAGCCCAGGAGTGGGGAACCTGCGGCCCGCGGGCCGATTGCGGCCCGCGAAATAATTCCATCCGGCCCCCCATGGGATCGTAAAACAGTGCTGCCGATTGTCACTATGGAGCGGAGTAAATGTATTGCTAAACACACTGACAATGAATGAATGATCATGGCGATCATTCATTCATTGTCCGTGTGTTTAGCAATACATTAACTCCGCTCCTGCGGCCCGCCTCTGTTAGCCGGCGCCAGCCTCAAGTCAATAGCATTTACTCCGCTCCTGCGGCCCGCCCCTGTTAGGCGGCGCCAGCCTCCAGCCATTGCACTGCAGCTGATTAGCTGCTCCCCTTGGTTTACAGCCCCGCCTGGCGGCGGGCGGGGATTACCATTCATGGCTGGCTGGGATGGCACTGATGGGAGTTGCATAGAGAGGACAAGCCAGCGCCACCGACGAGGAACCATTTCCAGCAGCAAGTAAGGCAGCCATAAATATTATGCTGACAGCATCATGACATACAGCGTATTTTTTTAATATGCAGCATAGCGGCGGGGGGAGGGGGGGTAAATGTCCTGCACAGTGCACAGGACATTAATACATAAGTTACCATGACCAGTGCAGGACATTTACCCCCCCCCCCACATGCTGCATATTAAAAATATCATATTCATCATATTTACATTTAATAATTTTCAAATTGCATCAATGATGCAATTTGAAAATTATTAAATGTAAATATGATGAATATGATCTTTTTAATATGCAGCATGTCGGGGGGGGGGGTAAATGTCTTGCACTGGTCATGGTAACTTATGTATCATCTACTTGTGTCATCTACCATGACACAAAAACGTATACGTCTGGCATGCATTTTTTTCCAGGACTGCTTTGCATTCCCAGTCAGGACCAACTCAGAGGATAGTCAGTGCCAGGGAGGCGAAAGTGTTAACACACACTGGATAGTTAGTTATTAAAACTATAAAAAGTGGTGTGCGGTCATATAAATGGCGACTACAAAAAAAAAAAAAAATTGATGCAGAGTGTTGAGTTTTCCAAGAGAAATGGACAAATGATTATTTTTTTGTTGAAGTCAAAGGCAAACCTGTGTGCCTAGTTTGTGGCGATGCATTAGCAGTAATGAAAAAAGTGAATCTGGAGCGTCATTATTGTGCAGCTCAAAACATGCTAAACTCAGCAAATTGGGAGGCCAATTGCGCCTGGATAAAATCAATGCTCTTCAGCCGAGTTTGGAATCACAACAAGCCACTTTCACTAGACCTCGTTATGATAGAGACAACGTTATTCAGACGAGTTATGTAGTGAGTGAGCTAATCGCAAAGAAGCTCAGGCCTCATGTAGAGGGAGAGTTTGTGAAAGAGTGCATGATTGCTGCTGCGGAGTTGTTAGCGCCAGACAAAGTAAAATTGTTTCAGAATGTTAGTTTGTCTCGGAGAACAGTCTCAGAACGGATTACTGACTTAGCACAAGATATTGAAAAAATATTGAAGGATTCTGCAGGAGATTTCCAATTTTTCTCTCTGGCTTGTGACGAGACAACGGACATAACAAATACTGCTCAACTGGCTGTTTTTGTTTGTGGGATAACTGCAGAGTTTGACATACGAGAGGAACTGCTTTCACTGGAAGCTATGCATGACACTACAAGAGGTGAGGACTTGTTTGAGAGACTTGTTTTATCAATGAAAAAACTTGAGCTAACTTTTGAAAAGTTAAGTGGCCTTACTACAGATGGAGCTCCAGCCATGGTTGGCTCACAAAAAGGGTTAGTTGCCTTTGTCAAGAAAGAACTGAGTCGTCTCAATCTTGATCCAAATGATTTAATTATATGCCACTGCATCATACACCAAGAAAGTCTCTGTGCACAATTGTTGCGATTCAACAATGTGATGTCAACTGTAGTGTCATGCATAAATTTTATCAAAACCAGAGGGCTTAACAGCCGCCAGTTTAAGGAGTTACTAAGTGATCTTGACTCTGAGTATGGTGATCTTGTTTATCACTGTGAAGTGCGGTGGCTGAGTCGCGGGAACATGCTCAGGAGGTTTTACGAACTGCAGAATGAAGTCAAGCAGTTCATGGAGATGAAGGGAAAACCTGTCATGGAACTCACCGATAGCAAGTGGCTGTGTGATCTAGCATTCATGGTGGACATTACCAAGTACCTCTCAGAGCTGAACGTCAAGCTGCAGGGCCCCAACCAGCTTCTCAGCTCACTGCTTTCAAACGTTAAATCATTTGAAGGTAAATTAAGGTTGTGGAAAGTGCAACTCGAGAATAACACGGTGCATTTCCCCACTCTGGAAGGACAAAAGCCTTCTACGACACAAGAATATGCCGGTGAATGTGCAAAACGAATTAAGGCATTTAATGAAAGATTCAAGCATGTGAAAAGTAAACAAATGGAATTGAACATCTTTGCTACACCTTTCAATGTGGAACCAGCTGATTTGCCTGATAACCTACAACACGAAATAATTCATCTGCAAAGCGATGATGTGCTGAAAGCTAGGTACAACAACCTTCCACTGCTTGAGTTCTACAAGCATTACATAAGTAATGATGAATTCCCAACTTTGAGAAGACATGCATTAAAATATGCATCTGTGTTTGGAACAACTTACTGCTGCGAGCAGTTCTTTTCAAAACTTACCATCGCAAAGAGTCGACTGCGCTCCAGACTGACCGACGCAAACCTGGAAAACCAGTTGCGAGTAGCAACATCATCAATATCGGCCAACATCACACACCTCGCCAAAGAGAAGCAGTTCCAGCCATCACATTAGCGGTTAGTTAATAAATGTTTGACCAAATATGTGGTGACAGTTCATGTCCTTGTTTATTGACAGCCTTATTTTTTTTACATGTCCATTGTTTTTCCTTTGTTCTTTATTTGTAAAAATGGAGTATATAAATAAAGATTATACAAAAAAATGTTTGACCAAATATAACAGGCTAATTTTTAAGTTGATCATTTTGTACAGCCCCCGAATGATGTTACAAAAATCCAAATGGCCCTTGGCAGAAAAAAGGTTCCCCACCCCTGGCCTAGCCAGTCTCCAGACCCTAATCCTATAGAAAATGTATGGATAGAGCTGAAACTTCGAGTTGTCAAGCAACAGCCAAGAAACCTTAAGGATTTAGAGAAGATCTGTAAAGAAGAGTGGACCAAAATCTCTCCTGAGATGTGGTAACTTGGTAACCAACTACAAGAAACTTCTTAAACATCAAAAAGTGAGCATGTCCCCACCGATCACTTAGACATTGATATCTAATGGGTCTATAAATAGTCACATCCGTAAATTAAGGATCACCACCGTAGCCAAAACAATGCATACAAAAAAGAGGTGGAAGTTATTCCATGGGAAGACCAAGGGATAACAAAGGGGCTACCAAGGCAGTGACGGACAATGATATAGATATAAAAAGTTTAATAGATATTGCAAAATTACAAGTATATAAATAAATAATGAGATATCAAAAATTGCTACCATTTGAGCTATAAAGCTCTAATTACAAGCCTACTTGCAGCGGCCGGCCAATACTGCACTGATGAACCTAGTTCATGTGAAGTGCAACAAAAACCACATGAAAATCACAAACAATAGTGACAGATTCTTAACCCCTTCTCACCCAGCCTATAGCAGGATGAAGTCTGAGGGGTGGCTTTCCCATCATGATCATGCTGTCTAATCAGCATCTTGATATGCCACACCTGTGAGGTGGATGGTTTATCTCGCAAAAGGAGAAGTGCTCACTAACACCGATTAAGACAGATTTGTGAACAATATTTGAGAAAAATAGGCCTTTTGTGTACATAGAAAAAGTTGTATGACCACGCATTTGTCATTCAAAGTGCGACAGCGCTGAAAACGAAAAATTGGCCTGGGCAGGAAGGGGATGAAAATGCCTTGTATTGAAGTGGTTAGGAATACAGATTTAGAAGATGTACTACAGGGAGTGTTTAATAAAGCCCCAAAAAAGAGAAGCATCAACATCTAATTGTTTTGAAAGAATCCACAGAATACAGAGAACAAACAAATCCCCTGGAGATTTTCCAAGGGATGTAATAGCAAGATTTCATCACTATGAAGTAAAAGAGCAGGTGTCTCAGACTACAAGACATTCCACAACCATGGATTTTACTGGAACTAAGCTACTTATTTTCACAGATCTATCACCAGAGACATTAGCCCGTAGAAGAGCACTGAAACCTTTAACAAGCAATTTACAAGCAAACAACATCACTTATAGGTGGGAATTCCCAGCTTGTCTGATTGCAAAGAATCAGGGGGTCTCATTGACCCTACAATTCCCAGAAGACCTAAAAGAATTCTGCAGTAAACTTGGTTTACCATACATACACATGGAAAACTAGGAAAAGAGGCCGCCGGGCTGGAAGAAATTAAAAGACCAAAAGTGGAATAAAGTATAGATCTTTGAAATGCATTAAAGTTGAAAATAAGGATGTAGAAGAATTCTGAGTAGATGAGATGGAGTGTAATGGCATGTAAAGGAATCGCTTGGGGGGGTGGGGGACATGAAGTGGATATGCCCACTTAGACCTCCAGAACCACTTTTAATTATTGGAGATGAGGTCTGGGGGACAAGATGGGCATATAAATGCCCTATTGGAAGGAGGCCGGGTGAGACTCAACATTGTTTTTCAATGTAAGGGGAGGAAGGCGGGAGGTATAGGTGTGGAGGTGTATATGTTGTTAGTCTTGTTTTTTGTTATATTGGTATATTCCTAGAATCAGAGGAAAACTTTCCCCTTTTTTCTCCTATCTTTTTTTCCCCTATCATTCCTACTGCAAAGTTCATAGTGTTTCCTTTTAAAGTATGGCGTCCTTTAAAATAATTACTTATAACATGAGAGGTTTAAATAACCCCAATAAGAGGCATCAGATATCTCAGGAGTTTAAATAATTTTCAGCTAATTTCGTTTTTCTACAAGAAACCCATCTAAAATGGTGATCAAAAATTAGTTTGGGATCTAAAAATATCCCCACATGAATGCACAGCTACTCTCCTAATAAAAGATCTAGGGGGACAGCAATAGGGTTTTATAAGAACACACTATTCATATTGAAAGCAATGGAGTTTGACCACAAAGGACAGTATTTATTCACCAAGGGATCCTTATTTAATACCAATTATACCTTGGTAAATGTATGCTGTCCTAATACACGTCCCTCTGCTTTCCTGAAAAAGGTCTTAAATAAACTAGAGGGAAGATTGATAGTGGTGGCAGATTTTAACTTTGTTTTTGACCCAGCTTTGCATACTCAAACACTTTCTCTGAGGTCAGAGGGAAAATATTTAAAGGCAATTAAACAAACATATTTTACATATTATTCTTTAGTACATTCTTCATATTCTAGAGTTGACTATATCTTGTTAGATCATCAGAATTCAGCTCTTAGAAGGGTTATTAAAGTTAACCCTCTCAGACCATGCTCCAGTGGAGACTGTCTTGGAGTTAAAGGACATCCCCACTGGACAGAGGTCTTGGAGAATAGATTAATCTCTTCTACACAATTCTAGGATAATTGAGGATCTAGAGAAGGAAATTAACTTTTTTTTTTAAAGAAAATAATAGAAAAAATATTGCTCTGACTGTACTCTGGGAAACTCATAAAGTTTATATGAGGGGGAGGCTGGTAGCAGAGAGGGCTAAGAGGAAAAAAAAGATGGCAAGCCCAGAAACAATCCATTCTACAAGAAATCCAGGCTCTGGAACAGTTACATAAAGGACTACACAAAGATTAAATAATGGCTATATTAACAGAAAAGCGAGAGGCATTGAGGGACTTGATGGAGCAAGATACTAAATGGGCATTCACTAGGACAAGTAAAAAGTATTATGAAATGGGAAACAAGCCTGTGAAATTGTTGGCAGGGGTAATTAAACCTAAAAGTAATGTGAATTATATAGCAAAAATGAAAGATAAGAAGGGGGAACTGAAATATTCTACAAAAGATGTTACAAAGATTTTTCAAGAATATTATCAATTGCCGTATAAAGTATATATTATACAAAATCCCGATGATATACAACTTAGAAGAAATAAAATAGAGCAATATTTAGAAAAGGCAAAGGTTACCGGCTATATAAGAGTAAGGATCTATTAAAGCGGAGGTTCACATAAAAAGTGAACCTCCGCTTTTTGGATCCCTCGCCCCTCTGGTGTCACATTTGAAACCTTTCAGGGGAGAGGGGGGGTGCAGATACCTGTCTAAGACAGGTATTTGCACCACTTCCGGGTTCTGACTCATGCAGGAGTCCAGCCCCGTCACGTCACCCCCCTGCTGACATCGCGGGTGCGCTGGACAGGTAAGTGTCCATTTTTAAAAGTCAGCAGCTGCAGCATTTGAAGCTGCTGTTTTTTTTAAAAAAAATTGGGTGGACCTCCGCTTTAAGTTGGACATAGAAATCTCAAAAGAGGAAATAGAACAGGCAATTAAAAGCACCAAAGCAGGTAAAAGCCCAGGTCCGAATGGGTATACCTCACTATATTATAATTTTTTTTTAGGAACATTAGCTCCCTACTTTCAGCTATATATGAACTCCATAGGGGAGGTGGGGAAATATGTGAAGAAGCCCTAGGGGCTCATATAACTCTACTAGCTAAAGAAGGGAAAGATCCAACACTGTGTGCCAGCTATAGGCCAATATCAACAAAGATATAAAGATCTACGTGAGGATATAGTCCGAGAGGCTGAAGCCCTTTATGTCAAAATGGAAAGAAAAAGATCAAGTGGGTTTTGTCCCTGGGAAAGAAGTGAGGGATAATGTAATAAGAGCATTGCTTTTAATCCATGGGGCCAAAAGGGGAAAGAAATCATTATTATTTCTGACAGTAAATGCCGAAAAGGCCTTTGACAGATTGGACTGGGAGTATAGGCTTTCGACATTGAGACATGCTGGCTTAGGTCCACGTATGTATAAATGGATAGAGGCATTATACTCCAGACCAACGGCTCAGGTACAGGTTAATGGGACCCTCTCAGGAACCTTTGTGCTCTACAATGGTACACGTCAGGGATGCCTACTTTCGCCTTTACTTTTTGTTCTCTCTAGAACCCTAAAAGTGACACTTTTTTTAAAAATAACAGTGTAAAAAAGAAAAATAAAAGGTAAAATAAATAAGAAAATATTTTTAAAAAATGTAACGCGCCCTGTCCCGACGAGCAGAAGCGCCCGCATATGAAAACTGTGTTCAAACCACACATGTGAGGTATCGCCGTGATCGTTAGAGCGAGAGCAATAATTCTAGTCCTAGACTCACTCTATAACTCAAAACATGCAACCTGTAGAACTTTTTAAACGTCGGCTATGGAGATTTTTAAGGGTAAAAGTTTGACGCCGTTCCACGAGTGGGCGCAACTTTGAAGCGCGACATGTTGGGTATCAATTTACTCGGCATAACGTTATCTTTCACATTATAAAAAAAATTAAGCTAACTTCACTGTTGTCTTATTTTTTTTATTAAACAAAGTGATTTTTTTCCAAAAAAAGAACGCTTGTAAGACCGCTGCTCAAATGCGGTGTGACAAAAAGTATTGCAACGACCGCCATTTTATTCTCTAGGGTGTTAGAAAAAATATATATAATGTTTGGGGGTTCTAAGTAATTTTCTAGCAAAAAAAACTGTTTTTAACTTGTAAACACCAAATTTCAGAAAGAGGCTCGGCCCTTAAGTGGTTAAATAAAATTAAGCAAGATCTGATGGGATATCCGGTGGATAAGTTGTCTTGGTTTGGCAGGATAAATGTGATTAAAATGGTGACTCTACCAAAACCCCCATATGTTTTTTAAACCCTCCTGATAAACATCCTCAAGGCCTACCTTTAAAACTATTATGCCGCGTACACATGGTTGGAATTTCCGACAAGAAAAGTTTGGTGTGAGCTTTTGGTCCGTGTGTAGGCTCGGACTTTTTATTTCGGAATTTCCGACAGCAAAAATTTCAGAGCTGGTTCTCAATTTTTCCGACAAGAAAAGTTCTTGTCGGAAATTCAGTATGAAATACCGACGCAAAAAAAAACATGCATGCTCGGAATTTCTCGGAAGCATTGAATTTCATTTTTCTCAGCTCGTCGTAGTGTTGTACATCACCGCGTTCTTGACGGTCGGAATTTTGTGTGACCGTGTGAATGCAACACAAGTTTGAGCCAACATTCCGTCTGAAAAAAATCCACGGTTTTCTTGTCGGAATTTATGATTGTGTGTACATGGCATTATATTATTGATTAGGAGATTTATATGGAAAAACAGAAACCCCTCGCATTTCCATTGAGATATTGGTTAGACCGAGGTCTAGGAGGGGACTATAGCTCCCAGATTTTGAGAGGTATCATGAGGCAGCAGTGCTACGGAGGACAATTGATTGGATTTATGGTACCCTTTCAGAAAAATGGGTATCTTTGGAACGAAATCGAAGTGGAATATGCCTGGGTCAAATAATCTGGGTACCAAGGCAATACAGGGGCCTTCCAGGGGACGCAGCTCCAATAACAAGGGAAACGTATAGAGCATGGGATAGCCTGTTTAAAAACAGGTTATGGTAATAAAACCGTCCATTGATTGCATAAGCTTTAACATTTAAGAATGTTCTGAATGGGAATACCCTCTGTTCAATATCTGAATTACGAGACAGATACAGTGTCTCACCCTGGGATGTTTGGTAATATAGGCAACTCTAACATTTTGTGGACACCCTCCCAAAACCCCTTTGTTCTATCAGGGAGTTTAGCCCATGTGAAAGACTCATGAACCAGGAGTGGATAAATGCACATGGGATATCTTGTATGTATGGGATGTTGATCTCCCCCTGGGCCACCATGTCTTCTGTAGAGTTGGGAACTTGAACTAAATCAAACCATATCAGAGCAAATGAAATGTAAAGTTATAGATTATATACATTCCACATCAATAGATGCAAGGATAAAAGAAATTACTTATAAATTGTTAACTAAATGGTATTATGTTCCAGCACAACTTCATAAGATCAACCTAGAGTTATCATCGTTGTGGTGGAGGCTTGAGGGCACACATGCCCATATATGATGGCACTGTCCCCCTGATTCAACCATTTTGAAGAGAAATATTGAAAATGATTAAGAAGATTGGTGGTGTTGAGATCAGGCAGGATCCCTGGCAGTGTTTGGTCCACGCTACGGGTGAGACAAAGAAAACATATAGAGCAGCAGTGGTTCCGTTTTTGTTGAAGGCAGCAAAAGCCCTAATTCCAAGACAATGGAAACTAAAGAAAATCCTGTTAATAAAGGATTGGTTTAGGGAAGTAGATAAAACCAGATTGATGGAAGAACAAATATCTTTGCAAAATGACTCCAGACAGAGATTCTATGGAACTTGAAAAGGTTGGCTTGAGTTTAAACAATCTGGGACTTACTTAAGCTATATGAGGAATTAAAGTATTGTTTGAGGGCCCCCCCTTTTTTTCTCACTTACTGCAACGGAGGAGTGGAGTTTAAAGGGGGGGGGGAAGGGGGTATAAAAAGAATTGAGGAAGGAAAAGGGGTAGGAAAGGGTGCATGGAATTAGGGTGGAACTAGGGTGGGGGCCTTTGTGCAGCCATCTTAGGACCCACCCCATAATCCAATCTAATTTAATTAAATATTTTATAACACTTTAGGTTCACATGGTTAAAATGATTGGGGTATGGTAAGTGGGATGTGTGTGTTCTTTTTTTTCTCTCTCTTACTGCACTGCAGGAGTGGAGTTTAAAGGGGGGATATAAATAGAATTGGGGAAGGAAAGGGGCGTGGAAAAGGGTGCAGGGAATCAGGGTTGAACTAGGGTGCAGCCATCTCTAGACCCACCCCCTAATCTAATTAAATGTTTTACAACACTTTAGGTTTACAGGGGTAAGAGGATTGGATATTTATGGTAGATGGGATGTGTGTGTGTGTGGCCCCCCGGGGTAGTAAACCCCCTCTTTCTCTCAAAAATTGAGTATATGGCAGGGGGAACCTCAGAATTGTATGTCCACTTATGGGAGATGGGAATACTGTATGATTTATATACCTTAGGAATGTTGTGTATCATGTTTTTGTGATTTGTTAATGTTTTGTAACTAGTTATGTATTCTTGTATGTCGAGATCTTTGATTGTTATGTAATAAATATTTGTCTTTTCTAAAAAAATTCAAATAAAAACAGAAAAAAAATTGCTTTAAAAATGAGTTTGCATATATTTTTATTATTAAATACAATCTTTATTTTACAAATAAATATAAATGACAAAGTGCTTTCATAACATTTTTTTTTTTTTTTTTAAAGAGATCACTAAACGTTATAAAAAGAAAGCCCAATACTACACAGCTACAGTGCCTTGAAAAAGTATTCATACCCCTTGGAATTGTCCACATTTTGTCACGTTACAACCAATAATGTAAATGTTTTTTTGGGGGGGATTTTATGTGACACAAAAAAACACAAAGTGGCACAATTTTTTTACAAATAAATATGTGAAAAGTGTGGCGTGCATTTGTATTCAGCCCCCTTTACTCTGATACCCCTAACTAAAATCTAGTGGAACCAATTGCCTTCAGAAGTCACCTAACTTGTAAATAAAGTCTACCTGTGTGTAATTTAATCTCAGTATAAATACAGCAGTTCTGTGAAGCCATCAGAGGTTTGTTAGAGAACCTTAGAGAACAAACAGCATCACAAAGTTCAAGGAACACACCAGACAGGTCAGGGATAAAATTGTGGAGAAATTTTAAGCAGGGTTAGGTTATAAAAAAAATATCCCAAGCTTTGAACATCTCACAGGGCACTGTTCAATCCATAATCTGAAAATGGAAAAAGTATGACACAACTGCCGTCCACCTAAACTGACAGGCCGGGAAAGTAGAGCATTAATCAGAGAAGCAGCCAAGAGGCCCATGGTAACTCTGGAGGAGCTGCAGAGAGCCACAGCTCAGGTGGAAGGATCTGTCCACAGGACAACTATTAGTCAAGTACTCCACAAATCTGGTCTTTATGGAAGAGTGATAAGAAGAAAGCCCTTGTTGAAAGAAAACCATAAGATGTCTCATTTTCAGTTTGCGGGGGACACAGCAAACATGTGGAAGAAGATGCTCTGGTCAGATGGAGACCAAAATTTTACTTTTTGACCTAAAATGTGTGGTGAAAAACTAACATTGCACATCACCCTCAACACACCATTCCCACTGTGAAACATGGTGGTGGCAGCGTCATGTTGTGGGGATGCTTTTCTTCAGCAGGGATAGGGAAGCTGATCAGAGTTGATGGGAAGATGCAAGGAGCCCAAAACAGGGCAATCTTAGAAGAAAACCTGTTAGAGTCTGCAAAAGACTTGAGACTAGGGCCGAGGTTCACCTTCCAGCAGAACAACGACCCTAAACACACAGCCAGAGCTACAATGCAGAACTGCTTAGATCAAAGCATATTCATGTGTTAGAATGGCCCAGTCAAAGTACAGACCTAATTCCAATTGAGAATCTGAAAAAGTAGATCCTGCACTACTTTTGGCGATTTGAGGTACGACTTGCATAGACGTCAGCACCTGAAGTCGCACTGACATGCAGCTTTGAAATCGTGCAATTTCAGATGAAGTCACACGATTTCAAAGCTGCATTCAATGTGAACGAGGGGTAAAGGTATTTTTTTTAAATTAAAATATAAATCATGTTATACTTACTTGTTATTGCACAGAACAGCCATGAACCTCCTCTTATGGGGTTCCACATCAGTGATCTTGGTTCCTTCTCTTCTCTGTGTGCCCCAATAGCAGGCCACTTGCTATGGGGTTGCACATGCATGCTTGCTCCTGAGCTGTGTGTCAATAGAGCTGCACTCTATAGATACACACAGCGTGGCTTGGCCCCACCCCTCTGCACAGCATTTGATTGACAGCAGAATGAGCCAACAGCTCCCTCTGCTGTCTGGGGTCCTGTGTGAAGAGGAAGAGAGGAGAAAAGAGATCCAGCCATACACAGCGCTGGATTGATTGAGGACTCAGGTACGTATTTGGGAAGGAGGGAAAGGACAGCAAGTCGAAAAAGTTTTTTACCTTAATGCATGGAATACATTAAGGTAAAAAAAACATTTTGGCTTTAGAACCACTTTAACTGCTTTAGCCCCGGAAGATTTGGCTGCTCAATGACTGGGCCATTGTTTGCGATACGGCACTGAGTTGCTTTAACTGACAATTGCGCGGTCTTGCGATGTTGTACCCAAACAAAATTGACATCCTTTTTTCCCACAAATAGAGCTTTCTTTTGGTGGTATTTGATCACCTCTGCGGTTTTAATTTTCGGCGCTATAAAAAAAGACTGACAATTATGAAAAAAGACACAATATCCTATTTTTTTGCTATAGTAAATATCCCAATAAAAAAAAAATATTAAAATGTTTTCCTCAGTTTAGGGCAATATGTATACTTCTACATATTTTTGGTAAAAAAAAAAAAAATCACAGTAAGCGTATATTGATTCGTTTGCGCAAAAGTTATAGCGTCTACAAACTATGGGAAAGATTTATGGCATATATATATATATATATATATATATATATATATATATATATATATTTTACTAGTAATGGCGGTGATCTGCGATTTTTTGCGGTATTGCGGTGGACACTTTTGACACCATTGAGATTTACAGAGCGATCAGTGCTATAAATATGCACCGATTACTGTGTAAATGTCACTGGCAGGGAAGGGGTTAACTCTAGGGGCAATCAAGGGCTTAACTGCATTCCCTATTGTGTGTTCCAACTGTGGGGGGATGGGACCATTTAGGAGAGATGACAATTCATGGTTTCTACTTTGTAAAAACACACGTTCTGTCATCACTCCTCTGACAGCATGGGGATTTGTGTGTTTACACAAACCCCCGTGCTGCCGCTTGTACATGAGATATCACATGGCCGGTTCCCCACTGTGCAGCGGGCGCACGCCTCCAGCAGCAGTGGCTCCCCTGGGCAAGGCCGTATATGTACGGGATTTCGCCCAGGAGAGCCATTCTGCCTCAGTATATCTGCATGAGCCGGTCGGGAAATGGTTAAGAACTGTATTGGTAGTGTTTCGAAGTTGTGGGGCTGATATGCAATGAGCAATTTTGTCATTGGCAACAACTTGTCAGCATTGCCAGGATTGCTTGGAGACTACTTATCTGTCCTATGGAATCATTCCCTCTGTGGCCAGACCAGTTAGATGTCATTCTCTCGCTGCTTCATTGCTAGTGAGCAAGCTTCTGCAGCACCAAGGCCTCTGCAACACAAATTCCCCTGTAAAGTGCAAAGCCAATTTGCCCCATTATATTTGGGTTATGTTATATTACTAGTTTAGATTTTAACAATATGTAGAGGACTATTGTCTTGTATTTTAAAGGAGTGTATCCTTTTTTGTACCTGAGCAGCGACTGTAGAGTATCTAATTATACTGTTTAGAGGAATTCTTTTTTTTTTTTTTTAAATGATAAGTTTACCTTTGTAAAAAAAATAATAATAACAAATGCACATATTTTTTGTAGGAATAAAAATGTGCATTTATAAAAAAATTTATGAGATCAGCAGATTGCGGGTGCAATGAAGGGTTCTTGCAGGCAGCGTAAGTTCAAGCTGTCTGCCAATACCTCATAGGAACAGGAAATTACATAATTACAGGAAGACTCAATGAACTATCTAGAGTGCTCAACAGCGCCCTGGTAGTTCATTGAGAACTTCAGGCTTACAGCTGCAAAGAGTGTTGGTACTTGTATTTTTCACATTCACAGAACTCTGACACAGCCGGGGGGAGAAGATCTCCTGCTCGCTGTCAAAACAAGGGATGGGGGGTGCAGGGGCTGCTGCTTCTGTAACATTTTACATGTTACACCCTGTATATGGGTGTAACATATAACTTGTTACGAAAGGTGAACTTATCCTTTAAAGCAGCATAAATGACTTTACAATGAATAAACTTGAAGTGCTAAAATTTTTACTGCAATGGACCGGATACTGAACATGACCCAGTTGCCTTTTGCACTTCATATTTGTTAATACTCAAAAGTTATACTTATGACTTAGGCCCCGTACACACCATAGAATCCATCCGCAGATAAATCCCAGCAAATGGGTTTCAGCGGATAGATCCTATGGTTTGTACACGCCAGTGGATCTTTTTCCGCGGATATATCTCCCCTGGGATGGATTCCAGCAGATCGGATATTTGCTGACATGCAGAACATATCCATCTGCTGGAGTCCATCCCAACGGATGGATCCGCTGGTCTGTACAGACTCACCGAATCCATCCGTCCGAAGGGATCCCCCGCATGCGTCGTAATGATTTGACGCATGCGTGGAATTCCTTATATGACAGCGTCGCGCACGTCGCCGCGTCATAATCGCGGCGACGGCGCGACACGTCATCGCAAGAGGATTTCGGCGCGGATTTCAATGCGATGGTGTGTACACACCATCGCATGAAAATCCGCCGAAATCCACGAGAGGATTTATCCGCGGAAACGGTCCGCTGGACCGTATTCACGGATAAATTCTATCGTGTGTATGGGGCCTAAGAGCTAAAATGACATGTACTAGCTAGATATCAAAACTTAAATAGGCATTGCAAGATAATTTAGAGAACAAACTCCTTTGATAAATCATTATAAATTATTCTTCATTCTGACTCACAGGAAACAAGTTTAAAAGATGTAAATATGAAAATAAACCCCTTTAAATACACTGAAAGCTAAAAAGGCAAAAGTCGTTTCATTTGAGTTCTACACCATTATCGCACACCGTAAGTCCTTCAATCTTTGTTGATGTGTGAAACATACGGTGAATTATATATTATCTTTAAAAAGTTTATCGTATGCCATTTTGTTATCTGTTCTTAATGTATTTTTTAAACAGTTCCAAAAATAATTGTGGGAGTTAGGATTAGTAGGCCAGTGTAAAACAGAGTTCCCACACAACCTCTTCCTTAGCTGAAGGTACCTAGTTTTCTGTAAAGTTTTCTCAAGCAATATAAAAATGATGACATCAACTTTTTCCTCAATAAGACGTTGGTGTGCTATGTAGAAGGCTGTCTTAAAATGTCCACTTGTAATATACTTATCTGTAAGCACAAACACAGTTTTTCGACTGAGCTGGATACTTTCTGAAAGATTATCCAAAAATGGTTTTCCGGGCAACCAATCTCTTTCTTCTAAACACAGGTTGAACATTTTTTCTTCACTTGTTTCAAGGGTTTTAATTAACTCTTTAAAAATCCAGTCTGAAACTGCATAATCTGTAGTATCATAGACAATAAAAGCATCATAATAAAACTTTGGCAATTTCTGATATCCCTTTATCTTTGCTTCCAGTAAGTGGTAGGTGTACCAAAAATCCCAGTAGAAAAGGTGACTTGATGTGCAGACCACCAGTAAGAAGATCACAAGGGAGGATGAACAAGAAAATAAAACCAAATTCCAATGTTCTATTCCACAGGTATATAAATCCAAGAATATTAGACTCTTTCCTCTGTGTGTACCAGGTCCAGCGCATGACACATCAGGTACCAGAAATGGGATAGTGACATTTGTGCTGTTTATCCAGGAGACAAACCAAACAAGTTCACAGTTGCACTTAAATGGGTTGCCTTGTATAACCAGTATCTCTAGGTTTGAAAGAATGTTATCAGGAAAGCTGGATTGACCAATAAAACTGATTCTGTTGTAACTTAAGTCCAGATATTTCAGGCTGACTGCATTTCTGAGGAAATTTGTAGTTATAGCTTTTATTTTGTTATTGCTTAAAATAAGTGATTTAATAGAATGAGTGCAGTTAGATAGTTCATATGGCACAGCAGTCAAATAATTGTTGCTAATATCTAAAATTTGAAGCTTTTCTAAAAAACATAGCATTTCCCAGCTAAAAGTCCTAAAATTGTTATTAGCCAGACAAAGTTCACTAAGATTGGCAGGCAGGCCCTCGAATACGGTAGGAGGAATAAATGTTAGTGCATTATAGGAAATGTCTAATACATGCAGTGCTGTTAAATTTTTAAAGAAATTTGTGTATCTTGTATCTCCATCTCTCCATAAAATATCTAAGCGGTTTCCTTTGAACTCTAGGGTTTGGATTGACTGGCTAACCATTTCATAGTTGGTTGAAGTTGATATTTCATTCCAGTTCATCATCAATTTCTTTAGGTGTTGTAGGTTGGCTGTGAAGTTTAGCATATGCGTTATCCCTTCAGCTAGGAAATAATGTGGGTTGGAGCTAAGATCTAAGACTTCCAATTCGTGAAGTTCCTCAAATGCACTTGAATGGAGAAGATCAATGCGATTGTTCGAAAAATCTAAGTATTTTAAATGTTTTAAACTTGCAAATTCTGTTCCATTCAGGGCCTGACTAATTACATTACCTGACATATTGAGGCATTTTATAAAACTAAGATCTTTAAAATCACTAGCTCTGATGAAAAAAATGTTGTTTTGGCTTAAGTCCAACATTTGACCATATATTTGACAGTTCTCAGTAGCAAATTTCTGAGACTTTGATTCCTCATTAACATTAAATCTACAGTGATGGGCTTCCTCATCATAGTTAAAATAATGGACATCTCGAAATGTTGCATAATTATATTGTGCAGAAGATGATTTGATGTTTGAACAAGATGAAACAGTCAGCTTATCTGCTGGGGAAATTTTATTATTAGCAAGTGATATTGTTTTTAGTGAGCTAAAATTCTGAAACAAGCTAAAGTCCACCTCTTTGATAAAATTTGTACCAAGATCCAAAACAGTAAGATTTTTTAAATCCAGCAAAGGTTCAAGGTTACTTTTCCTCAGTTCTTGAAAGACATATCCACGAAATCGCAAAATTTCCAAAGATTTTAAACTGGAAAATGTTTTGGGTAACTGCAGAACTGGTGGATATTGCTGAAGCTCATAGTTGAATGAAAAATCTAATGTTTTTAGTGTTGGTACATTCTTCAAAAATTTTGCTTCCCTAATTTCATGAGCTAGAAAATTTTGAGAAAGGTCAAGTACTTGAAGATTATGAATGTTTTGAAACCATCTACTGGGGATAATGCGAAGAGAGTTACTTTGCAAACGAAGAGTGTGTAAGCTTTTTAGTGAATCAAAGGCATTTTCCGGTATAAAGATTGGAGCATGGTTTGGGCATGGAATACAAGGGAATGGAGTATTGTGACATCGAGGGCAATTTCCACTTAGGTCAAGAACTTCTAAGTTGGTCAAGTTTTGAAAATCAAATTCATGGACTGACTGTATTCTGTTATTATAGATGTATAGTTCCTTGAGAGTGACTGGAAAACTTCCCGGCACATAAGACAGGTTGTTTCCTTTCAGGGATAAAAGTGTTAAATGAGTTAAATCTTTGAATGCTTCTTTTTCAATGTAAAAACTGACATTACATGGATTTCTGTAATAACAATTCTGCCCTAAATATAACATCTCAATATTGTGTACTTCAGAGAGATTTTGTTTGTAAATTGAAAATATGCTATTAGCTTCAAGACTCAAAATTCGTAGGTGTGGTGGTAGGCCTTTTGGGATCTGTAAAAGTTGATTACCATCCAAAAAAAGTGACTGCAAATTATGTAGTGAAGCAAAACTACCATCCTTAATCAATTGTTTCTGCTTACAAATGAGGTCCTTAGGACCTAACTTTATTGGAAGACAGTTACATTTAAATCCAATTTCAACTAGCTGGCTAAAGTGGGAAAATGAATCTGGTGTGATTTCTTCAATATGGTTGATATTTAGTGTCAAATTTGTGGTGTTTCTAGGTATTTGTGGTGGGATTGCCTTCAGACTTCGATTAATGCACTCTACAGCAACAAAGATTCCATCTTCAATTACATCACAAGGTAAACTTTTAGGGAACCAACTGGCTGCTAACAGTCTCAAACAAAAAAGCAGGGAGCAGAATAGGAATGGTAATCCTGATGTATGTACTGAAAACATCTGAAAATAAAGAAAACATAATATTATTGTGACAACTACAAATCCTGCTGAATCAAACAAAACTATCCACTGTTCAATAGTGAAACATTACATTATCCTTAATATTTAAACATTCACCGTTCTATAAAAAAAATGTGTTAGTAGTATGACATCAATGTTTTATTACCTTTCAGTTTATTTTTATTATTTTAGCTATGTGTAAAGTCGATGTCTTGGTTATAAACAATACTGAAACATTATCAGCTACAGCTTTCTAAATTAATTGAAGTTTAACCACTTCAGCCCCGGACCATATTGCTGGTCAAAGACCAGGCCACTTTTTGCGATTCGGCACTGCGTCACTTTAAACAAAAAGAATGTAAGATGATGAAACTCTCTAAGGAGTGTCAACAAATTAAAACAGCGCTATCAAATAACTGTGCATATTTGACTATATAAAATACATTACTACAACCCATATGTAATGATATACAGTGATAATAAACAAAATATATCCAGTTTAAGAAATAAACACTAAACTGTGACTGTAATAATAAACACCCGTGATTGACTTAAACGTGAAGTGAACGCACTGAAAGTGCAAGAGACAGTCTTTAAAAATAATTTAGAACGTGGCCAAACAAAGCAAAGTTCATGTGTATAAGGATCCTGCGATCTTCAAATTTTTCCAAAAACTTCCACCACACCCGACAGTGCTCAGTGACTCCTCCCCCATCAAATGGACACTCACCGGATAGGTATGCCTCACACTCTCGTGTTTTGGCACAAAAAACCTTATCAGATGTAGTTGTTCCCGTCAATAAAGATGTAATCCAAATATGACATCCAATCAGTTCCACATATATGTCAGAGAGAGACAAAAGAAGTGCAAATAGTGTGATACCATCAAAGGTTTAATAGCACACCAAAATAAAACTTCAAACAGTGCACTCACAAACAAAATCTTGTAAAACAGCAGAATATCACATCAAGAAACTCCTTCAAACGTCAAAATGGTGAGAAGCGGTCACGGCGGACCCCCGATCAGCGAGAAAAAGTGAAACCAATTCTCCTACTCACGGTGCCATGGACTTCTATGGGACTAGTCCCATGAATAAGTTTTTATAACGAAACATGTCGGGGTATTGCCATACAGTCTAATTTTACTAGTGAGTGCTGCGTTTTTGGATGCAGAGTGCGTTTGAAGTTTTTTATTTAAGTGGATGTGCAGCTGCATCTGACAGAAGTCCATGGCACCGTGAGTAGGAGAATTGGTTTCACTTTTTCTCGCTGATCGGGGGTCCGCCGTGACCGCTTCTCACCATTTTGACGTTTGAAGGAGTTTCTTGATGTGATATTCTGCTGTTTTACAAGATTTTGTTTGTGAGTGCACTGTTTGAAGTTTTATTTTGGTGTGCTATTAAACCTTTGATGGTATCACACTATTTGCACTTCTTTTGTCTCTCTCTGACATATATGTGGAACCAGGGCAGCCATCAGGAATTATGGGGCCCCTTACACAGCTTCAGGCATGGGCCCCCTGAAGCAAAGAACCGGGGGGGGGGGGGGTGCTGCCGCCTGAAATTGAGAAGCGGGGGGGGCCGCTGCGAATTGAGAAGCGGGGGGGCCCGCTTCTAAAGAAAAATATAAAAAAGGGGGGTAGCCATCCGGGGCCCTGGGGACCTCTGGGCCCTTTAATAAAAAAAATATATATATATATATATATATATATACACATACATATATAAAAAATTATAAAAAGAAATTACAAGAAAGGGGGGTTGCCATCCGGGACCTCTGGGCCCTTTAACCTCTTGACCACCGCCCCATGTCAAAAAGACGTCCTGTTTTTAAAGTTGAATATCTCGATAACGGCAGCAGCTGCTGCCACAACCGAGATATTCATCTTTTCAGGGGGCGGTGGTGTACACGATAACGGCGGTCTCCGCGGCGGATTCGCCGCGAGATCGCCGTTATCGGTGGCGGGAGAGGGCCTCCCCCGCGCCCTCCGCCGCTTACCGGAGCCGTCGGTAGCGGCGGAGGGGATCGGATGTGTCCGGCAGCTGAGCGGGGACGGGACTGAAGGAGAAATCTCCTTCACCCGTCCTCATAGCTCTGCTGGGCGTCAAAACGTCAGTCCCGCCCAGCCTCTTAAAGAAACATTTTTTTTTTTGTCATTTGAAAAAATGACATTTTTTTTTTTGCATTTAAGTCTAATTATGAGATCTGAGGTCTTTTTGACCCCAGATCTCATATTTAAGAGGACCTGTCATGCTTTTTTCTATTACAAGGGATGTTTACATTCCTTGTAATAGGAATAAAAGTGATCAATTTTTTTTTTTTTTTTCAGTGTAAAAAATTATAAAACTAAATAAAAATAAATAAGAAAACCAAAAAAAATTTTTTTAAAGCGCCCCGTCCCGACGAGCTCGCGCGCAGAAGCAAACGCATACGCGAGTAGCGCCCGCATATGAAAACGGTATTCAAACCACACAAGTGAGGTATCGCCGCGATCGTTAGAGTGAGAGCAATAATTCTAGCCCTAGACCTACTCTGCAACTCAAAAAATGCAACCTGTAGAATTTTTTAAACGTCGCCTATCGAGATTTTTAAGGGTAAAAGTTTGACGCCATGCCACGAGCGGGCGCAATTTTTAAGCGTGACATGTTGGGTATCATTTTACTCGGCGTAACATTATCTTTCACAATATATAAAAAAATTGGGCAAAATGTATTGTTGTCTTATTTTTTAATTCAAAAAAGTGATTTTTATCCAAAAAAAGTGCGCTTGTAAGACCGCTGCGCAAATACGGTGTGACAAAAAGTATTGCAATGACTGCCATTTTATTCCCTAGGATGTCTGCTAAAAAAAAATATATAATGTTTGGGGGTTCTGATTAATTTTCTAGCAAAAAAATTGTGATTTTCACATGAAGGAGAGAAGTGCCAGAATTAACCTGGTGGGCAAGTGGTTAATAAGAAATAAAATAAACATTTATAAAAAAAAAGGGGGGGTTTCCATCCAGGGCCCTGGGGACCTCTGGGCCTTTTAATAAAAAAAATAAAAAAAAATAAGTATATATAAACAAAAATAAAAAAATAAACATTTATAAAAAAAAAAAAGTTTTTTTCCACATGGGGCCCTGGGGACCTCTAAGCCTTTTAATAAAAAACTAATATATATATATATATATATATATATATATATATATATATATATATATATATATATATATATATATTTATTTTTTCTTTTTTATTTATATATAAAAGAAATAAAATAATATAAAAAAAAAATATTTTTTTATTAAAAAAAAGGGGGGTTGCCATCCGGGGGCCCTGGGGATCTCCGGGCCCCCCGTACCCCTAAAAAAATGGCCCTTTAATAAAAAATAAAATAAAAATATATTAGAATTTTTTTTTTTTTTTTATAAAAAATAAATAAAAAAGGGGGGGGGGTTGCCATCCAGGGCCCTGTGGGCCTTTGGGCCCCTGGGGACCTCTGGACCTCTAAAAAAAATAAAAAAAATTGTCCCTTTAATAAAAAATAAAATAAAAATATATTTAAAAAAAATATATATATATTTTTTTATAAAAAATTAATAAAAAAAAGGGGAGTTGCCATATGGGGCCCTGTGGGCCTCCGGGTCCCTGGGGACCTCCGGACCCCTAAAAAAAAAAAAAAAAAAAATCAAAAATTTTTTTTTTTTTTTTTTTTTAAAGGGGGTTGCCATCCGGGCCCCTGGGGACCTCCGGGCCCCTTACAGGTGTACTGCCTGTACCCCCCTGATGGCGGCCCTGTGTGGAACTGATTGGATGTCATATTTGGATTACATCTTTATTGACGGGAACAACTACATCTGATAAGGTTTTTTGTGCCAAAACACGAGAGTGTGAGGCATACCTATCCGGTGAGTGTCCATTTGATGGGGGAGGAGTCACTGAGCACTGTCGGGTGTGGTGGAAGTTTTTGGAAAAATTTGAAGATCGCAGGATCCTTATACACATGAACTTTGCTTTGTTTGGCCACGTTCTAAATTATTTTTAAAGACTGTCTCTTGCACTTTCAGTGCGTTCACTTCACGTTTAAGTCAATCACGGGTGTTTATTATTACAGTCACAGTTTAGTGTTTATTTCTTAAACTGGATATATTTTGTTTATTATCACTGTATATCATTACATATGGGTTGTAGTAATGTATTTTATATAGTCAAATATGCACAGTTATTTGATAGCGCTGTTTTAATTTGTTGACACTCCTTAGAGAGTTTCATCATCTTACATTCTTTTTGTTCACTTATTATCTTCTAAACAGCAGCTAGGCATCATCCACTCCTCCATAGGCGCAACGGTGGGCGACTTTTTAGGGCGCATTCTATAGATCACCCATTGTTACTGCGTCACTTTAACTGACAATTGTGGCTTCCAAACAAAATTGGCGTCCTTTTTTTCCCACAAATAGAGCTTTCTTTTGGTGGTATTTGATCACCTCTGCGGTTTTTAGTTTTTGCGCTATAAACAAAAATAGAGCGACAATTTTGAAAAAAATAATAATATTTTTAACTTTTTGCTGTAATAAATATCCCCCAAAAATATATAAAAAAAAAAAAATTTCCTCAGTTTAGGCCGATACGTATTTTTCCTACATATTTTTCGTAAAAAAAAAAAATCGCAATAAGCGTTTATTGATTGGTTTGCGCAAAAGTTATAGCGTTTACAAAATAGGGGATAGTTTTATGGCATTTTTATTAATATTTTTTTTTTACTAGTAATGGCGGCGATCATCGATTTTTATCGGTACTGCGACCTTATGGCGGACACTTCTGACACATTTTTGGGACCATTGGCATTTTTATAGTGATCAGTGCTATAAAAATGCATTGATTACTATAAAAATGCCACTGGCAGGGAAGGGGTTAACACTAGGGGGCGCGGAAGGGGTTAAGTATGTTCCCTGGGTGTGTTCTAACTGAAGGGGGGTGGACTGACTTGGGGAAATGACTGATCGCTGTTCATACATTGTATGAACAGACAAACAGTCATTTCTCCCCCTGACAGGATTGGGAGCTGTGTGTTTACACGCACAGCTCCCGGTTCTTGCTCTGTAACGAGCGATCGTGGGTGCCCGGCGGTGATCGCGCCCGCCGGGCACGCACGTTGGCGTCAGGGGCGAGCGGGGGGCTGCTCAGCGAGATGACGTAGATATACGTGATCTCGCCCAGCAGAGCCGACCAGCCGCCGTTTTACGGCGGCTGGTCGGCAAGCGGTTAAGCTTTTCTTAATATTGCCACTGAGTGTTCAAACTTATCTTGGTTTTTCACAACACCTGTGCTCAGAAATCCTGTAAACCTCATAGCAGTGATGCTTAGAGATTGCCCATGTGCTGGAATGCTCTGTGTATTCCAGTACCCTGCACTGAAAGAAACCAGTACTGTCAAGCATGGTGATCCCTGCTTGACAGTAGAAATATAGCACCTGCCTATAGTACAAACGGGTTTAAGTTGACTACTGGAGTTGACTACTCCCTTGGACTACGGGAGAGTTAGGACGCCCACTAACACACAGCTCCTTTCTCTATCTGCAACGTAGAGAGCGTCCTGACTGTCCTGTAGTCCAAGGGAGGGGGCGAGCACTACACTCCACACCAGGGAGAAAGCCTTGCATTACTGCGTGGAGTTACAAACAGAAGAACAGGAAGTGAGGATTTCTCAGAAGAAATAAGGACATTTAAAAGCAAAATCGAAGGATGAGGTAAGTGAAGGAGGACTGCACTAAGGTAAATTGTACGTTTACAACCCCTTTAAGGTTTCTTGGCTGTCGCTTGACAACTTGAAGTTTCAGCTCCCTCAATACATTTTCTATAGGATTAAGGTCGTGAGACTGGCTAGACACTCCATGACCTTTGTGCTTCTTCTTGAGCCACTCCTTTGTTGCCATGGCGGTAGGTTTTGGGTCATTGTCATGCTGAAAGACCCATCCATTACCCGTCGTCAGTGTTCTGGCTGAGGGAAGAAGGTTCTCATTTAAGATTTTACAATACATAGTCCCATCCATTGGCCCCTCAATACGGCAAAGTCAGCCTGTACCTTTAGCAGAGAAACAGCCCAAATGCATAATGTTTCCAACCCTGTGCTTGACTAGGGATTGTGTTCATAGGATCATAGTCAGTTTTTTTCTTCCTCCAAACATGGCGGGTCATCTCCTCATGAAGGCACATGTACGGTTATGCCAATGAACATCTAAATGACTCAGAGAAGGGGTGGGAGAAAGTGCTGTGGTCAGATGAGACCCAAATCAAGCTCTTTGGCATTAACTCGACTCGTCGTGTTTGGAGGAAGAAAAATGCTAACTATGACCCTAAGAACACCACCCCTACAATCAAGCACATAGGTGGAAACATTATGCTTTGGGGCTGTTTCTCTGCTAAAGGTACAGACCAACTTTGCCGCATTGAGGGGCCAATGGAGAGGGTCATGTATTGTAAAATCTTGGATGAGAACCTCCTTCTCTCAGCCAGAACATTGAAGATGGGTCGTTGATGGGTTTTCCAGCATGACAATGACTCAAAACATATTGCCATGGCAACAAAGGAGTGGCTCAAGAAGGAGCACATTAAGATCATGGAGTGGCTTAATCAGTCTCCAAACCTTAATCCTATAGAAACTTTATGGAGGGAGTTAAAACTTTGAGTTGCCAAGAGACAGCCAAGAAACCTTAAGAATTTAGAGAAGATCTGCAAAGAGTGGACCAAAATCCCTCCTGAGATGTGTGAAAACCTTGTCACCAACTACAAGAAACGTGCTTGCCAACAAGGTTTTCTCAAATAATTATTTTCCCTACTGTATGTGAAAAACATCTTGCATAGCTAACAGTTCAGAACTTCGTGCAAGGGAAGACTGTTTTATTACAAATACATAAAACAAGTTATAACAAGCTGCTGTTATGCATAACAAGTCACAGTCAAGTTATAACAAATTATGATCATCTGTCTTAGTTCAAAGTACAGGTTTTTGTTATTTGCCTTAAATTGATGTAAAAGGGATGCTCACTTGAACATGATTGGGCATCTGGCCAGTGTCCAGTTTGTGCAACAGAGTCACCCCACCCCTGGTATTAACATTAACACTGTTAATACACAGAAAACAGGCTGTTTTTTGCAGAAAAGTATAAAAGCTGAAGGTTTTTCTTCGGGCAGTTCAGCTGTGAGTGGACACACTGCGTAGGACCCATTTTGTTCCTGATTGAGTCTCCAGGCCTGACTGTAACAGGGTTACCCAGTCCTTCACTCTTTCAGTAATGTATTGTTCTTAACTGTATGTATTGCCGTAATAATCAGATTTAGTATTGCTTTATTAATCATATGTAGCACTGCTTAACCACTTAAGGACCGGACCAATATGCTGCCTAAAGACCCAAGGTGTTTTTACAATTCGGCACTGCGTCCCTTTAACAGACAATTGCGCGGTCGTGCGACGTGGCTCCCAAACAAAATTGGCGTCCTTTTTTCCCCACAAATAGAGCTTTCTTTTGGTGGTATTTGATCACCTCTGCGGTTTTTATTTTTTGCGCTATAAACAAAAATAGAGCGACAATTTTGAAAAAAATGCAATATTTTTTACTTTTTGCTATAATAAATATCCCCCAAAAACATATATAACATTTTTTTCCGCCTCAGTTTAGGCCGATACGTATTCTTCTACCTATTTTTGGTAAAAAAAAAAATCGCAATAATCGTTTATCGGTTGGTTTGCGCAACATTTATAGCGTTTACAAAATAGGGGATAGTTTTTTTTACTACTAATGGCGGCGATCAGCGATTTTTTTCGTGACTGCAAAATTATGGCGGACACTTCGGACAATTTTGACACATTTTTGGGACCATTGTCATTTTCACAGCAAAAAATGCATTTAAATTGCATTGTTTATTGTGAAAATGACAGTTGCAGTTTGGGAGTTAACCACAGGGGGCGCTGTAGGATTTAATGTTCACCTAGTGTGTGTTTACAACTGTAGGGGGGTGTGGCTGAGTCACGTGGGAACAGGATTCAGGCGGCGGGAGGACAGAGCGCTGTGTTACCATCCAGGGACATTCAGAGACGCCGCACCCGGCCCCCACCCTGTGGATAATCCATCACGCTGATTGCCTGAAGCCTGAGATAAGACCAACATAGCAGAGTTCATGTACTCCGGACGTCAGCCACAGATGACACCAGTATCTTTATTGCCTGTACCCCCTGCAGTCTTGTGAGTAACCCCTCATAAGAATTATTGTTGTTTGTGTTTTCCATTAAACTTTATACTACGCTTAGAGGGCGCCGCTTTTTGTTCTTTCGGGTGTGGCTGTAGGACTGACATCATTGATCGAGTCCCCCTATAAAAGGGATCACTCGATCGATGCAGTCGCCACAGTGAAGCACGGGGAAGCCGTGTTTACATATGGCTCTCTCCGTTCTTCAGCTCCGGGGAGCGATCGCGACGGAGTGGCTATAAATGAATAGCCGCGCCATCGTCCCGGATCGCTCCCCGCGGGAACCTGACCGCCGCATGTCGCGGGCGGGGTCCCGATCGGACCCCCGACCCGCGGAAAGGCAGGGACGTACAGGTACGCCAATGTGCCTGTACGTGCCATTCTGCCGACGTAAATGTACATGCGGCGGTCGGGAAGGGGTTAAAGCGGGGGTTCACCCGAAGAAAAAAAATGTAACATTAGATTGAGGCTAATTGTGGGAAGCACAATCGGGTGTTTTTTTTTTAAATCAATGCAGTACATACCTTTTTAGAGATAGATGTTCTCCGCGGCTTCCGGGTATGATCTTCGGGACTGGGCGTTCCTATTTGATTGACAGGCTTCCGACCGTCGCATACAGCGCGTCACATGTTTTGCCAAAAAGAAGCCGAACGTCGGTGCGGCTCTATACGGCGCCTGCGCACCGACGTTCGGCTACTTTCGGCAACTCGTGACGCACTGTATGCAATGGTCGGAAGCCGGTCGGAAGCCGGTCGGAAGCCTGTCAATCAAATAGGAACGCCCAGTCCCGCAGTCCATACCCGGAAGCCGCGGAGAACATCTATCTCTAAAAAGGTATGTACTGCATTGATTTAAAAAAAAAAACACCCGATTGTGCTTCTCACAATTAGCCTCAATCTAATGTTAAAAATGTGTTTTTTGGGTGAACCCCTGCTTTAATTGATTGTGTGTTTATATGGTTAACTGCTGATCACAGGTAAATAAAATTAATGAAAAAGCACACAGGGTACACACCACTCCGAGGAAACTTTCACAGAGATCCACAAACGTGGTCCACAGCTCCAATGAATGATGAAAATTAAAGATGAAGGTAACAGGACTCCAAGATGAAAAACAGCTTCTTTATTTAATGATTCCTTTAAAAAATTACAGTACTGTAATAGTAATCCACACACTAATAGTAGCAAGGCTCACTATAACCAGTCTCTGGAAATGCAGGAATGCACCCAACTTTCGACTGCTACAGCCAGACTAAATATTCAAGCTCAGTACGAACTTATGCTTGCTTATAAAAACGACTCCACCATCACATTCAAAAAGAAATGGAACACCTGGTTATCCCACCCTAAAGCATCCAACTACTTAAAAGAGTGTAATTTGTAACGTATCCCTAAGTTTGAAGTACCCTTAGGTTATATATGTGCATATTTTTGTTGTAGTCTCATCTTGGACCTACCTTCTTAATCTGATTGGCAGTTTGTTTTCGTTTTCATTTTATGAACCCAACTATCTAGTTAACTTGGTGGCCTGTCCATGCCTACAGTTTTAACCCATTAGGGGTAGACAGGTACAGGTTATCAAGTACTATATACTTGAACTGTGTGTGTGTTCTTTGTTTTTTAATGAAATCATTGAATAGGGAACCTGTTTTTTTTTATTTTGAAGTACTGCTACCTTCATCTTTTATCTAAATAAAATGAATCATTGATTGCTGAGTTACCTTGTTTTATGTCCTGTTGGTTAGACAATACACTACCCATAGGCAGAGGCAGCATCTTGGGAGTGTGTACTCAGGTAAGTAAGTTGGTAAGGTTAAAAAAAGATACCAGTCCATCCAGTTTAACCTGTGGTGTGTGTGTATGTGTTTATGTCAGTAGTAAATCGCATATCTCTGTATGTTGTGATCATTAAGGTGCCCATATAATATTTATTTTAAACTAGCAACGCTCCCTGCTGATACCACCGCTTGTGGAAGAGAACTCCACATCCTTACCGCTCTGACAGAAAATAACCCTTTATGCAGTTTAAGGTTAAACCACTTCTCTTTCAATTTCAATGAATGGCCGCATGTCTCCCTTCCACTGAAAAGTTGTTTCCCTATGTTAGGGTCACCAGTAAGGTATTTGAATATTGCGATCATATCTCCTCTCAAATGTCTCTTCTCCAGAGAATAAGTTTAATGCTTGTAATCTTTCCCCATAACTGACATCCTCCAGTCCCTATATTAGCTTTGTTGCCCTTTTCTGAACCCATTTCCAGCACATTCTTCTTGAGGACTGGTGCCCAGAACTGGACGGCATACTCAAGATGCAGTCGAACCAGAGTCTTGTAGAGTGGAAGAATTATCGTTTTATCTCTGGAGTAAATCTCCTTTTTCATGCATGCTAATATTCTGTTGGCTTTGCTTGCAGCAGCTTGGCATTGTATGCTATTACTAAACCTGTCATCTACTAGGACCCCCAAATCTTTTTCCATCCTGGATTCCCCAGAGGTTCTCCCCCTAGCGAATAACTTGCATTCGTATTTTTAGCACCTAAACACGTCACTTAATTCTTCAACATTAAACCTCATTTGCCATGTAGTTGCCCAACCCATTATTTTATTTAGGTCTTATTGTAAGGTTTCCACATCTTGCTGGGTTTGTTATTGCCCTGCTTAGCTTTGTATCATAAGCAAATATTGAAATCGAGCTGTTTATCCCATCCTCTATATCGTTTATAAATAAATTAAATGGAATTTGTCCCAGGACAGAGCTTTGGGGAACCCCCACTTACCACATCGGACCATTCTCAGCGCTCGCTATTTATAACCACACTTTGGACCCACCCCTGTAGCCAGTTCTCTCTCCAGGTACATACCCTATGGTCCACGCTGACAGACCTCAGTTTGTAAAATAAACGTTTGTGGGGAACTGTATCAAATGCCTTTACAAAATACAGATATACCACAGGCCTTCCCTTATCTAGATGACAGCTCACTTCCTCATAGAATGATAATAGGTTGGTCTGGCAAGAATGGTCCTATATGAATCTATGCTGATTACTACTAATGATACTGTTTTCATAAGCAAATTCTTGGATATAATCCCTTATCATCTCCTCCATTAGCTTACAAACTATTAATGTTAGGACTCACTGGTCTGTGGTTTCCAGGGGTATATCTTGACCCTTTTGTAAATGTTGGTACCACAATGGCTTTCCTCCAATCAGCTGGTAACATTCCAGTCAGTAAACTGTCCATAACAATTAGGAACAATGGTCTAGCTATCACCTGACGATTTATTTGGGTGAAGTTTTTCAAATCTATTTCTGATACTGGCCTCTGTTAGCCACAAGGGTACATTCTGTGACGCGTTGTTAACATTACAGTTTTGGTTACTATATCCCTTGTTTTCCTTTGCGAAAACTGAGGAGAAGAAAAAATGTAAAACTGTTATCTTCTCTTCGTCTTTTGTAACCAAGTTCCCTTTATCGTCCTTTATGGGGCCAATATGCCCTGGCCTCACTTTCTTATTCCGTGTACACACTATCAGTTCGTCTGATGAATACGGTCTGATGGACCGTTTCCATCAGAAGAACCGATCGTGTGTGGGCCCCATCGTTTTTTTATCCATTAGTCAAAAAACTAGGAACTTGTTTTAAAATTATCTGATGGTTAAAAAACCTATAGAAAAAAAAACGATCGTCTGTGGGTACGTCCATCGGTTAAAAATCCACGCATGCTCAGAATCAAGTCCACGCATGATCGGAAGCATTGAACTTAATTTTTCTCAGCACGTCGTAGTGTTTTACGTCACCGCGTTCCGACACGATAGTTTTTTTAACCGATGGTGTGTAGGCACGACTGATCATCAGTCAGCTTCATCGGATATCTGATGAAAAAATCCATCAGACCGTTTTCATCAGATGAACTGATCGTGTGTACAGGGCATTACTGTTAATGTATTTAAAAAAAAAAATTCTTCCACCCTGATTGCATTCTTATGCCGCGTACACACCATCACTTTATGTGATGAAAAAAATGACGTTTTTAAAAACGTCACTTTAATTGACTGTGTGTGGGGGAAAACGTTGTTTTATGTCTTGTAAAAAACGACCAAAAAAAATTGAAGCATGCTTCAATTTTATGTGTCGTTTTTCAAAAGTGCACTTTTTACTTCACAGAAATTGACCGTGTGTAGCAAAAAACTTCGTTTTCTAAGACGTTTTTTCATCCACGCATGCCCAGAAGCTACTTATGAAGCAAGCTTCAATGGTAAAACGTGGTGGAACGTAACCTCGCTTTGCTAGAACATTGTGAGAAAACGATGGTGTGTAGGCAACTTCGTCTTTGAAAATTGAAGTTTCAAAAACGTCATTTTTTACTTCACAGAAAGTGTCGGTTTTTTTCATCACATAAAGTGATGGTGTGTACGCGGCATTACACTTCTTACCTTGTATTGTTGGAATGCTGAAAATGCCTTTTATTTTTTAAAGGTCTTTTTTTCCTCTTTTACAGTGCTTTGAAAAAGTATTCATACCCCTTTTAACATTTTCCCAATTTTGTCATGTTACAACCATGTAAATGTATTTTATTGGGATTTTATGTGATAGACCAACACAAAGTGGCACATAATTGTGAAGTGGAAAGAAAATAATAAATGGTTTTCCTTTTTGTTTTTACAAATAAATATCTGAAAAGTATGGCGTGCATTTGTATTCAGCCCCCTTTACTCTGATACCCCTGACTAAAATCTAGTAGAACCAATTGCCTTCAGAAGCCACCTATTTAGTAAAAAGAGTCCACCTGTGTGTAATTTAATCTCAGTAAAAATACAGCTGTTCTGTGAAACACTCAGAGGTTTGTTGGAGATGGAGAACCTTAGTGAACAAACAGCATCTTGAAGGCCAAGGAACACACCAGACAGGGCAGGGATAAAGTTGTGGAGAAGTTTAAAGCAGGGTTGGTTTATAAAAAAAATACCAAGCTTTGAACATCTCACAAAGTACTGTTTAAGCCATCATCCAAAAATGGAAAGAGTATGGCACAACTTCAAACCTACCAAGACATGGCTGTCCACCTAAATTGAAAGGCCGGGCAAAGAGAGAATAAATTACAGAAGCAGCCAGAAGGTCCATGGTAACTCTAGAGGAGTTGCAGAGATCAACAGCTCAGGTGGGATTATCTGTCCACAGGACAACTATTAGTCATGCACTCCACAAATCTGGCCTTTATGGAAGAGTGGCAAGCAGAAAGCCATAAGAAGTCCCGTTTGCAATTTGCGAGAAGCCATGTGGGGGACAAAGAAAATGTGTGGAAGAAGGTGCTCTGGTCAGATAAGACCAAAATTTTACTTTTTGGCCTAAAAGCAAAACGCCTAAGCAACTCCACTATGCATGAAAACATAGGAACTGGATAGAGTTGGGCCTGCACACCTCTCAGTTTGGTTTGCGACAGAACTCTCGAACATCGGCTTAGATGCAGTTAATGGTCATAAAAAGGGTATGGGGGGCCTTCTACTGTATCAATGCAAACATTTTTTTTAAAAGATTGTTTTTAAAAGAGCAGTGATTTTAATGATGTTTAAATTAAAACAATAAAATAAAAAAATCCTTTAAATAAAGGGCGCACAACTGACATATATGAAGAAAAAAATGACATTTAAAATCCCTGAAAGCGTTCCTTATTTTGTTAATGGCTTGGGGAGCCAGTCTGTATGATGAGGCCACAATTTAAAGCACTCGGAACAAGATAAGAGATTTTTTGGATAAATTCTGGTGTCTCTTTTGCAGACTTTGGATGGAAATAACATTTTTTTTGCACTACAGTGAACAAGCCTTATTTGAAGAAGCCATATTATAGTACACTCAGACCAAGATTAAACATTTTTTTTTAGTAGGGCTGTTACTTATTAAAATTTTCGTATTCGATTAATCAATTTTGTTTTAATCAATTAATCGACTAATTTCGATTAATTATAACGCACATACAGATCCAACTACTTTTAGCTGATCTCCTTGCAGGCGGATTCCCAGTGCAGCTACCAACCACTGGAAAAATGGATAGCAGGATACAAAAAACACATGAAGGCAGCGCTCGATGGGAATAGCATTAAAACTTTTATAGTCTTCAGGTAGGTAACAAATAAATATTGCACTGGAGATAAAATCGATGTAGCTACATAAACTGTAAAAATGGTGCGAGTAATACCAAACGGTAGCAAAAGCAGTCATAAAAACATGTAGCCAAGTATGATACTGGTATAAAAATGTGTACAACAATACCACTGCTGAATCCAGTCGGCATGTAGATGTCCTGTGAAGGGAACTATCACAACTCCCAGTGGATGGCTATAGAATCCCAGGTTGATAGAGGGAAGTGATAAAGGGAAGTGTAACAGCCCTTGCGTGTGGCAGATAGTAAGGTCCCGCCAGCATGCATATATGAAGGCACAGCAAAGGAGCCCTTCAGATGGACATGGCAAGCCCCGGCAAATCTCCGACGGAACTCCCTGAAGACCCGGAAGTCGGTGGAGAGGTGAGTACCGAACGATTAACGATTAATCGAGGAATTAATAGTTAATTTCCACAGCCCTATTTTTTAGATAAAGACTTGAGTCTATATCGCAGACTTTAGATAGACGTAACATGTGCAGAAAGATTGGGCTTTTGGTGTTGATGAGCCTTCACACTGTAATCCTAGTGGTACTCTTGAAAAAAAAAAAAAACTGTTTAGTTTTCTCAAGAAAAAACATACAAAAATAATGTCCAACAATCAGAGCTTTTTTTCTCAGAAAATAGGTGCAGGAACTCAACCACGACCCGTTCAGATTTCACAAACAGTAGAAGGGTCTTTAAAGGGGCATTAAATACCAGAATTGCATTACATACAGAGTGCAGAGTTCAGGGGGTTACAAAGCTGTCACTTCTGTGTTTACAAGTGATTGTGGTGAGCAGGCACCAAAGGGTCTGAGCCAGAGGTGGTGGAACTGAGTTCCCCCAAGTTCCCCCTGAAAAAAAGCCCTGCCAACAATAACCTCAAAAGAGATGTTTTTAAAATAGTTTTACAAAACAAATTTGGAAATTGCTTTATTCTCTCATCTCGCCATTTACTTCCTCCTCTTCTACTCTTCTCAATATACACACAATAAATGTTTACACCTTATTAGAACTTCTCCAAGATTTCCAGACAATGCCCCATTAATATACTTTTTAATATATAATATATAACATTTAATCTGCGACATTGGCATCAGGGGCTTGATACCTGCTAATTATCTAGGACTGATTAATTTTGACAAATGTCAGCCAGTCAACAGAGTCTATGGACAGACACGCTCTTTTATCTGTCACAAAGCTTCCCGCAGCACTCAATGCCCATTCGAAAAGGACACTGGATGCATTGTAGCCAAGCAGATCAATTTCATACTGGCAAAGTTCTGGCCAGTGGACTATTCTCATGACCCAGTAACTCAGTGGATTGTCTACTGGAAAGCTCTCCATGTTTTTTCACCCCTAGATAGCCTTCCACCATATGATATGATGCAGACGCTGGTGATGGAATGTGGAGGCTGACAGCCCTGAGTACCGAGGACTATTTTTTTTTTTAAATGCATCACTTATGTGACCCCCTTTCCCACCACTCCTCTTTTGACCAACCAGAGCCACAAAACAACCTTTTACATGAGACCAGAGTCTGGAAAGGTGTTACATAAACTCATCAAGATAATTGATCCAGTGTCCCCTCTGCAAAAACAGGATGAGTTCCAAGACTTTCCCCTTGTAAAGGTGGTCAAGGAGGGTTGCCAACCAATAATGATCATTCTCGTTGATGCCACAAACTCTTCGGTCCTTTCGCAGGCTATGAAAAATATTGGCGTCCATGCACTGCAAGTTTGCGGAGGCATAAGAAGCAGTCCTCTGGGTCACTGAGGATTACACTATCTGGAACCGCCTCCTCCCAGCCACGTACTACTCCCAAGGCTTGACATACAGATTTCTCTACTTTAATGCCTCCAAAACTGCCAGAATCCTCCTCCATCTTCTCTTGTGTGGTCTGTGGCGTCACAAGAATGATGTATGCATAAAGTGGGCCTTGAGAGGAAAGAAAGTCCTCCTCTTCCTCCTGCTGCTCTGCCTCAAGTGGCCTATCCATAATGACATGCAGAGTATGCTCCAGCAGGAACACAACAGGTATTGTGTCACTGAATGAATGCATTGTCACGGCTCACCATCCTTGTGGCCTCCTCAAATGGTGACAGTACAGCGCATGCATTCTTTATCAACAGCCATTGGCGTGGGAAAAAAGACCGGAGCCTGTCATTGTGCCATACTCACACAGGTATTCATTGATGGATGTGCAGCTGCTGCAGCATTTCCAAAGTTGAGTTCCACCTGGTGGGCATGTCATAAACCAGGCGGTTTACGGGCAGGTGGAATTCCTGCTAGATTTCAGCCAACCAAACACTGGCTGTGTATGACCACCTGAAATGGCTACAGACTTCTCTGGCTTGCCTTAGAAGATCTTACAAACCTGGGTACCTGTTTAAGAAACGGTGCACCACCAAACTGAGGACTAGGGATGAGCCCCCCTGTTCGGTTCGCACCAGAACCTGCGAACATACCACAATTTTGTGTGAACTTTAGAGCCCTGTTAAAGTCTTGAACATTTGAAATCTAAAGTGCTAATTTTAAAGGCCAATATGCAAGTTATTGTTCTAAAAAGTGTTTGGGGACCTGGGTCCTGCCCCAGGGGACATGTATCAATGCAAAAAAAGATTTAAAAACTGACGTTTTTTCGGGAGCAGTGATTTTAATAATACTTAAAGTGAAACAATAAAAGTGAAATATTCCTTTAAATTTCGTACCTATAGGGGGGTGTATAGTATGCCTGTGAAGTAGCGCATGTGTAAACGGCGCTTGTCGCTGTATTGCGTTCCAATGTATGAACGCATACGGCGACCGCGCACTGACGTCATCCCCCGGCGGTGCACGCGTTCCAGCGTGGAACGCGGAAGTGCTGAGCGTAATCAACACTCAATTCGGCACTCCAATGTACTCCAATAAATAGAACAGCGTGTGTACTACACGCTGTTCTATTATTGTCAGCCATAGCCGGACCACGCTATAGACAAATTACAGGCACTATCCCATCAAACTGGACCTCACGGCAGGCCGGATCTATGCCATCCCTAACGGATCCACTACCCATATCCACACTGCCTTTCCTATAACAGTTGATGGGGACACCCCAAGATATCTTCCACCAGGAGACCCTGCACTACAGAATCCCAAGGCTGCTGCGATACTTGCTTACTGGAGATCACTCATCCCTGCAAACGGATAAGTACAATTACTGCTCTAGAATCACTCACTTCACATATACTCTTTACAAAGTGCTGTATTTGAATCTGGCCTTATTAATAGTATCCTGCTGCTTGAGATTACTTAGTGTGTCTTCAGCTGACAGCTGTGTAATATCTTAAAGGGACATACACTCTCAAACCATCTGAGCTATAGTTGCCTCTCTCACGCAAATGCTAGTTGCATACAGTATTTTCATATGCTACGTGCTTGACATTTGTTGTTAATAGTATACGCGCTTGCGCCCTAAAATATTGAACATGTTCGCTCTAACATTTTTACGCTAAGGGTTGAAGGTATGTTATACCTGCTCCCTTAGTAGCCCAATGCATCCCTTTATGTAAGTGATATGATGTAGAGAACCCCCAAACTCCTTTTCTCTGATTGGAGTGACGCCTGGGGTCCGGTACTGATAATCACTTGCATAGAGAAGTGCATTGGAATCTTTAATGCAGTTGTGTTCACTCAAGTTTATTGTAACTTTTTAAGGCTAGGGGTTGAAGGTATGTTGTAATACCTGAGAAAAATATAAATCGCGCTAACTCTAAACATAAGAGCCTATTAAAGGCACCAAACAGTGGTATTTATAGACCAGTAATATATAATGCTATATATAGCTGTGTCAGAAAATATATATATATAAAGTAAGGATCGAAAGTTTGGGCACCCCAGGTAAAAATTTGTATTAATGTGCATAACGAAGCCAAGGAAATATGGAAAAATCTCCAAAAGGCATCAAATTACAGATTAGACATTCTTATAATATGTAAAAAAAAATAGATTTTATTTCCATCATTTACACTTTCAAAATTACAGAAAACAAAACAATGATGTTAGCAAAAGTTTGGGCACCCTGCAGAATTTATAGCATGCACTGCCCCCTTTGCAAAGCTGAGACCTGCCAGTGTCATGGATTGTTCTCAATCATCATCTGGGAAGACCAGGTGATGTCAATCTCAAATGTTTTAAATGCCCAGACTCATCTGACCTTGCCCCAACAATCAGCACCATGGGTTCTTCTAAGCAGTTGTCTAGAAAACTGAAACTGATAATAGTTGAAGCTCACAAAGCTGGAGAAGGCTATAAAAAGATAGCAAAGCGTTTTCAGATGTCAATATCCTCTGTTCAGAATGTAATTAAGAAATGGCAGTCATTAGGAACAGTGGAAGTTAAAGCAAGATCTGGAATACCAAGAAAATATCAGACAGAACAGCTCGCAGGATTGTGAGAAAAGCAATTCAAAACCCACATTTGACTGCACGAAAAGATCTGGCAGACACTGGAGTTGTGTTACACTATTCCACTATAAAGAGATACTTGTACAAATATGGTCTTCATGGAAGAGTCATCAGAAGAAAACCTCTTCTACGTCCTCACCACAAAAATCAGTGTTTGAACTTTGCAAATGAACATATAGACAGGCCTGATGCATTTTGGAAACAAGTTCTGTGGACCGATGAGGTTAAAATAGAACTTTTTGGCCGGAATGAGCAAAGGTACGTTTGGAGAAGAAAGGGCACAGAATTTAATGAAAAGAACCTCTGTCCAACTGTTAAGCATGGGGGTGGATCAATCATGCTTTGGGGTTGTATTGCAGCCAGTGGCACAGGGGACATTTCACAAGTAGAAGGAAAAATGGATTCAATAAAATTTCAGCAAATTTTGGATGGTAACTTGATGCCATCTGTGAAAAAGCTGAAGTTAAAGAGAGGATGGCTTCTACAAATGGATAATGATCCTAAACACACCTCAAAATCCACAAGGGAATTACATCAAGAGGCGTAAACTGAAGGTTTTGCCATGGCCTTTACAATCTCCTGACCTCAACATAATTGAAAATCTATGGATAGACCTTAAAAGAGCAGTGCGTGACAGACGGCCCAGAATTCTCAAAGAACTGGAAGACTTTTGTAAGGAAGAATGGGCAAAGATACCTCAAACAAGAATTGAAAGACTCTTGGCTGGCTACAAAAAGCGTTTACAAGCTGTGATACTTGCCAAAGGGGGCAGTACAAGATATTAACTCTGCAGGGTGCCCAAACTTTTGCAGGAGCCATTTTTTAGTTTTCTGTAATTTTGAAAGTATAAATGATGGAAATAAAATCTAACTTTTTTTGACATATAAGAATGTCTAATCTGTAATTTGATGCCTTTTGGAGATTTTTCCATCTTTCCTTGGCTTCGTTATGCACATTAATACACATTTTTACCTGGGGTGCCCAAACTTTCGATCCCCACTGTATATATTGTGTGATGGGAGTGGGTAGCCACTAGAGGGCTCTAGATGGCCATATCAACACCCATCAATGTTAATATACATTATTATAGTGATACCAACAGTGTATACATTTCAAATAGACGTATATGAATAATGCACTTACAGAAATGCAATAAAAAGATCGCCTTGAATCTGATGTGCCGGCCGAAACACAAATTCACAGACACCCGTCCACTGGGGAATGTTTGGAGCTTGTTTGGGTGACGACAGCGCGCTGCTCCGCCGTCACCCAAACAAGCTCCAAATGTTCCCCAGTGGACGGGTGTCTGTGAATTTGTGTTCCGGCCGGCACATCAGATTCAAGGCGATCTTTTTACTGCATTTCTGTAAGTGCATTACTTTTTAAAAATAAATCTTTTTACTCATTTAATACACTATGTGGAGCCTCTATCATTGTTTTTACATGGTGGATATTGCTGTCATCACTTGTGAATGAGACCCAATTGGATCACATACGTCTGAACTACATGACTGGGAGTGATTGCCCTTTTATATGCTGTTCATGATCCCCTGTAATAAGGGATCATGGAGTTCTGGTAAGAATCCAATCATTAGACTGGTGGAGGATTGTATCGCCGTTTCTTTTGGTCACATTATCTACTACATGATATTTGGCACAACTCACGGGTGTTCTGATGAAATCTTCATCAATAATTTATGGACTTTTTCGTTACAGTTCTAAATTCAATATCATTTATATATATTTGCTTTGCTTATTTTGATTCTCAGTTTTTGTTCATATATGTCTATTTGAAATGCATACACTGTTGGTATCACTATAATAATGTATATTAACATTGATGGGTGTTGATATAGCCATCTAGCGCCCTCTAGTGGCTACCCACTCCTATCACACAATATATATATATATATTTTCTGACACAGCTATATATAGCATTATATATTACTGGTCTATAAATACCACTGTTTGGTGCCTTTAATAGGCTCTTATGTTTAGAAATAGCGCGATTTATATTTTTCTCACATTTTCCTTTTGTACTTATTGTTTACTTGTTTATCGCAGCTCTCAGAGTGAATAGGCCAGTATTGGGCCGGAGGTCTCTTTTCCTTTTTTCACTTCCTCTTGTTAATGGTATCTTAGCGCAGTTTCTTTCCTTTTTTCCATATGTTGTAATACCTCCACCCTTAGTAGCTCAATGCATTCTATATGTGAGAGAGATGATGTAGTGAACCCCCAAACTCCTTTTTCTCTGACTGGAGTGACGCCTGGACGCCTGAAATTCACATTACATAGAGATCTGCATTGAAATCCTTCCCTAACCGCAGTTGTGGTTCACTCTCATTCACCGTAGTTTGTGATAGAATAATAGAACCTTATCATGAGCCCAGCAGAACTTGCTAACCATGTTGTCACCTTTACTCAAAAGGTAGACGCTCTTGCTCAAACTGTATAAACTCTTCAAGTGGAGAATCAAACACTGCAAGATTTAGTTGCTCAAAATCCAAATGTGCCTCGTTTTCCTCCTGAACCTAAGGTGAATCCACCTGTACCTTTCACTGGTGATCGAAAGACCTATAGAGAATTCATTAATGCATGTAAATTAATGTTTGAATTATGCCCTTGCACCTTCCCCAATTATAGGATTAAGGGGCCAGTTTTACAAAAGAGATACGACGGCGTATCTCCTGATACGCCGTCGTATCTCTGAGATACGATTGTCGTATCTATGCGCCTGATTCATAGAATCAGGTTACGCATAGATAGCCCTAAGATCCGACAGGTGTAAGTGACTTACACCGTCGGATCTTAGGCTGCAATTCTAGGCCGGCCGCTAGGTGGCGATTCCATTGCGGTCGGCGTAGAATATGCAAATGACTAGTTACGCCGATTCACAAACGTCCGCTTTGCCCGTCGCTCTAAATTTACGTTGTTTCTGTAGAGATACGTCGCGTAAAACTAAGCATGCCCTCTAGGTGGTCTAACCAATGTTAAGTATGGCCGTCGTTCCCGCGTCGAATTTTTAAATTTCACGTCGTTTGCGTAAGTCGCCCGTGAATGGCGCTGGACGCCATTTACGTTAACGTCGAAACCAATGACGTCCTTGCGACGTCATTTAGCGCAATGCACGTTGGGAAATTTTAGGGATGGAGCATGCGCAGTACGTTCGGCGCGGGAACGCACCTAATTTAAATGGTCCCTGCCCCATTTGAATTAGGCGGGCTTGCGCCGGGCGGATTTACGCTACGCTGCCGCAAGTTTACAGTAAGTGCTTTGTGAATCAGGCACTTACGCTGTAAACTTGCGGCGGTGTAACGTAAATAGGATACGTTACGCCGCCGCAGCGTAGCCCATTTCTACGTGAATCTGGCCCAAGGTGCTTACCCTTATATCCTTTTTAAGTGGAGAACCACGTGCTTGGGCAAATACCTATCTAGAAAAAGAGGATCCAATCCTAAATTCTCATCCACAATTTTTGACAACTATGTCCTTGCTTTATGATGACTTCAATAGGCAACTCACTGCTGAAAATACTATTAGGTATCTCAAACAAGGTAGACGGCAAGTTGAGGACTTTATAGCGGAATTTCTGAGGTGGGCTCTCGAGACTGAGTGGAATGATTTTACTCTCCGTAACCAATTTCGCCTTGGCCTTTCTGAACCACTCAAAGATGAGTTAGCTAGAGCAGATCTCCCTCATTCTCTTAATGACATCATACAACGTTCTATCACTATAGATCGTAGGTTAAGATAGAGACGAGCTGAACGTCAATCAAGTTCCACAGCACCTGTCCCCAGGCCCGTCGCTACAAGGCAGGCAAATCAAGCAATTGCTTGGGGCCCCGAGCTGGCCTGGGGCCCCAAGCAGGGCCCTTGCCGCGCTTCCTATATGCTGCAGCCGCCTGAGCGCTCTATAGAGAGCCTGCAGCACTGCTGCCTGGAGTCGTCACTTCCCCTTCTCTGTAGCATGGCCGAGCTCCTCTTCCTTCATCCTGTCAGTCCGGACTTCGGCCGGGTACTGCGCGGTACAGGAGATTCAGTTTCCTGTTCCTGGCTGGACTGACAGGAAGTGCACACTGAGTTCTCACTTCCTTTCAGTCCGACCGGGAGCAGGAAACTGAATCTCCTGCTGCGCGGTATGGACCCGGTAGGGAGGGGGGGTAAAAAGAACATGGGGGGGCTTTGCGTGCTTGCGGGGGGACCTCCAAGTCTGTTTTGCTTGGAGCCCCCAAATTCCTTCAAACGGCCCTGCCTGTCCCTACATCTCAAAAATTGAGTTTGACCTCTTTTGATGAAAAAATGGACATTGGCACTGTGCGTGCTCCACTTTCCTCATCCGAGAGGGCCCGTCGACGTTCATTGAATCTTTGCCTTTATTGTGCCTCATCGGACCATGCAATTTCACCTTTGCAAATTGACACGCTTTGTTTCCAAGCACACCCCTTACATTTTTTCTACTTCTTATTTTACAGTGGGACCATGTTAGAATTCCTGTTAAGCCCCATACAAACTATCAGTTTTCTGACGGTTTTCTCTTCAGGTTTACCAAAACCATCTAATATGAGGTCAAACCTCAAGAGTTTCAATTTGTATGCAATCAGGCAGGCCCTTGCACTACATGGTTTTGGTAAACCTGATGAGAAAACCGTCAGGAAAACTGATAGTGTGTATGGGGCTTTAAAGCTATGTTGGATACAGGCGCTTGTAGTAACTTCATTGATTCAGGCCTTGTTTCCTTAGAAAAAATTCCACTCCTGAAGAAACCATCTCCTCTTTCTGTGAGTTTTATTGATGGAACAACTTCTGCATCAGGGCCTATCTTATACCAAACTCAACCTTTATTGACAACTTGTGGAGATAATCATAGTGAATTTCTGTCTTATGACGTTATCCCATCTCCTCTCTTCCCTGTTCTATTGGGTCTACCATGGCTTAAGCTGCATGGGCCAGATTCACAGAGCAAATACGCCGGCGTATTTTCAAATTTCCCGCGTCGTATCTTTAGTTTGAATCCTCAAACCAAGATACAACGGCTTCTGGCTTCGATCCGACAGGCGTACGGCTTCGTACGCCTTCGGATCGTAGGTGCAATACTTCGGCGCCCGCTGGGTGGAGTTCGTGTTGTTTTCTGCGTCAAATTTTTTTTTTTTTTGCGTAAGTCGTCCATGAATAGGAAAGGACGTAACTCATGTCTAAGTTCAAAAACCGACGTCATTTTGCGCAAAGCACGGCGGGAAATTTCAAAACGAAGCATGCGCAGTTGAATCGGCGCGGGGACGCACTTCATTTAAATGAATCAGGCCCCCTACCCGCCCAATCTGAAATACGCGCCGAGAGATACACTACGCCGCCGTAACTTATGGCGCAAAATCTTCCTGGATTCGACTTAGAGCCAGGTAAGATACGGCGGCGTAGCGTATCTCCGATATGCTGTGCCTGGGCAATTCTATGTGAATCTGGCCCCATATGCCTACTATTCTCTGGGACCAAGGAACTGCAGTTGTACATTCTCCTTACTGAAAACAAGACTTGTTATCAAGTTGCTCCACTGCTTCATCTTGCTTCGCAGGAGATATCATCTCAGTACCACGAATTTACTGATGTATTCAGTGAGAAGAATGCAGAGACATTGCCTCCTCATAGGATATACGACTGTCCTATTGAATTATTGCCAGGTAGCCCTATACCTACAGGCAGGATCTACTCCCTTTCCCAACCTGAACTTCAACATTTAAAGAAATATTTACAGGACAATCTAAAAAAGGGTTTTATTAAACCCTCCACTTCTCCTGCCAGTGCTGGAATGTTTTTTGTCAGGAACAAAGATGCTAGTCTCAGACCTATAATAGACTATCGCGCTTTGAATAAAGTCACAGTGAAGAATCGGTACCCTCTTCCACTCATTCCCAAATTGATTGAAAGATTGCAGGCTTCTACCATATTCACTAAACTCGATCTCAGAGGCATTTACAATTTGATTCGTATTAAATCCGGCGATGAATGGAAGACCACCTTCCGCACACGTTACGGACTTTTCGAATATACTGTCATGCCTTTCGGCTTGTGCAATGCTCCAGCAACTTTCCAAAGCTTTGTGAATGATATTTTCAGAGACCTTCTCGACATATGCGTAGTTGTGTATCTTGATGACATACTTATTTACTCAAGACGACTTGATGCACCATCGAAAACACGTCAGATGGGTGCTAGCAAGACTCAGAGCTCATTCCCTCTACGCCAAACTTGAGAAATGTGTCTTTGAACAAACCACTATTTCCTTCCTTGGCTTTGTTATCTCTCCAAAAGGCATACATATGGATCAGTCCAAGGTGACTTGCATTTTGAATTGGCCTACACCTATTTGCAGAAAGGCCATACAGAGTTTTTTGGGCTTCGCTAACTTCTATAGAAAGTTTACAAAAAAAAATGTCCTTACTCGTGAAGCCCCTCACCCAACTTACCAGTTCCTCTGTAAAATTTACCTGTTCAAATGCTGCCCAGGCGGCTTTCAAACAATTAAAACATTGTTTTACTACTGCTCCAATTCTCCAGCTTCACAATTCTAATTATCATTTCATATTGGAAGTTGATGCTTCACAAACTGCCCTAGGCGCAATACTCTCTCAACGCCCTGCTTCCGATTCACAACTTCATCCTGTTGCATTTTTTTCAAAGACCTTAAATCCAGCTGAATGTAACTACCCTATCAGTGAAAAATAATTGCTTGCAATTAAATGCGCCTTAGAGAACTGGCGGCACTTACTAGAAGGATCAACAAACCCAATAATGATTTATACTGATCATCGTAATTTACAATATCTCAAGTCCAACAAAACCCTTTCCTTTAGACAAGTACGCTGGAGCCTCTTTTTTTAATAGATTCGATTTTTTGATTACCTACAGGCCAGGTGCAAAAAATGGTAAAGCGGATTCTCTTTCTAGACTTTCAGAACCCACTGAAGAACTTCCCTCTCCATCTCTTCTCATTCCTTCTCATAAGTTCATGCTTGCTAATCTCAATCTAAAACAGTTACTTAAACAAAGTTTGAATACGCAAGATACTACCATTCCTCAGGGTTTAACCCAAGATGAAGAAGGTTTTTTTTACAAGCATTACTCAACTTTATATTCCTTAGGGGGTACTGGTGGTTCATAGGTAAATTCAGCAGAGGAGGGCATGGAGGAGGAGGAGGGGGTGCTGTATGCTGTGAACAAAATACTGTATTTATTGGCGTATAACACTCACTTTTTCACCCTGCAAATAGTGTGTGCGTGTTGTACGCCAATACTGCAATTTGTGCTGCCTCGGAGAGAAAGGGGAGGGGAGCGGGATAAGCGCCGTCAGATTACATACAGCGAGAATCTCCTGTTTACTCAGCGGCATCTGTAATAGTAAGTCCTATCTCCTGGGCCGGCATTGGACCAGTGTTCTGTCTATCATAGAAATGTAATCTGATGGCGCTCGTCCCGCCCCCTCTCTCTAAGATGGGCATTGGATCAGGCTGCATTCATGGCAATGGGGAGGCTGCAGATGGGCATTGATCAAGCTGCATTGATGGGCAATTTTGAGGCTGCAGATGGGCATTGATCAGGCTGCATCGATGGTCAATGACCCTTATTTTGCTTCAAAGTTCCTTATTTAAAAAGTGAGTGTTATATGCCGATAAATACAGTATATCGTCCCTGACAATGCTTGCTGGACCACGTGTCAGCAGGTGTACCTTGCTGCTGACTGCCTTGCCCAATGATGCCAAAACATTGCATTCCACTTGATGGTACAGAGCTGCAATGGCCTTACATGAAAAGAAATAGCGAATGGGAATCTTCCATTTTAGTACAGCACATTCTGCAAATTCAAGGAAGGGGCCACCAGATGGAATGGCAGGAGTTGTAAAGCCAGCAATTTGGACAAGCTGGAATTTAGACACTGGGCATGTGGGTAGCAGGGAGTGTATTTTGCAGTGGACTTTGCATGCTGTGTCTGGCACCTCTTGTGATGTTTTCTGTGCATTAAAACTTTTTTGGACGTTATATACGATCCGCGGTGTGCTGGCGAATATGTTCATGTGGATAGCACGGGCAACATCACTAAACAGAAAAAAGCATGCTCTGCCTGTGGATAGACCACGTCCACTTTTCCCTGTGGACACAAACGCTCCTGGCCTCTTCATAGTGGCATTAGAATGTCTGCCTCTCCTTGTTGCACTTTATTCAATGAAAAGTGGTGTTTGGTGCACTTTAAATTGAGGACATAAGAAAGAAATGTGGGACTTTGAATGAGGCAATTGACTTGTGGAGGTAGAGTGGTTGGTAAACATTATTTATTTGTAACAATGGTATGAAACAAGTAGAAAAGTATTTTCATATATACATACACACATGGCATGAACATAATAGATACATGTATGTCAGCTTGGCAGCACATGAGAGGTAATAAACATTAGTAAAATATAATACAAGGTATTTCCTATTAACAGGCATTGGAACACCATATGTAACAGAGCTGCTGTAAAACCAAAGAAGAAGGATACCCACACACACACATACACATTAATAGTTGCATAGTACTCAATATTTTGAATGTATACAGGATATCTATGGGTTGGTGAATAGGTAATGAACCAGACTTGACTGAACACCCCATGTAAACTTGACGCGTTTCTTGGCTATATGCCATTCATCAGGAGTTGGGTACCTATTCACCGGCCCATATATATCCTGTATACATTTAAAATATAGAGTATTGGTTTTACATCAGCTCTGTTGAATATGGTGTACCAATGCCATGTGTGTATGTATATATGAAAATACTTTTCTACTTGTTTCATACCATTGTTACAAATAAATAATGTTGACCTCCACAAGTCAATTGCCTCATTCAAAGTTCCACATTCCTTTCTTATTTACTTGGCATGGAGGTACATTTATTGTGCCTTATGTAAAGTCCCAAAACTCCCCCCTCTCATTTAAATTGAAGACTGCCGTTAACAGAAATGTAAAAATTATAAAAAAAATTAAATTAAACAGGGGGAGAAACACATCACAGGCAGAAAAACAGCATCTGGCAATTTTAATTACTAAATGTAATGTAATGCTGTGTTAAACACTACACTAACACTAAACTCCCTCTGCACTGACACTACATTATACTCACACTATACTCAGACTACACTAACACTACACTGACACTCTACAATCAGAGTCACAATTAGGGTTGTCCCGATACCGATACTAGTATCGGTATCGGGACCGATACAGAGCATTTGCGCGAGTACTTGTACTTGCGCAAATGCTCCCGATGCTTCCCCGATACTTTTTTTTTATGTAGAGTGGCCAGAGAGGAGTCAGTGTCTGGGGAAGGCAGGAGAGGGCGGGGGGAGTGCAGGCAGAGTTTGGCTGTAGAGGGGGCGGGCTGGTGCGACTGAAGAGGACAGCTCGGAGACAGCGGGTGGCATGGCGGTGACAGGGAGGCAGTGACACAGGAAGTGGCAGTGCATGGCGCACAGCACTTGTAGTATACACAGAGGAGGGGGAGGCGTCTGCGGTCTGCTCGGCTGTGTGACTGTGAGACAGTCACAGCCGAGATATGTCAGAGCCGCGGCTGGGTCCCGGGTGTGACGACGGACCCCCCCCCCCGCAAAGCCAGGCTTCAGCCTGTGTGTCACTGCCTCCCTGTCACCGCCATGCCGCCCGCTGGTCATCTGAGCAGCCGAGGTGCACAACATTACGGGTCTGAAGTGGGGGGATCTGTATTGTAGGAGTGGGGGTGTCTATTGTAGGGGGGGGGTCTGTATTGTAGGGGGGTCTATTTTGTAAGGAGGAGGTCTGTTTTGTAGGGGGAGGGGGTCTGTGTAACATGTCAGCAGCTGAACGTCCCTACACTCATCTTGGTACACCCTACACTCCGCTGCAGTAAGTAAGGTGTAACAAGATGTCTGCTGCTGCTTGCTGCAGCGGAGTGCAGGGTGTACCAAGATGGGCGTTGCAGCATTTTTTTTTTTATAAATTCAGTGTAATTTTTTGCAGTATTTCAGTGCCAGACACCTGTCAGTGCAATCAGTGCCCACAAGTGCCACCTTTCAGTGCAATTAGTCCCATCTATCAGTGCCCACAAGTGCCACCTATCAGTGCAATTAGTGCCATCTCTCAGTGCCCACAAGTGCCACCTATCAGTGCCAGCCACCTATTAGTGCCCATCAGTGCCAGTCACCAGTCAGTGCCCATAAGTGCTGCCTATCAGTGCCAGCCACCTGTCAGTGCCACCTATCAGTCCCCATCTGTCAAACTGCCACATGACATTGAAAAAAAAGTATTGGTATTCGGTATCGGCGAGTACTTGGAAAAAAGTATCAGTACTTGTACTCGGTCTTAAAAAAGTGATATTGGGACAACCCTAGTCACAATAACACACTAACATACTAATAGCAAACAGAGCCCTGGTTTATCTATCCCCACTCCAACAACACACTGAAAAAGGTTCGGCACGAGTTGCTGAAAGAAGCCGAACGTCGGTACGCAGGCGCCGTATAGCGACGACTGGCAGTTCGGCTTCTTTTGGCAACTCGTGGCGGTCCTTATGCGACGGGGGGATGTTTTTGTCATCACGTCAATCACTTACCTGCTGCATAGGAGCGCCCAGTCCCGCGGGAGCCACTACCCAGAAGCCGGGGGGGGGGGTTAATAGCTATACGACGGTTTGTACAGCAAAAAAAATAAAAAATGCATACTGTCAATGTTGCAAGTGAGCACAAAGTAATGTTAGAAAAATGTTTTAGGGTGAACCTCTGCTTTAAGTTTATCTACTTAAAGAGACAGAAGAATTTGAGAAGATCTGTCGTTGGTTCTCCACAAAGGATGTGTGGAATAACCTACCTGCTCAGTGCCTTCAAAAACTGTGTGCAAGTGTTCCTAGAGAATTGATGCTGTTCTGAAGGCAAAGGGTGGCCTCGTTAACTATAGATTGATTTGGATTTCCCTTCTGTTCATTTACTTTCCATTTTAATTGACAAAAAATAAACTATCAACACTTCTATTTCTAAAAGATTTCTTAATTTACAGCATTTTTCACACCTGCATAAAACTTTTGCACAGTAGTGTATATTCCAGAATTGTTCCAGCATGGAAAGATAACACCTTTAGCATACATGAGCTCAATTAATACAGTCAAGAAAATGTAGGAACTTTGCAAATGTAATGTTTTACCTTTTCCCATGCTATAGCTCTGTCAATCCAAACTGCTTACGTTCACCTTTCTTGCACATGCAAGGTTCCTTTGGCTGTGAGCTCACAACTGGTTTCCTCCAGCTCCTGGAACTGTTGTGCTCTGATTATACATGTTGATGAAGAAGCAGAAACAAGAGAACGTATAGTGGTTATAGTGATTCCTTTAAAAATCAGCTATGTTGTTCAAAGTTTTAAAGAATATAAAAAAAAATAAAAAATGTAAAAATATTTTTAAACATACAACTCTAATGGACAGAACCCTATATGCAGAATGCATTTCAACCCAGTTAATTTACCTCTGGTAGCAATTCAGGGTCTTCACTGTCTTTTTATATTCTTCTTCTGTGGGTACCATAATTGCCATGGATCTGCATCCCTGGATGATGTGAATGAACCCCTCCTCATTCCCATTTGGCGGGTGGTATCTGGTTGAACCCTTTTTGGTAAGAGGGGGCTTCCAGGTCCTGATGAGCTCCTCACCTGCAGATACCCACAGCCACCAGGCCAGGGTTGTGGTAAAGAGCTCCATGCCCTCATCAATATGAGCATGAGGTGCTTTGCCAGGGGGTTCCCTTTCTGGCAAGGTCCCCCCTCCCCCCTAAATGTTGAGAGCATGTGGCCTGGGGCCGTACCAAGAGCATTTGGCACCCGGGGCAGATCCTATATCTGGCACCCCCCCTTACTGATCATGCCTGTGCACACTCAGCCCCCTCATACCTGTACGCACCCAGCCCCCTCATACCTATACTCACTCAGCCCACCCACCTGCATGCTCTTAGCCCCCTCATACCTATACGCACTCAGCCCCCTTATACCTGTACCCACTCAGCCCACCCACCTGCACACACTCAGCCCCCTCATACCTGCACACATTCATCCCCCTCATACCTGCACACACTCAGCCCCCTTATTGGATGAGTCCATGGTGGATTAAACTCCAATTTGGCAATTCTCTGCTCCTCCAGACTCTGATGACCGCATTCCATCCCCCTTATTTCCAGGCCCCGTCCAACTTCAGCCATCCCTTATTCTCTTCCATTTTCAGGATAATGATTAAATCCCCCCCCCCCCCCCTTTACATTGCACAGAACCAGTGGTCCCGATCCCACCACACAGAAAACCCAGGAACACACTTAACTCATAGCTTCCTGACTGGGCAGTGAAAATTGGCAGTCGGAACTTCCACCTACATGTACACCAACCACCATGCTTAGTAACTTAGTGCAGACTATCCACAGACCATGATGGCTAAAGCAAATATTCCATGTCAAGTACGCAATGCTGAGATATCAGAAATTAGATTAGGTGGAAAGTTATTCCTCCATTTTATTCCTATAGTTATAGTAAGATGTTTAACCACTTCAATACCAGACACTTACCCCCCTTCCTGCCCAAGCCAATTTTCAGCTTTCAGCGCTGTTTAAATGACAATTGCGCGGTCATGTGACTTGCCCACAAATAGAGCTATCTTTTGGTGGTATTTGATCACCTCTGCGGTTTTTATTTTTTGCTAAACAAATAACAAAAGATCTGACGGAGGCTCTTTACCGAGATCAGTGTAGCAGTGTGTCAGACTGACATGCCGCACCACCGATCGCCGTGATGCGCACCCCCGTGGGAACGCAGCGGCTGTTATCCTGCTGGACTTCATTTGACATCGTCTGGATAACGCAACCACTGCCTGGCCATCATTCTGCTATAGGCTGGGTGGAAAGTGATTAATAACTTGCCGCCCGCCTTATAGGAGAATGATGGCGGCAAAGTGGTTGTGATATCCTGACCGGACATCATATGACGTGATCCGGATATCACAGCCGGCGAGCACCTGGGGGGTCGCGCAGCGTGGCGATCGGAGGTGCTGAGTGTCAGTCTGACACACAGCAACTCCGATCGTAGTATGAAGCCTCTGACAGTGGCTTCATACCATGTGATCAGCTGTGTCCAATCACAGCTGATCATAGCGTGAACCAGGAAGTGCCGGTAAACGGCTCTCCTCGGTTCATGCTGGCAGGCGGCTCTCCCTTTCAGAGGGGGGGGGTCTATGCTGATAATCAGAACATTGATTATCAGCACAGCCCCCATAAAAATGTGCAAATCAGTTTACAATAAATGCCCATCACATGCCAGCCATTGCCCCTCTATAAAGCCTGTCAGTGACCATATCAGTGCAGATCAGTGCCCACAAATGTGCCAATCAGTACCCCATCAAAGTGCCAATCAGTGCCACTCAGAAAAGCCTGTCAGTAGCTCATCAGTGTAGCCTATCAGTGCCCATCAGCGCTGCCTATCAGTGCCGCCCATCATTTTTTTTTCTTCAAAATTGTCGCTTTTTTTCATTAATAGCGCAAAAATTTTAAATATAAAAGTGCCAAAAGGCTTGTCGAGACAGAGATGAATAAAGTGTGGCAATGCTAAGGGTTTTACATGAAGCAAAAACATCAGGTAATAGAACAATGGGAGTGAGAAATATTCCACAGACTCCTCTAAGACCACTTCCAGGACCTCTTCATTCTCCTGTCTATCTAAAGCAGGCATATCCAGATCCAACTCAGGTAGAGACAGTAGAGGTGGAGAAGGAGCCCGGGACTCTGAATCCTGCACAGTAATGGCTGTATTGAATTGTGACATAATTTCAGAAAAATCTGCCTTAAGCCGGCCATAGATGGAGCAATTTCCATTCCTTCAACGACAGTCAGTGGTTGAGTGTTGGGGGGGGGGGTACACAGTGATTACTGCTAGTAATAGCCGCTAGCAATAATCACATGTAGAATTCACAGATCGGTTGATCCGCATGGGTAGAACCAATCAACTTGGGTACATACAGCCTGCCCATACATGGTTAAAATCTCGGCCAGCCCCTGCTGAACCAGATGAGATTCGAACTGTCTATATGTGTCTTTAGGTAGGCTGCAGGAGCTAGAATTGGATGCAAAGACTGGTGTTAAAACAGGCACCTTCTCCGATGCAAGGGAATTAGGGAATCATTGTCAGTCATCAGTCCGAGCAGTTTGCATGTTTTGCAGGCCTTCGACAGAGCAAATCTTTGCCTAAGCTTTCCCTTGGGCCTGGTTTCTGCCATTGCCATTCGTGAGGGTCCCCATTGAGAACGTCTGTTAATGACGAAATGTCATCTGGGAAGACGCACACTGACGTCACCGCGTTCCATCTGAAGGAGGAAGGGCTCCTATTGCCGGCCGGCATACATACACGCTTTTAATCATGAGATGTTTGTAAATACATGTCTTATGCATTTTTATTAAATATTTCGTACGGCATCACGCTATGGTCCGTTTTTATTTTTATTTATATACCGAGGATATGTTCAATCATCGATGTGGTGCAATTTGAGATCTGCTCCCTGGATCCCTCCCCAGTCTGATGCTAATCTGATGTGGAGCCCATTGAATAGAATCTGTCTACATGCCTAATGTTTGGGTGGTTCTGGTAAGCGGCTTTCAGTTTGGTGGTGGTGTGTTCACACTGAAGTTTTGCTGACACATGGTGGTGCTGCTACAAACTTTTTATTGGACTGAATGTGCTTTTATTCATATTATCTATTATCATTGCTTTTTACCAGCCTGATATCTGGTTTCCTACTTGGCGCAGTTTACTTTTATATTAGTGAGGGTATTCCCCTGTTGGGTACTCACAAAGTAAGTTGTGGAAACTGGGTAAGCATGTCCGAGAAGAAGAAAGCAGCAACCCAGGAGGTGACCGTCTTGTAGAGTCCTCATGACAAAAAGGAGGGAGGAAGCTCCTGAGTATCTAATGAAAAGTCTAGGCAAAGGTGGCCACCGTCAGGGGGGTACAGGCATTACACCTGTAAGGGGTCCGATGGTCCCCAGGGGCCCGGTCGCCCCCCACCTTTAGCAACTCACGGCAGGAGAGAGAAGACTTGACTTTGTTTGTCAGCACCAACCCACCAGCACTTTTGTTACCACAACCCTCCCTCGCTTATCTCACGGCAGGAGAGAGGAGGGCCCCCCCTGATTCTCTGCTCCAGGGGGGCCCTGTCTAAATCTGTGTAAGGGGCCCCAAAATGTGTGATGGCTGCCCTGGTGGCAGTATATTGTGCAACCTGTGGTGTAACATCTGTTCATTCACCTGAGACTAGTCTGAGTGATTGAATTTTAACCCCAAGTTTGAAATGCTAAAAGCTGCACTCTAGGATAAGATTATATTGTCTAAACATCAGAGTCATGTGCATTCTTATTGAATCTTGGTGTGCTTTGTGTATTTTTTACATATCTGTGCAGTTATTCATTGTGACAGTTTTCCTCATAGCAAGAGCTTCCTGTAATAAAAAAAAAAACAACTGTTGGTTCCCCCCCAAGGATGAGCGTTTGTCACATTTTATCATTTGTGAGGACTTTGTGATTTATTTAAAAACACATTTATTTGGACCAAGTTTTACCTAATTTCTTCATATGAAGTTTTTGCTTCCCTGTGGAGTATTCAAAATACTACTCCCGACACATACAGAAATATTTGGAGCAGGGTCTTCTTAATAGCAGTTAGAAGAAAAAAAAAAAAGTTTATATGTATAAATCAGCAGTCACAGAAACCCTAATAATCCATATTTCGGTCAGTCTAAATGTTTTGTGATGGTTACCGCTTCCTCGGGAATGAAATGACAGCTTTCCTGTGTAAGTTGGTAACAGACAAATATCTGCCTCACATAAAAGTTTGCAGGCTGGTCGGTGAGTTGAGCTGGGAATTTTCTTTGCTTTTGTTTGATATGAGTCGCCCTTCCTGCAAAGGCCAGTTGTAATTGTGGGCAGTGGCCATTTATTTGTACTCAGGTGTGTTGGGGAGTGTTGTAGGACAGACCTACATGGAAAGGTTTTAATTGTTTTTTAATGGTTGATTGGACTTACTTCTTTGCCTAGATGTAAGTCAAATACATCATCTTGATGTAGATCATTCACCAAAAATTTGGCAAAAAGTAATAAAGACAATAGACAGTTTTTGACAAATCCTTCATTTAAAAAAAAAAAAAAAAAAAAAAAAAAGTGTCCCTCTATGTAAATCCATCGTCAATCACATCGCCTGCCGAACCCGAAAAATAGAACACATTAAAAAAACGTTCCCGCCTCCCAGCAAATGCCTCCTCTCCGCTTCAACATTTCTTATATCGGTAAGGGGTGGGGCCACCTAGCTACGCGATTTAGAGGGCCCACCCCCACATGACATCACATTGCAATAATACACGAGTCCGTGGTGTCAGAAGGGGGCGATGACACAGCTAGGTGGCTCCACCCCTTACCTATATAAGAAATGTCAAAGCAGAGAGGAGGCAAGAAGCAAGAGGCCTTCAAGGAGGAGGGAGCGTTTTAAATTTTTTCTATTTTTCAGGGGTGGCGGGCAACGTGTTTGACAATGGATTTACATCGAGGGACACTAGTTAACATTTTTTAATAAAGGATTTGTCAAAAACGCTTTGTCTTTATTACTTTTTGGGTGAATGTGTAATGGCACTATCTACCCAAAACTCCTTTTACATGGGGATCTGGGGGCCCCCTTGTCAGATTCTGGTCCCCAACCTCAGACCCAGACAACCACAGCCCATGGTTGTCAGGAAGAGGCCCTGGACCCCATCAACAATGGGCACAAGGTGCTATGGGGTAGCAGGGACAGTGCTTCCCCCACATGTTAAGGGGAATATGGCCTGGTAAGGTTCAGGAGGGGACCAGAGGCCATTTTTTGTGTGTGTGTTGTTTTTGGCTCTTGTTTTTTTTTAAATTTCTTAATCTTTCAACTTTTTTTTTTATACAGGGAAAGGAATGAAGAAAACCGACACAAAAAATAAATCATCTTTACATATTTTAACATATCCTTCTTCGATACATACACAACAAAAAGAAAATGTGTACATTTGATTCCCCCTAGTCCTACCAACTCCTCCTTTCTAGGGTAATATCCACTAGGGGTGGGGAGGACAAAGTGAGACATTTAGTAAACCATAGTAAAGAGTGAGGTGGAAAAAAAGAAACAATAACCTAATGAAAGAAAAAAGGAGGAGGGTTCTTCCCCTCCAAATTTCACCTCATATTATATTATTATTTGTCTGATCATGGGATGACGCTATCCCATGGTCCTGCCTTTTTGGCTACTATCTCACAATATTCCATACACCCCCCCTTATTTATAGTCCATTTCCATTCCCTTCCCCATTTTCCTAGTTGCTGGCTATTGTAACTGAGTCATTTTAAATGGAATATGACTCGTTTTTTTTTTTGCTGTAGCATATTTTATGTATGCTACAGATGTGCCACTTTACAGGTACATTAAGGTGACCCCACCAGGCACTATATTTAAAGGATTTTTTCATTTAACACTGCACAGGCACCCAGTTCATTTGAATTAAGGGGGTATAATTCTTGCCATAGCTGGAAGCCAAACCATCACACTATGCGTACACCCCTGTCCGCTGCAGCTAAAAGGGGAAGCAACTAAAGGGATTTTTCTGCCCTCCAACCTCACGTGTGTACAAGCTCTAATATTGCAGTCACCACACCAATCACATTGGCAGACAGGAAATAAAAATCAGTGTTCCCTATTGTCACCAAACCAGACTAGTGCACCCAGCAACAATTTTCCTGATCACTGGCACACCAGTCCCAGTGTCATCTCACCCACCTTTCTCCTCCTGCCGAGAATTGAGAACGGGGGGGCGCGATCATCTCACCGCTTCCTCCTCCGGCCGTTAATTGAGGAGGGGCTGGTGCTGCTGAAAATGAAAGTGTTTTCTCTCCAGTCGCGAGCTGAGAACCGGGGGGTATGTTCAGGCCCCAGGGAACATTCAGGCCCCTTACAAGTGTGATGCCTGTACCCCCTGATGGCGGCAGCTGACTTCATTCCTGTAAGACCCCCAAATCCAACAATTCCCTGTGGACAACTGCAATCTTGGAACCAAAGGAACTCTCTTGTCCTTCCCTTCAGTCTAATGAACTTTCTAGCCAATGAAAATGGCATTCCTGGGGGCAGACACGCACCAGTAGACTAGGCTTATTTGACTTATAGAACGGGGACTGCTATAGGTGAGGCTATGCTAAAGCCAGCCATAGAGGATACAATTTTCTTTCCTGCAATCAAATCCCTCCCTTGGAGCCATTGTGTTCTGCCAGCAAAAGAGGGGGGGGGGGTCAGGGGTTCGATACAGGGAGTCGTCCCTAGTGTCTGCTAGCAATAATCACATTCTAAAAAAAAATTGCTGGCTGTACCCCAAGCCGATGGAAGGATGAGATTCAAAACCATCTATGGCCAGCTTAAGCTATATTACCTGATCACTTGTATAGAGGGGACCATCACAGTATATTGGTTTTGAAACAATTGGTTGATTTATTTAGAATTAGTCCAAACAGTAAAAAAAAAAAAAGTCTCACATTTGGCATAGTAGAATGTGTTTTGGAGTGTAATTCCAACTGTGTGTATGTGTGTTAGAAATAGCTCAATTATTGACTAATTGATGTGAAAAAAATATATTTTTATTCTTGCTTATTTCCCAAAACTTATGGTAAAAAATTACATTTTCAAAAGACTTACTATGCCTTTCAAAAAATACCTTGGTGTGTTTGCTTTCCAAAATGGGGTCCTTTTGCGGGTGTTCTTCTGTCCTGACACTCCAGCAATATGATAGGTAGTCAGGAAAATAGATACTTTATGCTCTTTGAAAGCCCAAAGGTGCCCCTTGGATTTTGGGCCCCTCTATGGAAAAAGTATCAAGCAAGTAGTATTACTAACTTGTTAAAATGTCAACTTTCTAAAAAAAATAAAAAAAAAAAAAAAAATTACAACTTTAAAAAAGTAACCATGTATTTTACTAAATACATTGGACTATCTACTTTCCAAAAAAAATAAAAAAAATGTAGGGGATATTTGTACTGTTCTGCCATTTTAGGGCCTCGAGAATTGAAACAGGCAGGAAGTACGGTATATCAGGATTGACTCAATTTTCAAATATATAACAGTAGTAGACCATTGTTTTTAGACTTTTGTTTTCACACAGACTAAAAAATATACACTTATGTTATTTTTTTTTTACCAATGACATGTTGCAGAACACATTTCACCCCAAAATTATGAAAAAAAAAATTATATGCAAAAACCAATACATACTTTCCCCCCCCCCCCCCTTTATATTGGAAAAAAAAGAACCCAGCAGTGGTTACATACCACCAAAATTACCATATCCTTGAGATAATTTGAATCAAGTTTGAGAATCTACTTAGTACATTATTCTTTGTGTGCGACAGCAAGAAGCCTGAAGTAGAATTTGTGAAAAAAGCATTTCCACATGACAAGTAGGGGGTATTAATTGTTGGATTATGACAAGAAAGTGGTTTTGAGTCAGATATGGATTACAGGTCAATGGGGTCCTAGGCAGGGTAGCAGCTTTGCACCTACACACTCTCCCCCAATCTGTACCCGAAAACCCATGTAAAAACAGGCCTTCCTGGCATTGTGAAGTAACTGTTAGCTGTTTAACTGTTTTTAGTTCCTGTTTTATTGCAAGAGCGTGAACTTGTAAGCTTGATTGCCAAAATACACTTTAAGTGTGTGTCTCAAAGCTAGATTGTCAATTTAGCCTGCGGTGTCAATTTAAAAGAAAATTGCAAGTACTGTATTTATTGGCATATAACACTCACTTTTTTACCCTGAAAATAGAGTGTAAACTGTGCCTGCGTGTTATACGCAGGGGGGTGTAGAACGTTTTTTTCCCCTGAAACTTAGGGTGCATGTTATACGCCGATAAATATGGTAAAATAATATTGCTGACTTGTTTTGAAATGCGCAGTCTGTAAAGGCTGCCATCCTGGACATTTTACTGCTTAGTGAATCAGTTACTGACTGCAATTACAGGTCTATTAGGTGTCAGAGGTTAGTGATTCTAAAGAGAAGCAAAGATGCCCCACAGCACCCACCTTCAAAAAAAAAGTCACAATCTTAGCGCTCTTTTTTATCCCATCTGGTTTCTTCTAAAATGATTCCAAACAATGTAAATGCTACGAATACTATAGATATTGCAGGTTATTCCATGGGCTTCCATGATTTAGAGATATTACACACACACACATCAAACAACCAAATGGTTAAAAAGAGGGAAACATAACTGTATAATCACAGTAACATGGTACTAAATGAAAGCATTATTGCACAGTATGTTGAAGTTATCCAGTTAAAAAGAAAAACTTTCAATATCTAATGTACATACAAATGATCCTACATTGAAGTCATTACCTTTGGATGTACTCAGATGCTAAACATACTTCTTGACAATTCTGAGATGGTATCTCTCTCAGGACTTCTTCACCCTCTGTCCTTCTCGGCTGCTTAATAATGAGCAGAGGTGTTGATCAGACTCAAAAAGTGTTTTCAAGAGGCTCTTCCGGCTTACCGTGAGTATGTATAAAAATAGATATGCATGAGAACAGATGTCAAATAGCTAGGATTACTTCCCATTTTATACAGGCAGTTCAATTTGTTTCACTTTTTGAGATGCTAGCAAACTCACTACAATCAATGTTTATCTGATCATGAACAAAACCACAAGCTAAATTCCAACCCTCCCAAGCTAAATTTCAAAGATGGAAGTATAGTAAAGCATATTAACCAGTTCCCACCCAAGCCAATTCTGACATTTCTCTCCTACATGTAAAAATGCATACATGTCATGCTTTAAAATTGTACATGCTCATAGAATGGCACCAAATCTCCATAGGTGACGCTTAATTTTTATTTATTTTTTACAGACTACCAGTTTAGTGTTATAGGATGCCTAGTGCTAGAATTATTGCTCAATTGAACGTTGCAAAGATACCTCACATGCGTAGTGCAAATACCATTTACATATGGGACTGCACCCTACGCATGCGTTCGCTTCTGGGCGCGAGCATGAGAGGATGGGGTCCCTTTAAAAAAAAATTTTTTTTTTGATCACTTGTATGCCTAATCACAAGAAATGTAAACATCCCTGGTGATAGAAACAAGGCATGACAGGTCCTCTTTATGGAGACACCTGTAAAGCCCGAGGATAAAAAAAGAAAAGTAAATGACATCAAGGCCTCCCAGGAGCATATAGATGGCCACAGACCATCTGGTGTTTGGCCAGCTCTGTGATAACCCGATGCCACTGCCAAATCAGGTCTCAAAGCTCTCCGATCACACGGGCGAGGCACCAATGGAGTGCTTAACAGGCGGCGGAAGGGGAAGCCCCCCCCTCCCTTTTTCCACTGCTTGTAAAAGCAATCCAGCAGTTAATTAGCCGCTAGGAAGTCTTTTACATTAAAAGGGAAATCACCAGCTGAAAAGAAAGATATCCGGATGATGTTTGAAGCTGCATATCACCTATATGGCGAGTCAACACTCGCCTACTACAACAAACGGAATCTAAGGTTGATCTGGAAAAACAGCTCAGAGTTTTGTGAAACCAACCAAACCTCAGTAGACAACTTTTTTTGTTTTATGAAATGCTCATAAGGAATTCATAAGTGTCTTCTTCATAAAACTCAAAGCTAGGGCAAAGAGGCAGAAACAAATGACCTAATTTTGGTTTATAATGTGGAATGAGTTACTTACTTATGTATGCTGAAGATGGGAAGAGAAACTTGTTTAAAAAGTAAAGATGTTTTGTATGGAAAAAAAAAATACATAAATAATTATATATATATATATATATATATATATATATATACACACACACACACTAGCTGAATACCCGGCGTTGCCCGGTCTTCCGATCTTAACTTTTTGGGGAGGAAAATCATAGTAATATAAATATACCCATCTTTTATATAAGGGTGTAGGTAAGGGTTAATTTAACTGTCATATATTTTTATTTGGCATATAAGTAATATGTGTACCAGGTATTATTGAAATATCTCCAGGCGTACAGAAGTTATGTGGGAACATACATTTCCCATTGATTTGCATGGGACTTTAAACAAAAACCCCGACCCTCACAAATGGGGGTAGTTAAGGGATAAATTAACTATCCTATAGTTTAAGTGGACGTATAAGTAACATGTGACCAAGTGTTATCGAAATATCTACAGCCGTTTGGAAGTTATGAAGTAACATGTATTTCCCATAGAGTTGAATGGGACTTTAAAGGAAAACCCCGACCATGGCAATTGGGGTGGGTAAGGGTTAAACCACCTATCCCATGTTTGTTGCTGACATATAAGTAACATGTGTGCCAAGTTTCATGTTAATATCTTTAGCCGTTTGGACGTGATGCTGGAACATACATACATACATACATACATACATACATATACACACACACACGTTGAGTTTTATATATATAGATAGATATAAAATGCATGAATCTATTGGAGATTGACGGGTGCAGGAGAGAGGGGGCGGCGCTCCTGCACCCTCTATGGACTCACCGCTACTAACTGCAGGGATGTACTACTTGTTTTTCCAATCCTGACATACAATTTAAAACAAGAACAAAACATACATTTACATTTTTTTAGCCGGCTACGGATTTGCTTGGAATAGTGTACACCCCTGCCTATGGTGTGACCTAAACTAAAGTGACAAGTGCCACACAAAGCTCCTCTGGTATAGCAACCGCTTTGAGGACAGAGCTCATCCCAGCTAGACCAAGCTTTGGGAGTTGGAGCAAAATGTGCTGATGGTGTGACCTGGTTGGAGCCTGGGCTGTCCCTTTCCCACAGTATCTTGCAGATATCCGAGACTTCCTGCCTATAGTGTGTTGCAAATAGCCCTGGCTTTAGCAGTCCAGCAGTTCAGAGATCTTCAGCTACAGTTCTACTTTATTACGTATTGAAAGGGAGATCTGGTTCCCCAAGGAATGCCAATTCATGCAGACTCCTTCCATGCTGGTGACTGGTTTGGTGTCATATTTCCTCCCCAGCTGGCTGCTTTTTAGCTGTGCGAAGACCCCCACCTATACTTTTAGTGCTGGGGGACAGTGAGGTATGGATGTGACAGTACGTTAAGTCACCACCCCCTAAAAGAACACTATATGCTGTAAAAATCAATTTACACAATCTGAGAAACACAATTGTTACTTTAATGTGTTTTAATGCATGAAAACATACACAAACACATTCTAAAATGCAGGGTGTAAAAGCTCTGAAGTATGATTTGGTTCTAAAAAGGTGCACAGACAACATCTCCATACAGCAGCAGCATGGAATCTTTCACTCACTAGAAAAGCCGACAGGGACCAATACTGCCCTTCAATCATAGTGCCCCTCTTTTTCCATTATTTGTCCACATCCTGCTTAGCACAACCTATTGCTGGCTATCACTTGTATAATACAAAAAACTAGCGCTGAAGTGAATAAATAAAGTGCAAATGACCGCTGCAGCTGCTGGGCAAAAAGTGCTAAAACATCAAAATGTGTTAAACGTATAAGGAGCAGCGCTGGCAACTGAATAGTGAAACAATAATAATTAGGGATGCGCCGAAATGGAAATTTCAAAACCGAAACGAAATAAAAAAAAAAAATTCAGTCCGAAACCGAAAATTACTTTTTTTTGTTTTCCCCCTATTTAGTTTTTTTGGCACAGTGGCTGCATGTGATGGGCACAGTGGCTGCAATTGATGGGGCAAACAGGCAGTGGCAATAATTGATGGTTATAGTGGCTGCGTGTGTTGGGCACAGTGGCTGCGTGTGTTGGGCACAGTGGCTGCGTGTGTTGGGCACAGTGGCTGCGTGTGTTGGGCACAGTGGCTGCGTGTGTTGGGCACAGTGGCTGCGTGTGTTGGGCACAGTGGCTGCGTGTGTTGGGCACAGTGGCTGCGTGTGTTGGGCACAGTGGCTGCGTGTGTTGGGCACAGTGGCTGCGTGTGTTGGGCACAGTGAGGCGGCAATTAATGTTTTTTTTGGTAGTCAGATAAGGCAAGCATGGCTCAATAACACACAAACTTTTTTTTTTTTTTTTTAAAACGTTTGTGTGTTATTGAGCAATGCTTGCCTTATCTGACTACCAAAACAAATATCAATTGCAGCCTCACTGTGCTACTGTGAAAAAATGGCAGATAATTTTTTTTTTTTTACCTGGTCACCTCAGTTAACCACTCGCCTCCGCCCCCACCAGGAACTAGTGATTTAACAGATTGAACACAGTAGTTAGTTAGTCCTAACAGGTTTTGTTTTGTACAGATTGAACTTAGAGTGCTTGCTTAGGCCCCTTTCAGACTGGGGCGGGAGCTGCGGTGGCGGTATAACGCCGCTAAAAATAGCGGCGCTATACCGCCGGAATTGCCGCGGGTATCAGCCGCTAGCGGTGCGGTATTAACCCCCGCTAGCGGCCGATAAAGAGTTAATATCGCCCGCAATGCGCCTCTATAGAGGCGCATTGCGGGCGGTATTGCCGCGGTTCCCATTGTTTTCAATGGGAAGGAGCGGTGAAGGAGCGGTATACATGCCGCTCCTCTCACCGCTCCAAAGATGCTGCTGACAGGAGATTTTTTTGTCTCCCGCCAGCGCATCGCCTCAATGTGAAAGCCCTTCGGCTTTCACATTGAGGTAGCTGGGCAGGAGTTTTTCAGGCGGGATAGCAGCGCTATTTTTAGCGCTTTACCGCCTGAAAAACTCCTCAATGTGAAAGGGGCCTAACTGTAGTGGAGGACACTGCTAGGTTCCTCCTAGGCAGGCAGTGTGATTGCCTCAGTCTCTCAGCCTGATGCTCCGACGAGTCGCGACACAGCTCCCAGCACGCTCCGAGTCCTCCCCGCCTCCGGCCGATGAGCTCACGCGGCTGGATTAAACCAAGAGACTCCCCCATAGGGGGAGTCCAAACAGGAATAGGAGCTAGGAGGACAAGGTGGAGCGCGGTCAGCAGTCGGCACACAGTTTGTACAGTGCCACCGCTGCTGCTATATGCAGGTATGGCGGACAGCGTGTGGGTCTGCATTCATTGTGAATGTGAATATTGCCCTCCCCCCCTCTAGTAAAAAAAATGGTATCACCCAGCTTTATATCGGCATTTTAACTTTATTTCGGCAGGGAGCCAGAAATGCTATTTTCGGCCGATATGTATCGGCCACCGATAATCGGTGCATCCCTAATAATAATAAATGTGGAACTATAAATGAGTGCCCATTTGTATCATTTATTTATGGGCGCTCATTTATAGTTCCACATTTTTTACTTCACTATTCAGTTGCCAGCGCTGCTCATTATACAGCTATCACTAGTAATTTTGCAATACACATACTGTACAATCTACATTTCAATGACACCAGCCAACCCTTGAAGTAGTGCAGCTGCACTCAACTTACAGATCTTTGTAGACACTCTAATGGTATTGGCTACTCCCTCCAGAACTACTGGGCTGACAGCAAGGTCCTAGGAATGTTTTGATCAGCCCAAGGCCCCTTTCACACTTCCACGACTTGTAATGCAACTTTGCAGTCACAATTCGAAAGACAAGTCGTAATTTTTTATTTAACACTGCACAGGCACCCAGTTCATTTTAATTAAGGGGGTATAATTCTTGCCATAGCTGCAAACCAAAGCATCACAGCTGAAAATGACAGTGTCATGTTAATTTCAAAATTAAAAATAAAATACAATTCATTAGGGACCAAAAAATTAAAACCTTCTGCCTTTACAACCACTTTAATGTGCATGGCCATAGGAAGAAAGGAGGAAGGGATCAGAGACATTGAACTGGTGGATGAAAAGGGAAATGTGCATAATGATGTGGACACTTGTGAAAAACATGCGTGGTACGGACTTTACTAATATGCGAGTACCATGTGTGGTATAGGCATGAACACTGCTTAGTTAATACATGCCTGTGATGTAGGGGAGGACAGTAATTGGATACAACATTTGTCACAAACCTGTCAGAGATGTAGTACAAAACTCAAGTGATGCATGCAACTTGGCAGGATTCACCAAATATACTTGGAGGCTCCAATCTCTACTAAAAGTTTAAAAGCAAGTTTTAAATGATTGTGTACGAAGCACACTAGAGAAACAGCTGGATTTATAGAAGGAAGGCACAGTTGCAGTTTCAGTTTACCAAAAAACGAGAGTTCAGTGGAGCAAAGTCTGTTCTCTTAATATATGTCAAGGGAATTCATCTTTTTACACACAATGCTCAACTCTCTAGGGAAAATAAGAGCAGCTCACAAATGATGTAGAAAATAATATACACTAAATGATAACATATCTGAAGTTCCAGGACTTTTGTCATCATAAACGTACAAAGTATCATATATAATCTCCCAATGAAGAATTTTCCTTTAACAATGCAAACATGAATATAAGGAAACATCGACAGAGATAAACTCAGGAAGTGACACCAATATATGGAAAGCTATTGCCCCCCCCCCCCCAAAAAAAAAAAAACACACACACACTGAACAAGGTAAATTGGTCCACAGAGAACTCTTAAATTTATTGTTTAAGCAAAAAAAGTCATTTTTTGTCAAATGAATTGCAAGAGACCAATCTGGAAGAAACAAAACATATAAAAACAAGAGATGATGCATTGTGCAGCTCTGTCTTGTGTCAGCTTTGGTACAACACAATCTTGTGTTGGTTTATTCATGTTCCAACAGTTCAGTTAGCATTTGTGACAATACATCTTACTATTCATATATTGCCCTCTTAACACATACAGTAGATTTGCATCTTTTGCATCATACCAAGCAATATACCGAACTGAATACATTATCAGTGAGGAGCAATGGGCAACATATTTCCTGATGTATGCATAGTCTATGTGTTCCATGGAAATTCAGCACTCCTCTGAATGCTTTTATTATACCTAAACAACTTAGATGTCCAGTGCTTTTACGTGGATTGTATTCCGGAATGGAGGTTACTATAAAATAATTCTCATGTGGAGCTCACTAATCTCTATGGAACAACTTCCCAACTATTGCCATAGTCCCTAGTCAACATAAGATGTCAACTGGGTGACAAAATATAAAACATGCATAGCATGTCACTGTCCTGGTATCTTTCTCACCAGAGTCCCTTGCTCAATACTCAGCGGGGCTTGTGTGTTGAAGTCTGTGGTAAACTTCCCCTAACAATAAAAATCTGCATCATGTATATTTTTATCTATAAAAGCTCAATGATCTCCAAGAGAGCCACTCTAGCCTTTCGAAGGGCATGTAGCGAAGACCACTTATTTTTAGGTAGATTTGAAGTTCTGCCAATTCTTACTTTCACCTGGACTATTGATGTTTATTAAATGTCATGGGTAGAGAAGACAGAAACATGAAAAATATAGAACATAAAAACGGACCTTAACTTGTAACAGCATTGGAAAAGAAACTAGACGTAAAAGTAGTACACGGTGTGCCAGCTTTACTAATGTTGAAAGTTGTCCACTACAAAATAGCCTACAATCTAGTAAGAACATACGAAATATGAAACATCTGCTAAGATTAATATTTCAACTGCACACAGTACAAAATAGGATTGCTTTATATCATATCCCTACCCTTCCCAAACAACCCAAGCCTCCCAAAGCCTTTCACTGTAAAAGGTAACATTCAAAGTGTCAGAACAAACTGGTGGCATTCACCAATAAATCATCTTGTGCAAGTATACAGCTGTAATGTATGTAAAACATACACAGAGGTTTTATTAAATACAATGGTAAGATTAGCTAGAACCCAAGGTTGCTTTCAGCATGGCCATCAACGGAAAGCATTCAAAAAAATCTTCTCACCAAGCTGCACTCTTCCAAGGATAGGAGAGAAGGGTACAGTATCTGAAACTGCTAACAGGCATATTTATTATCTGGCTTTTGGTTAACTTTGCTTTAAAAAAAAAAAAAAAATCAAGAGGGCTGCTGCATGCGGGGAGGAAACAGTCTATAATGGGACATGGCTGAAGAGATATGACACAGATTCGCCATTATGAGTCCTCCTAATTGCTTCTGCCAAGATCATAGATATGTCGATAACCTTATGTAGAGAGAAAAAAAAATATCATTAGTTTTCTTATTTTCAGCAATAATGTTTTTCATATGACATATATAAAAAAGTACTGTAACATGTAAACTTCGTGTTGCCTTTAGCACCCAAACCAGAATAATTTTCAAAACAAGGGCTGTTGGAAACTTACTGGTTTGCTGTGGGTAATCAGTACTTATCCTGACTACACACTGTACATAGCTGGCCCTAATGTTGATCATACAAGTAAAAATTACTAATAGATTAAAGTTGTAAGAAAATAAATGGCTGCACATCCAGGAATTCCGATTTGCCTTTTGTTTAAAAGTGATAACAAAGACACCAACATGGGGGTCACGTAGACGCGTTTCACACAAACACCTTGTGTTTAATGATTAAACACAAGAGGTTTGTGTGAAACGCGTCTACGTGACCTAGTATTGGTGTCTTTGGTGTTATCACTTTGAACAATAAAAGGCAAATAGGAATTCCTGGATGTGCAGCCATTTCTTTTCTTAGAACTTTCCCACAGAGGCAGGCCAGGGCTGGCACTCTACGATACATTCCACCTCAGGTTATCAGCATACACCTGGAGCAGTGGCTTTCTTTGTAATAGATTAAAGTACTTAAAGCAAAACATTAAAAAAAAAAAAAAAAAAAAAAATTGACTTGCCTGTAAATTTCACATCTTGGAGCTCAATATAGGACACAGGCCTGGCATTCATAGACCCTTGGGTGCCCCTTCTATAACCCTTTCCCGCTAATCGAGTTCTTGGTCTTGTAGCAAGCAATGCAGAGTTATCAAGGCACAGAAGAAATGGACTGTTCTGTACTTCAAGATATGGAATTTACAGGCAAGACAAAACTCCACTGGTCTTAATCATTCATACAACTTTGGATGTTCAAGCATTGAATGGGGACAAAAACAGGCAACAGGACTGTTCTTCCACCTGACAACTCCTCCCCCAGCAGGCTGACCATGGATAGAGCTTTCTCCATCTCCCAATATGGCCTGCCCCCTGCCAATCCTAGTTGGGGCTTGGTCAGGGCTCCCAAATACACCTCATGTCACTCCAGCCCTCTGACCTGCCTCTTTTCCACAACCTTCTCACTGGAAACAAAGGAGGCACCAGAGAGCTGAAGCACATCAGTCACCTGCTGCTACACTAAACCACTCACATCCCAGATCAAAAACAAACAGGCCTAGCTCACAGCTAGGCCTGTCTAAATTTACCTACACTGGCAGTACATACAAAAACACTACTCTAGCACCCAACAACAAAAGCCTGGGGAATGCCCAGGAAAAACCCAAGCCTACTACCTAAGGTAGAGGGTGGTACACCAAGACTCAGACATAACTAGTATACCAGATGGTGGAACGAGAATGGCGGGCATGACGACGAACTGCCCCAAAATTTTCCAATAAACGTGTGAAAAAAAGCCTGCAATAATGCCCAACAAGCATTATGAAAGGGATGTAGGCACCATGTGGGCAATTCAATGTATCCATTGCTGAAGATAATGGCAGGATGCCACTAATGAATTTTTCTAATACACCTAGAAATAAACCCTGATGAAAGTAGAAAAGGTGAAACCGCCTGCAGGAAGAAACAAGTTTGTGGAACAGCACCATGCCACTCCAAAAAAAAAAATGTGGAAAGAGCACCAGTGGCGCTGAGGCAAGCCTCAAGGCATGAGAACTGCGAGAAGGCTAGTTGAAGGAGATAGCCACCAAAGGGTGTGTTCAGTATGTGATTTCAAAACCCAGATTAACATCCAAAATAAGCACAAGGTGCTGAAAAGGAGGTTGAGCCAGGAGTGAAAAAACCAGAGAATTCAACTCTGTTCTGCCTATTTTAGTATATTTTATGTGGACTGGTCTTACACATGTTCTTTAATCAGGGAACATAAAAAGGTGCAAGGCTCAGTTCTGGGGAATTCTGGATAGGCATTTGATGAAAAGAAAAAAATTGGGTTATAAAGTGCCCTCTGTGCACAAAACCTCTGTTTGTACAGACGGGCAACCAGCCCGTCAGGTATATTATGGATATGCCTGGGTATGGCCTACCTTCCACATATTTAAATTTTGACTGTTAACATAAATGCGGTTAATGCCAGAGACTGAAGCAAAGGCAGAAGGCGGCCTTGCGGAAAAGGGAATGTTTTATTAGAAAGGGTTCTGAGTGACAGATTCAGAAAACTCTGCCTTGGTTAGCTAGTCACCTTGTTGCGTGACAGGGATATAGCCAACATCAGATGCAGAGATCGGTGTTGTCCTTCTCCGATGTTGATGAAGCCTCCACACTCTGGAGGTTGAGTGTTATGTGTGGTATTGCAGAGAGACTATTGGGGTTATTTACGAAAGGCAAATCCACTTTGCACTACTTGGAAGTGCAGTCGCTTTAAATCTAAGTAGTAGATCTGAAATGAGGGAAAGCTCTGCTGATTTTATCATCCAATCATATGCAAGCTGAAATGCTGTTTTTATTTTCCTTGCATGTCCCCATCGGATCTACAGCGACTTTACTTCCAAGTGCACTTGTAGTGCAAAGTGGATTTGCCTTTAGTAAATAACCCCCTGTGTGCCTGAGCTTTTGCAGGTCAACACCTGTGCAGGATCCAGTTCCAGAGGCAAACATTAGATCATGGGTGCAATGTGGGTCCTGCAGACATATCCTCTGGCTTTTAGCTTGTACCTCTGTACGTGTTTTCTGTTTGAAAGCCAGAGGACAATATCGGTGGACTATGAGAGTGCGGTTTTTAAAACTGACAGCAGATGGGCCCCTTTAAATATTTTTTTTTGGATGATGTGCTCTATTTGAAATAATGGTAGTATTGTTATGCATTTGGCCCACACAGATGAATAGCATTAAATGGTTATGAAGATTTAAGCAAGAACAGTCTAGAACAGGAATGGGCAAACTACAGCCCGAGGAACCTTTTAATCCGGCCTGCGGATTGCTAGCCAACGGCATGGCATGGTAGTGGCTGGGCGGGCCAGCAGCTAGTGGGGGGCGTGGGCAGAGTACGGATTGAGCCGTACGTGCAGGCATGGAGTTGTCTAGTAAGGAGCGATCCATGCGGCACCCGCCAGTCTCCTGGCAGCAGATTGCCTTTGGAAAGAAGAGAGAGAAGACCACAGTCTGGGACTCTGTAAGTTAACTAGTTATTCACTCAGGTCTCAGCCTATATATACTGTTTGCTAGCTGGTGAGGTGAGGGCGGCAGCAGCAGCAAGTGCGCAAAGTCCGTGCGGTGGCGGCTCTGACTGGAGCACTATACAGGGGCCTTTATGGTACATTGAGGAGGCATTATGAAGTGAATAACAGATTGAATAAAATAACTTGCATCAGGCAGAGTAAATTAACAGGGGAGGGTACATAACTAGGGAGGGGTATGCCATCAGGGTACACGTAGGCCAGGTAATGTAACTGAGGAGGGCTAAGCTACTAGAAGACAATATACAAGGGTAATATAAAACTTATATATTACCCCTCACTCCTGTATTGTGTCTCTGATAGCCCTCCTCAGTTATATTACCACTGCGTAATGTACCCCGATACCCATCAGTTATGGAAGTATAACTGAGGGGTATCAGGGTAAATTAGACAGGGTGGGGTAATATAAATAAGGTGCATCAGGCAGGTACATTATTATACAGGGGTAATAACTGAAAAGGGCTATCGTGGGACATTATACATGGGTAATATAGCGTATATTACCCTTGTATAATGCACCCTTGTACAAATTTACATTTAATTTCTATTAACACATACGCACCGTCCATCTACTCTTGATCCGGCCCCCGGGTCCAATATATGAACCCATTGTGGCCCTCGAGTCAAAAAGTTTGCCCACCCCTGGTCTAGAAACAAGTTAATATATAAAAGGAAACCTTTTTTGTTCTTTAAAGACTGATCCCAGCGCCTGTACCCGTCAGGAAAACAAATACAGGTTCTGCCACTTTCGTGACAAATTAGAGGTCACCTAAAGTCTGGCAATTGCCGCCTTCTCCACTGCCCTCTGGCAGGCAAGTGGAAACATTCATCCATAAAATGACCACAGACTCAAGCGCAGATTTATTAAAAACAAAAAATGAGGCTAAAATTAAAGAAAAAAAATTCACAAAAATCCTGTTTGCCCTGTATAGGCAAAGCACAAGTTCACATAAAAAGTCTGTCTTTATGGTCTGATTGTACAGGCATGCTGCAAAAAAGCATTCTCTAAAGTGCAATAGTCTGGCTGTAAACTGAATAGCAAAAACGTATTTTTGGTTCAGTTTTGGATGAAAGAAGAAAGGAATAAAAGTTTATTTTTGATGGCGGACTCTGGGACAAGTGCAGATAAATCTCTCCATTGGAATACAAACAGAAAAGCAGTGAAACCTCCAAAAAATAAGGAACATTTTCTTAAGTCAGCCACAGACCGTTACAATCTTGGCCGACTCAGGAGGAACCAGCCGAGATTAGAAACATGTATGGGCCAGCTAAATGCATCCAAGGTAATTGATCAACAGTTGTCACCAAGACAGGTGTCCCTGTTGAAAGAATTTTCCTCATGCTCTGGTGACAATGGCTATATCATGGATCATGTGTTTTTTTCACTTTGTCTCAAGAGAAAATGGTCATCAGGACTAAGTAAGTGGATTTACCCAGTGGGAACACCAATAAAAGCTTTACAGGGTGTTCCAACTCCTTTTTATTCTATACACAAAGAGGAACCCAAGAAGAAAGCGGTTGCAGAAACTGCATCATTCCAGTGAATAGAACACAAAAAGAGAAATAAAACGCATCTATATTGAACAGGTACTAACCTGGATCTTTGAGCAATGCTTCATTTTATCTTCCTGGGGTATCGTGTTGGTAACCACAACAGCTTCAAACGCTGCATTATTGATCCGAGAAATTGCAGGTCCAGAGAAAATGCCGTGTGTTAAAATTGCATAGACTTTTGTCGCTCCAGCAGAAAGCAACCTAGAACCGAAAATGCTGAGGTGTTAAAATATACTATACAGCCTTTGATTATACTTTTAAAAAGGAAAACTTCAAGGACCAAAAAAACAAAAAAACAAACACACTTGCTGACTTGGTTCTGAAGATGCCGATTCTACAGCCATTCTGCTCTTGGCTCCCACTGGACTGGAACAAGTATGGTGTCAGTGCTCTCCTGCATACTTGTTTATTGGTTAGTGAAGTCAAGAGCATGAAAAAGTCAATGAGCTTGCACTTACAAGTCAGGAATGGCAGCTCTCATTTCTATCCTCAAAGGATTTCTTTAGCGGGTTAGTTCTCCTTTATCAAAAACTGCCCAAGCAGATAAAAGTTAAACTGTGCAGCTCTGACTAAAGTTAAATAATGTTCTCATTACGGTTCATCCCCACCATCACAGGAGCGAACCTGCAAACGTGAGCTCAAAGCACATGCAAGGGTGTGTAAATCAGAGAAAGCTTGCTTCTGGGATGGTGAAGGTGAACAGTAACACCTAGGCGTCCTTAGCAATATCCATAGCAACGTCCTGGGTGTTTTCCAGCGAGACATCATGAGGTAGATAAATGGCCTTCACCTATTGCAAAAGGGCATTCAACTTTATTTAGAGATGCAGAATTCGTGTTTATCTACAGACTTTTTTTTTTTTTTTTTTTTTTTTTAGGTAAAAGGTGAACTATACCTTTAATATAAATAAATGTCTGCTGTAGAAGAAATTTGCTGAAAACACATGATGGCTCACGTTTCATAGAAGGCAAAAAAATGGTGTGTATTAAAATTACAGCATGTATGCTCTTGCTTAGCCAAGCCTCCTGTTTTATTACCCTACTTGCTTCAGGGTAGAAGCAGAGCAGCATTTACACAGTAAGTTTGATTACAAGTGGTGGGTCCACAAAGTACAGAAACAGTAGGTCTTTCGTGTGTCTCTTCCCAACTACCCAATTTTTTTTTTAATTTGTAAAATAATGAGCAAAAGTACTGCAACTTTCGTTTAAAAATTACATTTGTTACTTTTCACAGCATCCTCTGGAAAATGTGAATTTTATGGGTTACTTTCTTTGAAGTTTCAAATGGCCTGAAGCATCCTGGCTCCGACAAACAAAAATAAAATCTGCTTCTGAGAGATGGACTGCTCATATAGCTCAAAGTAGAGCAGATCTCCTGAAAGTATACAGCACCCTCTAGTGGTGACCAGTAAATAGCTTTTTACAGGAAGAATTGATGCAAAGAGCCAAGCCATGCTGTTGGAATCAGGATTTATCTTCAGAAAAGGACACTCATTATATTGGCATTTTTCCTAGACTGCAGGAAGAAGTGCATATGTACAATGTTTAGTAAAAGTGACGATATACTTTAAAAATGATAAAGCATTAACATTTTTCTTTTACATGCAGATTTAACACTATTCCTTCAAGAGAGGGAACAGTGGGAAAAAAAAGACCTTTGCTGAAACAATGCAAAGTGCAGGGTTAGAAATTCGGTACTGTGCAACACTGCTAAACAGATTTAGTCCATCAAATCATAAGGGATGGACTGTGCAATCTGCAAGTGCAGTTCAACCAGAGCTTAGTAAATGAGGCAATGCTTTACTTTGCAAAGATTACCCAATCACGTGCAGGGGGGGGGGGGGATGAATTTTTGTTTGCATATGATTGGATGATGGAAGTCAGCAAAGCTTATGCTCATTTACCAAGCTCTGAAGCAATTCAGTCTATCTGCCTTTAGAAAATCTGTCTTCAAGTCACCCTCTGCTCCTTGGGGATCGTTTAGTACCATGGCACAAAGTTTCAATAGCACCTTATTCTTCGGTTTAAAGCTAAAATACACACAGTCAGACAACCTTAAAAATCAAACTGAATAATTTGAAAAGACAATTTACAAAAGGATAATCAAATGCTTAAAAAAACTGCCCAATGACTCCAGACGATTTCAACAGGAACCTTTAACATTCCAGCACAGCAGTATGGATGTGTCTTTAAGATAAGCCACTACTTACTTGTCGGCAGCATGGCATATAGTACCACATGTGTCAGCCATGTCATCAACAAGAATTGCAACCCGATCTTTCACATCTCCAACCAATACCATCCTGTCCACCTCATTGGCTTTTTTCCTTTCCTTGTGGATTAAGGCAAATTCAACATTCAGTCGATCAGCAATGGATGTCACCCTGTGAAAGACAGCAAGATTAATGTAAATAAAAAGAATTGTTTTTATAATAAAAAATATATATGCTACTATAGTAGCATTGGTTTCTGAAATGTTTGACATCACACACATCCAAAGATCAAGATACGCATCAAGCAGCATGTGGAGACTGAAGACCCCTAGTGGCCAAAATTGGATTTAATTGTGTATCTACTTGAGTATGTAAAAATAAAAGCGGATGTGTAATATATTATATATAAAAAACACACAACAATTCTGCAAGGACAAAAAAAAAAATAGGAATACGAGTCTAGGTTTGTGTTTTAACCTGGCATTTTGCAGTTTAAAGGACAGCTCTTAGTTTTGGGCAATGCCATATGCACAAAATGTTTAAACCACGTAAATGAAATCCAAGAACCTTGCTGCTTTCAAACACCACCAGCAGTATTCTCAGAGAGCCGTCAGCTCAGACACCATGCTGGGAAATACAAAGTAACCACTTTGCATGTCATGTCTGATATAAGCCTCCATTTGTAAGTGAAACTTTTTACTTTGTTTTTAATTGTTTGGTTAATAAAAAGGTAACTGCACTGCACTATAAGCCTGTGCGATCTTACTTTTGTTTTACTAAAGTTCATGCAAAGTAAACGTATGGTACATTTTACAAGCATAATTGTTCAACCCTACAAAGTGGAAACCGTCATGTTCTTGCACTGCTGAAAACTGCACAACTAAAAATACTACTTGAAAACAAATATTTTCCTGTGATTAACATGCCATTTAACTTTAAAGAAAAGCAAAAAAAGGCTCAAATGTGTATATGCTCTTAAAATAGTAGTAAATTCCACTTGCCGTCTGGTGCCTATAAGAAAAACTAACCTGTAGGTACAGTAAACACTGGATCTCCTAAATGTGCACCGTTTAGTAGATATGTACATGTACATGTACATGTACATGTCAAAACTGGTGACACCACTAGCAAATGTGCACTGCACTCTCAATGGGCAGCATGCCATCCATCGAGAGCTGTGCTGCAGGAGTCAGCAAACCCGGACAGAAGACCAGATGAAGATGGATTCCCTGTCTGCGTGCAGCTGGAGGGATCAGGTTTTTTTTTTTTTTTTTTTTTCAGCAATGCAATACTAGCACATTATGACATTACCCTATGGGCGGGTAGGGACCAAGCTTCACTATTACATGCGCCCACTGTCTGTGCTGTATAAACTGTGGGGGAGATTTACTAAAACTGATGCATTGTAATCAATCCGCTTCTAACTTCAGCTTGTTCAATTATGCTATGACAATAAAACCTAGAAGTGGTTTGGTATGTGTGTGTGCGCACACACACACACACTATATACTGTATCTTAGATAGAATATCTCATTTTCAAGACCCCCTAAAAGATTGTCAAATGTATGCAAAAATGACCTCTACATGTTTGCACTTTACATTGAGAATCAAAATATACTTTGTTAAAATGCACATCGTGTTAATCTTAATATCACTATTCATAGATGTTGTTCGATAATAAAGAATTTGAAATGGATACTTTTGATTTTATTGGTTTAGCTCCACTTTGATTGTATTAGTTCCAGATAACTCCATTGTAGGTCAGTATGTCTCTAATCCTAGAATAATGCTAGTACCTTTTGGCACCACCGGCATCAGGAGATACAATGATGCAGTTCTTCCATTCAGGGATGTTCTCCCTAATCCACTGCAGTACTGCTGGCTCAGCATACAGATTATCTACAGGAATGTCAAAGAAACCCTGAAAAACACAAAATGAAATACTACACCACACATTTACATAAAACAGCTGAAACAAAAACAGCAGCAAGTTTATTCAAAGCCAAAAAACAACAATGGACACACAGCAAACAATCAGAACTAAGCTTTAACACATAAGGGCAGATTTATAAAGCAATTATTCTGACATTTAACAAACATCAATGTAGGTGAATCTGACAGTGATCGATTCACCACCAGTGAATGTTGGTTAAAAGTCCAATTTGCTGCTTTATAAATATGCCCCATAGTATTTCTAAAGATACCAAACATCCCATTTTAATGTTTTGAAGGAAAAAAATAAGTTTTGGATTATCAAAATAGAATTTTAATAAAAATGCTTTGAGTAAAAATTTTATTTTTAAGATAGATTAATAATTTAGTTTATTCAGCATGAAATTGAGCTTAGTTATATAGCATGAGGCTGTATATGGTAGACCTCATGACAGCTTTGCAAGGCACCCGTCAACTATTTGTTTTAAACATTTGGAAGATGCAAAAGTTGGCACTACTTTAACTAGGGTTTTGACTTCTGAGACACACCAGCATCTCATCCAATCAGTTTCCTTTCCTAACAGTGGCTGAAGCAGTCTCATTGGACAAGAGAAGAAATGTTAGGGAGGACTCGCAAGGTCCCAAAGTCAAACTCCTGGTAAAAATGTAAAATGCCATCTACATTTGAATCACAAATAAAAACGGTCACCTTTCTATAAAGCTTACGCTCTGTACATTTCCCTTTTACTGGTTTATCTATTCAATGTGTTGCAAAACACAGTCGACGTCCAGATTCACAATTCACACACTTTGGCAGGCAAAAAAAGGCCTTTCTTAGCCAGTTATACTGTATAAAATGAGGCCAAGAACAGAAGAGGCAACTATATAAAATACAGTCATGGTTCCCGTTTATCAATAGTACCACCAGTTTTACACCTCTCCTAGATTACGCATATTATACAGTTGGGTAAACCTCACAAAAAAATGGACTACAGGGAGCATAACATTAATATTTTTTTTTGAGACGCCAAGGAGAAGGAAGCCGAGGACACCAATCTCCCCAAATACACCTGAAAACACTGAGTAATGAGGAATCTGACTTTTTTAGATTCACAATTAAATAAAATAAAATTTTGCATTTGTTTGCATTTTGTGTCTCACTGGCTTGCATACTTTTTATTTTAAATGGCTTGTAGAAGACAACCTGGCCAATTGTGCCTAAAACAAAAGTTGACCAACATTGGTTAGCCCTCTCAAGGGCTACTTGATAACGTCTACTTGATGATGAAAACGCGTCTGGACGGCGCACACTGACGTCACCTTGTTTGTTACATTTGGAGAAAGGGCTCCTATAGTGCCGGCCGGCAATATACACATGCTTTTAAATACGATACTTGCTGCAAGTACATTTTCGTCCTTTTTTAAAATACATTTTACAGGGAGTTACACTATTGGTCCGTTTCTTTTACATTAACGGATCGAGGACCTGTCCATCTGTGAGGAAGTGATCGTATCCTAGTTATCCGATCGTGGAACCCCTTTGGCTTGCAGTCCCTGGATGGATTTATCTATAGGCTCATTAACCCCTTGTTTGTGGTAAGTGGCTGTCCATTAGGTGGTGGTCTCCTCTCAAGAAGCCTTTTACACGGTGGTGTTCGTTTAACCTGTTTTGGGGTCCGCTGCGATCCCTCATCACTGTTTTTGTGACTATATTCATATATATTAAATTTACCCCCATTCAAGGTTCTATTTGGGGTTCAGAGACTTTATTGGAGCACGTGCACTCCTTGCTGCTTATTTTATTTGGCGCAGTTTAGCTTTATATTTTGTAAATTAAGTTTGGCACCTGGCTGTTCCCATGACTTCTTCAAAATACAGTTACCATATATACTCAAGTATAAGTCGACCAGAGTATAAGCTGAGGCACCTAATTTTACCACAAAAAAATGGGAAAATGTATTGACACAAGTAAAAGCCTAGGGTGAGAATGCAGCAGCTACTGCAAGTGGAAAAGAGGGTCAATAATGCCCATTTACACACCTCACTGTGCCCATTGCAATCTTGCATCACCGATCACCATACGTGGATTCTATACTCCTGACTGTGTACCCGATTATGGTGCAGATTCAGACGGCGGGCGGCCATTCTTGAAAAGTCACGCCTCCTCCTCGTTCTGTTCCATGATAGGCGGAACACTAAACACAGTGTCTGCTGGGAAACTGCGTGTTCTGCCTATCACGGAACAGAATGAGGAGGTGGAGCAACTTTTCAAGAATGGCCGCCCGCCATCTGACTCTGCAGTGCACCATAATCCGATAAACAGAACAAGGAGGCGTGACTTTTCCACAATGGCTGCCCGCCGCCTGACTCTGCACCATAATCAGGTACACAGTCAGGAGTATAGACTCGAGTACAAGCCAAGGGCGGCATTTTCAGCCTTAAAAAAAAAAAAAAAGGGCTGAAAATCTCAGCTTATACTTGCGTATATACGGTACACATTCATGCTCAGCCGATTTAAAAATGGATGTGCACTAAATATTTTAACAGAACAGACAGATGACTTGAGTGAAAATAATATCGTCATGTGTATGTGGTTGAGACAAAATCATACCTGTATCTGGGAAGCATGGAGATCCATGGTGATTATGTGATCAGCTCCAGCTACAGACAGCATGTTTGCAACTAGCTTGGCAGATATAGGAGCCCGACTCTGTAAAAATAAACAAGTATTACCAATGAGATATGAAAACAAAATGAATAAACTAAGCAGAGAGAAAATCAGACATTTAATACACTTTCAAAGTAAAATATAAAAAGGGATAGGACCTGGTGCTCACTATCAGAAACAGATTTAGTCCTGTCATTGCCGACAGACTTGTAACCTTAACAAAATTAAGGTGTCAAGTGCTGTGATGGTGCACTAGCCAAGACTTGGGTCCCTCTAACATATGCAGTATTTTAACTAGATGCCAAAGTCTGCATTCATTTTGGAGTTTTGCAGCACCCAGTGAAACAAAGCACCGATCGGGATCAAAAAACATCTGCCCGAGTACACAAATGTATGACAGCCACAAAATGTTACCAACCCTGACCTGCTGATATGAAGGCTAGGTTTTCTTGCATACAGATGAAGATTGCCCAGTTTAGAAAAAGTGTTACAAAAATTAGCTAAATATTTAAAAAGTTCTGTTGAAATTGGTAAAGTAAGCCCCAAACAAAAGGCACCCCAATGTTCTGCTTCTACTTTTGCCTGAACCTTTAGGGAGCTCTTCTTAAAAACGGACCATTAGGAGCGGTAGACAGGTAGAGAATTTAAAGTCATATCTACACAGTAAACCAGTATGAAGCACCTCCTGTATTTTGCCTCTGTCATGTAATACAGACCAGTCAACGCGGCTCTCTCCTTGTGCATGGCGACTGGTCTTGTATTCACCCCCTTCCTGTAGTATATTGCAGGCAACATGTAATGGGAGATCTGATGAGTCCAAGGCATTTTGTGATTAGACAAGATGTTCATCCACCCCTCCTTTCCCCTTGTCCAATTACAGAATACCTTGCATTCTGTGAATAGTATACAAGGTATTTTATCAAAAACTGTAGGAAATGGTAACTCACAGCAGCAGTCCATGTAAAAGCTAAGCCGTCCTTAAATCTGTCATGACGACAACTACGATTTTTAGCATCTCCAGCAGCAATCTGGATGTAGTATATACTGCATTAGAGTTAAATAAGCTGAACCAACGTACAAAGGTGATTTTTTTTCTGGAATTCGGCTTTAAGAAAATGCGTTTACAGAATATGCAGTCACTGCTGTAGAAATACATTAATACATACTGCCATCTTGTGGTGACTAATAGAAATGCTAGGCTTCAAAAGCTCATCTAACTATTTAAAAACAACCCTGCAAGAGAAAGGCATAGTAAGCTAGTATGCATAGCATACTAGCTCATTATGAATTACTTACCCGAGATCGAAGCCCACGCAGTGACCCTTGTTCCTCTCCTCCACCATGATACCCGGAGTGACTTCCGGGTATCGCTGCTTCGGCGCTGTGACTGGCCGGAGCAGCGATGACATCACTCCCGCGCATGTGAGCCGGAGCCGTCAGGGACAGCATGGTCCCATTCATTAATGGCACGCTCATTGCGCCTGCGCCATTGTCTACGACGCGCATGCACCATAGACATCGGTGCAGTCTTTTCTGCAAATATCTCCTTAACCGTGTAGGTTAAGGAGATATTTCTTGCACCTACAGGTAAGCCTTAATCTAGGCTTACCTGTAGGGCCAAGTGGTCTGTAAGGGTTTACAACCACTTTAATGCATTTTTAGCAGTGTTCATAGAAGGGGGAATACCAAATAGGCATTTAGTCAAGTGCATGCCATGCAATTAAATAGAAAATAGGTTGTCTCTAAAACAAATAAGCAAATGGAGCAGCTTATATGCAATTGATGCAGAAGTGATCTAAATGGGAACATGAAAATAAAAGCTCCAGCCAAGGTTCATTGTGATTTGGAGAACAATCAAGACAGTGCTCTTTATTTGAACTCAAACCCAATCTTCCAGCTTCTCCTCGTTATTAATAGCACCTTACAGGCAGTGGGATATATGAAACAGCAAGTGAACAGACTGTCCCTGAAGTTTTAGTGTTAAAAGTAGAACACAAATGTGCAAGTGTAAGGATTTGATCACCTTTGACCAGGAACAAGCTGTAATGGCTAGACTCGTGACCACAATGAACCTACAATGGGCAAGTGAGCATCCAAACTGGACCACGGAGCAATGGAAGGTGTCTATTCTGATGAAATATGTTTTCCTGTACATCATGTGGCTGGCCAGGTGCATGCGTATCACTTTCCTGAGAAAAAGATGGCACCGGGATGCATTAAAAAGAGAAGTATGGGGGATTTTCCCCTTTAATCCTTACTTAGGTGAATGCAGCATGGGACAAATGCTGCATCTATTTTCCGGCGTTACTACACTGAGAACCAAGCAATTGAACACCGCCGATCGCTCGGTTTTCACAGATGCCAGAGAGGAGATCTGCTGCATGTCAATCAGCAGCTCTCCGCTCTGCTCCTCCATGCTCACTGGAGTGCTGAGCTGTGGAGGGGCAGGGAGCTTCCATCTCAGGCTCTTAGTGACTTGCTGAGACTGGTATCAGTCCAGTAACCTGGCGAATCCAGATTTTGTCAGGATTACGTGGAGCCTGGACCGATTTCAGTGACATCAGCAGAGAGCGGACTTCAGACCGCTCTCTGAAGAAAACAGGTCACAGGAGTGCAAAACAAATTGTACTCCTGTGAACAATAGGAGAAGCCCAGCCAAACAAACTCAGGCTGGCTTCAGCTTTAAGGGAAATGGGCAAGCCATTGGAGGCAGTGCGATGCTTTGGGCAATGTTCTGCTGGAAAACCTTGGGTCCTGCCAACACTTAAAGCATGTTACTAAACCCAGAATCTGCATTCAATATATCTGGTCTCCCATAGTACACAGGACATTGAAATGCAATTATTTTAGTTAATCTAAACCTTTTCCCCTCAGCAGTATATAGCAGTCTTGTGATTTTTATCAGTGTCCCCCGAGCAGTGGTTAAAGCTAGAAGTTTTCTTCTTATCCCACTGTCCTACGAGGCTGCATGACCCCTATCCCTCTGTCTGGACAGTGCCGATCGCATGCTGTTTTGTTCATATTTCATCATGTTGAGGAGGTTTACCACCGCTTTAAAAGGCCCCTGTGTACCAGCCAACTTGTTTCCACATTCTACACCCAAATTAATCTGCCGTTATTTTAATGTGTCAACATACTGAAAAAACACACATTAGCAAGGTCCAAATGTAGGAAACATGGCTTAGGTTGGGTATTCAGGAAAGTTCATAATTGTGATCAACTTATGAGGATTGATTAGTATAATGCTTATAGAATGACATTTATGTGCGTTAATCTGAAAACATGCAACAGGTAAAATGCTAGCGATTATATTAGAATTCTTAGGAAGTTTAATATAAAAACATATCTTCTCTTTATCCTGCAGCAACAGCAATCAGTGGTAGCTATGAAGTACCACACAAATAAATTTTCATTAGCAATGCTTTTCATGGTTTCTAAGCCGACAGTAAAGTAGCTGTGAACCCCAACTGAGGACATATGGTATGTATCATAAGTAAATACTGCCATGTCCCCCTCCCAATATAAAAAAAATATATACATTTTATCTTATAATATCTTTTTTCATTCTTTGTTTTTTTCGAAGTGATAATGATTTCATGCAGCCTCTAGCAGTCACGGTCTACATGCATGTACAGTAATGGCTGCATAGCAAAGAGGGGAACATTGCTCTGCAATATAGCAATTTAAACTTTTAGTCTCCATAAGGAGTGTGTGACAAGGTTACAACAAATGGAGAACAATTTAAAAAAATTAAGAGGTCTTTTGAAATCACTTTAAACATGTGAACCTGTTGCCATCCATGTAACACATGTGTGGCAGCAAAAGCATGGGATGTAACGTGTACACGCTGCACAAATGTGTCACTGGGTGGCTGACATTTCTGTGCCGACAGCACGCAACCAGCACAGAGAACAAGCTGACAAAGACAGCTCTCAGTCCCCACAAACAATTGGTAGCTAGCGGGACATATGACCATGGAAGTCAATCACAGTAGTTACATTATGGATCTTCCCTGTCCCTTGCATATTCAGAAAGGAATGTTGGGCCCGGCGGGAAGGGGTTAAAGCTTATAAGCTACTTTAGTGACATGGTTTATATTTAATAGGAATTTAAATTTTCTTTATTGCACAAAACATTTTTGGTGAACAGACAGTAGGACCTCTGAAGCAGTGTTGTATGGTCTTAAATTATCTGGGACTTCCACATCCTCTTGGCAGCCATGATGGCAATTTAGAAGTTGGTTTTATTCTCAGTCCTAAAATCAAAGCTCGATTCCACATATAAAAAATAAAATAAATACAGGAATATTTAATTTATATATTTACATGGATACATACACATCAGTCCTCGTCATCAACAAGCTTACAATCCAACTCCCATTGATACGCACACACATACTAAGGCCAGCCATACACAGTTTGATTCTCGTTCGGTTCCTGATGATCGATCAACTTGGGTAAAACCAGCCTGCAAGATTCTCTTGCAACTATCACTAGTGGCCGCTATAGCCGCTAGCAATAATGACAGTCTTCTCCCAGCAGGGATGGCTTCCCCTGCTCAACCCCCAGCAAGGAGAAGACAATTGGCGATTCCTCTGTCAACACTGTTTGTGTTAATGAGGGAGTCCTGCAAATTTATTTTCTACAACCCATGGTTGCAGAAAAGCAATTTGCATGGTGTATGGCCAGCCTAAGGCAGGTTTAGGCAGGAGCCAACTAACTTCGGAATGTGGAAGAAAACCATGAGTACCTGGAGGAAACCCACTCGAGCAGTGTGCTGGATGAGATTTGAACCCGAGGACCCTGGGGGTACAGGGCAGGAATGCCGACTGCTAACCACTCTGATGCCCAGAAGTGTTTAAAAAAAATAAAAAATTGTCGTCATCACAACACCTTTCCAATTATGAAAAAATGTATTGGTCCGTACTAAAAAGTCTGGATGCCATACTTACTTGTAATGGCACTTCTAGTTATAACTACGGTAATAGCTTAATCATTGGAGCACTAATCCTGGCTTGCTGTGGAAAAGTAATTTAAAAATTACCAAGGAATTTACTAGCAAATAATGACCTTTTTTTATCCAGTGCATAACATGCACCAAGACTGCTCAACGTCTGTCATCAAGGAGCAATATCACAGTTGATCTCTGCCATGAGATTTGCACATGCTGCTGATTATTCTTATGTTCCATTTCTGGAGAGACAGCAGCTTTACTCATTGACAGGTTAAGATCACAGGCTGTGTTTGCAGAAAATGTGCAAAGAACTATACACTTTGCATTTTAACAAAATTACAGAGAGGTGTTTATCTTTTTTACACTATGCAACAATTTTTATTTTATATATTTTAACGATGAACTCAGGAATGCCATAGTGTAGGTTGATGTTGCGGAAACCCATCCATACGCTGTGCCATTAGATTAATGATTTTCAGTGGTTTGTCTATATGCTATGTATCATGAATACTGCTACCTTTATAATAATAAATCAGAACTTTCCCAGCTTGGGATAAAGGTTTATACATGTGTAAACTAATTACATTTTTTTATTATACAAATAATCATTCAATACAGGGTTTACACATAATGGATGCACCATTACATGTTTAAAAAAAAAAAAGAGGAACACTGCAAAAGCAGTTTTCAGGCTCTGCTTTACTGAAACTTTGAGCATCTTCAAAGTCAGAAAGGGAGAAGAATAAGTCAGTGCATTGGCTGTTCAGCTATGTAATTTTAGCTTGAGCTACTGCGGTTTCTAAACAAAATTTTCAGCAGGGGTAGTAGACCAGAATTAACAGGTATACCACAACCCTAGACTGGCAAAAAAGCCAAGAGGAAAATAAGGATTAACAAAAACCATCCATTTTAGCACCTAAAGGTATATGGGGCCTGGCAGAGGAACTCTGTAGGCAAAGAAAAACTCACTGCCAAGAACATGCACCTCATGAAGGGCTGAACAAAAAGGAGCATCCTAATCAAGAGGCCATGGATTAGACACAGGAAGAGGAAAATTCTCCATCCCTTACATATAAGGGTTCCTTTAGCAAATTCTCCATCCCTTACATATAAGGGTTCCTTTAGCAAGAATCCAGAGACCTCCAGCCTGCCGCAAAAGACTAGGAGCACCCTGATGTGCGAACTTCTCTTCGGTGCAGAGATATACCGGCTGAGGAGAGCTACATGGTAATGGATTTTTCTTTTTAAAGGTAAAAACAGTGCAGTTAGAGTGGTGCTACTTGTAGGGACCAGGATACTTGTCCTACTGAATTGAGGACTCCCAACATGTCCTTGGGAGGATTGGACACTGCAGTATCTAGGTGATGTACCAGGTAGTCAAACCTAGGTAGCAGACTCAAAGCAGGGTTTACTGACGAGGGAACCATTTGTTTTGCAGCCTCGAGTAAGGTTCACCCCACCAAGTGGGGGAAGAGACCACCCCACTCACCTGAAGAGACTGAGGGTCATGCCAGAGACTACCTGGTCCTTACAGACAATGTGGGTGTCTTGCTCAGGGCCCGGTCCCTTTAACTAGAAAGAATGGCAGAGAAGGACCAAAAGCAAGTGAAAGAAAAAGGAGACAATCCTGAAAGGGTGTTCCCCCAATGCCCTATATACACCTGACACAAGGACACAATCAGCGCCCCACTTGTAAAAGTGGAGGAAACGCCTTTATGCCAAAATACCATATAAATCTAATAGGAGTTGGGCTCTAAAGGCCTGAAAGTATCTAATGCCGAAGTAGTGGGATTCCTCAGACCCCTCTGCAGGCCACCTGCGCCGAGGCAGAAGCATCTTCTGACCACTTGTTGCATTACTAATAACAGCCTCAAGAGTAGGGATGAAAAGACAATCTCTCAAGGGTTAAGCAAGTCAGATACACTTTGGAGCATCCACCTCTCAACCGTGCAGCAAGAGCGGTATACAGGACAAGATTTTGATGTTTGTAACATGCAATCATTACTGGAGTACGCGACTCCAGACATTTGCTATATTCCACTCCATGAAACTGGGACCAGGGGTGGTGGGGTGCCTTTTGGAAGAAACCACCCATCCAGGCACTGTTGATGTTGAAGTCAACACCAATATAGGATGGAGGGCAAGATCAGTCAATTCAAACTGGGACTTGAAGTGAACAGCCTCAGATGATACACAGAGATTAACCAAATCTCCCTACATAGGTTTTACATCCATATCTGCTGTCTTCACATTTATATACCATTTAGAAAGTTCAGACCGTGTTAGGAAATCTTCTCTTCCTGGTTAACACAGTGCGATGTCTGGGCATAGATCCAAGATAGCTAACATTTCTAAATGGAGGAAAGGCACACACCCCCTCATCATACGCAGAGACTCAGAGGTGTTTTGTTAACAGGGCCAGCTCCCTGCTAATCAATTTTAGCAACCTGGGCTGCTTTTATCTAATGTGTCAGAATTTGTCAGGAGTTATCAGGACGATAACAGGAACTGTTCATGAGAGCGCTACGGGACGTAGCACTTTGAAGAGAGATAACCAAATACTGCAGATGTATGTGCCCAGTTCAAATTTCATGAATTGGGTTTACACCCACTTTAAGTAGGGATTCTAGCTGCCCGTCGGTGGAATTCTAAAAGTTTAGCACACCCAATCTAGTAGTATTTTTGTTAAGTTAGGGTCATTGGTGTATCCAAGGTTCAAAACAGACCACTGGCTTTCAAATTCCCTCTCAAAGATTAAAAAGCCCATATACTCTCAGGTGGGGCCCAGCGCCCTTTTGCTCCCATTCTATATAGAGAAATGCCATAAAGTATCAAATCCAAATCATCAAAAACTGTCAATACATGCTATATTACATTGTGGTCATACTCACTCTACTACAGCATTTGTTTTCTAAAGACTGCAGAAATCCTGGTTGATCCTGCTGTTCACTGTCCCTCTCTCCTTGCATGTGCTGCAGCCCGAGATTGAATAGACCAGCTGGTCAGTAGATGCGAGCATGCTCCGATTTCAGTTCCTTTCTAAGCCATTTTTAATCTTTTTCTTATCTGTGTAGCCCATGCGACTATAAAAAGTCACACGTGGGCATTGACAAGGTGATAAAGGACACCCCATCCCACCTCCCCTCATATTGCCAAACACTATGGGGGTGGGATATAAGATTATTAATGGAGGCTTTACTTCCCTGTTTGTCCCAGTACATACACCATTGACACAGGCTGCAGGGGCATGACACAGCCTGTGATTGGCAGAATCTCCTCCAGATCTCTTTACAGTGTGAACAAAGTAAAAGCTATAGTCAGTTAACCTAAACTCCATCTACACCATGTTATTGCAAAACAAATTAAACATTTGCTTTAAAATATAGATTTGAATGAAGCTTTCAACTACTTTGTTGCGATTTATTGTAATTCTCTATTCTGAAAGCCTTTTTTTTTATGCCAAAGCTGTACAGATTCATGCAACAAAAGTACTAGAAATTCCTCCCTCTCTGGGGACAGGAAAGACCTAGAAAATGTCATTAAATCTTTGAACAGTAAATGATCAACCACTTCCTGGCCGCCCGCCGCACATATACTGCGGCAGGGCGGCTCTATTGCGCAAAACGTACCTGTACATCATTTTGTGCATGAGATACTATGGACATGTGGGTCCGGGAGACTATGCCCATCGGCAATCGCGGTACAGAGGCAGAACGAGGATATGCCTATGTAAGCAAGATCTGCTGTTCCTAGTAATCAGGAACAGCGATCTTTGTGTTATCCCAGTGAGCCCGTCCCCCACACAGTTAGAACACATGCCGAGTGAACACATTTAACTAATTGATTAATGCTTTTTGTTTTTTTAGCACTGATCACTATATTGGTGTCACTTGTACCCAATTTTTTTTTATTTAGGGTCAGATTTGTCCATTGCAATGTCGTAGTCCTTCAATAAATAAATAAAAAAAATTAATAAACAGCAGATCGCCACCATTACCAGTAAAAACAAAAAAAAAATTAAATTAAAGTCCCTAAATCTATCCCTCATTTTGTAGCCACTAACTTTTGCGCAAACCAATCAATATATGCTTACTGAGATTTTTTTAACCAAAAATAAGTAGAATACATATTGGCCCAAATTGATCAAGACATTTTTTTTTTACATTTTTCTTTTTGGATGTGTATTATAGCAGAAAGTAAATAACAGCTATGAGCTAATGTTTTTTTAGAAGTGATAATCATTTATAACTGTCCCAATATGGGAGGAAAATACAAACTCCCTGCATAGCTATCTGTATTGCAATACATTTTTCCAATTAGGATTACGTAGTAATATTTTTCTCCTTCATAAACACTTTTTCCCCCCCTACTGACCTTCCCTAATCAGAAATGCCATGAACTGATAAACATGCCGAATATGAAAAGGCATACCTATGAAAGAACAGTGCACATGACATCGCTGCTTAGAAATATTGACATACGCATGCCATTTGACACCTCGGCCTCTGAGAATATGATGTACTTTGGCTACAGACCTGCTCTCCTTACAATGTTCATAGCAAGGCTAGAACTGAACTGCCAAATGTTTGCTTTCCAGAGGATGCAACAAGAAAATTACACAATTCTCCAAGTTTGGGAAGTAAACTGGCAGCAATTTCTCTCCCCCTAGCTAAAGGTTATTTAAACATTATTATAGTACTAGAGTAAAGTTTACTCTTGAAGGAAAGACCTTGGGATTGGTTATCTTGTTGCCTTCAACAGCATCAATTTATATAGTAAAATATTTGATTTTTCAGTAAGCAGGTATAAATGGCTTTTTGTTCCTGAAACAGCATGCTTTGGAACTTCTGTAAATGAAATAGAACACATTGTAGAATAGAAAATATATGCTCTCACAATGTTGCTGTCAAAAAATTGCATTTAAAGCCAAATTATTTTTTCATTTTGGATAGTCCAGTGTCTACTGCTGTCTGTGAAACCACTGGGGATTATCTCTCCATTTGTTCTGGTGACCTTTGTCATCAAGAGGCAAAATAAGGAAGAAACTGTGGTTGAATCTGAAATGGAAAGGAAATCTTCCAAAGGGGATACGTGTGACAGTAACTACTGCTAAAGAGGGGGATTAACTTAGTTTGAGATTTTTTGGCTTCCTGTTGTGTTTGAAAAAAAAAAAAAAAAAAATCTACCTTATGGGACAGAGACACAAAAAAGTTTTATCTACATATCATACTCACAAAATTTTCCCTTTTTTGTAACTCTAAGGTACACACTGTCACACTGCATGTCGTTCGCACACATTCCTGTGCAAATCACATGCCATTCTGTGTGGTGCAATCTGAGCCATTTATTTTGCATGGTTCAAATCGCACTGCATCCACATGAAAAAGGTGCAGGCAGCTTTTTTTGTTCCCACTGGAAGTGGATAGCATGGGTGTTCATGCCTATGCGATCTGGTTCAGGCAAACGCACTGCATTTTGCAAGCTGCTTTTAATTGACACCCACAACAGATCGCATCAACACAGTGCACAAGTTGCTTATACTTACCTTCTCTTCAAATCTCCACTGTTCTGTTCGCCAGCAAAAGAAAGAAAGAAGCCCTGTAGGGTTCAGGTTACCTTGCTCAGAGCTCTTATGAGTAAGGACTTTCTACCTGCCTCTATATGACCATACTATTCATGAGCCTTCAGGGACCCAACACTGCGTATTGTAGCAGGGTTCACATGCTTCTCACATCCGAAGTGGTGGAGGAGTGGAAGGGAAGACGAGCTTTTCTGGTGGGCAAATGGCATTTGCCCTGCAGATGCAAAGGACAGGTTATCTGTAAACACATGCCACAGAAATATGTAGAACACAAAGGTACAGGACTAGATTTGTGTATTTTAAGTGCATTACCCAATTTTACATCTCCATCTGTCAATGAATTAAAAAAAAAAAAAAAAAAAAAAAATAATTGCGGACTCTGAAAAAAGGGCAATATAAAAACTGTAGAACCATGGTGTAAATATGTGAAAAAATAAAGTGAAAACTATATAAATTTAGAACAATGGCAAAGAGAACTCTACATGCTTCAGGTTCACATTGAGATATTGCAAAGCAATCTAAAGCATGTACATCATGAGAAATAGGAGCTCATAAATGCTTACCTAAATATCAGATCAATATCACCTGTTTTGTATGAACAGCTGCTGGGTGGCCAGCCATAAAACAGATTACAGCATGGACGTGCATGCTCGCAGGGCTATCTGTGTTTAAAGCAGTATTAAACCCAAAAGCAAACATATACATAGCATTATATTGCAGCATACCAATTCTTACATGCGAGATCAGAATTAGTTTTATTTTTTAGGCTTGCTAATCTTCTATTTTAATTTTGTGGTCCAGCCAGTAAGTCTGTTGGTTTTCAAAAGAACAAGCTCATCTGCAAATATACCAGTTTATAGGGACGAGACAAATCATTTACCATATTATGGACAGGGTTGCTTACAATGATCAGTATTTATGCAAAACCTTTATCCCAAAAGGTGGTTTGCTGTAACTGCTAGGTATCAGCCACATATAATCACTGTTGGTTTTGGGTTTAATACCATTTTAACATACTATTGGCTAGGGAAAAATCCAACCCAGCCAACAAATTTTTATTTCTGAGATCTATCAACCAAAAGGTACATTCTAAAAATATGAAGAAGATCGATCCAAACTACCATCAAAGTCCTACATGAATATTTAAAATGTCTGATACCTTAAACTACTCCAGTTCCAGCCAAAAGTTTTATATACAGCTTCATGACTTTGCTGCAAATACGTAGAAATATATTGCAGAAAAAAAAAAAAAAAAAAGAGCGCAAGAGGTGCACCTGCCAACAGATGCTTATTCGTATGCACATTAGCCCATCCTGGCACGCACAACCATTAGTTGTTGGCACATAATGGCTCATGTCTAGGGAGAAAGGAGGGGAAGATCTTGGTTATCTGCACCTCTGCCAAGTCTTTTCCATTAGTGCTGAAGAAAAGCACCACACATTCACACAGGGGGTAAAGTGGAGTTCCATCCAAATATGAGACGCTGTCTCCTGGGAAACACACTGTTCCCAGGAGAGAGTGGGGAGCAGCGAGGACGGGCCACGCCGATTACGCAGTAGGGAATCAGGCGATAAAGCGACAACGCTTCACTTACCCAATTCCCTCACTGAGGATGGCGGCCGGGGCAGCCGAGAGATTGCCCGGCCTCGGCTGCCGACATCGCGGGCACGCTGGACAGGTAAGTGTCCATTTTTTTAAAACGTGCTGCAGTTAGGCCGGAGGACAGGCAGTTGTGTTTTCCCAGGGAACAGGTCAGGATCAGATCGATTGGGGTCCCGAGGATGTTGTGGTCCAGGGTCTTTTACCGGAGTTGCATCACTATGCTAGGCTGGACAGGCTGCTGGACGTGCTCCTGTTGCATGTGGGGGCGCAATGTCATGGGGCTTTGCGCCTCTCGCAAATTGTGCAGGGACATCAAATTTGATTTCCTGCACCACCCTGTTCTTCAACACCATTTTTGCGTGGTCCGATATGGTCCGATATGGCAGCTAGGGCTTCCCGACGATTGGCGCCAAATGTGGAGGGTCAACAAAGCCAGGATCAAGGTGAACAAGGAGGTGGCAAAAAATGTTGTCCGTAACTGTGGCTAGGCTGTCCGCCATTGGGACTTGGAAAAGGACCATTGGCTGTTTCTGAGAGGGGATGGTGTTCATTTGAATGTGGTGGGGATTGACCTTTGGTCTTTAGGTCTGCAGGAAGGTATACAGCTTGCCCTTCGGGTGTGGCGGGCCACCCAGGCGCAAGGTTTCACGCTGGGCGTCTGTGGCCGAGGTCGTAGGGTTTTTGAAGGTGGGGATGGTCATGTTCATCGTAAACAATGGCTTGGGCCCATCTCTGGTATAGGTGTTCCTGCCCTAATAAGGCGGAAGTAAGAGCCGTTCTGGGCAGTTGGCTGTATCGGCTGGAGAAATTGCCAAACAATTGTCCCCAAGTGTGTAAGTTGCGGCTGGGGGCCGTAAAAGGGCAAGGTGGTGCCAGATACAGCTGGTTAGTCAGTCAAGGGTGCCTTCAAAAATCCTAGCCATAACACAAAAACAGGCAGTTACATTTTAGTCTGAGAGTTTATAATATATTATGTTTATTACCGTTTATATTATGCAAGAAACTAATTTTCATGGTTATTTGTAATAAAAGGGCTGCGATGGCCATTTAAAACCCAAGATGTACGTTTGGTCCAATTTAAATAGGAAATGTTTTTTTGGGGGAAATGGCATAACAGTCGGTACTACCCCAGGCAGGCACAATACTGGTAAAAGTTTACTTTAAATGCAATTGTAAATGCCTTCCATTCCCTCCAGTCTATCAGCCTCCACCTTCTCTGGGTTCACATGCCGATATTCCCTACAGAGTGATTAACCACTTCAGCCCGAGCCTCTTTTTGACACAAGTTGAACACCCCCCAACCCACACACACACCTATATAATTTTTCTCTTTCTAACACCCTAGAGAATAAAATGGTGGTTGTTGCAATACTTTGTCACACCGCATTTGTGCAGCGGTTTTTCAAGCATACTTTTTTGGGAAAAAATAAATAAAAAATAAAAAGTGATTTTTGTACTCCCCGTAAAATACTTCTCTGAAGTTCATGGACGGACACAGCAGCATAATCTTGACATTAGGGTATTAGGAGAGGACTAGGCAAAAACATGTTAAAAGTGTTAAAACAACCTCAAAACTATACAGTACAGCCCAGGGGGCGGTCCCTCTAAGTACATCGGTAGACGCCAAGGAACATCTGTCACCAGCCGCACTAGGTACCAGGGACGCAGAGGCCAATCTGGAGCAATTAGAATCATCTGAATCCCCTCGGTCTGCACCCTGCAAAATAGATGAGGGAGAAGCTTTAGCTGGGGAGGCATAAATTAGCCGATACTGCCCCCACGGAGCCACCAACGCGTCTGTCACGTCCGCCCAGAGATCTTTTTACCTGGCCACAAACCTCAATACCTTCCGATTGAGTCGAGAAGCCAGGAGATCCACGTCTGGTGTGCCCCATCTCAGGCAAAAGAGTCGAAACACATACGGGTGTAGCGACCATTCTCGTTTGTCCAGCATCTGGTGACTTGGGTAGTCCGCTTGCCAGTTTTTTACGCCCGGAATGCATACGGCCGATAGAGCCGACAGGCTCCATTCTGCCCACCGCAGGATGTGAGCGATCTCCGATGCAGCAGCACAGTTTCTTGTTCTTCCTTGATGGTTGACATACACCACCGCCGTGACGTTTTTCCGACTAGATGCCCCTGTAGCCTCTGACCATGTGGAGAGGCGCTGCCTGATCGCCCGAAGTTCCAGTACATTGATCAGCAGGTGGAACTCTTCCTGCGTCCAGTGACCTTGCATCGACTGAACACCCCAAACTCCCCCCAATCAGTCAGGCTGGTGTCTGTCGTGATCACCGTCCAGTGAAAGGAGAGGAACGGCTTCCTGGACTGAAGGGCCGGAGATCTCATCCACCAGACCAGGGAAGTCCCGACTAGTTGGCTCACCCGGATTTGACAATCCAGGGACAATGGAGACTTGTCCCACTTGGACAGGATCTCCTTCTGCAAGACTCAAGTGTGGGATTGAGCATATGGTACCGCCTCGAAGGAGGCTACCATGAGACCCAGAACTTGCATGCAAAAGCGCAGCGACAACCACCTACGGGATGCCAACAGCTTCACTTCCGCCTGAAGAGTCTTCAATTGTTCCCAAGGGAGAAAAACCTTTGCCTCTGAGAAGTCCAGAATTAAGCCCGGGTCTTCCAGGCGCTGAGTCGGCACCAACACCGACTTCTAGAGGTTCAGTATCCAACCAAATTCTTGAAGGGTCTGACTGCCAATCGTCACATCCTCCTCTAATTCTGAGTCCTAAGCAGCTCTCAGGAGGAGGTCGTCCAGGTAGCCCATGATAGCGAATCCTCGCCGTCTTAGCAAGGCCGGGATCGGGACGAGCACCTTGGTGCCGATGACAGGACAAAAAGAGAGTCACAAATTGGTAGCGATCGTCCCCGACTGCAAGGCGCAGAAAACTCTGAAGCCTGATATATGGGGGGACATGCAAGTATGCGCCCCTGGTGCCCAAGGATGCCAGAAAATCCCCCAGATGGAGTGCAACGACCACAGAGCGAACTGATCCCATCCTGAACCTTTGGTACCTTCACAAGGCTGTTGAGAGTCTGGAGATCCAAGACTGGACTGACCCCTCCCTTTAAGGACTACAAACAGATTGGAGTAGAATCCATAAAAACCTTTTCAGTGTCGGCACAGGCACCAACACCCTGTGCATCAGCAAGTCCTGCACTGCCCTAAACAAGGCGTCCCGGAGAGCCGAAAGAAGATGAAGGCCGGAGTGAGAAAACCGTTTGGTGGACAAGAGAGAAACTCAACTTGTATTCCAAAGAGACCACTTCACGGACCCACTGGTTAAAAGTAGGGAGGTTCACCGATGTGCAACCTCTCAAAAGCGACCCCTACCCGAAGTCAGGCGGGGTGAGCCTCCATGGTGCCGCAAATCGGTTCGCAGGCTTGTTCGGCTAGCGAAAAAACCCAGGGATGCTTTTGTCCCATAGCAGGCACCTGCGGGCCCGGGCGGACGAAAAATACACTTGCGAGTGGAAAAGGAAGGCCCTGGCCTACAGCGTGGCTCCTTACCCATTTTGGATTGTGGAAGCAGCGTGCTCTTAGCCCAAAATTACATTTTCAAGAATGTCCTCCAGCGAGTCTCCAAATAGCCTTTAAGTCTGAAAGGGCAATCAGCCAGAGTTTTCTCGGACGTCTGGTCCACGAACCAGCATGCCAGCTCTGGACAGCAAGGAAGCTGTATCCAAGACCATATTGCAGACATGTCATGCACCAACTGGTCCACCAGTTTCACGCAGATCGGGGAAGCCTGGTGCTTCCTTGCTCACGATGCAGCAAACTTTTTCCCATTCAGGAAGCATCAGTGACACCAGGGTCGTGGCCAACAGTGGCTTCAATGCTGACCAAAATACCGCGACCATGGGCCGGGCCACCGCCTCAGCCATCCTGTCTACCGGTCCTCAAAAAGGTAGGGGCCCCGACAAATCGCGGAGATGACCATTGTTCAGGAAACTCTCCTCAAAAAGGGATAACGGACTGCCATGCGTTTCAGGCTGCGGCAGTTACCAATCCTTGTATATGAACTTATCAAAATAGGCTAGGTAGGGAAAAAAAACCTAGCGATGAGAGCCGGCTTATGGAACCCAGTAGGTACCGACACCTCAGTAGATGCCCTCGCCGTATCCTCCATCTTTGTTTGGGAATCCCGCAAGCGCACTCCTGCGCTGGCTGGGACACAGAGTAACCCGCATTGTCCAAACGGTCCTGGTTCGCATATTCTGACACATCAGAACAGGGGATGTTAGCCACTGCAAGGCCAGAGTCTGAATCAGAGAAATTCCCCAGAGGACAGTGGGGGGAGGGGACGCATCATAACCCCCTTTGCGCACCCGCAAGGCCCTTCCACCCTGGCAACAAGGACTCCAGGACCGCCGGGGATGTCCCCACAAAACCTCCATAGGTACTAAAGTGCAGGGGAACTGGTTGCCATCACAGGGATTCTGGGGAAGAAGCACCAGTTTCTGACGCCATGCTCACCTGCGCTCACCTGACATCCTTCTGGGACAAGTCAGGGCGCACAACGTCCACCCTCCTAGCTGCCACAGACCCAGCCCCCCCCCCCCGCAGGACTTACCACTCTGACACAGGCATAGCGCTGCCGAGCTGCCATCCGTTCTCCCATCAGCCGTAGGGTTTCTGAGTCGTGTGCGCCGTTCAGGAGAAACATTACCAGCGCTAGAGGCAAAGCTTAAGCATGGCTACAAGAAAATGGCAGCTGTTCATCCAGAGTAAAGACAAGAGCGGCTACAAGAAAATTGCCACCGACTATCTCTGAAGTAAAAGAAAATGGCAACAGCACGCCGACACCACACGGAGGCCTTCACCCCTGAACACACTGAGACACCCCCTATGGAGAGAGTGGACCACCCAAGCCCAGTACAGCCCCCAGCCAGAACTCGGAGCCCCCCGGAAGGACCCCCAGTCAGGTACACAGCAGGCCCAGCTCAGAGAGCATGGGGAGGAGGGAAAGGACAGGGAGAGAGGAAAAGGAGGGCGAGAGACCCCCTAGTCGCCCCCACCCCCAGGAATGCCCAGCTGTTCCATCCTGCCGTAACAGGAGGAACCTTACTAACCCATCCCTGCGTGGACTGCTAGAAGCATTCCTGACAGACCCATCACCCGAGCGGTACAGCGTGGCTGTCAGCTCTGGCACACTGACACAGACAGTAATAGCCCGGTCATATGTGTACCCCGGAGCATGTAGCTCACCAGCCACCCCTGGAGCAATGGGGCATGTCGTGGCAGACCCAGCACGTAGCTAATGGTCTGTACACGCTCGATGGCCAAACTGGGGAGACTACAAGGATCTATGATATCCAGTCTGTCACCCAGTCAGCAGTTGATAGTAGATCTCAGGATCAAAAAGTAGAAAAAAATCTCCAAGACCAATGGGCCCACAGGGAGCCAGGTCCAATGTTGGGCAGAAAAAAAACTGAGCGGCTGGATGCAGTGGAGCGGGGTTGTACCCAGAGGGATCACCCCTGGGCAATACTGTACAGTTTGAGGTTGTTTTAACACTTTAACATGTTTCTGCCTAGTCCTCTCCTGATAGAAGACCAATACCCTAATGTCAAGATTATGCCATGAACGAAAGAGAAAACAGTAGTTAGCCCAATTATTTTTTTATGCTGTGAAAGATAAAATATTACGCTGAGAAAAATTGATACCAAACATGTCACGCTTCAAAATTGTGCCTGCTCGTGGAATGACGAAAAAACTTTTACCCTTAAAAATCTCCATAGGCAATGTGTAAACAATTCTACAGGTTACCAGTTTTGAGCTACAGAGGTGGTCTATGGCTAGAATTGTTGCTTTTGCTCCAACGACCGCGGCAATACCTCACATGTGTGGTTTGAACACTGTTTTTGTACGCGGGCGCTACTTACGTATGCGTTTGCTTCTGCGTGCGAGTTCGTCGGGGTGGGGCGCTTTAAAAAAAGAAAGAAAGAAAAATGTTCTTATTTATTTTACTTTATATTTATTTTGATACTGTCTTTTAAAAAATATGTTTATTGGGTCACTTTTATTTTTATTACAAGGAATATAAACATTCCTTGTAATAGAAAAAAAGCATGACAGGACCTCTAAATATGAGATCTATAGTCAAAAAGATAAAATAAATAAAAAAACTCCTTTAAGAGTTATGGCCGGAAGTGACGTTTGACGTCTTTCGCCCTCCCATGCTATGGAGCCGAGTGGGTCGGTAAGCGCGGAGACGGCTTGAGCACAGCGAGAGGGGGGGTGGGGCGCCTCTCCTGCCCCAGATAAAATGTATCTCAACGCAAATCCGTCGGGAAGACCACTTATCTTAAAGAGAAATGCACAACGTTCCAGAAAATACCGGGTTATGGCAGCTAGCTGCTGCAGCCATAACCCCGTTATTTAGCATCAAAAGTACTGATGTACGGGTACATTGTTTTTCGTGAAGTGGTTAAAGTAATTTTTATAAAATAAATTTCAAACATGTTATACTTACCTGCTCTAATTGTTTTGCACAGAGCAGCCCTGATCCTCCTCTTCTGCCCCCCCCCCCCACGCTTCTGGCTCCTCCTGCCCTCAGGGTGCCACAATATCAAGCTGCAAAGTATAGTATAACATGCCCATATAGCAAGGTGAAAAAAAAAAATGCCTTTTGAACCACTTAGTTCCTGCCCAGGACTACATGTCCCATTAGGCATTGCTCCCCACACATTCGCCTGTTTTCAGGCACTTTGACAAATAATGCATTATGTATGCAGGACAACTAATCGGCTGACTAACTGATTCTGAAAATAGTATATACTATTTTCAGAATCAATTCGTCATTTCGGCCCTAGTTAGACCATTTTTTTTTATTGGATAATGTGAAAGATGTTACGTCAAGAATTGTGAGCTTTATTCTAAGCAAAAAAATGTTTAATTGCGATTCAAATTTTTTACAGAATCGTGCAGCTCTATGTTATAGTATAGAGCAAGAAGGGAGAAAAAAAAACTAAAATTCTATCAGGGCAATAAAGGGTTAAGTAGCATATAAGACGTGTGGAATGATTTGTTCCTGCATTGCTCCCTAAGGGCATCATTCAACGTGGTGACGCAGGAACTGACTCCATTCAGCACAATTGGAAGTGACGCGCGGTACGCTCGGAAGGGACACATCCGATATGGGATCAGACTTGCACTGTGAGTAAGTGGAGATGGTAACCAGCAAAACGAGTATGCGTGTTTGTTCTTGGTGCAAGGCTAATGCACTCTTGAATGCAGAGTTTGCACTTGTTTTTATGCATATGTTAAATAAAATGGCTGTGTGATGGAGGTCTTTCTTCCTTTCACACAATAACCTGGTATGAGGCTTGCTTGTAAGGAGGCTTAGTGCGTAAAATCGGTAAAGTTGGAGCATATATACCATAGAGAAAAAGCAATATTAGACCAACTTTCCATATAAAGGGGTCCAATCGTTCTGGGCGAGTTTTCAGGGGTGGAGGGGGAGACACACAAATCCACATGGTGGCGTGAAGCATAAAGCAAGTCGTGGAAATTCCTGGCATGCCCTGAATGCTCGAACATTTGCTTGTGCTTTCAAACAATTATTAGCTGGTTTCATAACTGATCACATGTGCAACGCTAAGGTTGTTGCAGATCAGACCGAGGCCAAGATGGCAACCTCATTAGCTGAAAAGGATAGAAGTGTTTTGAGTTCAGTTCCACTTTATGCATTAATAATTGCAAAGAACTTCATTAACCACTTAAGGATCGGGATTTGCCCCCTTAATGAACAGGCCATTTTTTGCAATACGCTACTGCGTCGCGTTAACTGACATTTGTGTGGACATGCAACGTTGTACACTTTCTTTTGGTGGTATTTTGTCACCTCTGCTGGGTTTTTTTTTGCACTAAACAAAAAGAGCGAGAGAAAAAAAAAAAAAAATAATAAATGTCATCAGGTCAGGCCTATATGTTTTATTCTACATTATTATTCAAGGCTATATAATAGCAAAGCAGTAGAGCTTTCTAAAGAAAAAATAAAAATAAAAGTGTTAATTACTAGACAGTGAAAAACTGAACCATTAAGAAAACACTGTGTACCCAGGGATAGCACATCATGTCAGTTTATACCAAGGCTACGTTTCTAAATTGAGCACTTGTTGTCAGCATCCCTAGAATAAGGCTTTGCATTTGGATGGAAACTCAATTAATCATTAACTCAATTATGCTCAATAGACATTAAGGTGGTTGCTCAAAGCTTTTTTTTTTTTTGGGTATGAAAAATATCCAGAAGACATAACACGAAGCACTTGGAACATAAAAAAGGGCCCAATTTATAATTAGAACCTTCCATATGAACAATATCTACGTTAAAATGATCATAAGTGGATCATGCATAGTGTCAAGAAATCCTAACGCTACACTCTGATCAAAACCAATAATTAAAGTTGTGGTAAAACCTTACATATACCCAGTGAACTAACTGGTCTTGGAGGACAGAAAAAAAAAAATATCCTACATAAGTTGCACCCGTTTATCAGCAGTCTTCTCTACAGCCAAAGTTCAGAATTTATAAAGCTTGTCTGAGCTTCCAGAAACAAGGAGCAGGAAGCTGAAGATACTCTGCAGAGTTCATGGATGAAAGCTCTGAGAGCGGATTGGACAGCACACAGCTGAGGCTACATATCAGCTAGAGCTCCCTCCCCCATCACTCTTGGTGTCACGAAAACCTGTCAGAAGCGATTCATGCTGCAGGAGGAATGAGGCAGCAGACCGAATTGACACTTGCTGCTCTTAATTGAGACAAGTACACACTATAGAAAGATATGTTATGTTCATATTTCACATCTTAGGTTTTCAACCACTTTAAGACCCCTTTCACACTGGGGCGGTGGGGATGTCGGCAGTAAAGCAGCGGAACGTTACCATCGTTTTTGCTTTGCCGGTGCTGCCCATTGATTTCAATGGGCAGGGGCGCTTTAGGAGCGGTGTATTCACCTCTTCTACAGCGCCTCAAAGATGCGGCTAGCAGGACTTTTTTACTGTCCTGTCAGCGCACCGCTCCAGTGTGAAAGCCCAAGTGTCTGCTCTTTCTGCATATTGTGACCACTCTAATAAGAGTCAGTCATTATAAGATCTGGTCTGCATGGTGCACACTACAGTACACATACAATTGTATCATGCAGGGGTTGACAAATTTGCTTGGAATCTAGGAGCCAGCTAAAAAAGTTAGGAGCCAGAAAACGCACCCCGTCCCGACAAGCTTGCACGCAGAAGCGAACACATATACGTGAGCAGCGCCCGCATATGTAAACGGTGTTCAAACCACACATGTGAGGTATCGCCGCGATTGGTAGAGCGAGAGCAATAATTCTAGCCCTAGACCTTCTCTGCAACTCAAAACATGCAACCTGTAGAATTTTTTAAACGTCGCCTATGGAGATTTTAAAGGGTTAAAGTTTGTCGCCATTCCACGAGCGGACGTAATTTTTGAAGCGTGACATGTTGGGTATCAATTTACTCGGCGTAACATTATCTTTCATAATATAAAAATGGGGATAACTTTACTGTTGTCTTATTTTTTAATTAAAAAAAAGTTATTTTTTCCCAAAAAAGTGCGCTTGTAAGACCGCTGCGCAAATACGGCGTGACAGAAAGTATTGCAACGATCGCCATTTTATTCTCTAGGGTGTTAGGATAAAAATATATATATAATGTTTGGGGGTTCTAATTAGAGGGAAGAAGATGGCAGTGAAAATAGTGAAAAATTACATTAGAATTGCTGTTTAACTTGTAATACCAACGGCCACCACCAGATGGCGCCAGTTTACACATCTGGTGGTAATACCAACGGCTCACCACCAGATGGCGCCAGCTCACAAGCCAAGTCGCCAGGACCCTATTTCTAGTCGCCATGGCGACCTGGTGCCCGGGATTTGTCGAGCCCTGGTATCATGTACACTGTCATATGTTCCAAGTGGGTTAGGTCTTGGGCTAGAGCCAGCAACTGAGCACTAAATCAAAAGTCAATGTAGGTTTGATCTCCTGATAATTTGTTATGTACAGTGCATGGTTTTACCACTGGGGCAACATATACATAAAACAATAATAAAGGAGTATAGTGAGAATTGTTGGAGCTGTACAACAAACAAACACATAGAGGGGAAATCAATATTGCCATAAGGGCACTTTTCTGGCAGTAGTTCCAAGAAGGTCAGATAAACATTTACATCAGTTGTTGGTAACATTACCCAACTAGAGCAGCAAATTCAGGCAGCTCTTACTACCGCCATTTTAAGAATCGGTCACTGTGGTAATGACCGATTCCTAAAGAATTACCACCAATTCTCAGGATTAGAAAAATGGCAGAAATTAAAGGGGTTGTAAAGGTTTGTTTATTTTCTTAACAGGTTCCTTTAAACTAGTGCATTGTTGGTTCACTTACCTTTTCCTTCCATTTCCATTTTTTTTTTCCTTGTCTGAATTTCTCACTTACTGTTCCTCCTCAGTAAGCTGTTCTGGCTGACTAACCCCCAGCCAGATGATGATAGGGGCAAGCTTACTGAGGAGAAACAGGAAGTGAGAAATTCAGACAAAGAAAAAAACATTTAGAAGGAAACTCAAAGGAAAACATTAGTGAACCAACAATGCACTTGCTTCAGAGTCGGTTCACACAGCAGCGGCACAACTTCGGGGGCGACTCTGCAAGTCGTCCCGAGGACAACTTCAGAGGCGATTTGCAAAACGACTTCTGTATAGAAGTCAATGCAGGTCTCCCCGAGCCGCCCCCGAAGTCGTACAGGAACCTTTTTCTAAGTCTGAGCGACTTGCGTCGCTCCTATTAGAACGGTTCCATTGCATTGAATGGGACGCGACACGTCAGGCGGCTGAGCCGCGTGTCGTGTCGCCCCAGTGTGAACCGTGTCTAAAGGAACCTATTTAGAAAATAACAAACAAACCTTTACGACCAACTCTAAGTTGGTGTACAGGGGAATGAGATATATGCGTTAGCTTCCTACATAATGCTGTATTCCCACCCCCATCCAGGAGCCTGAAAGCTAGGTGTAAATGGGATTACAGATGATGGCATTACAGAAATATGGGCAATGACTTGTCACTGGGTGGGTGGAGCCTCCTGGGGAACTGAGAGACTAGTTTCCAAATAGGAAATATACACACACATACAGCAGGTAAAATAAGTATTGAACAGGTCACATTTTTATTTTTTTGTATGGATTGCATTGATCGTTACCGAAATGTGGTGAAAATTTCATATCAATACCGCCTTTAGAAATATAATTTACCTAGGTTCAATACTTATTTTAGTGTGTGTATATATATATATATATATATATATATATATATATATATATATATATGTGTGTGTGTGTGTGTGTGTGTGTGTGTGTGTGTGTGTGTGTGTGTGTGTGTGTGTGTGTGTGTGTGTGTGTGTGTGTGTGTGTGTGTGTGTGTATATATATATATATATATATATATATATATATATATATATATATATATATATATATATATATATATATATATATATACACACACATATACACATACACATACACACACACTTTTTTTCTAATTAAAATAAACCTACACATCCTTTTTTGCTGGAGATTCTTTCCCTTTTTCCTGTGAGCAGAAACCTGATCTGAATAAACAGCCCTGACTGGTTGCTTACAACACTTGATCCTCAGCCCTCACCAGCTGCTCACGGGGCACATAACTTGCAATACCCATCCCTGTGTGGTATAAAGCGATTGGATGTTTCCCTTTTGGGGAAAGAATATGGTTTGAAAAAACATACTGTAATGCCTCCTTCCAACCTTCCTGGGCATCTGCATTGCACTGCTGACTGGTCCCACCCCCTAGTAGAGACAATATTTTATCTCCAGTTCCTATGTCCCAACTAGACACGGTCATTATCACCAACATGTTGTAGTCTTCACAACAAAATCTGCAGTAGAGTTTTTGGCAGCTTGAATCTTTGGCAGCTTTTACCCAAACATTACAACATGTTCCCAACAACCTTGCCCATGTGTTGGCATATTCTTTATCAGCTAGCCCCACCACACTATGTTCTCTGGCAGCTGACCCGTGATTCACACAATTTTGAACGCTCCCCCTCATCAAAATTAGATTTTCTTGGCTCACATGCTAGCAAAATAAAAACAAAGTAAGCAAACAAAAAGGATAGTAATATCCACATAAATCACATCTTCCCATCAGTATGAATTGTGAGGCCTGTTTAAAATCAGGCTGCCCAAGGCTAAATTTATTGTGATGGCAAAATGTAAAGCAAGCATTCATTAGGTTCAAATCACCAAGAGGTTAAAAGGTCTGTTACTCTCAAAGAACCGTGGCCCATTTATGAAAAACTGCATCAAGTTATAGAGGAACCAGTATAAGAAGAAGAGGTGGCTTTATCTTACCTTGTCTTTTTTGTCTTGACGAGCATATGGAAAACATGGAATGACTGCCGTGACCCGAGAGGAAGAAGCAATCTTGCAGGCATTTATCATGATGAGAAGTTCCATTAGGTTGTCATTGATCTCACCACAACCACTCTGTACGATGTAAACATCTTCCCCCCTCACGCTCTCGCCAATCTCAACACTATAATGATAAAGAAAAAGGGGGAAATAGAATTGTATGTGCTGTAATCAGAATGCTTATTGACAAGATGCATCATACCTGCTTGAAAACTTGTCACAACATAAGAAAAATTTGTATAGCAAATAACTCAGATATTAAGATGTTTGTGTAGATAACCGAGTCAGATGCTGGTCAAAATTATTCATTCAAAAAGGTGACCGACCTCGATACTACTAGGACGCTGACAAAAACACAGCACACCATAGCATGTGGTCACTTGAGAATAGGACACAGTTTGCCTTCTTCTGAAAGCAGCCACAGTGTGAATAGTAAGAGCTGTCCAATCAGCAGGCACCATGAGCTTCACTGACTGCAGAGCGACAACATTGACTGAGCAGGTGGTGGCATAATGGACCTCTGCAGAGAGACTGTTGCTTCCATACAGAAAGCAAGGGCCCCCCTAGGCAGCATGCTGGCAGGAGATGGGCCTTTTTTACGCTAAGACTTTGGATATCTTGTGTTGATGCACCTGGAATGTATTTAGCAGGTTTAAACTAGGAGTTTGATTGGGCTCAAATTTGACGTTATTACACAGCTTCTGAATTTTCACCCCTATTTACCCTTGCAATACACAGAACTGTGGTATGTATTCAATCTATGCATATTAAAGTGGAACCTTTTTTTTTTTGGGGGGGGGGGGGGGGGGGTCTTTGTTTTCTCCTTTACATTTTGTAATATCCTGCATTTGGTTTATACTTGTATCTTATATCATTTCCATTATATGTTCAATAGGTTTGCATGCAACTTTATATTATATTTTTCTCTTAAAAAAAAAAAAAAACACCCTCAAAATATTGTACCATAAAGCTTTAGGGGTGGGTTCTTGTAATAATGTACAAGTTTGCACAGCATTATGACAAATACCTCCTGGTGTCTTCCTCCAGCGATGCGACTATTTATCAATCCATTTCCAGTGCAGATCTACTTCATGGTCCAGCATACAGGGCAAACAAGTGGCTCCAGCACATGAGTGCTACTGTTACATCTTATAGATACCTGGCTCAATTTTTGGGGATCTTACAATTGTTGGGAATTAGATCGTAGGGTACACTGCGCGCATGCACTGAAGCTTTTTCTGGCAAAACCATCATGTGGGTCTTCTTCCAAAAAAAGAAACAGGTACAGTATTTAAAATGTAAATCTGAACTAGGCGATGATAGGGTTTCTATTGCAGTGTAATGACAGTGAGGCGTCGCTTCCCTGAAATGAGCTTTTGCAGGTTGGGATGTCTGTCTTCTACACACGTGCTTCTTCCAGATGTACTTAAAGGGGTTGTAAAAGTAAAAAAAAAAAAAAAAAATCCCTAAATAGCTTCCTTTACCTTAGTGCAGTCCTCCTTCACTTAGCTTATCCTACGATTTTGCTTTTAAATGTCCTTATTTCTTCTGAGAAATCCTCACTTCTTGTTCTTCTGTCTTTAACTACATACATTCCCTGGTGTGGAGAGGGCCTCTTGAGGGGGCGAGCAGGAGTGTCAGGACGCCCACTAACACACAGCTCCTTTATCTGCAAAGTAGAGTGTCCTGACCCTCCTGCTCGCCCCCTCAAGAGGCTCTCTCCACACCAGGGAGAAAGCCTTGCATTACTGTGTGGAGTTACAGACAGAAGAACAGGAAGTGAGCATTTCTCCGAAGAAATAAGGACATTTAAAACCAAAATGGAAGGATGAGGTAAGTGAAGGATGACAGCAGTGAAGGTAAAGGAAGCCATTTAGGGGAAAAAAATATTTTTTTTTTACCTTTACAATCCCAGTGGCAGCTCCTGTATCTCCACCCGAGTATAATCCCTAAATTTGTAGAAGGCTCAGATCATCAATTAACCTCCCTTATTCAAAACCAGCAACAACTGGATATAACAGGGACAAGAAAAACTGAGCAATCAGCAAGTGTTATCATAAACAGTAATTGAAGTGATCCCTTTCATCAAAAAGGACCTTCTAAATTGGAGGAATGTTTGTTGCAAAACAAGTACACATTTACAGATAAAACACATAAAAAGGTACCCTTTCAGTCCTGCACTATAGGAGATCATTTTTCCTTAGTGCCGACAAGTGTCTAACTAGCTTTCCAAAATAGTCCTCTAGTTTATTCTCAACCCATTGTATACTAAAACATGTAGCTGTTAAAATGGATTTAATGTAACTAATAATTATTGAGGGCACTTCTCTACAATATATTGGTGCAAACAGGAAGGCACACCACCGCTGTATGGAGTCTTCGCAATCTACAACAAAAAGTCAAGGGAACAGTACAGTACTGGATGGATAACAAATAGATCTGTCACTGTGAATCTGTTAGTAAGACACTGCTACCTGAAGGCGGCCATTGGAATGTTGCCCTACTTTTCATTCAATGAAAGTGGAGCAAAATGCAGTCCCGATTTATTCACAAACCATGGGACCCATTTCTAAAGGCTTACAAATGGCATATTTATAAAAGGCGCATGTGCTTGCTTCAGGACAGCTCCGACAGACTCTCCCATCACAGTGCTTTGAAGCATTAGGCCATGGGTGCTCAACCTGCAGCCCCCCAGCTGTTGCAGAACTACAAGTCCCATGTGGCATTTGCAAGGCTGGACAGTTACAAGCATGACTACCAAAGGGTAGAAGCATGATGAGACTTGTAGTCTGCAACAGCTGAGAGAGAGCTGAGAGACACCACAGACTCCACACCATGATCTGCCATTTATGAATGAAACATAAAAGCATGCACAATGTGGAGCGTGGCACAGAAAGTGGCATCCCCTAAATACATTAATAGGGGCCATCCACCTCCAACAGAACAAGTCACGCATAAGCAAAGCTATGGCTCAATGACAAAAGGCACAACCAGGAGCAAACATTGTACAAATGCACCTAGCCATGAAAGGCCTTGTAGAACCATAAGCTGGATCGAAGAACAAAAAAATTGTTTTAATGATAATGCAATTTACTGTGCTTATATGTATACAGCAATCCATTTATTTTTTTTGTCTTCGGGCCAGTTTATGCCATAGAATTGCATTTTTTATGCAAAAAAACAAAAACAAAAACTGGACTGCATGTTGTCTTAACCAGCTCTGTTTACTAATAACAAAATGCCCAAGGAAAGAAATGAGAAGAGAAATACACAAGTGTTGATTAAACAGGAGCCAGATGTTTGCAATCTACAATTTCACACGCTGATAGCAGACACACAACTATGAACACTGCAGGTGATCAGCAGAAATACTACTCTGGAAAGGACTACCTAGGACACTACATAGCTGAGGTAATTCCTCTGTGAATGGACCGAGTAAAACAGTCACTTGGACCTGGGTTAAAGGTCATTGTCCTAAAACCAGTCTGGGAAGGTCGAACAAACAGACAAGAAAAAAAAAAAATGGTGATGCAAGTAGGAAACAGGCAGAGCAAGAGAACTATGGTGAAATCGGTTCCTAAATCAAAGCTAGTGAGATTGGTAGAGTTTTCAATGCATCTCTATCAGCTCAAAGGCAGATACTTCATAGTAGAATGTGGTTGGTTCATAGAATGCCAGATTACAAGCCAATCAGGCCGTTTTGCTCCGCTTAAGGCATCTCTCAATAACAATTCATACCCCATGATTCCCAATGATAACCATTCATATCAAGTCGCACTGACTTCAAAAAGTAGTCCCTGCACTACGTTGGAGCAACAGACACAACTTTGGACAGCAGCATTGTCAGTCTGAGGGAAGAGTAAAGCTAGACTAGCAGAATTATTCAAGGCTCAGTTTCAATTTGTTAGTCCATCTAATACTTTATAAAAAGTTAAAGTAGCAGTTTGTTCTTTTTTGGGGGGAAAGGTTTTACATAAATGAATAAAAGCTGAGCATTGTAAGCACTCGTCAGTGTTAAATGGTTTGACTCCCAACTGCTACTTCGTCTGCACAGCTTGGTCTGTTAAAGAGAAAGTAAACCCAGTAAAAAAAAAAAAACACACACACACACACACACACACACACACACACACACACACACACACACTAGCTCATTATGCAATACTCCCCTCTGATCGAAGCCCCCAAAGCCGTCCTCGTACAACGATGGGTTGGCAGACATCTTCTCCAGGGGTTACTTCCAGGTATCACAGCTCCGGCGCTGTGGGAGCCGCCAGTCACAGCACAGCCTCCATTAGGAGCGGCATGCTCACCGTTGCTAAAGTGCGCCTGTGCTGTGGTCTATGGCGCATGCGCCATAGACATTGGCGCCTGTGATTTTAGTAAATATTTCCTAAACCGTGGGGGTTTAGGAGATATTTCGAGCACCTACAGGCAAGCCTTAATCTAGGCTTACCTGTAGGTTAAATTTGTTGTAAAGGGTTCACAACCACTTTAAAGGAAGTTGAAAAATAACACACTTAGTCCCCTTTCACACGGGCACCTCCGTCTAACAGAATCCACTTGCTCAGCAGGGATCGTTTAGTTGATCCCCTCTAAGCAGGCAGATGACAGGTTTGTATCTAGCCACTGTACAGAGCAGACAGTCCCGCTCTCCTTCAGGGGGAAATCAGGTGGAAATTGACCGCCTGTGTTTTTCATCTGATCCGATTGACAGATAGAAAATAGGACCACCATCCATATGGATTTTGCAGGCAGGAACGGATGGCAGCGGGTGTCAGACATGTGTCCACTGACATCCGCAGCTCAATAGGACGACAATGCAAGGTCCAATCAGGTCTGCCTGAAAAACTGACAGGAGGATTGGAAAGCCTGTGTGAAGTCTAAACATACACTATCCTACAAAAATAAAAGATGATAAATAATACCATTTAGAGTAAGGATCAATGCACACTAGCGTTTTTTTTTTAAGTAGTATGAGTTTGGGGGAGGGGTCCCCTTGTATTTACCTATGTGGATGCAGCATCAGCCCGGTGCTGCATCTGTCCCCCGGCGCCTCTTCACTGAGAAGCGAGCGATCGAACACCGACGGCTCAGTTCTCTCAGCTTTCCGTGCAGAGAGCTGCTGCCTGTCAATCGGCATCTCTCCTCACTCAATGGAGCGCTGAGCTGTGGAGGGGGGTGGGGAGCAGCCACCTCAGGCTCTCAAAAACTCACTAAGAGGCTGAGATGGATGTCAACCCAATCACCTGGCAGATCCAGACTTCCATTGTCGCGATGATGCGGTGCATGGACCGATTCCTCTGACTGAAGTACGCTCTCTGCTGAAAACAGGTCACAGGAGTGAAAAATGAATTGCACTCCTGTGACCCCCATAGGAGAAGCTCAGCCAAACTAGCTTAGGTTAGACTTCTCCTTTAGGCCTCTTTCACACGGAGCGGATCCGTAATTGATCCGATCCGTGTGTGTCCGTCGGCTCAGCGGGGTTCCCCGCTGAGCTGTCGGCGGACAGGGCGGTCCCCGCACACAGTGCAGAGACCGCCCTGTCTCTCCTCTGCTCTCCCCTATGGGGAATCGGATGAATACGGACCGTGCGTCCGTATTCATCCGATCCGCCGGACGGAAGAAAAATAGGGTTTTATTCCGTCCGCAAAAGCGGAACTTTGCGGACGTTAGCGGATGCATCATCCGCTAACGTCTGCAATCCCATATGGATCCATTACAAGTCCGTAAATGGACCGTTTGTCCGTACGTCTGAAAGGGGCCTTAAGCTCCTAGAAAGCTTTAGCATTTTTTTCTGCTCCTGGAAGCTATAGTGTTTTCCCTTGTGTCCATGTACACTACTAGCGTTTGAGCTTCAGCAGGACAAAATTTCCTGGGTTTTATTTCAGGAGAAACACTCCTAATAGCGTTTAAGTTTGCTAATGCTCCTAAAAACGCCATTACAAAAAGCTATTACCAGTTTTGTGAATGAAGCTGGTGGTAGAGAAAGAAAGCGGCTGCAGAGCAGAGCCCCATAAGCCAATGCTTCCTCTACAGCGCCGGCTTTTGCCACAGGCGGAGTCTATGGCAAATTTCAGCTAACCCGCAGGATAGACACAGATGCCACATGGTGTGGTTAAACCGCAGCACATCAGTGTGAAAGCAGTCTTAGGCCCTTTTCACACGATCAACCCGACCAAACGGGACCCTCAATTCACCTCTATAGAGCAACAGATGTCCGTTTACGCCCGCCTACCTCCAATCCGAAAAACAGAAGGGAATTCATCCCCTTCCATCTGAGTGGATCGGAGGGCCTATAGGAGTCATCCTGACCCTCATCCGTCCGCTTATTGTGGCCCACGACTGGTTACCAAGTTGCTTAAGTGGCCCTCGCTCTTCAAAAGGTTGGGCACCCCTGCACTAAGCGAACCATGTCGTTTTATTGTCTGGAAATGTTCAAAGATTAATTTGAATAGCCATAACAGATTTGGAAGGTTTTGTTCCGATTATCAGCATAGCACAGCAAGCCTTTGCTTACTGTTGCTTCTGTCATGTGTTCATGTACACTGCTTTGTTTAGAGAAGTCAGAGAGCTCTCAGGACATGCGGCAGTAAAAACTAATCGACACAGCTTTGCATTGGAATGTTTGCAAAGATTTGCATGCATCATTTTCTTTCCAGTTTTAGTCTGTTAAAGAAACCAGAATAGGCAAATGCTCCACTGGTTTGACTGGTCTAGAAATTACAGCACACGGTATACAGTATACTAAAGGCATCAGTAAACTCACTAATGCTGGCCACAGACAGGTAAACCTGAACATTCAGTAACTAAAAAGGGTCTTTGGGGCCAGCTTTCTTTACATGGCCATTTACTATTCAATGCACGCCATGTATCTTCCGATTACATAAACATATCTATTCGAAGAAATGGAAAAATAAAAAATCTTGGATAATCTGTGTCCACTTTTGGGGCTCTTTCTCACCGTTGGTATTACAAGTAAAACAGCAATCCAGCAATCCTAATGTGTTTTTTCACTGCCATCTCCTTCCCTCTAATTAGAACCCCCCAAACATTATATATATTTTTTATTCCAACACCCTAGAGAATAAAATGGCAGTCGTTGCAATACTTTGTCACACCGTATTTGCGCAGTGGTCTTACAAGCGCACTTTTTTTTGGGAAAGAAATACCTTTAATTAAAAATAAAAAAAACAGTAAAGTTAGCCCAACTTTTTTTTTATTATTGTGAAAGATAATGTTACGCCGAGTAAATTGATACCCAACATGTCACGCTTCAAAATTGAGTCCGCTCGTGGAATGGCGACAAACTTTTACCCTTTAAAATCTCCATAGGCGACGTTTAGAAAATTCTACAGGTTGCATGTTTTGAGTTACAGAGGAGGTCTAGGGCTAGAATTATTGCTCTCGCTCTACCAATCGCGGCAATACCTCACATGTGTGGTTTGAATACCGTTTACATATGCGGGCGCTGCTCACGTATGCGTTCACTTCTGCGCACGAGCTTGGCGGGACGGGGTGCGCTTTTTGGCTCCTAACTTTTTTTAGCTGGCTCCTAGATTCCAAGCAAAATTTGTCAAACCCTGCTTTATAAAAAGTACACAACTCACTGCATTGCATGTGGCTGAACCACAGTGTAACATGTTGCAGTGCATAGACCTGAATAAAGTGATTTGTGCCAAAAAATTGGTTTGAATATCCAGACTGGTGTCCACATGGTGTAAAAGACAGCAAAAAAGAAAAAAAAAAAAAAAAAAGCTGTTTGAAGTTGAATTTACATACACCGATAGCTTGATGCAAGTAATGCTGATCTTTCTTGCATAAAGAAAAACTCTATACAGTATACTCTTCAAGAGAGCATTATTTGAGCCACATTTAGTACACAATGCCAAAATGGAAACTTGGCAACCCAGATTACAATGCATGGAAAAAGAGTACAAAAGGTGAACAACAAACGGCACTCCATTTTGCTCTGGTTCAACCTGCTGATCAAGTCAGACAAAGAGGTACCAAGCAAGTTACCAACACAGAAGCCAAAACATTCTAACCAGTCATTAAAGATGTCAACTTCTTTATAGCAGGGTGGGAAAAGTGAATCTAAGATACAAGGACCAGTCAATTCCATCTAGATGCCAGCAGGCAATTTTTGAAAGCCTAAAGACCTAGTTCTACAAACAGCAGCATAAAAAACCTCAGCAATCCAAAAACATGCTACGTGCAGGTAAATCACAACATCCTTCGTAACAAAGATAGCTCAAAAAGAAATTAACGTCTAAGGTTTAACCGTAACACTAAATGTTTTTAAATAAAAAAAGTAATATAAAAACCACAATGTAAGGTATGCAGAAGACTTCTTGCACACTGAAATAATAATAATAATAATAATAATAATAATAATAATTACTCAAGGATGGTATCACAAGTATGCATGCACACTAATGGTCTCCTGGTTTATAACCGTGAAATAAAAAACTAAATAAAATGGACAAGAACATTACATTAGGTGGTCTGTGGGCATAGCAAACCATTAACTAATAATTTATTATTTCCAAAGAATATATAACTTCAAGTGGAGGTTCCATCAAAAATATAATTTCGCTTTAAAGGAGTTGTAAAGAAAAAAAGTTTTTTTGCCTAAAATTAATGTCTGCAAGGTAGACAGAATAGTGTAATGATTCTGTTAAAAAACGAGTAAATACCTATTAAATTCCTTCATCTATATCACCTCCGGCATTCTAGTTTCTGTTCCTATTCACTTCCTGGTTTGCATCGCTCGTTCATGTAAGAACTACATTTCCCAGTATGAATTGTGGCACGCCCAGTAATTCACACCTCCTTCAGGTCTCTAACATGTAGAGAGCGTCCTGCCACACAGATGTAGTTCCCAGGAGGGGGTGAGCACGTCACTGACCACCGCAGTAAAGCCTCCCGTCACGGTGGTGAGTAAAATCAGACAAGCAGGAAGTGAACAGAGAAGAAATAGAGCAACTTCTGAGCAAAAACAATGAGGAAGTGAAAAGAGGAATGTCTGCAGGTAAAGGATGCTTATTATGAAAAAATTCCTTTACAACCCCTTTAAAGTGTAGCTTATACCTAAAAATAAAAAAAAATGCCGGTTGCTATGCGGTCCCACGAAATCTGCCTTCCTATTCACCGAGGATCCAGACGTCAGCTCCCTCGGCTCCTAACATCGCTAATGCTCCTGGGAAATGATGACACGTGATGCCGTGCCCTTCCCCTGTGCAAGAATCGCATTACTACTATGGGTTGCCATCACAACAGGGTACACTTCCGCAGCCGCCGCTCGTTGTGATGGCAACCCAAGTGGTCGACGGCGCGGCGCTGCAGCAGTCTTGCGCATGTGCGAGATTGGGACGGGTGGCTCGTTCTGACGCGCCATCCCAATTATTCCCGAAAGCAACTGCTTGTGGGCTTCACAATGCCCACAAGCAAAATGAGAACGTTCTGCAGACCCAAATATAAAGTCTTCCTTTTGAATAACTCGGCCAGGAAGAAAGCAGACAGGGCTTCATTTTCCCAATATTAAAATTAACAAATACAGAAACAGGGTAAGAAAAAGGCCAATTTGTTTTTGATAATAGTACAGCTTAATGGATGTTCACTATTTCTAAAGCACAAAGGGGGTTATTTACAAAAGGCAAATCCACTTTGCACTACATGTGCGAAGTGCAGTTGCTGTAGATCCGAGGGGGGACATGCAATAAAAAACAAACACACACACACACACACACACACACACACACACAGCATTTTAGCTTGCACATGATTGAATAAAATCCGCAGAGCTTCCACCAATTTCAGGTTTACCCCTCAGATTTACAGCGACTACACTACAGCGAGACTACACTTTCAGTGCAATTTCAAGTACACTTTGCACTTATAGTGCAAAGTGGATTTGCCTTTAGTAAATAGCCCCCAATGTGTTTTTGTAAAGTAATTGGCTTGCCTTCTGTTCCTCTTCATAAAAGAAGAAGTCCCCTCCAATGGGACGTAATGTGTAAGCGTGGAGTTAGAGTGACGTCATCATATCTAGCTGCCAACAGTGTCTGCGTACGATGTGTGGGGAAGAATATGTTCTCTTATGCCAATTGTAAATTACATAAATGCAAGTATAAACATTTTATTTTTTAAATAGAATAAAAACTTTTAAAAAGTAGAAAGCAGTTAGATATGGCTTTATTATTACTTTGAGAACTGTGCCATGTAACATTGAGCAATTCGTGACTCATGAGAAGAGGTGGAATATATTCAGGATTTTCCATTAAAGGTGGAGAAGTGGAGTGTCTGCCCTCCTTGAGATATCAAAGTGCCTGGTTAGACTATTTTCAGGTTGTTTTTTTAAAGTGAGCAGACTCACACTTGGCCACGAGGTGGTTTAAACTAAACATTAATTTCTCATTGACATGCTCTGCTGTTCCTGCCAAACACCACATTCGGAGGTTGGTACAACAAGCAACAAGGCAAATGTTACTCATGCATGAGCCGCAGCCAGCATTCCATCAATTCATTCAACGCCATCATAATGTTCTAATTCCCCAAAGAAAAGGAAATGCTTATATGCAAAAAAACATTCTAAAACGGTTCCACCATCCGAGTGGATTAGCCCAGTGTTTACACTACGGGAAGAAGTATGATCCAATGGATTAAAGTACTGCAGCAATTTACAGAGAACAGGAGCCGCAGCTTCTGTATATAGTATAGTGTAGCCATCTTAATCGTTTATTACAATGTACTACTGAAAATGTCCAAAAAACACACGTTTTTAGCTGAGATCACTGTAACAGATTTTTGGTGTTAATAGGATAGCTTACCACTGTTAAGAGTAAATAGAACAAACTGCATGTCTATACAGTGGATATAAAAAGTCTAGACACCCCTGTTAAAATGTTAGGTTTCTGTTATGTAAAAAAAAAAAAAATATATAAATATAAATATAAATATATATATAAAAAGACAAAGATAAAATCATGAGTCTTAGCATGGCACATCTTGACTTGGCAATATTTGCCCAATCTTCTTTGCAAACTCTCCAAATCTGTCAGATTGCGAGGAAATCTCCTGTGCACAGCCCTCTTCAGTTCACCCCACAGATTTCCAAATCGGATTCAGGTCTGGGCCATTCCAAAACGTTAAAGTGCACGTTCACCTCTACAGAAAAGCTGCAAGGTGAACTTGCACTGGACTCTGTCCCCATCGCACCCAGACCCGCTAACCTGTAGAGAAAGAATCGTCCATTCTGACACAGCATATCGTAGCTTTACAAGTCAGGGGATTTGAAATTCCCTCAGCCTTCTCTCTTCTCCCGCGGTGAAAGGACAGGCTACGCGGGTTACGATTTGTCGGCGCCGCCCAATGACAGTGTCGACCAATTAGAATGCTCCTAAATGAGGTAAGTTTTGGTGATGAAGCAGAAGGGATTTCTAAGACCTGGACTGGTGAGGCGGCTATGCAAGGTCTCATAGCTGTGGTCCAGGTCAGCGTGACCGAAAGGGGGGGGGGGGCGCGAGGAGGGGGTCCTGTGAAAGTTCACCTTACAGATTTTTCAGTAAAGGTGAACTTGCCATTTAATCTTCTTCTGGTGAACACATGATAGATTCCCCCATGGCTAAGTATTTCTGAAGCTAGTATATTCACCAGAGGGACAGGCAATTTCTTGCTCTGGGTCACACAGCATCCAATCATCGCCTTGCCATTTCTCTGCATCGCATCACAAATGTAGGAGTGCCAACGTGATGAAAACATCTCATCTCTCTTCCAGCATGGTGATCTGTGTCTGATCCAATTACTGTGTAGCCCTCACCTGCACCAGTGCTAGGCTGAAAGACCCAAGGATTGTGGGGATATATGGTTTCTTCAGAAAGTTCATTGAAACTACATGATCATGTTTTTATGCTGGCTTTAAAGTTATCCTCTTCTGGGGTGGTCCGTTTGCGCTACTGGCTCCTCCTTTACATCGGGTGCCCCCATGGAGAGCCGCTTTCCATATCCAATTTCATAAAAAGGTTTGTTGCCATTCCACGATCGGGCGCAATTTTGAAGCACGACATGTTGTGTATCAATTTACTCAGCGTAACAATCTTTTACAATTAAAATAAATATATTAGAGAGACACACACGTGGTGTGTGTATATATGTGTGTGTGTGTATATATGTATATATACACACACACACACACACATACACCAAACATTGCTGTTTTCCTATTTTTCAATAAAAGAAAATTAACTTTTTGCCCAAAAAAATAAGAACTGCGTTTGTAAGACCGCTGCACAAATATGGTGTGAAAGTATTGCAACACACACACACACACACACACACACACACACACAATGCTTGGGGGTTCTGCCAAATTTTCTAGCAAAACACAAAACAAACAGGATTTTAACTTGTAAACACCAAGTTAAAAAAAATACCCTGGTCCTTAAGTGGTTAATTAGATTGGGAAAGTGGCTGCATGGGCACAGCCGCTGTGTCCCAATAGAACATGCAACACCCATGTATCCCTGTGCTGGGGAAAACAGACCTGCAGTAAAAGCATTCTGTGTAATTAAAAAAAACAAAGTGTTCCAGGCTTGTGCGTCTCTTACAGAAAAAGCATGTCTGTCCACTTGTTTTATCCTGTACATACTAAACAAAAATGCTGTACAAGTGTAGGCATTAGCCATTAAACCAGCCCACACTGTACCTGCATAATATACAGACTTAGATGTGCCACATACCAGGATATTGTCCAATTTCTCCACTAAAATGACAACAGATCATCACATATCCCATGGACATGGTAAGGATTATCAGTTCCGATTTCCCTGCATTTTTACTAGCTGCATGCTTGATCTAGGTCAGCGACTCAAAGGGGTTGATTTACTGCACTAATTTGTAAATTTACTGTGGTAAAGCTTCACTTTGTAAAGAATACCCATAATAAAAAAAATTAAAAAATAAAAATAAAAAAAAACAACTTGCAAAGTGCAGTTCTTTTTGGCTTTAATAAATCCTCCTTAAAATATATATATGCGCAACTGAAAGCCATGGAACTAATATTCTGAGAAGCAGGGCAGCAATGACCGCCCTGCATTCCTCTTAGCCCAGGTCTGCTTTCAAGTTGCTTAGCTAACCCTATGAAGCTTAGATTGGGCTCCACAGGACAGCCTGACAAAAAAAAAAAAAAAAAAAAATTCTTCTTCAAGGGCAAATCATGACAATCAATGCTGTGAATATTGGATTATAAAACTACAAGAATGGTAATACAGTGCCCACACTCTGGATGAAGGAGCACATTTGGACAGCAGCATTCAGTCTTGGGGGGGGGGGGGGTGTTAGATTTAATAGAAGCCAAACTCCAGTTAATAGCTGCTCATTGTAAGCACCTATCAGTGATAGATGGCTTGTCTCAAATCTCCAACATTTGCAAGACAGATTGTTCTTCTGAAAAACAGACTTGCTGGACAGATCACCAGGTGAAAATAAAGGAAATTAAGCCTTTTATTGCTGTAAATAGAGATTTACCCTCTCCATTTGTCCCGTTTACATTCATCCTTGAAAGTGAACACTTTTTTTTTTATTTGGGTTGTCTCCACTAAAGAAATAGAAGGGACATTTTCCAACAGAGACACTTGTTCTCAATTTTCAGAGATTTCATCTCACTTCCTGTTTGGCTATGGGACAGGAAGGAAAGAGAAATTTCCCCAATTGGACAGAGATGGTAAAAAATAAACTGACAGGGGTTCTGACCCTCCCTTACTCCATTCAAAATAAAATAAAAGGTTTTGCCTATAGTTCTTTAATAGCGCTTTAATTTTATGTAATGTTACACAAGACGGCCACAGACTGACAAGCTATGCAAGGCAGCTTTAACCAAGCAAAGGGTTTTAGCTGGATCTGAGCTTTAACAATGCAGCAGCTCAGCACACCTTGCGAGAGGGAAATATTGATGGTGACACCGCTAACCAAAAATTAGTTATTTCCCTAATTAAGGGATAAGAAATTAGTGGAATTGTTTAAAAGTCTGCAAAGGTAAAATAGGGTAACAAAATGTTGCCATGTATTTTTAATTGGCCATTTTTTTTTTTTAAATAGCCTACTTGCAGTGTTTTTTTCCTAGCCATGGCTTTTATTCACCTGCAATCTGCCACCTCCCACGTCATAGCCCTCATCTCCTCTGGGAGTGTCAAATTATTCTCTGTTCTGGCCCAGCTCCTCTAAACCTCCCCCTTTAGTGTCCTTTCACACATGTGGACTGTTTTTTAGATCAGTTTTTTATCAGTTGATCCGTTTTACATCCGTTTTTCATCAGCTGTCATCTTTTTTTTTTTTTTTGGTAGAACTTTATTTTTATTACATATTTTGATGAAAAACTGATGTTAGCGGATCAGATGTTAACCACTTGCCGACCGGGCACCGCCGTTATACGTTGACAAGTTGGCTCGGCTGGGCGAGAGCACGTAATATGACATCCTCTCTCCCAGCTGCCACTAGGGGGCGCACGCGCGCCCCCCGACTCCCGTGCGTGTGTCCGGCGGGCGCGATCGCCGCCGGGCACACGCGATCGCTCGGTACAGAGCGGGGACCGGGAGCTGTGTGTGTAAACGAAGTGTCCGCCATAATGTCGCAGTACCGAAAAAAAAATAAAAAAAAAATAAAAATCGCTGATCGCCGCCATTACTAGTAAAAAAAAATATAATAAAAATGACATAAAAATACCCCCTATTTTGTAAACGCTATAACTTTTGCGCAAACCAATCAATAAACGCTTATTGCGATTTTTTTTTACGAAAAATATGTAGAAGAAAACGTATCGGCCTAAACTGAGGAAAAAAAAAATGTTTTTTTATATATTTTTGGGGGATATTTATTATAGCAAAATGTAAAAAATATTCATTTTTTTCAAAATTGTCGCTCTATTGTTGTTTATAGCGCAAAAACTAAAAACCGCAGAGGTGATCAAATACCACCAAAAGAAAGCTCTATTTGTGGGAAAAAAAGGACGCCAATTTTGTTTGGGAGCCACGTCGCACGACCGCGCAATTGTCTGTTAAAGCGACGTAGTCCCGAATCGCAAAAAGTACTCTGGTCTTTGGGCAGCAATATGGTCCGGGGGGTAAGTGGTTAAACGGATCTTCCGTTTTTCGTATCATACGTTTTTCGTATCATACGTTTTTCGTCCGTTACGTTTTTTTGACGGAAGAAAAATAGGGTTTTCTTCCGTTCAAAAAAACGGAGCTTAACGGAGACGGATGTTAACGGACGTTAGCGGATGCTCATCCGCTAACGTACGCTATCCCATTGGAAAGCACTGCAGTCCGTAAACGGATGTATGAAAAAACGGACGAAGGACCCTAACTTTGATGTATCTGCCAGTGAAGGGGAACACTATGTTAACACTTGAGTAACCTCTTAGTCTGCTGGAGCTGCTGACACCACATCCAAGATAGCAGCACCCAGCAGTTTTAGGGCTTTTGGATGTTTACACAAGGAAGACTTGCAGGTAAATAACATCCCCAAGGCTCCATACACACCTGGGCATTTTGGCGATTCTGCCCGCAATCTCAAAACACACTACAATCGCAAAATGCAGAATCAGGTGCCATTATTTTCAATGTCACCTAAATCGCAGTGGGGTCTTGCCACAATTGGCGCACGCTTTATCCCGTGGCAAAATGAATCGCGTGAAGCTTGTTGCCCACAGTGGAGCAGAAGCTACTTTTGAGCGACAAGCTTCACACTGCGTTTTGCCGCACGATAAATCGGTCTACAATCGTGCAAAAAGAACACCCGTTTTAGGCACCATTAAAAAAGAATATCACCCAATTCTGCATTTTGAGATCGCGGGCAGAATTGCAGCAATTCTGCGACGCTTCCAAGACACCCAGGTGTGAATGAAGCTTTATAGTAGAAGTTCGCACCCGTCGCGTCACTGGGAACACAATGCGCGTGCCCGGTGGCCACCTGCGATTGCCCAGTAACTGAGCAGGGACGTGGAGCTCTGTGTGTAAACACAGAGCCCCACGTCCAGTCAGGGAGAGAGGAGACCGATCTGTGTCCCTTGTACATAGGGACACAGATCTGTCACCTCCCCCAGTCACCCCCCTCCCCCTACAGTTAAAACACTCAATAGGCTACACATTAAACCCCTTCCCTGCCAGTCACATTTATACAGTAATCAATGCATATTTTTAGCACTGTTCACTGTATAAATGTGAATGGTCCCAAAAATGTGTCAAAAGTGTCTGATGTGTCCGCTATAATGTTGCAGTCCCGAAAAAAAAAAAAAAAAAAAAAACACACACGCAGATCGCCACCATTCCTAGTAAAAAAAAAAAACTCATTATGTCCCCTATTTTGTAGGCAATATAACTTTTGCACAAACTAGGTTATTGCGATTTTCATATTTTTTTTACCAAAAATATGTAGAATACTACGTATCAGCCTAAACTGAGAAAAAAAAATAGGATATTTATTATAGCAAAAAGAAAAAAATACTGTGTTTTTTTCAAAATTTACGCTCTTTATTTATAGCCCAAAAAATAAAAAGAGGACATCAATTTTGTTTGGGAGCCACCTCGCACGACCGCGCAATTGTCAGTTAAAGCGACGCAGTGCCAGAAGCTAAAATCTCGTCTGGGCAGGAAGGGGGTGTATGTGCACAGTAGGCAAGTGGTTAAATATATTGAATGCACTTGTAATCAAATGGGAATATGGTCTGGAGAAAGGACTTCTTTAAGCTGCCCACAGGCATTAAATATTTGGATGTACATTTAAAAGGTACTATTTGATAATTTTTGTATAGGCAGAGGAACCCTTATCTAGAAAAAAAAACATATCGGACTTGAAAAGTGAAGGCAGTTTTTCTAAAGACATTTTTTGGACAGAGTCAATATGCATCAAAAGTACACAGCCCAACCTTTGCAAGTGATTTGCCCCATGAAAAAGTTCAAGACTATCAAGTAAGGGCCTTGCAATGTGCAATTGAAGCTCTAATCACACACCAACATTCTCCATCTTACAGAAAAGGGACATTTCGAGTGCATACCTTAGAACACTGGAAATGTTAAACTGATTACATTTATGTTGGTTCTTTTTTTAACCCGTTACTTGAACAGTTGCTGTAAATATAAAAAAAAAAAACCTAGCTGCAGGAAGGCAGAGGTCTCCAGAAAAATGATAGATCGACATTGACTTGTTTATAGTAGTGGCCAAATAATTGATGTTTCTGGTTCTTTTTCAGGCGCTCTTTTGAACAGTAATTGATAATGTAATTAAAAAAATAAATCATAAAAAGGCCCCATTCACATCCATGTGCTGCATAAACACACATTATGTTGGGCAATAAAATATACATTTTCTACCAATGCAGAATGTACAATTAAATTGCACCTGGACCATTATTCCTGACAACACACAAGGTACAGAAGTAAAATACCACGAGTTGTGGTGCTCTATAATGTAGGTAAATTGGGATGTCATTGAAAAAAAGTGCTGTACAATGTAATAAGGCTGCAGGGGGAATCTAAAATTGGGGGGTGCTGGGACTGATCCATACAAACAGGTTACACCCCAAATACGTGTTACTAAAGGTGAACTTATCCTTTTAATTAAGCCTGTAAACAAGACATACGGGTGTGCCATTGCTGTTCTAAAAATGCTCGTTGACCAGCTGACTAAGCCACTTACCCAGAAGCAAGTATGCAAATTTGGAAAATCTGAGAAAAGTCAGAAGTCTTTATTTGTATAATTTGTCTGGGTCACTGATCCAAAGTATTGAAGTGAGCAGATTCATGTGAAAGGCAGGCAACTAAGATTTACAGGAGACAAGCACTTCAATGTGGGTATTTTACACAGCAGCAGTTTCAATTATTTTCATATTTTACTGTAATAGTAATAAGATATCAAAGTTTAAAAAGGGGAAATTGCAGACATAAGATTCCAACTGTCTGCATTCCATTTAAAAACACGAGTCAAAATGAACAGTCTCAGATGATACAGAGATGAAGCAAATCTCCCCACATAAGTTTTACGTGTATATCTGTCGTCTTCACATTTATATACTGTTTATAAAGTTCAGATGGTGTTAGGCCCCTTTCACACATGCGGATCCCGGCAAGATCCGTTTTTTGGACATCTGCTTGCTCAGCGGGGATCGCTCCGTTGATCCCCGCTGTGCACACTGTGTAGAAACTGACCAGTCAGATCACCACTCTCCTCCCTGTCTGTCCGTTTTCATAGGGTTTGCACAAGTCACTTTTGCCAAGCAGATCAGGGATAATCGGATGTCACACCCCCTCATCATAGGCAGAGACTCTTAGGCATGTTTTGTAACAGGGCCAGCTCCCTGCTAATTTATAGCAACCTCCCCTGACAGAAATGTCAGGGTGCTTTTATCCGATGTGCAAGACAATTTGTCAGGAGTTATCATTCTGATAACAGAGGAACAGTTCAGGAGAGAGCTATGGGACATGGCTCTTTGACGAGAGATAAAACACTGCAGATTTATGTGCCCAGCTTAAACTTCATGAATCGGGTTTACATCCACTTTAACTGAATTTAGTTTACAGTATAGATCACCGAACCTCCATTAAAAACACCAAAACGGTGCGATTTTGTTTTTGGATTCAATATACTTAAATGGAGAAGCTGCAGAAAAGCATGTAATGCGTTTTTGCGACAATGTGTTTTTTAATCTGCCCAACAACACATTGGCCAAAAATAAAAATATGTAAATCGCCGCAAAAAAAAAAAATCACCTTTTATTTCAAAGGTTATTAACCAATTAATCAAAACAATAAATCGGCCAACTAATCGATTATGAAAATAATCGTTAGTTGCAGCCCTAATTGGGACTTGCTGACAGGCTCTCACTACGTTCAATCACCGCAAGAGTCAGCAGGGGGGGGTGCATCTTAAACCTGGAAGCAGGCAGCGACGGAGAGGTAGGTTTGCCTGTTAGGGCAGTCCATCCGCAGTACATGTGGTTAAATGAAGAGTTTTAGATCCTGCCCTCAATGCTCAGCATTCACTTGATTGAATGACATGCACTGTGTTCCCTGTGCCTCCTGGGATATGCATGTCCCAGTCTTTCATTCACAAAAGGAGGAGCACCTTGTCTCCATGTTGATGAAGTAGCAGTAAGCTTTTATTTATTCGTGAATTCTGATCTCAAAAAGTTGCTGTAACTGCAGTGCGAGTTGGAGTTTGGCTTCAATTTGATAGTGTATCTAAAGCTGATAATACATCCAACACTTCCCTTCCTGCCAGACTGATAATGCCGCTGTCCAAAGGTGTCCCTGTGCCCTTTCACCCACAGTGAGGACATTCGAATACAGGTGGTGTTACTGGCCAGCTTACCAGAGGTAAACAGAGAGAAACAAGCCGAAAAAAAGAACACTAAGGCAGCCACCAAATCTAAGGATTGGTAAGCTGCAATATTACATTTTTGGGTTTAATACCGCTTTAAGAGAGGTACGTTTTTCTGGCCTTCACAGTATATAAATAAGTATATTTCAGCTGCCCAAGCACACATTCAGGCTGGGTTCACACTGGAAAATGCAGGAGCTCACAGCAGGGGGTCGGTGCATTTCCATTCAGTTTCAGGTCCGATTTCAGCCTGCACGTGGACTTGAAACAGACCAAAAGACGCACAGGGCTCCTATGCAATTTGCACTGGAGCCGATGCGGGCTGTGTGAACCGGTCACAATCTCCTGCCATTTCAATTGGATGTGGGGAAACCGCAATAGAGTGAGCCCAGTCTTAAAGTGGAATTCCACCCAAAATTTAACTTCTGCGGTTGTAAACCCAAATTTAAAAATAAAAATCTGCAAGACCTTAGATCATAGCCCCCAACGCCCTCCTCGTCTTCCCCTCCACTTCCGGGTATCACCACTCCGGCGCTGCGATTGGTCAGATCGGCGATGACGTCGATACCGCATATGTGTGCGGAACGGGCACGATTCCTGCTCATGCACGCGTTCGTGGCAATTTCTGGCATATTTCCATTCAAGACGCGGCGTGCTCAGTGTGCCTGCGTCGTCTATGGCGCGCATGTGCCGTAGACATCAAGCCCGATTTTCTGAAAATATCACCTTAACCATGTAGGTTAAGGAGATATTGCAAGCACCTACAGGTAAGCCTTAATGTAGGCTTACCTGTAGGTGAAAGTATGATCAGAGGGTTTACAATCACTTTAAGTACTTGTGAACACAACATGCCACATTTGGCATGTCAGCGTGTGTATGTAGGGGGGGGGGAACCTAGTTTTTATAGGTATCCAGCTTACACTTCCTCTCCTCGCAGAGCGAAAGTTCACTTCTCCCCCCTCCCTCCCATCTTCTAAGACATGTCACATGTCCCAGAAGATTGCCCAGCCATTCACAACGAGCAGCGCGGCTCAAGCATGCGCAATGCACACCCGGCTGTGAAGCCGCAGCCGGGCGCCCACACTTGCAATGCCAGCACCACAGAGAGGAGCGGGAGAGAAGCGAGCAAATGCGAGTGTCTTTATTAAAAGTCAGTGGCTACACTTTTTGTAACTGCTGACTTTTATATGGGTGGATCTCCGCTTTAAAAACTTACTAAAAGATAACCATAGGATTGTATATTATTGCCCTCCCCCTTTATTGAATGAATTAGATGGACTTGGGTCTTTTTTCAACCAGACTTTGTAACCTCCACTGCCATCTCATCTCAGGCAAACAGCAATTTAAAGTAACGTTTATATCCAAACTTTCATTCAAGAACTGCCAGCAAGGTATCTTTTGGCACCACAGGTGTGCACTTGTAAGGCCCCTTTCACACGGGTGGACTGTTTAGGTCCACCTGTCAGTTTTTTAAGCGGACCTGAACGGACCTCTATGGAGCCACGGATGTCAGCAGTGACATGTCCGCTGACATCTGACCCACTCCGATCCGCTAAAGTGCGACGGATGTAAACCCTATTTTCCATCCGTCTGGTGGATCGGATGAAAACAGACTCTACAGTCCGTCTTCATCCAATCCCCCATAGAGGAGAGCGGCACTCTTGACAGGTCGGTCCCCGCTGAGCCCGTACACAGACACGTCCGTGTGAAAGGGCCCTAACTGGTTATGTCCTCTTGGGCATCTGTCATTTATTTGCAGGCATTAAATATAGGACTGCCTACAAACAAGTCCTATACTATAACCCTGAGGACAAGCATTAGAGGAAAAGATAAAGCAGTGAGCAATAAGTCTGATTGTGTAGTTAGAAGAGTGTTTAAAGATTAGGCTGTAATGCTGAGTAAAGAACATTCCAAGTGGCTTCACAGGCCAATGATGACATTTTATCCTTAAAAACAGGACGCATCGAAAGAAGGAGGATAACAAATAACCTGCAGCTGTAGACTTTGCACTGCATGTTCACTATCCAACCAGGTCATTGCCTAATGTGATGGGGGGGGAAGGGGGGGTACAGCTTCAACCAAAGCAAGAATAGGCAAATCCCTTGCCCCCAATTCTCCGTTAGGGTTCATTTCCATGAGCTTTAACTGCAGAATACAGATATGTACAGTGTAGTTTTGTATGCACCTGTACGCAGGAGTATGTCTATTGGTCCATTCCATAAAGCTGGGTCTGAGGTCATAATGTTGCGCTATGTTTGGTTTTTTTAACATATCCAGAGCCATGAATTTCAGCATTATTTATGCTGTGCACATGTAAACGTTTGGGTAATATTTACATATTGAGAACTTAGTTAATGCAGCCTATTATAAAAGGGTCAATTCACACTAGTGCATTTATATGCATTTTAGCACAGCTGTAAAAAGCACAGATCCACATAAGGGCCGCCAAAAAAAAAGAAAAAACCTTTGCCGATTTATTTTGTGACACACAAAATCCTGCAAAATGCAAGGCATTTTAACCACTTGAAGGCCATTTTCTGGCCCATGCAACAATCAGTTTTTGCTAGAAAATGTAAAAAAAAATGTTTTAAAGCAGAGGCCTTAGAGAATAAATCGGTGGGTTTTGCAATTTTTGTGTCACATGGTATTTGCGTAGCAGTTTTTCAAAAGCAATTTTTTTTTTTGGGGGGACTACTACAGTTTCCTTTTTTATTCTTACACCTCAGCTTTAAATCAAAAAACAAACAAAAGGATCACCTTTTTTGTAATCACAGAGAAAGAAAAACATCCTTGTGACAGCAATAGGCATGCGACGAGTTCTCTATGGAGGAAGACCCTAAATACCTCCTCTGCCCTTAAAAGCATTCGATTACACCAAGATCAGCGTTTTCAAATGCTTTTGATTTTTAAAAATGGCGCCAGTGACACCCAGGTAAACTAGAAGCGATGTCAGGTCATTGCTTCAGGATTACCATAGCACATCCAGGCTTTGTTAGGCTCTCCGATCAGCCAGCAGAAGCACCAGCTGGTCGCTTGGGATTTCCGCTGGGACAGGAGAGCCCAAGAAAGCCGCAAAAGAGAGATCCGTCAGTCCTAAAAAGCAATACTGGGATGATGGCTGAAGCTGCAGGAATCATCCAGGTTTAACCACAAAGTCCAGCAACGTACGGGTACACTGGTTGGCAAGTGGTTAACAATTTAAGAATTGTGCTAAATATTTAGAGGAGGAGGAGTCGCTGCCCACATCCCTAATCAAACCAACTGCAAAATAATTTCTCTAATGGAACTTTATGGGGGCAGTAACTCCTAACGAATTACTGCCCCCATGAAGTCCCATTAGAATAATTTTGCAGTTGGCAAGTGGTTAACGTACGCTAAAATGGGTGTCAAGGCATGGCAAAAACATGCAGTCAACGTATTTGTGATGGAAACGTACATCAATTTTCCTTGCATTTTATCTCCAGTCAGTGTGGAGTCAGCCTATATGTCCTTAAATGGGTAGTCAGCGGTACTGCTGCTGGCGATTATGCACTATTGATTTTTACATATCAGCCTTAAATGGCCACATGCATCCTAGCAACCCAAGACACTGGGCAACAGAAGGTACCTGCATCCTAGCAACCAAGGGTCCATTAAAGCCCTGTGGAAACTATTGGCACTATATAAAATTCTAGATTATTAATAGTCCCGAGCTGAATTGTGCCATACCAACCAAGGGCACTAATTGTCAGGAGCCGCCTACATTCTAGCAACTAAGGATGCCAAGCGGCAGGAGCTACCTACATCCTAGCAACCAAGGTTCCATTAAAGCCCTGTGGAAACTATTGGCACTATATAAAATTCTAGAATATTAATAGTCCCGAGCTGAATTGTGCCATACCAACCAAGGGCACTAATTGTCAGGAGCCGCCTACATTCTAGCAACTAAGGATGCCAAGCGGCAGGAGCTACCTACATCCTAGCAACCAAAGACACCAAGCAGCAGAAGCTTCCTGCAGTCCAACAACCAAGGATGCTAGGCAGAAGGAGCTGCCTGCATTCTAGCAACCAAGGATGCTAGATGACAGAGGCCCATCTATAGCAATGTGTAATCAATGGGCCGGTGCGGTTGACTACACATGGTCGACATTATCAGCCAGCGGCAGCTCATGCTTGCATATAATGCATAGACAGCTAACAATTCAGGTGCAGAAGCATACAAAGCTGTACTTCCTGGGCACAGGATAGTACCATGAAATCATGTTTGTAGTAACAACTCCCACAAACACAACATTTGCATTCATTGATAAATGTGGCCATGTGAATCAATTAACTTAGCTAGCAGTAGCTGAAATCCCTAAAGGTCTTGAGATCAAGTCATATGACTCTACTGCAGTTTTAGTTATGGTTTGCATTTTACACTAGGAAAGGTCTGCTGGGCTATTACTGTTCAAGAAAAATGTTGAACCCAACACCATTCAGAGTAATGATTAACTTGCTGATAGCTCTGTGCTAGAGGGAATGTTTTCAGGATTTCTTATATAAACATTGTATGTTGAAGACTAAAATTGTATTAATGGAGTACGAATAACCAGAGACATAATCATCTAAAAACAATACCAGCCCTGATGCACGTAAACAGTGACACCCTTGGAGGTCATACTACGGTATTGCACTGCTTGGAAGAAGACAGACAGTCTTACAAGCGTCCCTTGTTCCTCACTAATAGGTGTGCAGAACAAACATGACGGATCTGTTCTCTTACAGTTTTTAACCTTTAATTACCAGGGCTAATTGCACACTCACATGAACATCCATGTTTATTAATGTACCGACTGTTAAAACAAAATCTAGTTTAGGATCAGTTAATGTCACAGCTCTGTCGTCATCCTATACCTATAAATGTGGCTGCATTCACACCTGAGCGTTTTGTCGCCTGAAGTGCGACGCTCCAAAACGCTAGAGGGGAAAAAATACATTATTCTCAATGGAGATGGTTCACATCTCCACTCCAGAACGCCTGAAGCTCAAACAAGTTCCGGACCCTTTTTTGTCGGGCGGTTTTGAGCGTTTGTATTTGCCATAGAAAGTAATGGAAACGCTCGATACTAGCGCAACAACGAGCGTTTGCCACTTTAATCAATAGAACATTTCACCCAGACAGAAGATGAATAAAATCTACCAACATAGCAACAAGTGATGAAAAGATGATAATTTAACCTATTGGCTAAAATAAAAAACGTCGAAGTACAAAAACGTCGGACGACCAAACACGCTACGCTCAGGTGTGAATGCAGCCCAAGGGATCAGTAATCATAAGACAGTTGCTCCATAGAAAAGGTAAGCCTCATTCCACAGAGCAGTCAGATTAGGTCTGCATGTCCAATCGTCTTCCTATTAGATGACAACCACTCAAAATTAGCAATTTTCTGAAAGATACAGTGACAAACTCTGTGGCTTGGCCATCAAGTTGGTCGGTATCCCCTACAGTGACCGTTCCCTTTCTGAAAATTCAGTGACAGTCCCCACTAAGATCCTGCTCCCTCCACCAATATAAAATCAGAAAGCTTGGCCAAGCCATGCACTCATTCTGATATAGTGTCCCATCAATTGTGTTCCCCTGGGAAGATGGGATCATGTCTACATGGTGTCAAAAGACATTCACCAAATGGTTAGGCATCTAATAAATCCATTTTTAACATGGAGGAACCTTTGAAATAAATCTCAGGGAACCCCTACTAATAATTGCTACACCTACAGCTCACAATATATTACCATGAATGCCAGCGAGATGAACGCCCCTTACACTGGTGGTCAGTGGGAAGATTATTATAGATAGCTAAAAAAGATAATTGGCCTTAGTGGTTACTTAGCTGAGAGGCAAAAATTGCTCATTCCTCAAGGAACCCCTAGTAACCTCGAGGAACGCTGCTTGAGAAAGGCCGATTTAAAAAAGGTAGGAGGGGACCTTAACTTTTAAGATTATTTCCACTTGTTTCTCTAAAATAAACAAAGAAATACATTTTCATATTAAAGCATAACTCTGGAAATACTGTACTTTTAAAAATCTGCCGGCTCCTAAAAGGTGTAGGTCACCTTGTGGACTTAATTTACAATTTTTACTGACTGCTTAGAGTACAGCTATTGCTTTGCTCCTGGTGCTCTGACAGGAGAGGTGCAGCTCTGCTATATAACAGATGCTCTGCCCATTCACACAATGCTTTTGTATTTTGTGAAGGTGTTCAAATAAATTAAAGACTTCCATGATTGGGCAAGAGGAGCGAGCAAAACTGCTGCAAGCAATTCTGCAGCTGCTGTAATGGAGACCTGCAGGTCCAGTGTCATAAGCGTAGCGATAGCTGTACTCCCACTGTTCAGTAAAAACGTAAGCAGTTAATAAAAAGATAAATCCACAAGGTAGCAAACACCTTGTTGGACTTAAAGCAAAGTTTCACCCAAATGTGGAACTTCCACTTACCTGCTTCCTTCCCCCTCCGGTGCCACATTTGGCACCTTTCAAGGGGGAGCAGAAAACGGGTACCTGTTTTTGACAGGTACCCTTTCCCACTTCCGGGAGACTGCACTGCTCCTTCCTCTGCCGCTGGGTCAGTTAGAAAGTTCAGCATGCTTTGCTTATGCCGAAAGGCTTCACTGCTGGTTTCCCTTACCATGAATGGTAGCAGCAGCGCCCGACAGCCGATCCAAAAATTGGCTTGAGTGACGACATCGCGGGCGCCCTGGACAGGTAAGCGTCCATATATTAAAAGTCAGCATCTGCAGTATTTGTAGCTGAGAAACTTTTAATCTTTTTTTTTCCCCCTCCAGGTGGAACTAAACACTAACACGCGAGATAGATATAGATAGATATCTCTATCTATCCATCTATCTATAATATAAAAAAAAAAAAATTAATTTCGAGCAGGCAGCTCTTTATTGCAGAAGAGACGTGCTATGTCAACTGAAATTACACACTTACCTGGCTGCCTGTAGCCTTCTGTGCAGCTCAGCATGCATTTCTGACACTCCATGCCGCAGTAATTTAATCCTGTGTACATTTCCTACCAGGCCAATCAAGAGGCTGCAAACCCAGCTCCTGAAAGCAGCCCAGGGAGACAGTGGGCGCTAAGTGGTGTAACCGCCACATCACTAGAAGGTGGAGGTGGAGTTTGGTTCTGTTATAAAGGCCAAGTTCATCTTTCAGAATCCTCTCCGGTGTAGCCGTTGTCGCCAAAGTATACCAGCCACTATCCTCTCCTGATTGGTTTGGATTCGTCTCTCCATTAAGTGCCCGTAAGGGAATGTGTTTCTGACCCTCCATAACTAAAGGGTCCCTTTGGTGAGGTGAGCAGCCATCTTCATTACTGGTGGAGGGTATACATATACCCACGGAGTCACCTGCATGTTATTTTTCATATATCAGCACTGATGACCACACGGATGGTATATTTGATATGTGGACTGGATTTTAAGCGCTGCACTGTCTGTTTTATATTTATCTGAGGGATTTTGATTGTTGACCCTGCCGTACAGCAGCTATCA